>NC_056734.1:544018713-544618713 GCF_019279795.1 Protopterus annectens | reverse complement strand
GGTCTTAAATTGATGAATGCCACTCTGCCTCTATTTCATGTGTTATATTTAATGTTATAATCAATTCATTCGCTTATGTGATTCTTGCTGCTAACGGCTACTAGCGTTTGTGTTCCTGCAGGTGGAGCGAATACATGCTGTCTCAAATTGATGAATGCCACTCTGCCTCTACTTCATGTTTTATATTTAATGTTCAAATCAAAGTATATATATTCCGCTCCTGTATAAAGGATTACTGCTTTATACTGCATTATTCTTACAATGTTTATGGTTGACTCATCATTGACTGTAAGGGACTCCTGATTTTTCTAACTCATGTATTCTCCCCCTATGCTTATACATTTGGGCCATCTGCTTTCGAGTGCACACTTTGACTTTCTGAATAAGATAACTTGGGAATTGTAATAGGCTAAAGCTAACTGGTTAGCGTTTCCCACTCTTGATATGTATAATCTGTTTTGAAACACCGGCATATAATCCTTGTTGAGTAAATGCGTTATTGAAACCTCTAATTCTCTTATACAAAGAGTGAGGCTGACTACCTGACCTACAAGTTGAAAATTAATCTCACAAAACCTTGTCGAGCAAATACCACACTGAACCCTCTATCTCCCTTTATGAAGAGTGAGGCTACCTGCCCGCCCCACAAGTTACTAAAAGACTACTCTCGCATTACAAGCATAGAACAATTACCTTGCTTAATTTGCTATAGCAGGTTTGAATTCTAGCCCTACCCCCCTCACCTTTTACTAAGAACATTTGCTGAATATTTGGAACAGCTAAACTCCTGAACTACTAGTGATGCTGCATTGATGCTTTCTTGTCAATAATTACAACAAACCAACAAAGTCCTGGTGATTTTATTCCTGGATCATTGCTGCTGAAATGTGCACTCCTTGCAGTTGTAAAGGTCTCATTCTGACTTGTGTTGTTTAATAGTAATAAGTGCATTACCTGAAATATTTTGAATTTAAATAAGCCATGTTAATTCTACACCTAGGGTTATCCTACCCTTACTTATGCTAACTTGCCTGCACTTTTAAACTACATTCCTTGCTTCTTACCTCAGTTACTGCTAATTTGCAAACTGCACTTCTCTACTTCAAGTGGCATTGCTGTGATTTTATGACATTAATTTGAGGTTATTATATCTACTTACTGTCTTACTCTACTAGAAATTACTTTTTTTTTTCTTTAAATTATCTATTGATACTGTCTATGTAGAATGGTGAATTACTCCCTAAAGTATTGAATATAAATGCCTAGTATTCCTATTTAGTGTGCCTAATTTTCTGTTTACTTTACTTCTCATTTCTCTCTACGTTTCCTTTTTTAATTTCCCTTCTTTTCTCCTAGCTGTCCAACCTGACCATATTGCTCTCCAGTGGGTAACTGCCCTCTTGCTACTGACCAGCGTCCTTCTCCCACCTAATCAGCCTGTATCCATTATCTACATTGAGGAATTTGAACCTGAACCTTCCTATGCAACAGTCCCTCTAAGAAGAAATATAAAACAGAAGAAAGTATGTGTTCCTAATACAATTGACAGTTCCAAATCTAGACCTGTTTAGATACTATAATTTTAATTTTTTACTTTTATGTCTACTCCCTAGCTAGGTCGACCAGCAGCATAAGCCCTTCCTTAACTTATTGCTTGCCCTCTCCTCTGTTCTTAACATTACTCCTATTCCACATTGTACTTCCCAAGCCCTGCTGTCCTCCATAAGAAGCTACTCTTTAATATCTAACACTGCCAACTAGGTGGCACCTATCTTCCTGTCTCACTCTATTGACTCAAAACAGTTCCCTTAGACTTACAGTTTCTATATACTTACTTGAACTGCAGCCCCTACTTCTCTTTCTTTCCATCTACCTGTTCTCTTCTTCTCCTAATTTTCTTTTTTTCCCTGTCCACTATCCCTACTTCTTAGGCCCTTACCTTCACCTATCCACAAACTTACCTTTCCTAGTCAGCCCTCCACTGATAGTTTTTCTTTGGGCTCTCTCCTTCAGTGGACTGACCCTGTCTCTTCCGCTCTCTTTCCTTCCCACTGCTCTCTCTCATCAATAGCTGCTTACTCCTGACCCGTTTTCTGTTTTCTATATCTATTCCCTATGACTAACTCTAGCTGGATATTCTAAACAGCTCTAGTTACTTCCGGTCCTTACCTGGCCACACGCCCCTTTTCTATCTCCTCCCCTTCCCTCCTACATCCTCCCAGACTTTACAAATATCCCTTGTCCCATGAGATGCCATCTTCTTTCCCTTTGTCTATCTCTCTGCTGCTGAGCGTCCTTGACTACGGAGTCCGCACTTTAATTAAGGTGAGCCTTGCTGATTTTTTGTTTTGTTTTCTCTCCAACTAGCTATTCTTAATTTTGTACGGGGAATATTTCGTTCATCTTCATTATATCTGCCTGTGTTGCATACAATTAACTCGCTAATGTGCTTATGTGATTCTCGCTGATAACGGCTACTAGCGTTTGTGTTCCTGCACGTGAAGCGAATATACGCTGTCTCAAATTGACGAATGCCACTCTGCCTCTATTTCATGTGTTATATTTAATGTTATAATCAATTCATTCGCTTATGTGCTTATGTGATTCTTGCCGCTAACGGCCACTAGCGTTTGTGTTTCTGCACGTGGAGCAAATATACGCCGTCTCAAATTGATGAATTCCCCTCTGCCTCTATTTCATGTGTTATACTTAATGTTATAATCAATTAATTCGCTTATGTGATTCTTGCAGCTAACGGCTACTAGCGTTTTGAGTTCCTGCATGTGGAGCGAATACACGCTGTCTCAAATTGATGAATGCCACTCTGCCTCTACTTCATGTTTTATATTTAATGTTCAAATCAAAGTATATATATTCCGCTCCTATATAAAGGATTACTGCTTTATACTGCATTATTCTTACAATGTTAATGGTTGACTCGTCAGTGACTGTAAGGGACTCCTGATTTTTCTAACTCATGTATTCTCCCCCTATGCTTATACATTTGGGCCATCTGCTTTCGAGTGCACATTTTGACTTTCTGAATAAGATAACTTGGGAATTGCAATAGGCTAAAGCTAACTGGTTAGTGTTTCCCACTCTTGATATGTATAATCTGTTTTGAAACACCGGCATATAATCCTTGTTGAGTAAATGCCTTACTGAAACCTCTAATTCTCTTATATAAAGAGTGAAGCTGACTACCTGACCTACAAGTTACTTGAAGATTAATCTCTCATAACCTTGTCGAGCAAATACCACACTGTACCCTCTATCTCCCTTTATGAAGAGTGAGGCTGACTACCTGCCCCACAAGTTACTAAAAGACTACTCTCGCATTACAAGCATAGAACAATTACCTTGCTTAATTTGCTATAGCAGGTTTGAATTCTAGCCCTACCCCCTCACCTTTTACTAAGAATATTTGCTGAAAATTTGGAACAGCTAAACTCCTGAACTACTAGTGATGCTGCACTGATGCTTTCTTGTCAATAATTACAACAAACCAACAAAGTCCTCCTGGTGATTTTATTCCTGGATCATTGCTGCTGAAATGTGCACTCCTTGCAGTTGTAAAGGTCTCATTCTGACTTGTGTTGTTTAATAGTAATAAGTGCATTCCCTGAAATATTTTGAATTCAAATAAGCCATGTTGGGTTATCCTACCCTTACTTATGCTAAACTTGCCTGCACTTTTAAATTACATTCCTTGCTTCTTACCTCAGTTACTGCTAATTTGCAAACTGCACTTCTCCACTTCAAGTGGCGTTGCTGTGAGTTTATGACATTAATTTGAGGTTACTGTATCTACTTACTGTCTACTCTACTAGAAATTACTTTTTTTCCCCTTTAAATTATATATTGATACTGTCCATGTAGAATGGTGAATTACTCCCTAAAGTATTGAATATAAATGCCTAGTATTCCTATTTAGTGTGCCTAATTTTCTGTTTACTTTACTTCCCATTTCTCTCTATGTTTCCTTTCTTATTTTCCCTTCTTTTCTCCTAGCTGTCCAACCTGACCATATTGCTCTCCGGTGGGTAACTGCCCTGTTGCTACTGACCAGCGTCCTTCTCCCACCTTATCAGCCTGTATCCATTATCTACATTGAGGAATTTGAACCTGAACCTTCCTATGCAACAGTCCCTCTAAGAAGAAATATAAAACAGAAGAAAGTATGTGTTCCTAATACAATTGACAGTTCCAAATCTAGACCTGTTTAGATACTATAATTTTAATTTTTCACTTTTATGTTTACTCCCTAGCTAGGTCGACCAGCAGCATAAGCCCTTCCTTAACTTATTGCTTGCCCTCTCCTCTGTTCTTAACATTACTCCTATTCCACATTGTACTTCCCAAGCCCTGCTGTCCTCCATAAGAAGCTACTCTTTAATATCCAACACTGCCAACTAGGTGGCACCTATCTCCCTGTCTCACTCTACTGACTCAAAACAGTTCCCTTAGACTTACAGTTTCTATATACTTACTTGAACTGCAGCCCCTACTTCTCTTTCTTTCCATCTACCTGTTCTCCTCTTCTCCTAATTTTCTTTTTTTCCCTGTCCACTATCCCTACTTCTTAGGCCCTTGCCTTCACCTATCCACAAACTTACCTTTCCTATTCAGCCCTCCACTGATAGTTTTTCTTTGGGCTCTCTCCTTCAGTGGCTCTACCCGCTCCATTCACCTTACGGGCTCACTCCGCTCCCCTACCCCCAAATCCCACCCACCCCCACTGCATCTAACTTTATAGAAACCTGAATCTCCTCCCCATTTCTCCCCAACCTATCCTGATTCCTTGCCCCTCCCTGCAACATATTAATTGCTTACCCCTCCCCTTCCAAGCTGCAATTTAATTAATAACCCCTCCCCCTTTATCCCTCACCTAACTACACTCTCACATATACTCCTCTTCCATACTGCCTCATATTCTACCTTCTCCTCTCTGCCTCCTCTCACATCTTTTCTATTCTTATTCAACCATGTCCTGTTCAACTCAAATCTCCTCCATTACATGTATTCTCTTCCTAAAAGCTCTCTTTATTTCAACCTTTTACTCCTCTTCCAAAATTTCCATCTCTTTCTCCTCCCCCACCTCCTCCACTCTCTCCCTTCCCCACTTTTATTCAATATCCCCCTCTCTACTTCAACCTAATCCATTTCATTACTTCAAATTAAAACTCCAAACAATTACTTTAAAACCTCTCTCTATCAAATCAAAACTGTATCTCCATCCTACCACAAGTTACAATCCAAAAGTTGTTCTCATCTCTCCCTTTTTATGGCTTGCTCTATCAGGGGACATCCACCCTAACCCTGGGCCCACATCCAGTAACACTCTTTCTTCTACATCCTCCTCTACTAGAGACAACCATAAATACCTTAAGTTCATTACCATTAATACCCAGAGTATAAATACAAAATAACAAACTTCCATGCATGGCTAAATCACACTGTACCTGACATAGTAGCAGTTACAGAAACATGGCTAAAACCACACATTACTAACTCTGAAATTAACCCTCCAGGCTTCCAAGCTCTTCGATTCGTCCGCCAAAACAAAAAAGGAGGTGGTGTAGCGTTAATCTACAACTGCCTGCTAAATCTCCGCCCTTACCAAAATCCCATCCCTCAGTTTAATAATGCTGAACTAATAATAGGAATCCTCAAAATGAACAACTTTAAAAGTATCTGTATTATAGCTATCTATATTATCCCTGGAGACAACACTTCCACCCTAGAGAATATTCTCCTATGGGCTTCAAACAATATCAAATTAGAGACTTACATACTGGGAGATGTCAACATTGACTGGAATAAAATTGACAACAATTCTCCTACTCTTTCTATCAATCTTTACAATTTTACTCAACTCATAAAGGACATTACCAGACGTAACAAAAATCATCCCCCAGGGTCCATCCTGGACTGGATCTTAGTCAGCCATCCAAACAAGATCTCTCACTGTGGTATACTTCCTCACTCTATAAGTGATCATCTTCCAGCCTATACTCACCGAGCTACCCAACACCTCCCTCACCAGCACCAATATGTCCACACTCGTAACCTCTCCAATTTCAACCCCTCTATATTCTCTGAAACCCTTAAACTAACAAATTGGGATATCTTAAAAACTATTCCTCTAGATGAAGCCTTAGATGTCTTCAATAATACCTTCCTGAAAATTCTAAACTCCCAAGCCCCACCTAGAACAAAACGAATAAAAAATAACTCTGGCTAACTAAGGACACAAAAACTCTCATGCTACAAAGGGACAAAACTTGGAAACTCTAACAAAACCAAACACCCTGCTGCACTACTCCAATTCAAGCAACTCCGCAACCTAACCAAAAAACTTGTTACTAAAGATAAAAAATCTTACTATACCAAACTACAGTCCACCCTCTCAAACAATCCCAAAAAATTCTGGAATTCCATTAACTCCCTTTTATACCCTGGTTCTAAACCCAATCCCTGTCCCGACAGCAATAAGTCGGGCACTGAAATTGCAACCCTTTTTAACTCCTCCTTTACCAACTCTATAGCTGAACTTACTAAAACCTTCACCAAATCCATCCCCTCTGCTACCCCTAAACCCACTTCCTCCTCCACTTCCCACTCCAGCTCCCCCAAACCCCCTCCCTCTTTTCACCTAAAACCAGTGTCAACCACCTGTATCAAAAAACTCTTCACTAAACTCAAACCATGCTCCTGTGCCCCAGGCAAGATCCCTCCACTCTTTCTTAAGCTTGCTGCCGATGGTATCGCCATACCTATTAGCATTCTCATCAACAGATCCATCCAGGAATCTTATGTTCCCAAACTATGGAGAGCTGCATATATTATGCCCCTTCACAAAGGAGGCAAAAATAATAGCATTGCTAACTTCCGCCCAATATCCATTCTTTCCCCAATTTCAAAAATCCTTGAAAAATGTATCTACCTGCAACTCATGCCCTATCTCCTCAATAACCAACTCTTCACCCCTACTCAACACGGATTCCGTCCTGGCCACAGCACCATTACTGCTCTCCTCTCTTTCTTAGACATAGTTAACCATGCCCGTGACTCTGGAAATCTTGTCTCCACTGTCCTTCTCGACCTCTCTAAAGCATTTGACACTGTATCCCACTCACTCCTTCTTAACCATCTTTCAAACCTCACTTTCTTGGTTCAAAAGCTATCTCTCAAATAGATCCCAAGCTGTGAAATGAGAAACAGGTACCTCTACCTTCCTTCCTACCCCTACTGGAGTTCCTCGGGGATCTATTCTCAGTCCTATGCTCTTCAATATATTTATCAATGACTTTCACTCTGCAATTCCTCACTCTCAAATAGTGCAATATGCAGACGACTCTACTCTAGTCTGCTCAGCCCCTACTCTTCCCGAACTTCAGGCCAAAACACAATTAGCCTTCACAACCACTGAGAATTGGATGCTTCAAAACCATCTCTCCCTAAACGCCAACAAATCCCATATCATTATTTTCTTCCCCTCTAAAGCTCTCCCACTCGATAAGCTCTCTTTCAAGATCACCAGCCTCTCTCATTCCTCAATAGAAGTTGTTTCTAGTGCCAAACGTCTGGGTGTTACCTTTGATGAACAACTGAAATTTAATAATCATATTCAACTAAACATAAAAAAAACACATCAGAAGCTCGGCATGCTTTATAGAAATGCCCCCTTTCTTTCTTTAGCCACTAGACAAACCCTCGCCTCCACCTTCCTTCTACCTTTTCTATTGTATGGTGCTCCCCTTCTAACCAACCTCTCATCTTCTAGCTCCTCAAAACTAGAAAGTTGCTACAACAAAATTGCTAAATTTACTACTAACTCAAAGCATTCGTCTCACCATTGCATCTCCCTTCAGTCTCTTCAATGGCTTGAACTTACTAATCATCTTAACTACCTCCAACTTACTACAGCACACAAACTCATTTTTAAACCCTCTGCTTGTCCTGCACTTTCTAACATCTTGCCTTTCTACACTCCTCTCAGACCTCTAAGATCAGCCCACCAAAATCTTCTCACAGTGCAAAAACCTAAACGTCCCCCTGGCCACCTTCTATTTTCTTATACTATAGCAAGGAAATGGAACCTGCTCCCTCCCCTGCTAAGATCCACTACAAATCCAGAAAAATTTAAATATCTACTCCATACTCACCTCTCACTAAACTGGAAATGTAATGGTATACTTCCTACCTAAATCCTTTCACTTCCCCTTGTAATTACTTCCCTCCTGCCCCTCTGCCCCTCTTTCTTCTAACTCTCTTTATCCCCCACCTTCTACTTTCTTCATCTTCGCCCCACTGTAAACTCTATGTAAATTCTCTTATATCTTCACTTCCCTCTGACTACATGCCTCTTCTTGCAACTGTAACTTTCACTATTTACATAAAATGTATCATTCATCTAAAACTTAACATGAAACTATATATGTTGTTTTCTGTACTATTAATACAATCTGTATAAAAATTTGTATTTTTCCTATTTGTAAATTGTTTAAGGGTGCAATTTCATTGTAATATGTAGCTTAAAGTGTGCAATATGTTTATGAACGGAGCTTTTCTCCCCGGGCCTCCACTGAAAATGGGCCCTCGAGCCCAGTGGACTTCCCCCGGTTATCAAACTGGAAATAAATAAGGTGTTTACAATAACTACATATTCAGTACTCTCATGTTTTCTACTTTATTTACTATTAAATATTTCTATACCTTTCATTGTGGCTAGTCTTTTAGAGAATACATTTAACAACTTAAGAGTACTTATGCTTATTTTAGTGACATTGTGGCCGCTCCTGAAAGCCTTGTTGCATTGGTCAAACTCACCATTTGTATTACTATCATTTTTACTCAGTATAACTGGGTTACCCTTGTAAGAGCCTTAGAGTAGCTGACTGGTGGCAGGATAATTACCTTATACTGTAGTCTGGGCAGAGGGGGACACAGCTGGTAAATCTCTGGCAGCCTTTCCCAGGTGTGTGTGTGCGCGCGCGTGTGTGTGTGTGTGTGTGTGTGTGTGTGTGTGTGTGTGTGTGTGTGTGTGTGGATCAAATATCCAAGTGTGTGTGTCAGCTACTGGGAACAGGGACACAGCGGTCCAAACTGGTCAGTGTGGAGTCTTGTTTGGGGTCTACAGAAAGAAAGAGTCTCCAACCCAGGTTTGGATTGTGTTCCCTGTTTGCTCTTAAGGTAAACTGTGCTTGGTGCAGACAGCTACATCTGAAAATACTGTATTTATCTATTTTTGCTCCTAGTGGCCGCCCCTCACCAGTGTCAGTGGTGAGGATTCAGGCTCCTTAATTACTGGCCCGGAGTATGGACAGTCACAATATGATGTTTTTTTTTCCAAGTGAGGTTGCCTAAATCAAAAAGTCATCTAAGTAAGAGTAAAAGCGGATGCCTTAAAGCCTTCAGAACGATACCACAAAGGCGAGGTATTTTATTTTGTGAAACTTCCTAAAGCAGCAGAAAGACCAAAAGTGCAAAACAAAAACTAGAAAAAGATATTCCAAAACACAAAATCTTAAAAAGTTTCTTTGAGTTGGATGGATAAGAATGTGAATGTAGGCGTTCTTTAGATGCAAGGTAACCAAATAAGCCTGTGTGGGGATAATAGAAATTAAGCTCTGGAAAGGTAGCATCTTTAATGTTGGTATTTTTAGAAATGTGTTTAAGGTAGTAAGTCTGGAATTGGGCTGCATACTCCTCCTTTTCTTGGTACCAAGAAAAGCCTAGAATAAAGCCCTCTCTTTTTTAAGAATGAACCATCTTTAACTAGTCATTCCCCTGTGTAAAAGTAAAAAGCATATTACTTTTATCTATATCATGGTCTGTATACTTTTACAACCCATCCCTTACCTCAACAACCTAAGATTACAGCCTGTTATTTTAAATATGCTTTTGTCCAGGCTTCCTTCTCTTTTTACACTGCAGTACCTACATTTTTTAAAACTAAAGAAAGAAAGGAGGCCAAAAATGTAACCTGTTTACTTTAGTATCCCTATAACTCAAACACAATTGAAAATGCTTTACTATATAATATGCAGTATATATCATGTTTTATAAGAATACCATTATGAACAAAAATTGTTTTACTTAGTTACCTCTTTCTTTCCTCTTCCCCTCTCCTTACTGTTCTTCTAAACATTAATGACATGATCTCAATCTCAAAGGCGATACACACTTGTGTGCAGAGCTCATCGCAAATGGAGCCATCTATACTGAGCCAGAAGATATAGCAAACCGCCTGACTGATAAATTCAGCTTCAACTTTACCCCCCTCTCCCCATCAACCTTCCCTCAGGAAATATCATCAAATATAACTCCCCCCACTATCACCAGGGAACAGGTCCTTAATGCTCTCTCTAAGACCAAGAACACTACATCAAGGGGCCTAGACAATATCCCAGGATGCCTTCTAAATAGCACAAAACTTACCATATCAGGGCCTATGGAATTACTATTTAGCTATAGTCTCCAAACAGGCTTCATGCCTCATGAATGGAGAAATGCAACAGTCATCCCTCTGCACAAAGGTGGGCCATCTACAGACCCTGGAAACTACAGACCCATAAGTCACACTATTCTTATATGTAAAGCCATGAAAAGAATTATCATGGAGATGATCAACAGAAATATAGTAAACCTCCAGACACTGGACCCAACCCAGTTTGGTTTCATCAAGAGCAGATCATGCCTACTCAACCTGGTGGACATCCTTGAGAAGGTCATCAAAGCAATGGATTAGGGCAAAATCGTTCACACTGCCTACCCTGACCTGGCCAAGGCATTTGACAAACTCAAGAGGTTAGGTACAAACCCGTATACCATCCAGTGGCTAGCTAAATGGCTCACAGACCCAGGAAGTTAGAATTGGGGAGTCCTCCTCTACAAAGAGGCCAGTCATCAGTGGAGTCCATCAGGCATCAGTCCTTGGACTGCTCCTTTTTGGCATTTACTTCTCAGAAGTCAAGGCTAATGTCAATGGTCTCTGGCTGACTGAATCTGCAGATGACTGCAAATTAGGAGCTGTCACTGAATCTCACACTGACACAAATGCTCTCCAGGAGGGGCTGACATGACACAAGACAAACAACTGGTGTCAGAGTCATGAACTACAACTAAATGCCAAGAAATGCATAATAGTATCCTTTGGGAAGTCATCCATCCCTGGTAACTATCATATTGACAACACACCCCTTAGAGCTGACCCAGTAGTCGGGTACTTAGGAACACATACAGATAGTAATCTAGCCTTTAACTATCATGTGTCTACAGTGGTGAGGAAATCATTCTATGTTGCACAACTTATAAACAAATGTATGACATCCAAGTCCAAGGAAGTCATTGTTCCACTGTACTTGGCACTCATCAGACCTTCATTTTGGTACAATGTCACCTTTGGTATGTACCTAACCAGGCACAACCAATAAATGGAACTTCCACAGACACTCCTCACTAAAAGAATAAGTGAAATGTCCTATGCAGACTGCCTCAAGGCCCTATTCCTGTATTCTGTCTCCTACAGGTTTTTGAGGGGGAGACTATGCCTGACATACAGGGTATTGTCAGACCCCACTCTGATAGACCTTCTTCATATCCACAAAACCAACAGCACCAGAATGACAAGTTCTAAAGACGTAAACCTTGATTGTGATATAAAAAGGACCTGCTGGAGAGAGAGCCATGTATCCCACAGACTACCCCGTCTATGGAACAGGCTTCCCATGCATGTGAAGCAGAGTCCCTCCCTAACCCAATTCAAGTCCAACTTGGACAACTGGATGGGAAACCGGAAATTCATCCCTGGTTTGGCACCTATGTCTCTAATGGACACAGGTAACCTGTAAATGGTTCATCTCTCAGCCCCATGCTTATACTTATCGAGTATTAGAACTTGTCATATTTGGGATGCATAGCTAGGCTTAAAAAGGCCCTTGTGGTTGTTAGCCTAATAAACACCTATGAACCTATAAAGTAGGGTATATGCTTTGGAGTCCTCGACACCTTTAAAGTAAAAAAAAATACAATATTCCCGTTTTCTTGTTCCTCCATATTTCAAAATGTGATTGATACTGTCTAATCTCATGTTTACTTACTAATTTCTGAAAGAATAGTTGTGTAAAATCTTACCATAAACATAGATGTCTTCCTCTTCCATGTTGCAGTATTCATACTGTGGGATTTCCTGCCTCAGGTGACCCGACCTCGGCTCCTATACAAAAGTTTAAGCCTGGCTGCTGTAGGTGTGTGGGACGTCACATGCAAGGTCATAAACCAGGGACCATAAATGTGACGTCTGCACGCAGAGATCTCAGAACTTGAAGCCCAGGATAAGGTGTGCAGAGGAACAAGTTGAGGATAAGGAGGAAATGTCCCTGAAGGGCTGTACAGATTAGCCTGTAGGGAGTGGAGACAGAGGTCAAAGACCAACCATCCAGTAGAGATAGAAAAAAGGGGATATGGAGGGTGGAAAGGAATACCGCAACATGGAAGAGAAGGACATCTCTGATTATGGTAAGATTTTACACAACTATTCTATGTCTTTCTATTCCTATGTTGCAGTATTCATACTGTGGGAGAGTACCACACCTAAAAGGAGTGAAGGGAGGGGGCAGAGGTAGAGGATTCCTAAAATCCCTGCAGGATTGCCCCGGCAAATCCTGCTCTGGCCCTATAGACCTGGTCTAGCTTGTAGTGTTTAGTGAAAGTATGAACTGTGGACCAGGTAGCTGATTCCATGATGGAGGCTATGTCCAGCCCTCTCAGAAAGGCCTTGGAATGAGCCTCTAGTTGAATGAGCCCTAACTCCTTGAGGCAATGGTTTGCCATGATGTGTGTAGCAGAAGAGAATGAATTTCCTGATCCAACAGGAAATGGTTTGGAGACTGCCTTACCTACACAGCCCTGGTGTGGAAGGAGATGAAGAGTTGGTGAGATTTTCTGAAGGGGTTACTTTTGTCTAAGTAGAATCTCAGCTGTCTGTGCATGTCTAGGGAATGAAGGATCCTCTCAGCGGTATTAGTTGGAGAGGGGAGAAAGGTAGGTAGGTGAATGGACTGATTTAAGGATAGCGCGTTCACCACTTTGGGCATGAAGGAAGGGTTGTGCACAACGTATCCTGTCATTGTGGGAGGTGGTGCAATGAGGACAGGCCATGAGGGCCTGTAGTTCAGACACACTTCTAGCAAAGGCAATGGCCACTAAAAGAATGGTTTTCCATGTGCACATTTGTAGAGAAGCTGTGCTGGCTGGCTCAAAAGGAGGTAAGATGAGTTTTTCCAGCATGAAATTGAGGTCCCAGGGAGGAGGGATGGGGTCTGATATGCAAGACCCCCTCAGGAAAAGTTTAACATCCAGTCTGGAAAGCAGTGGTGGCTGTAAAGGCAAGCAGGCTGAAATGGCAGAAAGGTGGACTTTCACTGAAGAATATGCTAGTCCTTCCTTAATGAGCTCACATATATAGGTATGGACAAATGAGGATTCAGCCCGAAAAGGGTCCCTTGTCCTTAAGGGAACACCATTTTCAGAATATCTGCCATTTAGACAAATAGTTTTTTCTAGCAGTTGGTTTCCTGGCTTCCCTCAAGACTGAGAGCACTTCCTCTGAGTAGTGCTGTCTGAAAGGGATCAGAAGTTTATCACCCAAAGAGTTTGGTGCAGCAAAAACAGCTGGGGGTGAATGAGAGATCCCTTTTGTTGCGTTAGTAGGTCCACCTTGTGGGGTAACTTGTGGTGACTGCCCTTGGCTGGGGAATGAAGAAGCGGGAACCAGTGTTGCTTTGGCCAATAGGGAGTCACCAGCAAGATTTTTGATCGTTACTTCTTGATTTTCAGAAGGACTTTTGTATTAGAGGGAAGGGAGGAAAGGCGTAAAGAACATTCCCTTCCATGGAAAGCAGAAGGCATTCACTTTCCAGGCTAGTGGAGTGTGATCCCTGGTGCAGAATTTGTTTAGCTGTCTGTTCTGGGAGGAAGCAAACAAGATCCACTTGAGGTGTGCCCCACTGGTGGACAATGTCTAAGAAGGTATCCCTGTGCAACATACATTTGTGTTGTAGAGAGGATGTTTTGTTGAGCAAGTCCGGTTGTTTGTTTTCCTGAAAGGGAATGTAAGAGGCCTGCAGGAAAAGGTTGTGGTTGGCTGCCAGATCCCAGATTTGTAGGGTTATCCGGCATAACTGGTATGCCTTTGTCCCTCCTTGTTTGTTGAGGTACCACATGACAGTTGTGTTGTCTGTCACAATATGGAGCAGCCCTGGTTGCAAGATGGGAAGGAAAGCTTTTAGAGCCAGCAACACAGAAGTCATTTCTCTGACACCGATGTGTTGCTTTTGCAGGGCAGGGGTCCAACACTGTTGTACCCTGAAGTCTGTAACGTTGTCCCCCAACCTAGGTCTGATGCATCTGTATGCATGGATTGAGTGGTGGGGGTAGCTGCAGAGGAATGCCCTGGTTCTGTGAAATTTGCTGAATCCACCACTTTAGCTTTTAAGCAGAGCAGAAGGGGAATAAGTTTGTCTAGTGGATGTTGGCTCTGAGACCACACATTCTTTAGGTACCATTGGAATTTTCTCATGTGCATCCTTGCTAATGAGAGCACGGGGATACTGGCCGCCATGAGACCTAGAACTTGCAGAAACTGTCTTGCAGATAGATGAGATTCTGAAAGTAGTCTTTGAAAATGGGTGGAGAGGGACTGCACTTTGTCAGGTGGGAGAAAAGATCTCATTAGGTTTGTTCTGATCCTGCAGCCTAGGAAAACTTTGTCCTGTTGAGAAAGAAGAGAAGACTTCTGAAGATTTATGGTAAATCCCAAGTTGGGAAGATGAGACATGGTGAACTTGAGATGGGTTTGTATGGTGGACTCTGATTCTGCCAGAAATAGAATGTTATCCAGGTAAGGGTAGATTTGTACTCCCTTGGTTCTGCAATAAGCAATGGCTGGGGCCAAGTATTTTTTAAAAACTCTGGGAGCCGTAGACAAGCCAAAGGGCAAGGCTGTAAACAAAGTGTGAAGAGTGGCCAGTGAAGAATAGAAACTTCCTGTGGGAGGGCCAGATAGCAATGTCCAGGTAAGTATCCTTTACGTCTAGAGTGATCATGAAAGCTTGGGAGGGGATGAGGGGTAGGAGAGTTTGAAGGGACTGCATCCTGAATGAGGGAACCTTTAGGAACAGGTTCAGATAGGAGAAGTCCAGGATTGGTATCCAAGGGCCATCATTTTTCGGAACTAAGAAAAGACGGGAATAGAAGCCTTGTCCTTCCTGTCCTGGGGGAACTGATTCTATAGTTTCTAGATTCAGGAGTTCTTTCAAAATGAGAAGGAATAGATGAAGCTGATTTTTTGGAGGGAAAGGAATCCTTTTTGGTTTTGTTTTTTTCCTTCCAGGATAGAAAACATCTTTTTTGGAAGATGGAAAGAACCCAAAGATCTGAAGTGATGGTTTTCCGGAAGAGAAGGCAGTGGGTAAGGAGGGCGGACATAGGGAGTTGAGCAGGACAGTCATGCTGAAGAGGCCCCTCTGTTTGGAAAGGGTTGTTTGGCTGGGGGCTGAGAGTTGGGTTGTCTGGTGTAAGGCTGTCTTCCTGGATCCTCTATGGGGCCTTGAGGAGGAAGGACTTGAATCTGAGGGAGTCCTCCTTCTGACAAAGGATGTTTTTGCTGGATAGTTCCTGTAATATCTAGGGAAGGGGGACACCAGCAGATGCTTAATGTCCTGCAGTTCTTTGCTTTTCTCTTGTAAGTTTTTGAAACGTTCTGCTGAATTTTTTCCAAATAAAAGTTTGTGGTCCAGCGGAGCATCCATGATTTTGGATTTAAAATCCTCTGGTAGAGGTTGTAGGTGAAGCCAGGAGTATCTGCACAAAGCAGATGCAGAGGCAGCAGACCTGGCTGAGGCCTCTGCGGCATCACAACTGTACCTAACAGAGTGTCTGGCTACTTGTGTAGCTAGAGACAGTTTTGATGCAATGTCAGCTTTGGTTGGACGGTCTGGGGTAGAAGCCAGCAAGGTAGAATCTTGGGAGACCAGGTCCAGGGCACATTTAACCATGTGGGTTTGGTAACTGATAGTCCTGAAGGCCAGGGTAGAGAAGGTGTATACCTTCTTACCCATTCTGTCCATGGTTTTGCTGTCCTTATCTGTTGGCAAAAGTGAAGCAGAAGGTAAGTGCCTAGACTGTTTGTCTGGGGACAGAGCAATAACTGCTGGGTCAGCCGGGGGGGGGGGGGGGTTTCCACCAGAAACTTCTGGTCATCAGGAACTTTGCAAAACCTATCCAGACTTTTAGGGGCAGGAGGTTGAGAATCTGGATTCTTGGAGACTGAGTTAAAGGCCATCCAGGAAGGCTGGAAGCACAGGAGGAATAGCTGAAGGAGAGGAACACTCAAGTTGCAAAAGTTCAAAATATGTTTTCTGGGTATCTGACATTAAGGTAGTATTCCACTTGAAGTACTCTTTCATTTTTGAAATAAAGGTAATATCCTCTGGTGGGGAATCTCCATCAATAGAGTCTTCGTCTGGGGACTAATAATCCACAGGTGAAGCAATTTGAGAGACATAGGAAACGGATTCCTCAGAAGAGGAGGAGGACTGGTCAGGTTCTTCTTCTACTTTCTGTTGAGTAGTGGGTAAAGGTAGGGAGGAGGCAGAGGATGGCCTGGGGCTCGGCACAGGAATGTTGGTAGGTGCAGGGCCTGTAGGCCTAAGGGACATAAAGGCCTGCATTAAGGAATTGATAAACGACTGCCGAAACGGAGCTCCTTGAGGCGTAGGGCTCAAGTGTCTAATTTTTTTTTCTTTGTTGGCATGGGTGCAGGGGTAGGCTGAGAGACAGATGCCTGGGCTGGAGCAGGAGAGGTCTCAGTCGACTGACCAAATAATGGTTCCAGCTAGATGTCTGTTGTGGCCAGCGTCTGGATTAACCCCGCGGACGTGCTCTCTCTGGCTGAAGTAACAGGCCTCTTCCAGAGGAACTGAAGCTGACGGAGTAATTAGGTGTCCCTCAGCCCCTATATTGATAGTCAATGGGACATCTGATGGTGGAGCGGCATCGGCAGTAGGCCTGGAAACTTTGGCCTTCTTCCTCGGTTGTTCGGCTTGGGTGGCCAACTTGGGATCCATCCTGAGAGTGAGGCGTTTTAATCTTTGATTTTCCAAATACAAATTTAGTGCAGCCAGCCGGCTGCGTAGGGTTTTTGGCATGACGGACTGACAAATGAAGCATGCCTTATTGGTTGTGCTCCTCACCTAAGCAAAACTCGTGACAGTTTTTGTGTGGTATCTGATGGCTGCAATTACATTTGCTCTTTTTCTCAGACATCATCTAAAAGATAACCTACAGCAACCAAGCTCAAGCATACGTAAGAGAGAAAACCCCCAAATGGAGTACTTATCTTTTTGAAGTCTTCGGTCGTAGGAGCGAAGAGGTCGAAGCTAAAGTTGTCTACGGCTGAAATGTTCTGAGGTCTGTGCATGCAGATGTCACATTTGTGGTCCATGGTTTATGGCTCTGCGAGTGACATCCCACCCACCTACAACAGGGCAGGCTTAAGCTTTTGTATAGGAGCCACGCTGGGTCGCCTGATGTGGGAAAATCCCACAGTTTGAATACTGCAACATAGGAATAGAAGGACATTTGCTGGTTTTCTTCCTGTTAATCTCCATCTCCCAACTCCAGTCATTTTGGTTCATTTCCAACATACCCCTGGTGGTTCTAGTCAGCCCCTATACTTTTCTCACTCTCAAGCATTTTCCTTTGGAACAGTGGAAAACGTTTCATTGGCATAGTCTCTCTATGAGCTTTATTATCAGCAGAATAAGAAGCAGAGTCCTTTATTGTTTGAAGGCTCACTTTTTGTTGGACAAACTTTTGTACTTCTTTCTTAGCACATTCTGCATCAAAAAAAATGACTGACCCTCCAGGAAAAATATTCTGAAGATAGCTTGATACAGCACACCAGCCTCTCGACATCCCCTCATTGGAATAGATTTACCCCTCTTATGCCTCCTGGTGTACAGTGAGTAATCATTTTCCACAAAAACACTACTGTCTCTAACTTTTAGCACTTTGTCTTTCTGCCACAGTTCTGTTAAAATCAACCTTTTCTGCTGGTAGGATTACATACTATTAGAGGTCTTGGCTGCCTTCTCATGGCCAGGTTTAGAGCGTACACAGGAAACTCCCCTTCAATTAACAAATCCTGCTGTGGAATACCAGTCTAGTTGCTTATTTGTGCTTTCATAAAATGAATACAGCCTGTTCCTTCCAGATACTCTGGTACAGCAGAAAATCTCTGGTTTTCCCTATGTGCTCTGTCCTCTAATTCTACCACTTTTGAAACATCGCTTTTTGAGCAGTCTCATACTCAGCCAGCCTTTTATTCATTTCGACCTCTGATTTTTGCACTTTTATCAGTTCGTCTGAATATTTGTTTAAAGCTTCTTTGATTTTTCAAGCCTTTTGTTATGTGAGTTGATTCTCCTTCAGTGTTTTGTTTATTTCAATCAGCTCTGAGCACACAACTTATTTTTCTTCTAGATTACTGGAAGTCACGTGTTGCACCAAAGCTGCAGCTTGAACTACTTTTGCTGAACAGCTGCAGGATTCTTCCCACCTTTTGTGGTTGATTTTACTTCAGGTTCTCCAAATTTCTTCTTTGCTGGTATCCAAGCAGAACACTTTACTAAGCAGCAACTGAAATTTACCCAAAAATACAAATTCACTGTCTCTCTCTCTTCTGAGTTTCTGTTTTCACACTGTGAGGACTGAAATTAAGCTGCTGCTCAGTGTGCATCCATTTTTGAAGTCCAACCCCCTTTCTTTTTTGATAGACCAGTACAAGACTAAAAGAGACATATTGTTAGCTTGAGGGTGCCTGAGAGATATCTGTCATGGTTGAGAGGAACTTTTGACTATTCTGAAAGCTGCTGAATGCCCAAGTCTCTGATGTTATCATTCTCCAAAGAGGAGAACAGTGAGAAAAGTCTTCCTGAAAGATGGGAAGAGGGTGGCCAAGGTGGAGGGTATATGGGAGAGGTGGAGTGATAAGTTAAGAGAGTTTTTGTCAGCAAAGGATTCAATGGATCCCTTAAAGACCACTAGGTTTCTACTGAACTTTTTCTTAGAGAATTGCTTTCCGGTTTGTTGGGAATTCTAATCTTTATGGAAGAGACCACTGGATTTGAGGGGATAGATCCTCTGGAATTTTGAACATGAGAGAAACGGCTGTTTGAAATCCTGAATTACCTTCCCCCTTTCCTGCAACTTTTCTGAAAGATTTTAGTAGAAGTTCATCTGAACAGACTACCCTTGTCTAAAGGGGCATCCAAAAGTCTTGCCTTATCATCATTGTAGATGAAGCCAGGAATACCTCCCATCAGCAGCATCATAACCACATTTGGTGGAACTGTATTACTACCTGTGTAACTGTGCCAAGTATATTCTGCACAGCATTTTTTTGTCAGAATCAGGAATGTCAGAAATTAGCTTACACATTTTGGCAAAAATAGACAAGTATCTTGCCATGTGGGTCTGGTAATTAAAAGGCATGGAAAGATACAATGGCAGAAGCGTAAACCTTCTTTCCCTACTAACCTATACCACTACTGTCCCTACCTCTGGGTAATGCAATTCAAGAAGGCAGTAATGTATAGGCCTTATCAGACTCCAAAGAGACGACAGCTGGATAAAAGGAGGAATTCTTATACAAATAGTTATGAATTCAGCACTTTATAAAGCCTGTTTTTGTTTTCCATTTTAGATGCAGAAGATTGTGATTCATGAGCTACATATACAGAAAGAAAGAAGTTACCTTCCAAGGTCTCTAATATATGGAGGA
Organism: Protopterus annectens; assembly: GCF_019279795.1. Taxonomy (NCBI): domain Eukaryota; kingdom Metazoa; phylum Chordata; order Ceratodontiformes; family Protopteridae; genus Protopterus; species Protopterus annectens. Next base: position 544,598,864 of record NC_056734.1, on the reverse strand, counting down.
ATTGCAGAAGGCTTAGGAACATTCATATGCTGTAATCATACATTTCTGGATGTCTGACATCAGTTTTCCTTCCCAACTTAAATGTAGCATAATTTTAAGAACACTATCACAATGACAGAGACTGAGAAAGGGGAGATCTAGGACCAGTCTCAAAGTTCCCTCCTTTTTTTGGCACAGAAAATATATTAAAAAAAAAAAAAAAAAAAAAAAAAAAAAAAGGGACTATCTGATCTGCAGGCATTAATTCCAGGACTCTCTGAGACACCATGTGCTGCAAAACTGGTGGAAACAGGGAAGTTCGGTTTACAGGATGATGATAATCCTCTGAAAGGGAGGAAGGGAAACCCACTGCCATCTGTACCCCTGTTGGATTATTCTCAAAACCCATTTGCCTGAGAGAGCCTGATAAGACTGGGGAAGATGAAGGCCTAGACTAAGGGATAGATTTAAAGGACTGTCAAGATGGGGTCTGGGGGGAGCTTGAAAGGAGAAGTAGTCATTACTTTCTGGATCATCTTTGGCTCTGGGAATCTACTTTTTTCTCCTTTGAGCCTAGTCATAGATTTTTAAAATTCTCTTTTAACTATACTGAAATAGCTTATTTTGCATCTTGGAAAAGAGGTCTGTCCTGGATTAGAAAGTAAGTTTTACTGAACTTAGAAAAGGAGGGTCAAAAGACTTGGGTAACACTCTGAATCAACTGACCTCTTTCACAAATCATAAGGACCTCAACAGCAAAAGGACCAAACAGATCATCTATGGAAAGTGAAGAATTTAAAATATCAGCTTTAACAACTTCTGGTAGGTTTTGAGAATGCAACCAAGCAAATCTTCTCATAACTGATCCAGCAGCAGCATCTCTAGGTATAGCATCAGCAGATTCAGAAAAGTACTTTAAAGAGTAACTGGATATTTGAGAAGCAGACAATTAAGAAATTCCATGAAGATTTAACCTCCAAAGAAGAAAGGTTTTAACAGTTAACTTCTTCATGTTCTCAAAATAAGCCAACATTTTTTTTAATATACGAGCCTGGCAGTTTAGAATTCTGAAAGCTAAAACTGCAGAAGAATAAATTTTCTTCACAAACTAATCAAATGCGTTGTCATCCTTGTCAGAGGGAATGGGGTTAGCATTCACAATATGCTTAGCAGTACATGACTTTGATAAAATAACAGCAGGATCTGATTTCAGATTAGAAAAAATATATATATTACTGTCAGACACATTTTGTATAACTTATATTTTTTTTTGAGTAGGAGGCTGTCAGACATGCTTCAAGCTATAAAGAAAATATCTTCTAAGACCGATAAAACAGGAGGAACAGGTGCAGGCTGAGGAAAATCTAGATACAATGAATCCAAATACTTCTGTTGGTTGACAAGGATATCGTTCTGTTCCCCTGAAACATCTTTCATTTTAAAAGATAACTCTTCTGCAGGGAAATCTGAAAAAATACTTTCATCAAAATCTGAATCTTTAGCCTGAAAGAGCTTTGATGAACAACACTCACATTCCAGTCTCTGCTCTTCTGATTGGGAATCGGTGTCAGAAAGAAAGAGAATTCCTTTTCTTTTTGTATTCAGTGAAGAAATAGTATTTAAAACATTAAAAGCTGAAAGCAATCCCATAGCAAAACCCAGTAATGCCTTCCCTGTCCACAGTGAAACAGGATAAAGTAGAGTTTTGTGAGTTGTACTTACCATAACCAGTGCTGGCCTTAGCCAAAATGGCACCCTAGGCAAAGTAGTACTCTGGCGCCCATTAATCCTCACCCACACTATACTTATGAAACACTCCTATTTGAGCCCGACCCACAGGTAGGTAATTTCCTTAAATTATTTAAATGCATAGGAAAAAAAGATACTTCGTAATGTAGTTGAACTGCAACCACCTTTGCGTTTCCTACTTTACATACCAGAGCCAGATCATGGTTATATAGAGCCCTAGGCAGGGAAACAGAACAGGCAGCCCCTCCTGCAGCAACCCCCTACTCTTCTCAGCAGCAGCCCCCGACTCAGCCATTCCAGTGTTTCATTATCTGGCTCTCTCTCACCAATTATCATACACACAGTTCAAAACTATCAGTGTGCATACTGTTCTCTTACTTGCTTCTAAAATAATTACAGATATTGAAATAAAATAGCACAAAAACAGATAACCATTTTCTAAACAATATAGTCTCGCAAAGAAAACAGACTTAACATGAGCAATAAATTTCTCTGCCCTTGAAACTCGTTCATTGAAGTGGCATGAAAACCCACATTCACAGAAAATGCATCTGGCCAGTGGAGGATTGTTTACTTTTAGGCTGTTTTCAAAACGGACTCCTTGCACACATTTTTTTAGGGCCATGCATACATGTATTTGTTCTTTGATTCACCTTCCTGATTGTATTAAATTACAGACAGCACCACTTGTAAGAATGTGTTTTAAAATTGTAGTTTTAAACATTCTTTTAATAAGCAATGAAACAATGTATGAACCAATAATCAACCATTTCTGAAAATTTCAACCATAAAAGGCCACTCAAGATTTCTGTCAGTACAATCCACCATTACTAGACACACACAATCTCTGCAGAAGTAAAATCATTAAAGATATCTGTAACTAATGAAGACGTTGCTACCGACAAACAACTTTACATCTCAGTGTTTCATCTACAAATTCAGTGCCTGCCACCCTTGAAGAATTAATTGCCTATATTACATAAAAAAAAATCAAGTTGGTAGCAATAGGAAATGACTAAAAGCAGCAAGTTCATAGTCACTAGGTATCGCATACAAAGGAGGACATATTCAAGAGTGTAGAACCCCTAGCCCCCTTATAATGCACCAAATAATCGGCAATCATACGGGCAATGCAAAATCAGCACTCCATCTACATGGTGTGGGAAAGGAATCCACAGCCTTCTGCACCAAAGGCAATTATGCTGTTAACACTGCTTTCAGATTCTACAACACAGTATGCCATTTGATAAACAAAAAACAGCTAGTTGCACATTGAAAACATTTCAACTTGTTAGTGTTTCAAATTTGTATTTCTGAACATTTTTCCAGTAAGCAGTGAAACAAAATGTATGACCCAATAATGACAAAACCACCCATTTCATAACATTTTAACCATAAAATGCCACTCAATCTTCTGTCATTACAAATCACCAGTATCAGTCAATAAGCACAACTTCTGCATAAGTAAAATTTGTCCGAATAATTCTACATTAAAGAGATTTGTAACCAACGAAGAGGCTGTAATTCAGTGCTTGCTGCTCTTGAAGAATTAATTGCCTACATTAAAGAAAAAAATTGGTACACTGGTAATATTGCAATAGGGAATGACTGAGAAACCGACAAGTTCATAATGACTAGGCATCTTATACAAAGGAGGACACACTAAGGAATGTGGAACCCCTACCCACCCCCACCCCCAAATGCACCAAACAATCAGCAGCTACGGCCTTACATACCATGCCTCCATACCTCTCAACTTCTTGGCACAAGAAATCTGAACAAAGGCTAAAATAATGGGGGGGGGGGGGCGCAAAGGCCCCCAAAAAGGGGAAGATTATAAATATTGCTCTTACAGACTTAGAAAGTTGCTACAATAAGGTACAGTTTTGTACCTACCATAAATGTAGATGTTCGAAGATCCACATTGCTGCAGTCCTTACATATGGGTAGTCCGCTGTCCTCGGTCGGCCCGAATACCAAAGCACTAGGCTGACGTCGGTCAAGGCGCTTAATACTGACATCAAGACGTCAGGGTACAAAAGCGCATGACCAACGTCATTTCCTCAGTCTTTTCTTGCCCCAGATGTCAGAAGGCCCTAACAAGACAGGCCAAAGCCAAAAACCAGCAAAACCCAACCAACCACCCGTGCACTAACCATATTTACAATATGTACAACACAAACCACACCACCACCTTCAGCAACAGAGGGGAAGGAGGGAGGGTAAATTGGACTGCAGCAATGTGGATCTTCGAACATCTACATTTATGGTAGGTACAAAACTGTACTATGTTCTTCATCTCACATTGCTGCAGTCCTTACATATGGGTAGAATCCCAAAGCAGAGGTAAGGGAGGATGGCAAAACTATAAAGCATTAGGAACTGCCAACATGCCTTGTAAAATTGCAGTTGCAAATCCAGCCCTAGATTTAGAGTAAAGTGGAAGGTGGTAATGCTTAGAGAAAGTATGCACTGAACTCCAAGTAGCTGCTTCCAAAATATCTTTAGTAGCCACCCCCCTTAAAAAAGCTGTAGAAGTGGCAATAGCCCTAGTGGAATGAGGCCTAATCCCAGCTGGAATCTCCTTAGCATGATGGGAATAACAGAAAGCAATACAAAAACCAATCCACTTAGAAATAGTTTGTTTTGAAACAGGTTTGCCCTGAGAACCCAAAGCAAAAGAAACAAACAACTGCTGAGACTGCCTGAACCCTTTAGTTCTGCTCAAATAATATCGCAACGGTCTGTGAATATCCAAAGTGTGCAAAATCTTTTCCCCCTTATTTTGGGGGTTTGCATAAAAAGTAGGCAAATGAATAGTTTGGTTTAAAGCCACACTAGAAACCACTTTAGGCATAAAAGAAGGGTTAGTACGCAAAGACACCCTATCCTTGTGGAAAATTAAGAAAGGCTCAACTGCCATAAGGGCCTGTAATTCAGAAACCCTTCTTGCAGAGGTAATGGCCAACAAAAAAGCAGTCTTCCAAGATAAATATTTCAACTCTGCCGATGCTGCAGGCTCAAAAGGTTGTAGAGTGAGTTTCTCCAACACAAAATTGAGATCCCAAGCAGGAGTAGGAGCTCTACGTGGGGGTCTTATATTCTTTGCCCCTCTAAGGAATTCCTTAAACAAAGGCTGAGAAAATAATGGTGGGTCACAGTCATAGTGAGCAGAGATTGCTGCAGCATGAACCTTTATAGAGGAGAAGGACAAACCTTTGTCCAATAACTCAGTAAGGTATTGAAGCCACACTTAAATTAGGTTTAGAAACATCAAAGTCCTTTGCTGTACTCCAAAATAAAAATCTCCTCCATTTATCTGCGTAAACTTTCCTTGTACTAGGCCTTCTGGCCTCCAAAATAACATTCAAAACTTGTTGTGGAAGCTGAGACCCTCCAGGGTTGAAACCAGAATATGCCAGGCTGTCAGATGTAGAGAATGAAGTTTGACATTGAGTAAATGACCGTTCTCCTGAGACAGCAGGTGAGGAATCGAAGGCAAAGGCCATGGAGGCTCCTGTACCAGACTTCTCAGTAATGGGTACCAGTGCTGTCGAGGCCAATCTGGAGCTATTAAAATCATGTTTGGCTTGTCCTGTCTGACCTTCAGCAGTACCTTTGGGAGGAGAGGCAGAGGTGGAAAGGCATACACGTGAAGATTGCTCCAATTGAATGAGAGAGCATCCACTTTCCAAGCTGAGGGATGAAACCTTTTGTGCAAAACTTTGGCAGCTGGTAATTTAGTGGAGAAGCGAACAGATCTATGTCTGGAGTTCCCCATAACACTGTCAACCTCTGGAATACATGAGGATCCAATTTCCACTCGTGGGGATCCATAATTTGTCTGCTCAACACATCTGCTAAGGAGTTCTGTGCTCCTGGCAGAAACCTTGCCTGAAGATTTAGCTGTAAACTGAGAGCAGTCTCCCACAAAATCATTGCTTGTCTGCATAGAGGATAAGAATCGTTCCCCTTGCTTGTTGATGTACCACATGACAGTTGTGTTGTCTGTTTGAATCAACACCTGCCCTGGAAGAAGTAAATCCTTGAAAGCTATCAATGCAAATTGGACTGCTAACATCTCCTTCAAGTTGATATGTAGATGTTGAAGTCTGGCAGGCCATGTGTCTTGTATCCATTTTCCATTTAGATGAGCTCCCCAAGCTTTGTCTGAGGCATCTGTCGTTAAAATCTGACTCGCCTCTGGCCGGGTCACAGAGAGTCCCTTGTTTAGGTGACATTCCTGAGCCCACCACAAAAATTCCTTTTGAATGCAAGGTATTATTTGAATGACAGTGTCCAAATCTTGGCAGTGCTGTGTCCATACATTCTTGAGATACCATTGTAGCTTCCTCATATGCAGTTTGGCATTGGGAAGTACCAGAATACAAGATGCCATGAACCCCAAGGCTTGAAGGACTGTCCTTGCAGTCAGCCTGGACTGATGAAACAACTGGTGGAAGTAAAGAGAAAGATTCTTTTGTTTGTCCGGGGTCAAAAAGGCCATCTGGGATGCTGTATTCAGTCTCACACCCAGAAAGCACATGTCCTGAGAGGGTACTAGACTGGACTTTATTTCGTTCACAGAATACCCCAGGCATCTTAACACTGCCATCACATACTGTAAATGATGAAGAAGTTCGTCCTTTTCTTGGGCCAGTATCAGGCAATCGTCCAAATAAGGATAGATCTGTATTCCCCTTAGCCTGAAGAAAGCTACCACTGGAGCCAGAACCTTCGTGAACACTCTGGGCGCAGTAGATAAGCCAAAGGGCAATGCAGAGAACTGATAATGTGAAGTCCCAGCCCGAAAACGCAGATACTTCCTGCAACTGTGCCTGATAGGAACATGAAGGTAAGCGTCTTTGAGATCCAGAGTCACCATCCAGTGATCTTTGCCCAGCAGAGGTAAAAGCTGTTGTAACGTTAACATTTTGAACTTGGGAATGTCCAGATATGTGTTGAGGATGGATAAATCCAAAATTGGTCTCCACGTGTTTCCTTTCTTTGGTACTAGAAACAGGCGAGAATAAAATCCTAGGCCCACTTCTGGCAGAGGAACCGTTTGTATGGCCCCTATTTGAAGTAGTAGAGAAATTTGTTTGAGCCTCTAATCTTTGCTGAGGAGGAACGTCCGGCATGCCTTTGAAAGGAGGCAAGGTATGGAAATAAAACTTGTAACCCTGGTGAATGATATCCAATACCCATTTGTCTTGGGTAATCAACATCCAATTTTCCTTGAAGAGTGCTAACCTTCCTCCCAAAGGTGCTGCCAGGCAAGAAGGATCTGGCAGCTGAAAAAGTAGGTCATTGGGCCTGTTTACGAAAGGACTGGCCCCTGCCCTCACCAAGATTGTGCAGGTGAACTCCCTGTTCTAGGCCTGAAAGAACTCTGAGCTCTGCCCCTACCACGTCTAGATCTACCCCTAGACTGAGAATCATAAGAAGGATACGTCCACCCCTTAGCAGGCCAATTCCTACTAAACTTGGAGGCTGAACTTGCAAAAAATCTTTAACAGCCTGCATAGACTTAGCCTTGTCTTCCATTTTCTTCAAGACTGATTCCACAGGTGAACCAAACAACACATCAGACTGCAAAGGAGCATCCAAAATCCTTGTCTTAACATGGTCAGATAAATTCTGATCCTTTAACCAGGCGTGCCTGCGAAGAAGTGAGCCAGTGGCAGCCACCCTAGACGAGGCCTGCACAGCATCAAAACCACACTGCAATGAATGCTTACCCACTTGTTCAGAGACATGCACCAAATCTTGCAACTCTTTACACTCAATGCCTTCCGCCAGAGCATCCACCTTAGACTTCAATTGAGAAAGAAGAAAGTTTTGATATTTCAACATATGAAACTGGCAATTCAAAGCCCTCATAGCTAAGGTAGAAGATGTATAGACCTTCTTTCCCCATCTATCCAAAGCTCTGGCTTCTTTATCTAGAGGAACCGGATTTTTTACAACAGAGGCCTTGACACCCTTAGGTCCCTGGCTAATAGTTTCTGGGTCCGCCCTAGGACTCTTATAAAGATATTTATGAGCCTCAGGCACCCTATAATACCTATCTTGTTTAACAGGAGCAGGAGGCAGAGAATCAGGATTAAGAGAAGCCTCTGCAAACACATCTTCCACAACATCCAGAACAGGGGGTATAGCCAAAGGCCTATGCTGGGGTAACAGCAAAAACTCCCTAAGCCTTTTCCTAGAAATAGAGAAGTCCTGACCTTCCCACTTAAAATGTTCCCTCATAGAATGAAGTGTCTCTGAAAAAGAAAAATCCTCTGGAGGAGAAGCAGAAGGAGTGGAATCATCTGCATCAGAATCAGAATAAGGAGAATACTCCTGCAAGTCTTCAGCTGAAGACTCTGAAATATCCGAAGCCTATATCATAAAGAAGCAGGAGCTGACAACATGCCTTGCAAAACAGCTGTGGCAAAACCAGCCCTAGACTTAGAGTAGATAGGAATGTGATAATGCTTAGAGAAAGTATGCACTGAACTCCAAGTAGCTGCCTCCAAAATATCCTTAGTTGCCACCCCCCTTAGAAATGCAGTTGAAGTGGCAGTAGCCCTAGTGGAATGAGGCCTAATCCCAGCTGGAATCTTCTTGCCATGATGGGAATAACAAAATGCAATGCAAAACCCAATCCACCTAGAAATAGTTTGTTTTGACACAGGCTTGCCCTGAACTCAAAGCAAAAGAAACAAACAACTGCTGAGACTGCCTAAAATCCTTAGTCCTGCTTAAATAATAACGCAATTGCCTGTGTACATCTAAAGTGTGCAAAATCTTTTCCCCTTTATTTTGGGGGTCTGCATAAAAAGTAGGCAAATGAATAGTTTGGTTTAAAGCCACACTAGAAACCACCTTAGGCATAAAGGAAGGATTAGTACGTAATGATACCCTATCCTTATGGAAAATCAAAAGGGCTCTACTGCCATAAGGGCCTGCAACTCAGACACCCTTCTTGCAGAAGTAATAGCCAACAGAAAAGCAGTCTTCCATGACAAGTATTTCAATTCAGCAGTAGCCGCAGGCTCAAAAGGTTGTAGAGTAAGTTTTTCCAACACAAAATTGAGATCCCAAGCAGGAGTAGGAGCTCTACGTGGGATCTTATATTCTTTGCCCCTCTAAGAAACTGCTTGAACAAAGGATGCGAAAACAATGGTGGGTCACAATCATAGTGAGCTGAAATTGCTGCAGCATGAATCTTAATGGAAGAGAAGGACAAACCTTTGTCCAATAACTCAGTAAGATATTGAAGAGCCACACTCAAATTAGGCTCAGAAATCTCCAAATTCTTTGCTGTACTCCAAAATAAAAATCTCTTCCATTTATCTGCGTACACTTTCCTTGTACTAGGGCTTCTAGCTTCCATAATCACATTTAAAACTTGTTGAGGAAGTTGAGACCTGCTGTGTTTCAACACAGAATATGCCAGGCTGTTAGATGAAGAGAGTGAAGCTTGACATTGAGCAGATGACCGTCCTTCTGAGATAACAGATGAGGAATCAAAGGTAAAGGCCATGGAGGCTTCCTTACCAGACTCCTTAGTAGTGGGTACCAGTGTTGCGAGGCCAATCTGGAGCTATCAAAATCATCCTTGGCTTGTCTTGTCTGACTTTTAATAGCACCTTTGGAAGAAGAGGCAGAGGTGGAAAGGCATACACATGAAGGTTTTTCCAACTGAAAGACAGAGCATCCACTTTCCAAGCTGTGTGATGAAACCCCTTTGTGCAAAACTTTGGCAGCTGGTGGTTTAGTGGAGAAGCGAACAGATCTATGTCTGGAGTTCCCCATGACACTGTCAATTTCTGAAATACATGAAGATCCAGTTTCCACTCGTGGGGATCCATGATTTGTCTGCTTAACACATCTGCTAAGGAGTTCTGTGCTCCCGGCAGAAACCTTGCCTGAAGAGTTAGTTGCAAGCTTAGCGCAGTCTCCCATAAAATCATTGCTTGCCTGCATAGAAGATAAGAATGTGTTCCCCGTTGCTTGTTGATGTACCACATGACAGTTGTGTTGTCTGTTAGAATCAACACCTGTCCTGGAAGAAGTAACTCCTTGAAAGCCATTAATGCAAACTGGACTGCTAACATCTCCTTCATGTTGATATGTAGATGCTGTAGTCTGGCAGGCCACTTGTCTTGTATCCACTTTCCATTTAGATGAGCTCCCCAAGCAATGTCCGAGGCATCTGTCGTTAAAATCTGACTCGCCTCTGGCCGGGTCACAGAGAGTCCCTTGTTTAGGTGACATTCCTGAGCCCACCACAAAAATTCTTTTGAAGGCAAGGTATTATTTGAATGACAGTGTCCAAATCCTGGCAGTGCTGTATCCATACATTTTGAGATACCATTGTAGCTTCCTCATATGCAGTTTGGCATTGGGAAGCACCAGAATACAAGATGCCATGAACCCTAATGCTTGAAGGACTGTCCTTGCAGTCAGCACGGACTGATGAGATAGTTGATGGAAGTAAAGTGATAGACTCTTTTGTTTGTCCGGGGTTAAAAAGGCCATCTGGGCTGCTGTATTCAGTCTCACACCCAGAAAGCACATGTCTTGAGAGGGTACTAGACTGGACTTTATTTCGTTCACAGAATACCCTAGGCATCTTAGCACTGCTATAACATATTCCAGATGCTGTAGAAGGTCTTCCTTTTCTTGAGCCAGAATCAGGCAGTCGTCCAAGTAAGGATAGATTTGAATTCCTTTTAGCCTGAAGTAAGCTATCACTGGAGCCAGAACCTTTGTGAATACTCTGGGCAGTAGATAAGCCAAAGGGCAATGCAGAGAACTGATAATGAGAATTTCCAGCTCGAAACGCAGATACTTCCTGCAACTTAGTCTTATAGGCACATGAAGGTAAGCTTCCTTGAGATCTAAAGTTACCATCCAGTGATCTTTGCCCAGCAGAGGTAAAAGCTGTTGTAACGTCAACATCTTGAACTTGGGAATGTCCAGATACGTGTTGAGGATAGATAAATCCAAAATTGGTCTCCACGTGTTCCCCTTCTTTGGTACTAGGAACAGGCGAGAATAAAATCCTAGGCCCCTTTCTGATACAGGGACTGGCTGAATGGCCCCTATTTGGAGTAACAGAGAAATTTGCTTGTGAGCCTCTTTCCTTTGTGGAGGAGGAACGCCTGGCATGCCTTTGAAAGGGGGCAATGTATGGAAATAAAACCTGTAACCGTGGTGAATGATATCCAACACCCATCTGTCTTGAGTAATTAAATCCCAATTTTCTTTGAAAAGAGACAGTCTTCCTCCCAAAGGAGCTGCCAGACGAGAATCTACTGGCAGCTGAAAAGGCAGGTCATTGGGTCTGTTTACGAAAGGACTGACCCCTGCCCTCACCAGAAGTCTGAGCAGGTGAACTCCCTGTTCTAGGCCTAAAAGAACCTTGAGCTCTGCCCCTACCACGTCTAGACCTACCCCTAGACTGGGAATCATAAGCAGGATATGTCCATCCCTTAGTAGGCCAATTTCTACTAAACTTCGGTGGCTGCACCTGCAAAAAATCTTTAACAGTTTGCATAGACTTAGCTTTGTCCTCCATTTTCTTTAAAACTGCTTCCACAGGCGAACCAAACAACACATCAGACTGTAAAGGAGCATCCAAAATCCTTGTCTTAACATGCTCAGCTAAATTCTGATCCCTCAACCAGGCATGCCTGCGAAGAACAGAACTAGTGGCAGCCACCCTCGAGGAGGCCTGTACAGCATCAAAACCACATTGCAAAGAATGCTTACCCACTTGTTCAGACACATGAACTAAATCCAGCAACTCTTTACACTCAATACCTTCCGCCAAAGCATCCACCTTAGATTTCAGTTGTGAAAGGAGATAATTTTGATATTTAAGCATGTGAAACTGACAATTCAACGCCTCATGGCTAAAGTGGAAGAAGTATACACATTCTTTCCCCATCTATCCAAAGCGCTTGGCTCTTTATCAGTGGGAACAGGCGTTTTAACCACAGAGGCCTTAACACCTTTAGGTCCCTGAGAAACAGTTTCCGGGTCTGCCCTAGGACTCTTAAAAAGATACTTATGAGCTTCAGGCACCCTATAGTACCTATCAGGTTTAACAGGAGCAGGAGGCAAAGAATCAGGGTTCAGGAAGCCTCTGCAAAACATCTTCCACCACATTCAACACAGGAGGTATAGCTAAGGGCCTATGCTGGGGCAAAACAAGAATTCTCTAAGCCTTTTCCTGGAATCAGAGTAATCCTGGCCTTCCCATTTAAAGTGCTCCCTCATGGAATGCAGAGTCTCTGAAAATGAGAAATCCTCAGGAGGAGAAGCTGTAGGAGTGGAATCATCCACATCAGAATCAGAATAAGGAGGATACTCCTGCAAATCTTCCACAGAAGACTCAGAAGCCTCTGAACACTGTTCAAAACTATCAAACTCCGGTTCCACCCTAGGCCTCTTATCAGGAGGGGGCATAGAACCTCTAATCATAGTAATCAAATCTTCTGCCATTTGAAGCATATGTTTCTTAGGCACAGAACCTGAAATGCTAGGAGAAGCCCCCACTGAAGCTGAACTTGGCCTACCTCTCAAAGAAGTTTTGGCAACAGAAGGAGAGGCTCTAACTACCTTGGGAAGAGAGGGAAGAACAGTTACCTGAGAAGCCCCCTCAGCCTGGCCTACCTCCTGAGAAGGCACATCCTGTAACAGTAAAGTCTCTGCCTGAGACTCCAAAGAAACTCCTGGCAAAACCTCTGGCTCCACTGAGTTTCTAAAGAACCGACGTCCGGGACTGCCGGTTCATCAACCCTAGGCTTCGCTGTTTTGTCCTTGCGCTTCTTGGACGAAGCATCCGACGGCATTTTATAATTGCAACGCTTCCCAAACACTAACCTGGCACAGTCTAACCGTCTCTTAATAGTGCGTTGGTTAAATCTAGCACAAGAGCGGTATCCAACAATGTCGTGCTCAGGCCCTAAACAAGGTATACACAAGGTATGGTAATCCCTATGAGGTATCTGTTTCCCACAAGAAATACAGTTATTCACTTTTTCTGACATCCGGTTAAATACTGAGGCAAGAAAAACCAAAATGTTCCCCAACGGGGTACTTAGCCAACTCTGATTCGGTCTGAAACTCCGGCTTCGGAAATATTTCAGAACGCCAACCTGCACTCGCAAAACTGCTTCTGCATCGGACCATGCGGCAAAAAAGACTGGGGATATGACGTCGGTCATGCGCATTAGTACCCTGACGTACTGACGTCAGTCTAATGCGCCCTGACCAACGTCAGCCATATACTCTGGTATTCGGGCCGACTGGACAGCGGACTACCCAATAGTAAGGACTGCAGCAATGTGGAACGAAGAACATCTTCCCAACTCTGGCTCCACCCTAGGCCTCTTATCAGGAGGGGGCACAGAACCTCTAATCAGAGTAATTAAATCTTCTGCCATTTTAAGCATGTGCTTCTTAGGCACAGACCCTGCTGAACTAGGAGTGACACAAACAGAAGCTGAAACTGGCCTGCCTCTGGGAGAAGCCTTGGAAACAGAAGGAGAAGGCCTAACCACCCTAGGAAGGGAGGGGAGTACAGTAACTTGGGAAGCCCCTTCAGCCTGACCTGCTTCCTGAGAGACCACCTCCTGCAAAATCAAAGTCTCCCCCTGAGACTCCAGAGAAGTCTCCGTCGGAACCACCGGTTCCACTGAAGCCTCTAAAGAACCGGCGTCCGGAACGGACGACTCATCTTGCCTGGGTTTAACTGTTTTGTCTTTGCGCTTCTTGAGAAGCGGCGCCGGAGAATCCGACGGCATATTATAATTGCACCGCTTCCCAAAGACCAGCCGAGCACAATCCAACCTTCGCTTAATAGTGCGTTTATTGAACCTAGCACAAAAGCGACACCCAACAACGTCGTGCTCAGGCCCCAAACAAGGAATACACAAAGAATGATAATCCCTATGCGGTATCTGTTTCCCACAAGAAATACAGTTATTCACTTTTTCTGACATCCGGTAAAACACTGAGGCAAGAAAAAACCAAAATAATCCCCAACGGGGTACTTCGCCAACTTGGATTCGGTCTGAAACTCCGAATTCGAAAAATTTCAGAACGCCGAACGGCACTTGCAACGCTGCTTCTGCATCGGACCATGCGGCAAAAAAGACTGAGGAAATGACGTCGGTCATGCGCTTTTGTACCCTGACGTCCTGATGTCAGTATTAAGCGCCTCGACCGACGTCAGCCTAGTGCTTCGGTATTCGGGCCGACCGAGGACAGCGGACTACCCATATGTAAGGACTGCAGCAATGTGAGATGAAGAACATCAGCATTTGTTTTAGCATGAATTTTCTGAAGGAGATGAAGGCTGAAACTCAAAAGTATGACATTTAGTTATTTAAATCCTCAGTGATTTGCCAGAAAACCACAAATTTTATGAGGAATAGGCCAAAAATATGAGGCAAAAATCTGGACAGCTGAGAGGTATGCATTCCTCTCAACCACTTAGTGCAAGAAATCTGGATAATGCCTAACAAGGTGGCTGCAATGGCTGAAAAAATAGGGATAGATTTTAAATATTGCACTTTTTATCTTAATTGCTAGAACAGCAGGATTTGTGTGAAAATTAGCCAAGATTAAATGTGAACTTAACAGGGGATTAAAGGATGTTACAGAAGACTAAGGGGGGGGTAATAAAGGAAAAGTTAAATTGAAATGGTTTGGGGGTTCTACAAGGAGGGGATATATAAGGAGGGGATATATAAGGGGTAAATGGGATGACTGAAAGGACAGATGTTATAAGGTATGATGCATAAGATAGCAAAATATTAAAATAATATTAAATGGCACGATGTGTATATTACATGGAATTAACAAGCAATTAAGTATATACTAGGTCAACTAAATTGACTGGCTAAATAGTGGACATGTAAACCAAAAGAGAGGGAACTAAGGTATACAAAAAAATGACATGGGTGGATAAGAATAGGAGTAAGGTGATGAGCAAGGGAGTGTGAAAATAGTGCTACACAGCTGAGCTTCCTAAATGCATTGCTAAACTTAAAAAAAAATGTTAAGAATATCTCTCGGCTATTTTGCTCGTGATTTTCTTCAGTTGGACAAATTTTGGATCCTTCGAACCAAGTCCTGTCACCCGTGGTGGTTTTTAAGCACTGCAGGTACTACTAAGTTTCCTTCAATGTAAAAAAGGACAGGTGTTTTACATTACAGAAATCAAAAACAAATGGATGTGGAGAAAAATAAACACAAAAAGAAAAAAAGTGAGAAGGGCACAACTCTGTTAAAGAGGACACCAGAAGTGCAGTACATGTAAGGGAACTAGTAGAAGGTGGATACATGGGGAAACATTTGATCCAAATTCCTTACATCAGAAAAGGCAACAAAAGCAGGGTTCTAGGCAAGATGAATTCCTTATTAGGAGAAACTTATTTAATGCTGCACAACTAGGGTATGAAACCTACTATGGAAAGCTTTACTCTGGGCACATGAGCAACCCTTCCTGCAAATAAAAGATGGAGCTGTAAATGGTTCAAAAAGGCCAGTGTTCAGTCATTCAAATCTGGAAAGAAATGAGGGAGATTGATGGCTAGAGTCCAGATATACTGAAAGTAGTAAGGGCATACATAGGGTAATTTCTTCTATATGCATGGAAAAGCCAAAGGGCTAACCCACCATGAATGGCTGCACCCCGGATACTCTCCTGCACCCCAGATACTCTCCTGCAGATGTCAGAGCAATAAACCAGCTATTCTGCAGAAAAAATGAACCAAAAAAAGCCTGAGTAGCTGGTTTTAATGTAGATGGAACTAGTTAGGATCTTTTACTTTTTGCTGTTAAAGTTAGGTGTCACCTGAACAAATGGTGACCTTACATATCTACAGAAAAAACACTATGAAGAGCAACTTGAGCAAGTTGGCCAAGAGGAGGACCATGATCGAACTGAGAAAGTGGTACAGACAGTTCTTATGGTGATGTAATGCCCAGGTCACCATTCAAGCGCAGGGTTAGGTCATTCAGAAGAAATATACTGTCACTTTGGGGATGTTAGTAAAACACCATACATCTCACTGTCTGCCAGAATGATGACCCCCCCCGGATAGCTCTCGTGGATCTGAGAGTGAAGTTATCACCGCTATGGAATGAATGGGCACACAGAAAGAAAATGCCAAAATGAGACAGAAGGAAGGACAAACACAAACGCAGACCACCAAGAAGAGTCTCTGATGTGACATCTGCCTTTTTTTTTTTGGTTGCATGTTACAACAGGGTGCACACCTCTTTCCATGGGGAAGGAACAGAGTAAGAGATGGCTGTCAGAAGAGGACTACCTTGGGGAAAGGCAACTGCCAGTTACGTCTATCTTGTCAGCACTTGAATGGTCCAGAGGAAGTGAAAGGCAAATCAGCCCCACTTACCCAGACCAGTGAAAGATGCACAAAACTTTGGCCATCATATTACAGTTGATAAAGCAGGGTGATCAATCTAGCTATAATTCTATGCTGACTGAAAACCCTTCTCTTTCCTTTGAAACAGTCAACAGCACCCTAAAACTGGTAATGGCTACTTTGTCAGTAGCCAAACATGTAATGTCAGGGTTTTAAGACGGGGATGGAAAAGGCTACACCCGTCAACGGGATGGAAATGACTGCTACATACATACAAATATTTCAAACATGGGCATTAATGCCCTTCTAGCTTGCCAATATACCAAAACACTTGTTCCCATAACAAGTGTTCAGGCTGTTCTTAAAAATATCTAAACTAGCACTTGCTTTAATGTAATTTGGTTGTCTGTTCCATAAATCAGCTGCTCTGTCAGAGAACCAATTAGTACGCTTCTCATTCCTATTGAATCTTCTACATAGGTTGTTTGATAATTCTCTAGCACTTTCTGATAACCTCAAAGATTCCCACAGGTAGTCATCTCTAAATGCCTATATACCTGAATAAGACCTCTTAGATATCTGCAAGAGACAGTGTACAAGTTCAGATTTTTTAGTCTTTCATAACAACTTAAATTTTCACATCTATGGATGCCCTTGGTATATTTCCACTGTACTCTTTCCAGTTTACTCATGCTTGTTTTCCTATAGGGTTTCCATACTGTTATTCCATGCTCGAGTTTGGGTCTAATGTAACTAACAATGACTTCATCATTTTTGATATCTTAGACTTTATAAAGCTTTTTATACAACCTATAGTTCTATAACTATCATTTACCAAATGGCTAATATGATTAGAAACCCTCAATGCTGAATCTACCCATATACCCAGGTCCTTAAATGAGTCTACAGTTTCAATAACCTGCGCTGTATTAAATATTCACCTTTCAGTTTATGTCTCCCAAATCTCATATGCTTAGCTTTTGACGTATTTATCAGCATATTATTCTCCTGTGCCCAAATGGTCAATTTATTCAAGTTATTTTGCAGACATGCCTTATCTGCAACACATGTAATCAGTTTATCCAATTTCTGGTCATATGCATATAGACTGTAGAACACCTCAGATGAAAAAGGTATGTCTGAAAGACACAATCTAAACAAGTAAGAGCCTAGGACAGAGCCCTGTGGGACACCCCGACTGCAACAAAGGATTTCACCTGTCCAATTGCTATATGATACTTGCATGTCCTATTTGTAAGCCATGTCAAGGTATCCCTAACAATAAGAACCCAGGACAGGATGTCGCTCTACCGGAATTCTAAAGGAGGGGGCAGGCGGGAGGGACACAAGAACAGATGAAGATCGACAACACAGATGGAACTTTATGGTAAGACAATTTCTTTATCTGATGTTGTCAATCTTCATCTATTGTTGACTAGTGGGACAGAGTCCCCAGCTACCTTAGATCCTGGGTGGCCTTATGGAAGAACATTCCTGAGAACCATAGAACCAAAGGATGCTCTCCCCCTGGAGCCCATATCCAATTTGTAATGAGTAATAAATATATGAGGCTTAGTCCAAGTTGCAGTTGCGCAAATTTCTGCATGGAAGCTTTGGAATGAAAAAATGGCAGAAGCTGCCATCGATCTAGTAGAATGCACCTTCACTGGCATAGGGAGTTTCATGCTTTGTTTTGTGCAAATGAATGATATACAATCCCTCAACCATCTTGAAAGAGTGACCTTGGACACCGGTTTGCCCAAAGTTGTACTATCAAAGGATACAAATAACTGTTCTGATCATCTAAATTGTTTAGTTCTATGTAGATAGAAATGTAATTCCCTGTGTACATCCAGAAGGTATAGGCAGTACTCACCTTTATTTAAACATTTGGGAAGAATACAGACAAGTCTATGGACTGGTTGATATTGGTCTCCGAAATCACTTTTGGAAGAAAAGTTGGGTTTGTTCTGAGTAACACACTGTCTTTATGGAAAATTAAATATGAAGCTTTACAGCATAAGGCCTGTAATTCAGAGACTCGTCTCGCTGAACTGACAGCTATGACAAATAATGTCTTCCAAGAAAGGAATTTTAAATCACAGGTAGCTGCAGATTCAAAGGTGAAGTAAGTGACTGTAACAAAAGAGTCAAGTCCCATGGTGGGAGAGGGTCTTTGAAAGGGGGCTTCAAGTGTACTGTGCCTTTAAGAAAAATCTTACAAAGTCTGTGAGAAATTAAGAGATGGTCCCCAATACCATTATGAAAATTTGAAATAGCTGCCAAAATAAATGTGATTGTAGAAGCAGAAGCGCCTTTATTAAAGATGGCAGCTAGAAACTCCAGAATCTTTTCTACTGCTGCTGAAAAGGGGCCAGACCATTATCAAAAGCCTAAATAAAAAAGCTCTTCCATTTGCTAAGGTAGAGATTCCTGGTGGATGGTTTCTGTGATGCCAACAAAATGTGTTGCACGGGGGAAGGTATACTATTATGCTTGGTGACTATCAGAATTGGAGAAACCAAGCAGTTAGCTTGAGAGTCTGAAAACTGGGATGAACTACTCCCTGGGGGTGGGACAAAAGATCTGGAACTGGGTCCAGAATCCATGGGTGGTGTAGTAGATGTCGCCAGAGGAAGGGAAACTACATCTGTTGAGGCCAATATGGAGCAATGAGGATCACTTTGTTTCTCAACCGAGCTGCTTTCTTGAGGTAAAGAGGGATCAGAGGGAAAAAAGGGAAAGGCATAAAGGAGAACTGGGGGCCAATCGCAGAGAAGTGTCCCTAGGGGACTCCCCTTGAGGGGGAATTGGGGCAAAGTAGCTTCTGCAATTGTTGTTCAGGAGTGAAGCAAACGGGTCCCAGCAAAGCTGGCCCCAGCGAAGAAAGATCTTTGCTACTCTGGGATTCAGAGACCACTCTTGAAGCATGAGGATGCATCTGCTCAGTTTGTCTGCAATCATGTTTGAACTCACCAGGATGTACATTGCTATCAAAAAGCGAGTGGAAGTCACAGCCCATTGCCACACTTGGAGGGCTTCTCGACACAGTTGGTAGGACTTGGATCGCCCTGTTTGGTGATGTATCAGACTACAGACATGGCCGACTGAATAGCTATCGCTCCTAGAGGTAAGGCAGAGTGAAATGCTTGCAATGTCAGAAGCACTGCTCCTAGCTCTAAAACACTGATATGCAAGTTGGCCTTGGAAGGGGACCAAGTGCCTTCGACTGTCTTCCCAAGATAATGTCCCCCACCCCATCTGGGAAGCACCCATGGTCACTATGGTCTTGTGCTGTACGGGAACAAAGGGATGGCCTAGAAGAATCTCCTCTAAGTGCATACACCAGGTTAGGTCGTTCTTGCATCGACTGGATATATAAACTATATGATCCATGGGATGGGTCAGAATAGACCATTGGCTTGCAAGTAACCATTGGAGAAGTCTCAAGTGAAATCTTGCCATTGGAACTAATGCAATTGTTTCTGCCATGCAGCCCAATGCCAGCAGAATCTGCTGAGCAGGAATTTTGTTTGAGCGAAGAGGATGAACCTGCAACTGTATTTTCTGTAACCTGTGTAGGGGAAGCGGTGCTATACACAATACAGTGTTGAGGCAAACCGCTATGAATTCCATGTCCTGAGAAGGGGTTAGCTGAGATTTCGCAGGATTGACAATGATGCCCAACTGATGGGATAGCTTCAGAATGAAGTCCGTAGTCTGTAGTAGTAGATGCCTGGTGGGAGCGGTGAGGAGCCAGTCTTCCAGGTAAGGGAACACTCGGAATCCGTGGAGCCTCAGATGTGCTGCGACTGTTGCCATACATTTGGTGAACACCCTGGGGGCTATGGTGAAGCCAAAGGGCAGCACTCTGAATTTGGAATGACTGGCTCCTATTTGGAAGAGGAGAAGCTTTGAGCATTTGTCCACTTTTATGTGGTAATACATGTCTTGAAAGTTGATACAGCACATCCAATGGTTTTTCTCTAAGAATGGGATAATTGACTGAACCGTGACCATCCAGAATTTTGCCTGCTGGACAAATTTGTTTAGAATGTTGAAATCCAAAATTGGCCTCCAAGTCCCTTGTTTTCTTTGGGCACTAAAAAGAATCTCGAGTAAAAAAAACAGATCCTAATTGGTTTGGTGGGACTTCCTGGATGACTCTTTTCTAGCAGCTTTTGTACTTCCATTGCTGGTTGAACATTGGGAAGTCTTGATGGGGTTCTCAAATAAAAAGTGAAGGGGATTACATACCCTCTGGAAATGATTCTTAGCTCCCAGGCATTGGTGATTATGCGTCGCCATGCGTCTGGGTGCAAGGAAAATCTTCTCCCAACTGCTTCCAGAGGTAAGCAATTAGGACCCCTTTCAAGAGCGCTGATGGGGTTGACCAGAGAACAAGTCTGTGGAACCCTGATTCTGCAGACCACCACTACCTCTGGGACGGCATCTTCCACTTTAACACCCCCCTCTGCCCTGAGGGGAGTCTGGACAACGTGTCCTGGAAAGGCTTCTGGGACATCTTGAACCACATCTTACCACTCCTTTGACTCCTGGAATAGGATCATTGAGGAGTGGAAAAACGTACGCCCACAGCAGACAAAGTCTTTCCATCTTTTTCACACCTGGGCAGTTTCCTTTACTTTGTGACGAAACAAAGAGGATCAGTCAAACAGAGCACTGACTAAGGAAGACTTAACGGTTCCGCAAACTCGCACAGGCACATCCAAGCATGTCTTCAAACGGCAACACCTGAAGCTGCTGACCTGGTTGCTCCTTGGGCTGCATTTGCAATGAGCCTCATGGAGGAGTTTGAAACAAACTCCAGGACAGCTAGCGGGGAGGCCACTTTTTCTTGGACCCCCTCAGTGACTGCTCCTCTTCCAGGGTATCTGACAGCTGTATGACCAGATCCCTTGAAGTCTTGTAAAATATGCCAAAAACTTCAAGGACCTGATGGAGAAGGTCAATAATGCACAGACCTGCTTCCCAAATCTGTCCACTCTGGACTCTTGGTTCGGGGGAAGGACAGTAAAACTTTTCTCGGCTAATTCTTTCTTGGTTGTGGCTGCTACCACAATGGCATCAAGTATTAAGCCCTTAGCTCAATGTGGTTGGTCTTCAGGAGCAGAAAGAATTTTGTCAGGTCTCCGGGGGACTGGATCTACAGACTCAGTTTACTTAAGTTGTCAGTGGGCGGGGTAACCCAGGAAGTAGATGGGCAGGCACCAAAGGCCTGCAAGTACACAGATTCCTCAAAAGATGGGTGTTTGGACTTTCAATCACCCCTCTGTTTTCGGATCTCAAGAATGTCTCCAAAGGAGACGTCTTCTGGGGGTAACGGTTAGGAAACCTCTCCCTCATTGACATCCATGTCCTCTGTGACGGATTCTTCAGGAGAATCAAGGTGTTTCCTCTTACACAATCTCTTTCGAAGAGGCTCTTCAGAGAGAGCATCCGAGGAGGACTTGGAAGAGGGGGTCCCTTTAGCAGACAAGTCTTGCGACCTTGGTGACTGCTGTCCAGGGGTCGAGGTTGGCAGCAGAAATGAAGAACCTGTGGTCACATGGGAAGACTCCAGTATCCCAGGAGCCACCTGAGACAAACCAGTGGTCAAAGCTCTTTCCATAGCCTGAAAATCAGGACCCCCTGAGAAGGGATGGGAGCCCGGAATTGAGCCAGACATACTCGGAACTAGGGTCACACTCCACACCAAGAGCCCCACCTGACAGATCAAACCAAGGATGGGTCCCCTGCCGGCACAGCCAGAAGAGATACAGCCGGCTCTATAGAAAAACTCTGGGCTGGGTCGAACCCCCTGGGCCTGATGCTGAAAACATGGTCCTGGAGACCAGACTGTGACACCGAGGGAGCCAGAGCCAGACTCTGCATCGAAGACAGAAATGTTGTTGGCGTCAAAGCCATCGAACCTGAGAGGATGGAGTTGAGAGCTCTAAAGTCTGCGCAGAGGTTAGAGGAGAACAATAAGTAGGGGTGGATGGAGAAAAACCCTCTGCACCAGAAAGGAGAGGGGCCTGAGTATATGAGGGGTGACCCTGGGCTGCCAAGATCTGATACACCAACCTAACAATATCAACCTTAGACAGACTTCAGGTTGAGCGCATGGACAACCCAGAAGGCGAATTGGGTCTCTCAAAGAATGGGCTAGGGAGCTGTCCATGGAACAAGTCTAAGAGGGGAGAATAGACAGACCTGGGTTCTGTAGATGCAACCGTCTGCTGTACTGTGAGAGAAAATGGCACAGACATGGTAGAAGTGACAGTTGGCACCGGTGTTGGAGCAGTAGTCATACTCAGAACTGTGACAGTCGAACTTTGAACAACTGTCATAGCCAGTGTAGAAGGCACGGTATGCTTTTCGGTGCCAAAGATCCAGACCATTCCGAAAGCTTTGGAACCTTCGGAAGCATATTTATGCTTTTTGACAAATCGGTGCTGATGGAGACATCAGCACTGAACTGTAGGATTTTGATCCAGAGGCTGGAGGTGACAGGTCAGGCTTGGACAATGCTTCTTTGAAAGGGGCTTTAAGGAGCCCTTTAAGAATAAGTTTGTTTGTCCTCTCCGCCAGGGTTCTATCACTGAAACCCTTGCATATAGATCCAGTCCATACTCAAAATGGGGAACATCCAAACAGTAAACACAGGATTCATGATTGTCAAGAGTTTGGCATTTTCCTGCCGCACTCTGTACATTGTTTAAATAACATAGTGGAGCTTTTAGGCTTCTCTGCCATATTTCTGAATAAAATGAGCAGGAAGAAGAAAAGAAAGGCGGTGGTTTAGAAATTAGAAACTCAAACTAAAACAGAGGAAACTCTACCAACAATGGTAGAAAGGTTACCAACAGTAAAGAGAAAGAGAGGGAAGGGAAAAACTACCAATGATGGTAGAGGGGAAAGACTATACCATCGGTAAAGGAAGAAACAGCACACGTGCTAAGGAGAGACCAAAGTTTTGAAAGGAAGGAAAAGGTCTTAGAATAATAAATAAAGAAAAATATAATAATATACTTGGCTAAAAGAGAGTCGGCTGATGTGTCTTTTCATAAGAGCGGCAAACGAGATCTCAGTTAATGTGGAGAGGGGCATTGTGGGTAGACCTGCAGCTCGAGATATTTTTTTGGCTGACGTGAGCTATATGACGTCTGGATCGGTTTCAAGGATCGGAACCATAACCCACTAGTCAAGAATAGATGAAGATTGACAACATCAGATCAGTAATTTATTTAGGAACACAAACAATGTCAAGTATGTTCCAGCCCCTGGTAGTTTTTTTTACAATCTGAAGCAACTGTTGTTCCTGAATATAAGTTGTGAATAATTTCTTTACTAACGTTATTGAATCAATATTATTCCAGTCTGCTTCTGGTAAACTAAAGTCCCCAGCTAATATTCTTCTTCCCTCCTGTGTTTCATGCAAGAAATGTATGAATTCCTCCAGGTCATCTACACTTGACTTTGGTGGTCTATACACTCACTCAATTGTTATGTTCTAGGGTTGTCTTTATTGTCACAGTTACACAGTCTATAGTATTGGTGTTATCAATGAACATGTAATAATTACACGTCTCATAACTATCTTTAATCCCTATCATAACACCTCCACCTCATTTCTTGTTAGAATGTCTGTTACAGTAAAACATTACAACCTGACAGAACTGGCTTCCAAGTCACTGTTCTTTAACCATGTTTCACACACAATAACATCAATCTTGTGGAAAGAAAGCAACATTTCCAATCAAATGTTGCTATCTGTGAACTGTTAAAAATTTCTGACCAGGCAAAAACCCTGTCTAGTGTTTGTCAAATATAGCAAAATATCTGCTGCAAAAATTCTCTTCCATGATCTTGATAAATGCACACCATTCTTTGTCTGAACACGTGTGCTCAAAATTAGGCTTGGATGCTCTACACATTTCCATTTTTTTTTTTTTTTAAACAGGACATTTTTTCCATGTAGGTATTTACCCAAAAATCTTTTCATTCACAGTAACCTGACTATTCTTTCTATAGGTGATTTGTTAAAAATATGTCCTAACACCAGTACAAGCTATACTATCTAAGAGGACTGACAGTTCTCTACTAACAGTCAGAGAATCCTTGCGGATGACATCATTTGTACTGGCATGAATAAAAACGGATACATATTCCTTACATTAAGGCGCTACAAAGCTTGTCTCATCTTCTTGTTTTGCTCCTGGCAAGCATAACACTATTCAATGTTCATTATCTTCTCTGCAATATAAGTAATCAGTTCCTTTAATAATTGAATCTCCAGTTACAAGAATATCTTTGCTGGCCAGCTCTGAAGAATCTTCAGCTTCTAATACAGTAATATCTGCACTATCAATTGTTAAGAAGGACAGATCTTCATCACCGTGAGTCTTATTAATCCCACTGTTTTCACTGTGTATCAATTCTCATCCAGCTGACATTGTAAATCCGCAGCTTGAGCCATGTAGTCAACATCTGTTTTTCTCTTCTTTCTCTTTCTTACAGTAATGTTCTTTAATCCTTCCATGTTCAATTTTGATTTCTTCCTTTTCACCTGCCCCTTTCTTCTACCTTCTCTTTTGGAAAAATGATGCTTTTTTCTGCAGACTGAAGGTTTTCTTATAGAAAAATATTATCATTCCTTGTAACCTGTGTGTTACATAACAAAGCAGTGTCCTTTTTGGTACCTATTCTCTTTCCTTTACAGTCATTAATCAGTTTCTTTTTCTTCCTTTTTTTTTCTTTTTTGTTTCCTTCTAAACAAACTGGACCCTCAGATTACTGAATACTTGGATCCAGAATTCCAAAGCTGTCAGGGGCATCGTCTTGTTTCACGCAGGTTGACTGATCTTTACAGACAACAGCTGCATCATTTCCTAAATGTGCTTTATTTGTTCTTTGCCTAACATTTCATCAGTCCAGTCATTAACATATGAAACAGTTCTCCAAGCCATGCCAATTGCACAAGTGCAATTATCAAGTCTAGATTTACTTCTAATAATGGTAAGCAAATCATCCAACTTCTGACACGAGGAACACAGATCACCGGTGTTAGCTGTTACCTTTAAATATGCATAGCATTTATTACACTGTAAAAAATATTTGTGCATTAGCAAATCGTTAACTGTATACTCATTTAAGGAATCCATAGTCACCTTTAAATGAATAAAATATTGTGAACCACTTCTCAGTGTAGGAATGGAGGCACAACCAAGGCAAATTTAATGAATCCTTAAAACAAAAGTCAAGACAAAAAACAAGCGCTTTCGTCCCGTTAAACCACAGGACTTTTTCAAAAGGTAAAAAGCCAGCGTATTCACCAAATTTAAATAACCCACCACATACAGTCACATGATCAATTAAACAACATTGCCGAAACATTTAAAACATCCCTCCCTTTAGAACAAAACTAAATAATTCAACATCTAAGAAATACACAAATTTCCAAGTGAATAATAAAACACAAATATAATAAAAATAATAAAAAACAGTTATCTGTCAAGAGCTTTCACTTTTAACAAACTACTGAGCAATGCTCGTTCAGACCTGGATAATTAAAAGCATTAAAATGTAGTTGCCAATAAAGTTCCTTTGCTTCCAGTAACAAAGACCAAGCACCTCCTCAGTTATTAGGTATAACCTGATCTAACACAAGAAACATAAATTCATGATCCGAATATACTGTAATATGTTTTTCAAGTGCATCAATGGTGCTATTCTTCCTTATGTCATAGACATGTTTGAAGATCCGCTATTTTAAACAATGTTCAGTTTTTCCAATACAATAGGAGTTACATGCCTGACATTAAGCTATATAAATTACACTTTTAGATAAACAGTTAAAGTTATTCTTTACTTTTAAAATTCTACTGTTAATGTTAGAAACTTGCCCAACCTTAATGTACTTACAATAATGTTGAAAACCACATTCTGTCATGCCGTTAGCCATACCAGAAATACAATGATGACACTTCTCAAAAATATTCTTCAAACATGTCCCCCTATGATACATAAAAAATTAGGGGACAGACCTAATATATTGTAACACCTCATCCTCAGTAACCATTGCCCAATTATTGTCAATAACCCATTTAATACCTTCACTCTGCATACTATAAGTGGTAATAAAAGAACTACCATAAGCAATAGTACATGAACTATCCACCTCCCTCCTTGTACTACTATTGACAGAATTAGCAGACAAGACAGGAATAAAATGCTCATTCTTCCTTTTAAAAATGACCTCCTCCTTCGACTTCTTCACAAATGGACCAGGATACCTCCTTTGATAAAACATACTTTCCATAACCAAACATTCATGTAAAAAATCAGTTTTGCTTGTTATTATACATGCAGCCCTAACAAACTGGCCTTTTACTATAGCCCTCTTCTGACGTGTAGGACGCGCACTAGTATAATGTAACAATGAATTTGAATATGTCTGTTTCCTACAGATTTTCGCAATACAATCGTTAATAGTATGGTCCTTTTCTGATAAAATATCAAGGTATGGGACAGTTCTTTTATGTCTCTATAAAGTAAACACTAAAACCTCAGTATTACTATTAATATAATGATGAATACACATATAGTCTCCTCTTAGTGTCCTTCCATACTAAAAAATATATCATCCCGATATCTTGTATAAAATCTAATAGAGTTCTTAAAACCCCCAATGAAAATAAACTTTTTCCCAACAGACCATAACAAAATTTGCAAATAAGGAACCACAATTAGACCCCATCGCCACCCCCTTTAGATGGAGATATTTACCCTAAAAAAAAGTTTTTCAAAATTAATTCTAATAGTTCTTCAAAAAGATTAATCCTGACCTCTGCTACATTTTTCTCCTGCAAAACCTCGGTGAACCAGATTAAGCCCAGTTCATGTGGGATTACATTATAAAAAATTCTTATCAATTGTGACCAATACATCATCAACATTAAATGCCACAGAAAGTCCCACGAGTCCTTGCAAACCTGCCCTTCATTCCCCAACAAACTCTTTAAATTGATGTCAATAAATTTTGCACAAGAACTAGTGATAGATGCCCCTCCATCAACAATGGGTCTCATGGGTGGATTCAGTATACTCATGTATATTGGGGATGCCAAACATAGTGCAACTGGTGAGGGCATACTTAGATAATTACATTCCTCAATGGTAATCCTGCCCCTCAATAAACATATCCTTGATCTGCATTTTTATTTTCTGATATGCCTGATTTAACTCATTAACAGACATCAAAGAATATGCATCTCAGTCTAATATTTTTAGCATCCTTCCAACATAATCCGACTGGTCCATTAACACAATCCCACCCCCCCCCTGTCTGGTTTCATGATTCTGAGCCCTTGACACAGCAAAAAAAAAAAAAATGTTTTTCTTTTTCACCAAATAGGAGATTAGCTTGTTTTACAGCAAATGCTTGTGCCTCCGTTCCTATACTGAGAAGTGGTTCACTAGTTTTCTTGTTAGTTGTTGTTGCTGTTCCAAATACAATATTGCAAGATAATCAAAATCAGTAACCACTGAATTCAGAGAGAACTTAAATGAACTTATACCAAAAAAATCACATGAGCAGTATACAACTAAATACTAAAGTAAGTACAATAAAGTTGTTCTGACCATACAAGTTCAGCAAGCCAGAAAGAAGCTGTAATTCCTTTATGTCACTATCACTTGCAGTCACACTTCTTTTAAGCGTAAAGATCAATAAATCACAAAGAAAGGTAGGATTATTTAGATATGCTCAGGATTTTCCTCTCTTCAGTCTGCATGAATTTATAGCTGTATAGGCCCCTTGGGGTGGCTAGAGCGTGCCTGTCTAAAACCTATCCCTTTCTAACAACCAACAGTGAAATTAAACGTAAAACAACAAAATATGAATCAAAGTAAATCTTGTCAAGAGAGCTCACTCAACAGCTGTTACAGCAAGAGGCACCATTAAACAACATGGATAAGTAAAAGAAAACAGCACAGGAAATAGGAAGGGTGTAAAGCAAAAGCAAATTTTTCTCTTCACAAAAGGAAATGGCATCAGTCTTCAGACTGGAAGTAGTTAGGGTGATTTTGCTGCAACAAAAGATTTTGCCATTCTAGTGCACTTACTGCCTTTGTTGCAAGTAAGATTAAAATACTGAAGTGATTTATGATTATTTATAGTAACCGCTTATTTTTACTTTTGTTTTTCTTAAATAGTTCCCTATAATTCACAACTCAGGGGTAACAGGTAAAATTATAAGGATGACAACACTTTATATACATAATGGACTACAATGATGTCACTTCCTTAAACGGCAGTTAATACACTGCAGAAATACTTGCAAACAGGTGAAGTACCAATGACAACACAAAGGGCAACAGGCCAAGCAAAAACTTTCTGATCAACAGAAACCTATGTGCCAAAAAGATCAGGATATGGGGACAAGGGTACACTTCATGACTATTGTACAGAACCAAAAACAAAAGTTATGTACTTACTGTAATGATAGATCAGTGTTGTCTGATTTTCATCTGTTTCCAATATATGGGTTGTCAGATCTGACCCTGGCACCATCTATGAAGCTTCATGGATCCAGGGCTCTGACTCCTCCTTTATCCATAACTCCCTGCCCTTTGCCTTGGTACCGCAGTTAGTCCCACTAGACAGAAATTAAGAGGTATAATCACCTTTAATAAAGGTTGCACACTAACAATGAAAAACCTATATGAGAGGACCACAGTCTGACAGGACTGCTCAAAGACTAGTTCCACATGAGATCCATTTGGTCACCAGAAGCTAAACAGAAATGAGAATCTGGAAGGTGGCAAGGAGGAAGGAAGGTTTAACTGGACAAAAATCAGACAATACGATCAGTCTTTATGGTAAGTACATAACTTTTGTATCTGATGTTGTCTATTTTCACTTGATTCAATGTTTAGAAAAAGGTTCCCAACCTGTATTTAAGATGGGTAGTATCAAGGAAGGATGTTCCTGAGAATGGTGGAATCAAAGGAGGAATGTAATCTAGACTGCACATCCAATTTACAATGAGAAACAAAGATGTGAACGGCTAACCAAGTTGCAGCAGCACAAATATCATCAATGGAAAGTCTTTCATGAAAGCTGACGAAGTACCTATTTGCTCTTGTGGAATGAGTTTTTGGTTTTGACTGCATGGGTAAAGCACCTTTTAGTGTACACAAAGGACATACAATCTGATAACTATAAAACCTCCGAAACGGTTTTGCCCAAATTTGGTCTAAAATATGCAATGAGCAATTGGTCAAGCTTTCCTGAGGCGTTTTGTTCTATTGCGATAAAATCTTGAGTTGGTGATGAACATACAACTTATGCGGATTATATTTACCTTTGTTGAAGGATTTGGGAAAAAACACTAGTAGGCTGCAACATTAATTTAAGCTTGCTTTGGATGCCACCTTAGAAAGGAAAACTGCATTAATTCTTAAAGAAACTCTGCTTTTGTGGAAAACCAGGTAAGAGAGTATGCAAAAAAGGGCTTGTAACTCTGAAATATGTGGCTGATGTAACAACCAAAAGAAAAACTGTCCTCCATGAAAGTTGCTTCAAATCTGCTGACGCTGCTGGTTCAAAGGGAGGCGGAGTTACTGCTTGAAGGAAAACTGTATCCCGTGGAGGTACTGGGTCTCTGATTGTTGGTCATGGAAGGAATGTTCCCTCAAAAAAAAAAAAAAGTTTTAGACACCTTTAGAAATGCTATAGAGGTGTCATTTTGACCTATGAGGAAATCTGAAATTGCAGCTATTTGCACCTTGACAGTGGAAAAACTGGAGCCACTATGAAAAAGTCCTGACAGAATCTCCAGTATGGAAGGGATAAACACAGAAAAGGGGTCTATTCCTTTAGACGTAGCTCAGATGAAAAATTTGGTCAGATAAACCTTTTTTGTGGATTACTTTTGAGCTGAGATAATTTGAACAACCAATGCTGGAAACTTGACATCTCTGGGTAATGTCAGAACTGGAGTAACCAAGCGGTTACCTTCATGTATTTCTGTTTAAGGGAGGCAATCTGGCCAGGCGAGTCTAATGATTTGGATACTGATCCAGCATCCATGGAGGATGTACTAGTAGAAGCAAAAGGAAAGAAAACCATAGTAGTCAGGGCCAGAAGGGTGCAGTGAATATCACTCTGGCCTTGCAACCTCTTGCCTTCTGTATGAATGTATTCAATAGAGATAGTGGAGGAAATACATAAAGGAGACCTGGGGGTCATTTGTGGACTAGAACATCTCTCAGAGAGTGTCCCTGTGGAGGAAGCAGGACAAAGTAACTGCTGCATTCACTGTTCAGGTAGGATGCAAAAAGGACATAAAGCAAGTTTGGCCCCAGCGATGGAAAATCAAAGCTGACACTGCTGCACTGCGGGACCACGGGACCACTCGTGAAGTATTAAGATGGTTCTGCTCAATTTGTCCCCAGCACACTGGATATCCCTTGGACGTGCACTGCTATAAGAAATCAGTGTGAAGACATTGCCCACTGCCATACCTTCACTGCTTCCAGACAAAGAGGGTATGAGCAGGTTCCTCCCTGTTTGTGGAGGTACCAGACTACTGCCTTGTCATCTGTCTATATGGAAATCACACTCTTGGGGAGAATGTCCTGATATGCCTGCAACACTAGAAGGACTGTTCTCATCTCCAAGACACTAATGTGAAGAATGTTGGATCATCTTCCCTTCGAAAATGACCACCCATCCCGCAAACAGGCATCTGTGGTTAAGGCAGCTGATAATGGATCCAATTGGAAGCATTGACCTTCTGTCACTGACTGAGATTTTATACACAGGCTGACATGATTTCTGCATATTTGAGTACTGCAAATTTTGGCAGGTAAAGGATGACACTCTGAGACCACTGTACAGACAAGAGTCCATTGGAGTATCCTCATGTAGAACCTGGCTAGGAGTACTAGTAAAACTGTGGAGGCAATTAGGCCGAAGAGTTGTAGAATTAACCATGCAGAGGGTGAAGCGTGTTGAAGTATCTTTGTAGCTACGAACCACAGGGAAAACATTATGGACTAGGGAAATCAGGCAACTTATAACACTGACTCCAGGTGACATCCAATGAATTCTATTAGTTGTGAAGGTTCCATGTGGCTCTTGGGTGAATTTATTGCGATTCCTAGGTTTTGCATTAGATGCAGAAGAATGCCCAGATAGTGTAACAGAAGATGCTTGGAGGCAGCAGTAAGGAGCCAACTGTCAAGGTATGGCAAACTTGGACCTCCTGCAGAAGGAAACAAGCTGCGACTACTGCCACTATCTTAGCAAACAGTCTGGCGGCTGTGGTGAGACCCAAGGACAGTGCTCTGAATTGGTAATGATTAGCTCCCAGCCAGAAATGGAGAAACCTCCTGGAATGCTTCCGCATCTTTACATGATAGTAAGCGTCCTTGAGATCTAATGAACACATCCAGTCATCCTTCCTCAGAAGAGGCAATATGGACTGTAGTGTGACCATCAGGAATTTTGTCTACTTTATGAAGTGATTTAAGTGACTCAGATCTAGAAAGTGTCTGGGGGTCCCCCATCTTCTTGGGTACCAAAAAGAACTCTGAATAGACTCCAGACTCTAAGTAGTCTTTGGCGATCGGCTGGGAGACTATTCAAACTGTTTGAAAATTTCTGCTACTGCCATTTCCCCACACTGACTGGGTGGAACATCGGGAACTTTAAAGTTTTGGGAAAGGAAGAGGGAATACAGTAGGCTCTGGAAATTAGGTTTAGCACCCAGGAATCTGTTGTTATATCTTGCCAGGATTGTGGGTGCTTGGATAATTGCCAGCCAACTACTTCCAGAGTGCAGCACCCATGCAACCTTTCAGGAGTACTGGTAAGACTCTTTCGTAAATGGAACCGTGAAACCCTGATTTTGCGGCCCGCCTCTGCCTCTTGGGCACCATCCATCAGGGTTGCATCTTCCCCTGCCAAAAGATGTTCTGTCCCTGGGACTACCATAATAATAATAATAATAATCCTGTGATATTTGGAACCACATCTTATTGCCACCCCTCTGGTTCTTAGAAAATGTGTCCTTTGAGGGGCGAAGAAATGAATTTCCCCTGCAAAGAAGCTTTTAACATCACGTTGACTCCTAGTTAGTGTCTTTTACCTTTGTATCAAAAAGTGTGGATCCATCAAAAGGAGGATTAATGAAGACAGTCAAAGCTTTCTGCAAAGTCACAGAGATGCACCCAGGCATGACAGTGTACAGTAATATCGGTGCTCAAGGCTCTTGCCGTACCCATCAGCTGCATTAGATGGCAGTCTCATGGTGACGTTTGATATGGATTACAAGGTGGTGAGCTGGGAATCCACAGTCTTTTGGACATCTGCAGCCAGGTTACCTTAGACAGAGACTTGGTGAGCTCTTTAGTCAAATCTCTCTGAAACTAGGCAATGTGAGCCAAACAGTTCACAGCTTGAAGGGCGAAATTCACTGCAGTGTATGCCCATTCCCCAAACCTGTCCAACACACTAGACTTCTTGTTAGGGGGGTGGACAGAGGAACTTTCCTCCGACAGTTCTTTCTTGGTGGCCACTGTTATCAACATGGCATCTACTGGTGGATACTTGCTCCAATACCTCCTTGTCCTTGGGTGCTGCCAAGATCCTATCTGGTCCCTTCAGCAATGGTTCCACCATGCCAGGGTCCTTACAAGCTCACTAAGCCATAAGATCAATCACGGGATCAATGGATGGTGCTAGACAGGACAAAGTTGAGCCAGAAGCAAAGGCCTCCAACAGCCCAATCTTGTCTGGTGAAGGGTCATCTGTGAACCATTCCTCTCATTGTTTCAAGTCTAGGATCTCACCGAAGGTGAGGTCTTCTGAAAGAGATCTTCAGAATCCTTCACCTTTGTACACCTTTGTCCAAATCTGTCTCATTTGTAAATGACTCTAGGGATGAATCTATGTGCTTTCGTTTGCATGTCTGTCTTCAGTGAACCTGAACTGGTGGGTGATCAGCGATTTGGAACTCACGTAGTGAGCTGTATCGGAAACCTGTGGTGCCGAATGTCCCTGTTGGATAGAACGATGGGCAGAAGAAAATTCCTCTTGAGATTGGGTTGCAGATGGGCAGAAGGAAAACCCTTTCGAAGGCCTTGAATGTAGAAGCTGCCATCAGACCTGACGGAGATCTCCTCCTACCCGAAGTAGAAGGGAACTCCTAAGTCCTAATGGTCCCTGGTCCCAAGACTGACCTCGGCTCAAGCTGTCAGGGGCTGAAGTCCTGAGAGGGCGAGACAAGATAACTTGGGTGAACCCATCCTCTCAAGTCCTGGCGCAGACAAGTCAGTTCAGAGATTCTTCCTGATCCAAGTGTCTCTGAAATGAAAGAGACAGGGATACTGGACTTGTAAGAGTAAGCCATATCGGCTCCAACAAAGCCACACCAGGGCAGATCAGTGCTGGATATAGGGGTGGAGGGGTTGTTGGACCAGTACTCGGTGCATTCATGGGGGACGGCACCAACAGAACTCCAAGCTGAATTTGCATTCTCAAGTTTTTCTGCATCAATCTATTGACATCTTGCTCAGTGAGGCTGCTGGATGACCAAATGGAAGATATTACCAAGGGTGGTCTCGAAAATCTCTTCTTCTGTACAATAGGAGAGTGCAACCTCAGGCTTAAAGACGCCAGTGAAAATCAGAGATGTGGACAGGAGGATCCAGTCCGAGGTACAAACCTCCTTGGAATTTTAGGATCTGGATCAGCTGAAGCAGTTGGATCTGGAGACCTCTTCTTGGATTTAAGCTTTTTTTTTTTTCCCATCTGTCTTTCTCTTCCTTTTCCTTCTCATTACCCTTGTTTTTGCCCTTAGTCTTTGTCTTGTCCCTTAGCTGGAACAGACATGGCAGTGGACAATGATGAAGTGGAAGACCCTCTTTTAGGAGGGAGATGACCTTTGACCATTAACTTTTCCCTTTGAGTTTGAAGGGGTCTAGTGCTGAAATAGGCACAGACATCACAATCAGTGTCAAGATGGGCAGCACCCAAACAGTAAGCACACAAAGAATGAGGAGTGTGAGGGGGAATTTTGTGGCGCATTTCTTAAACCCCCGACCATCAGCCATCTTCTGCAAGAAGGATAGTAAACAATTCAAATTAACCATATATCAAGACAAGATGCTAACTACCAACTATTACAAAAAGGAGCATGACTGTTATACTAAGGCCTCTTAATCCCTACAACTATTTTTTTTAATGATACGCTATAAAACAGAAAAAAATGGAGACTAGTCTCTCATTAGGAGTGGAGTTTGTAATAATGCAGATGTCCCAAAAAAAGATACAATGTGTAAAGAAGATTCCTTTTCCAAAAACATGCCTGATACTTCAGGCAGCAAATGAGATCTGAGTAATCAAGGCAGAGGTCAGGGAATTATGGGTAAGGAGAGAGTCAGAGCCCTGGATCCGTGAAGCTTCAGAGATGGTGTTGAATTGGATGAAAAATACACTACACTGGGCTACCTGTTTTCAACATTAAAAAAGGTAACATCAAGAATCAACATACAAATTTCATGAATCTGACAAAGCTGTTTAAATCTTCTGTATCCATAATGGAATGAAGGTATTCTGGTCTATTAGGCACCATGACAAAGTGTGAATAAACCTTCTATTTGGATATTCTTGCTTTGTACAAGACTACATTATGACTGTTTTGATGTACCTGCCCTGCATAATTTTGCACAACATTCCAGAATATCACTCAAAGTATACATTTGTTCCCAGGTCAACTTGAACATGCTAATGTAAGACATAGCCATATCACCATATAGTAAGTTCAATCAACAAATTATAATATTTCTCTATAATCTGACTACACTAAACTTCAAGGTCACAGCTATTATTCAGTACATAAATCACACTGACCAGATCAATGACCATTGTGTCTTCAAATTCTTCATTCATATCTTCAAGCTGCCCTCGTGATGACATCATCACATCTTCAAATATAGGCTCAGCATCATCTTCCATTAGACCACGGCTAAAAGAGAAAAAATTATTTTAACAGAAGGACTTACTGGAATTCAAAACAGTACCATACATATGTTCATTGGAGATTACTAGTCTAACGGCTCAACAGCCCTTACAAGCCTAGCCAATATAACCCAATTTTATTCAATATACAGCCCCTAGGGGAAGAGGATGGTATGGATTTGTGCCTACGCATTGAGTATCTTACAGACTACCATTGTCCATAAGCAACACAGGCACTACCCCAGGTGTGAATTTGTGATTCCCTATTCATTGATCCAAACTGTGTTTGAACAGGACTAGGGAAAGGCACTGCTTAATGTGAATAGGACGCCTGTTCCAAAGAAGGGGCAATCTCTGAGAGACACATCTGTCTCTCCAGCATGCTTGCTTTGAGTCACTAAGTTTAGATCCCTAGACTGGGTGACCGTCATGCCGTTTGACTTGCAGATATCCATCAGGACTTGAGTTGAGAGTGCCTTCTAGGTCAGGCATAGGCCACCCCTTAACAGTCGGTAGGAGACAGATTAAAGGCTAAGGCTTTTAGTCTCTCCATGTAGGACATGTTGTTCACACCTTGTATTTTCTTTGTGGGAACCTTAAAGGTCTCTCCAGCTGCTGTACGTGCCTAGTCAAGTACATGCCAAATGGCACACTGTACTTGATTACTGGTCTAATGAGGGTCGAGTACAGCAGGACTATAACTTTCTTTGATTTGGATGCCATACTTTTATTTATAAGTTGTGCCACATAGGACTTCCTCACCACTGTGGATGCACGGCGGTCAAAGTTCAGACTGTGTACCTAGATCTTTCAACCGAGACTACTCTTACAGGTGTGGTACTGATATTGTAATTTGCAGGGGTATTTGACTTCCCAAAGGGTATGATCATTAATTTTTTTGAATTTAGTTTTAAGCCATGGTTCTGGCACCAATCATTTGTCTGATCTACACCCTCATCATATTTACATCTTTGTGGAATTCAATGACTGGTCTCAGCTTGCAGTCTTTGGTAAACTTTGTCAGGCAGAGGCCATCAACATTATCTTTGACTTAAGAGATGTATATTCCAAACATGGCTGGTCCCAGCACTAAGCCCTGTGGCCACACCACTAGTAACTGGCCTCTTGCTAGGTCTGGATTCACTCACTTTAACCATGTGTTCTGTCTATGAGCCAACTAGCTGTCCATCTGGTGATATAGGGATTTATGCCCAGTTTTGTGAATTTATAATACTTGCATGGGGAACTGTGTCAAATGCATTCGCCAGGTTGAGGTAGGCAATATGTACTCTTACTCTCATCCATGGCCTTACTGCCTTTCTCAAAGAAAGTGTGAATACACTACGCACATTTTACACAATGTTAAAATGCATTAAAAACTCTTGTACCTCCAACTAACAAATAAAATCAAAACTCTCACTGCTGTTGTAATCCACAAAGCAGTACCATTACTTTCACATTTGAAAAATCAAAATAAAATCCAATGGCACATATGTATGTTAAAACTATTACCCATGGTAGGCATCAATGTAGGGTTGTGCTTGACAAATATAAACTATACATTTCATTAATTAAATGTTCCTGTGACCAGCATGGACTACAACTCACTTTTCACCTCTGCTGTAAAATGTAAAAACTTATACATGTATGAATTACTGTAAGCTTTTTCCTCAGAGGTGTTCTAACGCCACAGAAAGATGTCAAACTTTTAGAAAAGTAATGTAGCACCTAACTCTAAATATTTAAGGGCAAAGGATCTTTAGGAATACTGGTTTACAGAACTTTCATCTAGAAGATTAAGAAATTCAGTTATATTAAAGTGAAGTAAACACAATATTCACTGTAGCAGATGATCGGTGAGAAGGCCTTTTGTAGTTAAGTCTTGGAATCAGGGCTGAATTTAGACAATGTGAGAACTTAAGTCATAAGAGTCTTTAGAAACCCTATCTGGTGAATGCTTCGAGAAAGTAAGGTGGAAGGGGATAAGGAAAAGGTTGCTATATAAGAACACTAAAAATATTGCTTTAAATATTCAGTTTCAAGTCATTTATTAATATGAAATTAACTTATGAACACAAATGTATTAAATATAACAAAATTAAAAATATACCTCTAATTATTCAATTTAAAGGCTTATTAATATGAAATAAATGCATGGACACTAATTAATATCTGAAATACAACAGAACTGTAACAAATGAAAAAAATCTGAATTTTTTTGAAAAAAAATACTTCATATTAATATTTTAAGACGAGTTCATTTACATTAACAAAATTGAAAAAAATAAATAAGACTTTCCATTATTGTGCACATACAGTATGCATACAATTTCCATCATAACTCTATTCTTTACTCTTGTGTATTAGAATAAAGTACAGTTGTGTACACTTACCATAAATGTAGATGTTCGAGTGTAGTCACTGTTGCAGTCATTACATTTGGGTAATCTGCTGGCAGGTTGCCCTCAGTTGGCCTGATTAACAGAGTCTTGGGTCCTGCGTTGGTTGCTGTCCCTTTTTCCATGACGTCAGGTCATCAGGGGTATAAATCATGCTGCCAATGCCATTACATCAGTTTTTCTTGCCCCAGATGTCAGGTGCCCCCCAAATGGGGTGCAAAATATATATAAATAATTTAAAACACAAAAATATACCTCCAAACAAAAGCAAATACACCAAAAAGGCTTTTAAGTGTAGTAAAAGAAAGGAGAGGCATAGTAAGAGAAAAAACAGGGGGCTGGGGGCTGGAGGGAGGGTAACCAGGACTGCAACAGTGAATACACTCAAACATCTACATTTATGGTAAGTGTACACAATTGTACTATGTTCTTCGTGTTTCAATGTTGTACTGATTACATTTGGGTAGATTCTCAAAGCTATGGTTGGGAGGATGGATTTATACAGCATTAGGACCAGCTATAAGGTCCTGCAAAAAGTACAGTTGTGTACCTACCATAAATGTAGATGTTCGAGTGTATTCACTGTTGCAGTCAATACTCTTGGGTTATCCTGCTGGCAGGCTACCCACAGTTGACCTGAATTCCAAAGTCTTGGTCCGGCGTCGGTTGCTGTCGCCTCTTCCCTGACGTCAGTGCGCCAGGGGTATAAAAGATACAGCCAACGCCATTTTCTTCAGTTTTTCTTGCCCCAGATGTCAGGTGCCCCCAAAAGGGTAGGCTAAATAAATTATGCCAATAAACATGCATGCACTAAAGTAAACATTTCCTTCATCTACAAGCAAATACACCACATAGGTTGCATAGAATAGAGAAGTACAGATAAGACCCAGCAAAAGAAAGGGGGATGGTGGGAGGGTAACCTGGACTGCAACAGTGAATACACTCGAACATCTACATTTATGGTAGGTACACAACTGGTACTATGTTCGTGTTTCACTGTTGCAGTCATTGCTCGGGTTGAATCCCAAAGCTGAGGATGAGTGGCTGGGCTAAATAGGATTAGGAGAGGCTATGAGGCCCTGCAGAACTGCAGTGGCAAAGCCTGCTCTGGATTTAGAGTAGAGAGGTAACTGGTAGTGCTTTGTAAAAGTGCGCACTGAACTCCAAGTTGCAGCCTCTGAGATGTCTTTGGTTGGTACTCCTCTGAGGAAGGCTGCTGAAGAGGTTGCTGCCGTGGTAGAATGTGGCCTAATGCCCTTAGGCACTGATTTGCCATACTGTGAATAGCAGGAACTAATGCAATGGCCTATCCATTTTGAAATAGTCTGTTTTGAGATAGCCTTTCCTTGTGATCCTGCAGCATATGCCACTAAAAGTGGCTCAGTCTTTCTGAAAGCTTTAGTTCTGTCCAAGTAGAAGCACAGCTGTCTGTGTATGGCCAAAGAATGCAGAAATCCCTCACCCTTGTTCTGTGGGTTTGGATAAAAGGTAGGCAAGTGAATGGTTTGGTTAAGGGCCACATTGGACACCACCTTAGGCATAAATGTAGGGTTCGTCCTCAGAGAAACCCTGTCTGGATGGAAAACGATAAAAGGTTCCACAGCCATGAGTGCCTGTAACTCCGAGACTCGTCTTGCACAGGTTATTGCTAGGAGCAGAGCTGTTTTCCAGGATAAGAATTTTATATCAGCTGTTGAGGCTGGCTCAAAAGGAGGCAGTGCGAGTTTTTCCAAGACATAATTGACGTCCCATACAGGTATTGGTGGTCTCCTTGGAGGTCTTATGTTTTTGGCCCCTTTGAGGTACTGCCTTATTAAAGGATGAGAAAAAATAGGTGGTTCCATATTGTAATGGACTGAAATGGCACAGGCATGAATCTTAACTGATGAAAAGGATAGGCCTTTGTCCAGCATCTCAGTTAAGTACTGTAAAATCTGAGCAATATTTGGTACAAATGTGTCAATTCCTTGTTCCTGGTTCCAAGCACAGAATCTCTTCCATTTTTCTGCATAAGATTTTCTGGTGCTGGGCCTCCAAGATAACATCCATTACAGCTTTGGAGAGAGGAGTGTTCTGAATGGCTACACTATCCGCCATGCTGCCAGATTTAAGGTCCTGAGTTGGCTGTGCAGGATCTGATTGTTTTATTGGGTCAGTAAGTGAGAAGTTTGAGGCAATGTCCAGGCTGGACCTTGAGACAAGCTCTTTAGGATTGGGTACCAGTGCTGGCATGGCCAGTCTGGGACAATCAGTATCATTTGTGGCTTCTCTTGTCTGACCTTTAGGAGTACCTTGGGGAGCAGAGGCAGTGGAGGAAAGGCATATACTGTTAGGTTTTGCCAGCTGAAGGATAGGGCATCCACTTTCCATGCTTGCTTGTGATAAATCCTTGTGCAGAATCTCTGTAGTTGGCAGTTGTGAGGGGAGGCAAATAGATCTCGGTCTGGGCATCCCCATTTCCTTGTTATCATGCTGAAGACTTGTGGATCCAGTTTCCACTAGTGGGCATCCATGAGGTTTCTGCTTAGTTCGTCTGCCAGAGTGTTTATTTTTCCTGGCAGGAAATGTGCTTGCAGGTGAACTTGATAAGCCAATGCTGTGTCCCACAAAGTAATGGCTTGTCTGCAGAGGGAATAGGAATGTGTGCCTCCCTGCTTGTTTATGTACCACATGACTGTAGTACTGTCTGTCTTTATCAGTAATTGTCCTGGATGAAGTAGATCCTTGAAAGCTGTCAGGGCATTCTGAACAACTAGCATCTCTTTTTGATTGATATGAAGATGCATCTGGCTTGCTCGCCATGTGCCTTGAATACATTTTCCTACCATGTGGGCCCCCCAGGCATAATATGATGCATCCGTTGTTAGCGTCTGCCTGGTTGTGGGTAAAGTGAATGGCTGCCCCTTGTTGTGGTGACAGGCCTGTGCCCACCATCAAAACTCTTGTTGTAGGCAGGGAATGAGGGTGATTGTTTCCAGGCTGTGGCAATGTTGAGTCCAAACACGTTTTAGATACCATTGTAGTTTCCTCATATGCAGTCTGGCATATGGAATTAGCAGAATGCAGGATGCCATGAAGCCCAAAGCCTGAGAATTTTTCTTGCAGATAACTGGGTCTTTGTTGCCAACATTTTGAAGTAAGAAGTCAGTTGCCTTTGTTTGTCTGGCGTGAGATAAGCCATCTGGGCAGTTGTATTTAAGCTTGCACCCAGGAATATTATCTCTTGAGAGGGTACTAGTTTTGATTTCTTTTCGTTTACTGTGTACCCTAGGCAAATTAATAATCTTTTTACAAACGTCAGATGCTTTAGTAGAATGTCTTTGTTCTCTACTTGAATATATTTGAATTCCTCTTTGTCTGCAAAATGCAATTACTGGTGCCGGGCATTTTGTGAAGACCCTGGACGCAGCAGATAAGCCAAAGGGCAGTGCAGAGAATTGGTAGTGCATTGAGCCAGCTATGAATCTGAGGTATCTTCTGCAAGACTGTCTGACTGGGACATGCAGGTATGCCTCTTTTAGGTCCAAAGTTACGAGCCAAGCCTTCTTGCCCAGCATGGGCAGTAGCTGCTGCAGAGTCAACATTTTGTATTCTGGGATGTCCAGAAATGTGTTTAGAATAGACAGGTCCAGTATTGGTCTCCAGGCTTTGTCCTTTCTGGGCACCAAGAACAGTCTCGAGTAAAATCCTTGTCCCTGCTCTTGTGGTACTCGCTGAATGGCCCTCATGTCCATAAGGGATGAAACTTGCTTTTGTGCCTCTGCCCATTGATTGTGTGGCAGGTCTGGCATACCTTTTGCCCTTGGCAGGGTGTGAAAGTGGAACCTGTAGCCCTGAGACACTATGTTCAGGACCCATTTGTCCTGGGTAATCATGTGCCAGTTTTTTGAAAAAAGTGATAGTTTTCCCCCTAAGGGGGCTGCCAAAAGATAAGTGCTTTGTTCTGGCAGAGGAAAGTCATTGGGACTGTTTCCTGTATGGCTGTGATTTGTCTTCTCCACTTTTGGAGGTAGAAGCACCCCATTGTTTAGGCCTGTACGAGCCTTGGGGCTGGGATCTGCCTCTGGGGTGTCTGTATCTGCCTCTTTGTGGTCTGTCTGATACTGGAAAGGACCAATTCTTTGTAGGCCACTTCCTGCTAAATCTGGGTGGCTGCACCTGTAAGAAATCCTTAACTGTCTGCATAGATTTTGCTTTGTCCTCCATTTTCTTCAATACTTGTGCTTTAACACCAAACAAAGTATCATGCTGTAATGGAGCATCTAATAATTTTGCTTTAACATGATCAGGCAAATTCTGTTCTTTTAACCAAGCATGTCACCTAATGACAGAACCCGTAACAGCGGCCCTGCAAGAGGCCTCCAGAATATCAAAATCACATTGCAAAGTATGCTTTCCCACTTGTTCAGTTGCATGCAATAAATACTGCATTTCTTCGTTTTCTGCACATTCAGAATTTTTAACATTTTCTGTTTAAGCAGTGACAACAAGAACTGCTGATATTTAAGCATATGAAATTGACAATTTAAAGCCCTCACAGCCAAGGTAGCAGAGGTGTAAACCTTTTTCCCCCATCTGTCCAGTGCCCTTGAATCCCTATCAGAGGGGATAGGGCTTTTTGCAGTGGACGTCTTGACCCCTTTGGGACCCTGAGAAATAGTTTCTGGGTCAGCAGTAGGGTTTTTATAAAGAAATTTATGTGCATCTGGAACCCTGTAGTATCTGTCTGGCTTAACAGGTGCAGGGGGTAAAGAGTTAGGGGACAGGCTGGACTCTGAAAATACATAATCTACAATGTCTAAAAGGAGGGATAGCAAGAGCCCTGTGCTGAGGTAGTAAAAGAAAATCTCTAAGCCTTTGCTTAGATTCTGAGTAGTCTTGGTTCTCCCAGTGAAAGTGCTCCCTCATGGTATGCAAGGTTTCCCCAAAAGAAAAACCCTTAGGAGGGGAGGCTGAAGGGATAGATTCTTCAGCATCCGAATCCTCATAGGGAGGGAGAAAGTATTCTTGGTCAGAAGAAGAACCAGAGGAAATGGAAACCTGATCTGAAGATTCATATTCTGTCTCTTGTCTAGGCCTCTTCTCAGGAGGGGGATGGGAACCCCTGATTAAAGTAATTAGGTCTTCGGCCATTTTGAGCTTCTGTTTTTTAGGCATGGAGGCCTGTCCCTGGGCTTGCTGCACTTGTTTCTTTGTCTTTAGTGGTGCTTTAGTCTTTGCCTTAGGAGCTGTAGTCGGTTTGATATACAACTGTGTAGGCCTGAAAACACCCTCAGAAGCCGATGGCTGCTTAGCGGCTCCGGACCCATCTGAGGGAATATTTTCCAAGTGTCCAATACCTTGAGTTTCCAGAGGCCTAGCCTGCTCCACGTGGGAGT
Source organism: Protopterus annectens (assembly GCF_019279795.1). NCBI lineage: Eukaryota > Metazoa > Chordata > Ceratodontiformes > Protopteridae > Protopterus > Protopterus annectens. The sequence continues at coordinate 544,555,927 of NC_056734.1, read as the reverse complement.
CGGAAGTGGCCTGCGGCTCTGAGGTAGCGGGCGTCAGGGGCTGCGAAAGCACCTCACTGAGAACCGGCGACTGGCTTAGAAGAAGCCTCGTCAGTTTTGGACCTCGGATGCCTGTCCTTTTCCTTTTGTTTCTTGTGAATTGTGGTAGTCGGATGGCTATCCGACGACATCGTGTAGTTAAATCTTCGGCCAAAGTAATGAAATGCAAAATGGTACCGACGCTTAATAGTGTGGTGGTTAAATCTAGCACAAAATCTGCAATTAGATACATCGTGATCAGGGCATAGGCAAGGAATACAATAAGAATGGAAGTCCTTATGAGGTATTTGCTTCCCACAAGAAATACAATTATTAACTTTTTCTGAAATCGGTCTGGAGCAAGAAAACAAGTTTCCCCATCGGGGTACTTAGCTTTAAATGAAGACTTCGGATCTGAAATTCAAACACGAAAATATCAGGAGTCAGCCGACCGGCACCTGCGAACTACTATTGCTTCGGGCACCGTGCGGCAAGAAAGACTATAGAAAAAGTACAGTTTTGTACCTACCATAAATGTAGATGTTCGAGGATTCCATTGCTGCAGTCCTTACTATTGGGTATAGTCCGCGTCCAGTCGGCCCGAATACCAGAGCATAAGGCTGACGTCGGTCAGGGCGCATTAGACTGACGTCAGTACGTCAGGGTACTAATGCGCATGACCGACGTCATATCCTCAGTCTTTTCTTGCCCCAGATGTCAGAAGACCCTAAAAAGACAAGTCCCAAAATACCTGCACCAAAAACATGTACAATATATACAAGAATATATACAAAAATATAAGCATGTAAACTCACCTACACAACCACCCCTAAACACAGAGGGGAAGGAGGGAGGGTAAATTGGACTGCAGCAATGGAATCCTCGAACATCTACATTTATGGTAGGTACAAAACTGTACTATGTTCTTCGTTTTCCATTGCTGCAGTCCTACTATTGGGTAGAATCCCAAAGCAGAGGTAAGGGAGGCTGGCAAATCATAAAGAAGTAGGAGCTGACAACATGCCTTGCAAAACAGCTGTGGCAAAACCAGCCCTAGACTTAGAGTAGATAGGAAGGTGATAATGCTTAGAGAAAGTATGCACTGAACTCCAAGTAGCTGCTTCCAAAATATCCTTAGTTGCCACCCCTTAGAAATGCTGTTGAAGTGGCAGTAGCCCTAGTGGAATGAGGCCTAATCCCAGCTGGAATCTCCTTGCCATGATGGGAATAACAAAATGCAATGCAAAAGCCAATCCACCTAGAAATAGTTTGTTTTGACACAGGCTTGCCCTGTGAACTCAAAGCAAAAGAAACAAACAACTGCTGAGACTGCCTAAAATCCTTAGTCCTGCTTAAATAATAACGCAATTGCCTGTGTACATCTAAAGTGTGCAAAATCTTTTCCCCTTTATTTTGAGGGTCTGCATAAAACGTAGGCAAATGAATAGTTTGGTTTAAAGCCACACTAGAAACCACCTTAGGCATAAAGGAAGGATTAGTACGTAATGATACCCTATCCTTATGGAAAATCAAAAGGGCTCTACTGCCATAAGGGCCTGCAACTCAGACACCCTTCTTGCAGAAGTAATAGCCAACAGAAAAGCAGTCTTCCATGACAAGTATTTCAATTCAGCAGTAGCTGCAGGCTCAAAAGGTTGTAGAGTAAGTTTTTCCAACACAAAATTGAGATCCCAAGCAGGAGTAGGAGCTCTACGTGCGGGTCTTATATTCTTTGCCCCTCTAAGAAACTGCTTGAACAAAGGATGCGAAAACAAAGGTGGGTCACAATCATAGTGAGCTGAAATTGCTGCAGCATGAATCTTAATGGAAGAGAAGGACAAACCTTTGTCCAATAACTCAGTAAGATATTGAAGAGCCACACTCAAATTAGGCTCAGAAATCTCCAAATTCTGTGCTGTACTCCAAAATAAAAATCTCTTCCATTTTTCATTGACACTCTCCTTGTACTAGGTCTTCTAGCTTCCATAATCACATTTAAAACTTGTTGAGGAAGTTGAGACCTGCTGTGTTTCAACACAGAATATGCCAGGCTGTTAGATGAAGAGAGTGAAGCTTGACATTGAGCAGATGACCGTCCTTCTGAGATAACAGATGAGGAATCAGAGGTAAAGGCCATGGAGGCTTCTTTACCAGACTCCGTAGTAGTGGGTACCAGTGTTGCCGAGGCCAATCTGGAGCTATCAAAATCATCCTTGGCCTGTCTTGTCTGACCTTTAATAGTACCTTTGGAAGAAGAGGCAGAGGTGGAAAGGCATACACATGAAGGTTTTTCCAACTGAAAGACAGAGCATCCACTTTCCAAGCTGTGTGATGAAACCCCTTTGTGCAATACTTTGGCAGCTGGTGGTTTAGTGGAGAAGCGAACAGATCTATGTCTGGAGTTCCCCATGACACTGTCAATTTCTGAAATACATGAAGATCCAGTTTCCACTCGTGGGGATCCATGATTTGTCTGCTTAACACATCTGCTAAGGAGTTCTGTGCTCCTGGCAGAAACCTTGCCTGAAGAGTTAGTTGCAAGCTTAGCGCAGTCTCCCATAAAATCATTGCTTGCCTGCATAGAGGATAAGAATGTGTTCCCCTTGCTTGTTGATGTACCACATGACAGTTGTGTTGTCTGTTAGAATCAACACCTGCCCTGGAAGAAGTAACTCCTTGAAAGCCATTAATGCAAATTGGACTGCTAACATCTCCTTCATGTTGATATGTAGATGCTGTAGTCTGGCAGGCCACTTGTCTTGTATCCACTTTCCATTTAGATGAGCTCCCAAGCAATGTCCGAGGCATCTGTCGTTAAAATCTGACTTGCCTCTGGCGGGTCACAGAGAGTCCCTTGTTTAGGTGACATTCCTGAGCCCACCACAAGAATTCTTTTGAAGGCAAGGTATTATTTGAATGACAGTGTCCAAATCCTGGCAGTGCTGTGTCCATACATTTTGAGATACCATTGTAGCTTCCTCATATGCAGTTTGGCATTGGGAAGCACCAGAATACAAGATGCCATGAACCCTAATGCTTGAAGGACTGTCCTTGCAGTCAGCACGGACTGATGAGATAGTTGATGGAAGTAAAGTGACAGACTCTTTTGTTTGTCCGGGGTTAAAAAGGCCATCTGGGCTGCTGTATTCAGTCTCACACCCAGAAAGCACATGTCTTGAGAGGGTACTAGACTGGACTTTATTTCGTTCACAGAATACCCTAGGCATCTTAGCACTGCTATAACATATTCCAGATGCTGTAGAAGGTCTTCCTTTTCTTGAGCCAGAATCAGGCAGTCGTCCAAGTAAGGATAGATTTGAATTCCTTGAAGCCTGAAGTAAGCTATCACTGGAGCCAGAACCTTTGTGAATACTCTGGGCGCAGTAGATAAGCCAAAGGGCAATGCAGAGAACTGATAATGAGAATTTCCAGCTCGAAACCGCAGATACTTCCTGCAACTTAGCCTTATAGGCACATGAAGGTAAGCTTCCTTGAGATCTAAAGTTACCATCCAGTGATCTTTGCCCAGCAGAGGTAAAAGCTGTTGTAACGTCAACATCTTGAACTTGGGAATGTCCAGAAAAGTGTTGAGGAGAGATAAATCCAAAATTGGTCTCCACGTGTTCCCCTTCTTTGGTACTAGGAACAGGCGAGAATAAAATCCTAGGCCCCTTTCTGATACAGGGACTGGCTGAATGGCCCCCATCTGGAGTAACTGAGAAACTTGCTTGTGAGCCTCCTTTCTTTGTGGAGGAGGAACGTCTGGCATGCCTTTGAAAGGGGCATTGTATGGAAATAAAATCTGTAACCGTGGTGAATGATATCCAACACCCATTTGTCTTGAGTAATTAAATCCCAATTTTCTTTGAAAAGAGACAGTCTTCCTCCCAAAGGAGCTGCCAGACGAGAATCTACTGGCAGCTGAAAAGACAGGTCATTGGGTCTGTTCTGAAAGGACTGACCCCTGCCCTCACCAGAAGTCTGAGCAGGTGAACTCCCTGTTCTAGGCCTAAAAGAACCTTGAGCCCTGCCCCTACCACGTCTAGACCTACCCCTAGACTGGGAATCATAAGCAGGATATGTCCACCCCTTAGCAGGCCAATTTCTACTAAACTTCGGTGGCTGCACCTGCAAAAAATCTTTAACAGTTTGCATAGACTTAGCTTTGTCCTCCATTTTCTTTAAAACTGCTTCCACAGGCGATCCAAACAACACATCAGACTGTAAAGGAGCATCCAAAATCCTTGTCTTAACATGCTCAGCTAAATTCTGATCCTTCAACCAGGCATGCCTGCAAAGAACAGAACTAGTAGCAGCCACCCTCGAGGAGGCCTGTACAGCATCAAAACCACATTGCAAAGAATGCTTACCCACTTGCTCAGACACATGAACCAAGTCCAGCAACTCTTTACACTCAATACCTTCCGCCAAAGCATCCACCTTAGATTTTAAGTGTGAAAGGAGATAATTCTGATATTTTAGCATGTGAAACTGACAATTCAACGCTCTCATGGCTAGAGTGGAAGAAGTATACACTTTCTTTCCCCACCTATCCAAGGCCCTTGCCTCTTTATCAGTGGGAACAGGATTTTTAACCACAGAAGCCTTAACACCTTTAGGCCCTTGAGAAATAGTTCCTGGGTCCACCCTAGGACTCTTAAACAAATACTTATGAGCTTCGGGCACCCTATAATACCTATCAGGCTTAACAGGAGCAGGAGGCAAAGAGTCAGGATTCAGGGAAGCCTCTGCAAAAACATCTTCTACCACATTCAACACAGGAGGAATAGCTAAGGGCCTATGCTGGGGCAAAAACAAGAATTCCCTAAGCCTTTTCCTGGAATCAGAGTAATCCTGGCCTTCCCATTTAAAGTGCTCCCTCATGGAATGCAGAGTCTCTGAAAATGAGAAATCCTCAGGAGGAGAAGCTGTTGGAGTGGAATCATCCACATCAGAATCAGAATAAGTAGGATACTCCTGCAAGTCTTCCGCAGAAGACTCTGAAGCCTCTGAACACTGTTCAAAACTATCAAACTCGGTTCCACCCTAGGCCTCTTATCAGGCGGGGCATAGAACCTCTAATCATAGTAATCAAATCTTCTGCCATTTTAAGCATATGTTTCTTAGGTACAGAACCCGAAATGCTAGGAGAAGCCCCACTGAAGCTGAACTAGGCCTACCTCTCAAAGAAGTTTTGGCAACAGAAGGAGAGGCTCTAACTACCTTGGGAAGAGAGGGAAGAACAGTTACCTGAGAAGCCCCTCAGCCTGGCCTACCTCCTGAGAAGGCACATCCTGTAACAGTAAAGTTTCTGCCTGAGACTCCATAGAAACTCCTGGCAAAACCTCTGGCTCCACTGAGCCTTCTAAAGAACCGACGTCCGGGACTGCCGGTTCATCAACCCTAGGCTTCACTGTTTTGTCCTTGCGCTTCTTGGAAGCGGCGGAGCATCCGGCGGCATTTTATAATTGCAACGCTTCCCAAACACTAACCTGGCACAGTCTAACCTCCTCTTAATAGTGCGTTTGTTAAACCTAGCACAAGAGCGGCAACCAACAACGCCGTGCTCAGGCCCTAAACAAGGTATACACAAGGTATGGTAATCCCTATGAGGTATCTGTTTCCCACAAGAAATACAGTTATTCACTTTTTCTGACATCCGGTAAAATACTGAGGCAAGAAAAAACCAAAATGTTCCCCAACGGGGTACTTAGCCAACTCTGTTTCGGTCTGAAACTCCGGTTTCAGAAATATTTCAGAACGCCAACCTGCACTCGCAAAACTGCTTCTGCATCGGACCATGCGGCAAAAAAGACTGAGGATATGACGTCGGTCATGCGCATTAGTACCCTGACGTACTGACGTCAGTCTAATGCGCCCTGACCGACGTCAGCCTTATACTCTGGTATTCGGGCCGACTGGACGCGGACTATACCCAATAGTAAGGACTGCAGCAATGGAAAACGAAGAACATTGGCGTCAGCTGCATCTTTTATACCCCTGGCGCACTGACGTCAGGGAAGAGGCGACAGCAACCGACGCCGGACCAAGACTTTGGAATTCAGGCTGACTGCGGGTAGCCTGCCAGCAGGATAACCCAAGAGTAATGACTGCAACAGTGAAACACGATGAACATCAGCAGTGGCAAAGCCAGCTCTGGATTTAAAGAAAATTGGTAAATGATGATGCTTGGTGAAAGTATGAACTGAACTCCAGGTAGCAGCTTCTAGAATATCCCTGGTAGGAGCACCTCTGAGAAAGGCTGTAGAAGTAGATGCAGCCCTGGTGGAATGGGATCTGATCCCCTGGGGGATAGGTTTTCCATGGTGCTTATAGCAGTAATGAATACAATGGCTTATCCATTTGGAAATGGTTTGCTTTGAAATAGCCTTTCCCTCTGCCCCTGCAACAAATGCTACTAGCAGTTCAGATTTCCTTCGAGATTTAGTCCTGTCCAAGTAAAATCTAAGTTGTCTGTGTACATCCAATGAATGCAGAATCCGCTCCCCCTTGTTCTGTGGATTGGGAAAGAAATTTGGCAAATGAATTGACTGATTAAGAGACACAGTGGATACCACCTTCGGCATGAAGGATGGATTGGTCCCGAGTGACACCCTGTCCGCATGAAAGATGATGAAAGGCTCCACTGCCATAAGGGCCTGTAATTCAGAAATCCTTCTAGCCAAAGTGATTGCTAAAAGGAAGGCTGTTTTCCAGGAAAGAAATATTAAGTCTGCAGTAGTAGCAGCTGGCTCGAAAGGAGGTAGAGTGAGTTTCTCCAGTACAAAGTTAAGGTCCCAGGCAGGAGTTGGAGCTCTCCTGGGTGGCCTCAAGTTTTTGGCCCCTCTGAGATACTACTTTAGCAGAGGATGAGAAAAGAGTGGGGGTTCTGTGTTTTAATGAGCTGAAATGGCTGAGGCATGGATTTTTATGGACAGCCCCTTGTGAAGCATCTCAGTTAAGTATTGCAAAATCTGAGGTAAATTGGGCACTGCTGTGCTCATCCCTTGAGATTGATTCCAGGCACATAATCTTTTCCATTTGTCAGCATAAGATTTTCTAGTACCAGGTATTCTCGCCTCTAAAATGACATCCATTCACAGGTTTGCTGAAGGATGCTAAGGGGGAATTTAAGTGATTAGCCAAGCTGCAAGATTCAATGTTTGGAGCGGAGGGTGCAGAATTTGGTTGCTCTGCTGAGACAGTAAGCAAGATGTCTGGGGCAGGTGCCATGGAGAAATTTGTGACAGACTGTGTAGGAGTGGGTACCAGTGTTGGCGAGGCCAATCTGGAGCAATCAAAATCATTTTTGGTTTGTCCTGTTTGACTTTTAGTAGAACTTTGGAGAACAGAGGCAGAGGGGGAAAGGCAGAGACTGATAGGTTTTCCCAGCTGAAGGACAACGCATCCACTTTCCAGGCTTTTTTGTGAGGAGTTCTTGTGCAAAATTTGTCCAACTGGTAGTTCTGGGGTGAGGCAAAAAAATCTATGTCTGGGCTCCCCTATTTGCGTGTCAACATGTTGAAAATCCGTGGTTCCAGTTTCCATTCGTGTGGGTCCATGAGATTTCTGCTTAGTTCGTCTGCCAAAATATTCAACTTTCCTGGCAGGAATTGAGCTTGCAGTTGTACTTGACAGCTCAAGGCCGTGTTCCACAATGCCATGGCTAGTCTGCAGAGGGGGTAGGAATGTGTACACCCCCCGCTTGTTTATGTACCACATAACTGTGGTGTTGTCCGTCTTTACCATTAGTTGCCCTGGATGATGGTTAGTCCTTGAAAGGCTGTCAGTGCATTCTGTACAGCTAGCATTTCTTTTTGATTGATATGAAGGTGCATTTGATTTGGGCTCCATTTGCCCTGAATGCACTTCCCTGCCAGATGAGCCCCCCAAGCATAGTCTGATGTATCTGTAGTTAAGGTTTGGGTGGCAGGGGGTGGTGTGAATGGCAGTTCCTTGTTTTGGTGGCAGGCCTCTACCCACCATAGGAACTCTAGTTGCAGGCAACGTATGATAGGAATCATTGTTTTCAGGCTGTGACAATGTTGACTCCATAAACATTTTAAGCACTACTGAAGTTTCCTCATATGCAGTCTTGCATATGGAATTAGAAGAATGCAGGAGGCCATGAACCCCAAGGCCTGCAGTATTTGTCTTGCAGATAGCAGGGTTTTTGTGGCCACCTGTTTGAAGTAAGTCACCAAATGAATTTGCTTTCCTGGCGTAAGGAAAGCCATCTGGGCAGTTGTATTCAAGCTTGCACCCAGGAATGTAATTTTTTTGAGAGGGTACCAGCTGTGATTTCTTTTCGTTTATAGTGTACCCTGGACAAGTTAGAACCCTTTTTACAAATGCCAGATGTTTTAGAAGAATGGCCTTGTTTTCTGCCTGAATTAGACAATCGTCCAGGTATGTATATATATGAATATTTCTTTGCATGCAAAATGCAATTATTGGAGCCAGGCACTTTGTAAATGCTCTGGGCGCAGTAGATAAGCCAAAGGGCAGTGCAGAGAACTGATAATGCAAGTAGCCTGCTTTGAAGTGGAAGTATCTTCTGCAAGATTCCCTGATTGGGATATGCAGGTAAGCCTATTTTAAAACTAGAGTTGCCAACCAGGCATCTTTGCCTAGCATAGGAAGTAACTGGTGAAGAGTCAGCATCTTGAATTTTGGAATGTCCAGAAAGGTGTTTAGAGTAGACAGGTCCAGAATTGGATGCCATGATTTGTCTTTTCTGGGTACCAGGAAAAGTTTGGAATAGAAACCTTGTCCCTTTTCCTCTTCTGGTACTAGCTGAATTGCCCCCATGTTTAGGAGGGAAAGTACTTGTTTCTGAGCCTCTGTCCACTGATTTGGGGGCAGGTCTGGCCATCCGTTTGGAGATGGCAATGTGTGGAAATGAAATCTGTATCCCTGGGACACTATATTTAAAACCCATTTGTCCTGGGTTATAAGTTGCCAGTTTTTACATGAAGAGCCAGTTTTCCCCCCAAAGGGGTGGCTAAGAGGTTAAGTGCTTGGTAATTTTAAAGGAAAGTCATTGAGACTGTTTACCATAGGGAGGTGTCTTGTTGTTTCCAGATTTGGAAGTGGAGGCACCCCTTTGCTTAGTTCTGAAAGTCCCTTGGGATGGAAACCTGGTGCTTTTGGAAAGTCTGGGTTTGGCTTGAGTGGTTCTGGAAGGAACTGGAAAGGACCAGTTCTTAGTAGCCCAGTGCCTACTAAATCTTGGAGGTTGTACTTGTAAGAAATCTTTCAGTTTGCATAGATTTAGCTTTATCTTTCATCTTTTTTAGAACTTCTTCAGCCTTATTGCCAAATAGATGGTCCTGCTGCAAAGGAGCATCCAACAATTTTGCTTTAACATGATCAGGCAGAGATTGCTCCTTATGCCAAGCATGCCTTCTAAGCACAGACGCAGTAACAGCAGCCCTGCAAGAGGCCTCCAAAGAATCAAAACCACATTGCAAAGTATGTTTTCCAACTTGTTCAGCTGAATGCAATAAATCCTGTAAATCCTTATTTTCCACACAGTCAAAAATCAACATAATTTTCTGCTTAAGCAGTCCAATGGTAGGATTTTTAGCAGTAGAAGCCTTAATGCCCTTGGGGCCCTGAGAAATGGTTTCAGGGTCCGCAACAGGATTTTTGAAAAGTAATATGTGAGAGTCAGGGACCCTGTAAGTACCTGTCTGGCTTACAAGGGGCCGGAGGCAGGGAATCAGGGGCCATACTGGATTCTGAAAACACATCAACAATGTCTAGTACAGGAGGTATAGCCAAAGGCCTATGCTGAGGAAGAAGGAAATCCCTGCGCCTCTTTTTGGATTCAGAAAAATCCTGACTTTCCCAGTGGAAATGCTCCCTTAAGGTATGTAAAGTTTCCCCAAAAGAAAAATCCTCAGTGGGAGAAGCAGAAGGAATGGAATCCTCTACATCAGAGTCCTCATAAGTAGGTATGGACAAATCCTGTTCATTAGAAGAATCAGAAGAAAGAGTCCTGTTCAGAAGATTCATAGTCAAGTTCAGCCCTAGGCCTCTTAGAAGGGGGGGGGGGTTTGACTACCCCTGATTAGAGTAATTAGATCTTCAGTCATTTTGATCATTTGTTTTTTAGGCATAGGGGCCTGAACATGTGGCCTGGGCGTCGGTTTTTTAGACATAGATCGAGATTTTGGCCTTAATATTGAAGGTGGTGTCGGTTTAATATACAAATCTCTAGGCCTGAATACACCCTCAGAAGCAGGTGCCTGCACAGCGGCTCCGGACCCATCCAAGGTAGAGACATCCGCGGGTTCCATAGGTGAAGCATCTCGCGGCATACCGGACTCTGAATGGGTCTCAGTAGAGGCCTGTGAATCAGAAGTGGTGGGTATCAGGGGCTGCGAAAGCGCCTGGCGACTGGCTTAGGAGAAGCGTCGTCGGCAGTTTTAGACCTCAACGGCCTATCTCTGTCTTTTTCTTTGTATTTTTTTCAGTATTCCGGTAGTTGGATGGCTAACCGATGACATTTCTGGATAATTAAACCGTGAACTGAAATATTTAGAAGCAAAAATGTACAGACGATGGATAGTGCGCTGATTAAATAAAGCACAGCAAGGTACGTTGTGGTCAGGGCCTAGGCAAGGAATACAGTACAAATGGAAATCCTTATGAGGTATTTGCTTCCCGCAAGTAATACAATTATTAACTTTTACTGACATCGGAAAGGAGCAAGAAAAAGTTTCCCCAACAGGGTACTTAGCTTTTAGTTTAAGACTTCGGTTCTGAAACTCGAAAACGAAAATTTCAGGAGTCGGCTGATCGGCACTTGCGAACTGCTTCGGGCACCGCACGGCAAGAAAGACTGATGTAATAGCATCGGCTGCATGTTTTATACCCCTGACGACCTGACTTCATGGAAGAAGGGATAGCAACCAACGCACGACACAAGACTTTGTTAATCAGGCCGACTGAGGGCAACCTGCCAGCAGATTACCCAAATGTAATGACTGCAACAGTGAAACACGAAGAACATCTCTATTCTTTACTCTTGTGTATTAGAACATGCACATTTAACTCCTAATACCCTACTTGTTGCACTGTTTCTTATATATTGTTCCAATGCACCACTTACTTATTTTGAAAATTTACTTCATCCATCTTTTAATGATCTCATTTCGATTTCTGTTTCCTTTACAATATTTAGCACTTCATTTACAGCAGGTTTAATCCTTTATTTCCACTGTTGTGCAACTGCCTATTTGACTACTAATAATAGTAAACTTAATAAGGCCTTACGATGCCTCATCAATTCTACATCAAGACACCAACTTAACAGCATCATCACTTGGGTAATAACACGCTTCTCCCATTAATTGTGTCAGGGCATTCTGTACAGAGTCTCTAAACTCAGTTAACCCCCCACATTCCCAAAAAACGTGTTCCCAACTACCTCTCTCATTCCTTTCACATTTCCAACATCTACTCTCTGACTGAGGAAAAATTCCCTGAGGTTTACTTAGGAGTTTCAAAATACCCCGGTAAACATCTCCATGCAAATAGCCAGAATCTTATGGATTTCGTAGCATACCTAGAGGTCATAGAGATATTCACCCACTGCTCTTTTCTAATCTATTCTAAATGATTCTTATGGTTATTTAATATTTTCCAAGTCTTGCTAATTATCTCTTTCTTAATATCATCATCTCATTTTGGTTCTACTAAAATCCCCACCATAGCTGGTCTTTTATCCACGTCTTTCTCTCTTCCTATATTCTGCCAAAAGTCCCTTATACAGAAGGCAATATCTCATCTGCAGGTCAAAACACTGCCTGGCTTGTTCCCATTTGATCACTTTTCTTAAACAAATATTTGTTTGCAGCAACATGGTTCCCATTATTTTATTTCTTGCCATATCTTCCATATTTTCTGTATCTTTACGTATACACATTCCTACTGTCAAAATCTCTTCAATGTCTTCTGACTGCTTTAGTTCTTATAATGCTGTCTGCCACTTTATAAAGAATTTCCTCCAAAACCGTAACCTCTCTGCATCTTTTATACTTCCATTTTGCTTCATAGTCTTTAGCTACTTTACTATATATCCCTCTGCTTATGCTACAGATGTGAAGTTTCAGGTGCACAGCTTTAAATTATCCCTTCAAGTCAGCTAGTCCTAGCCCCTACCCAGTTCAATATGAAGAATCGACTTATCCATTTTCCTCTTGCCCAAATAAATTCCTTCAACTCTTTACTACAGTTTACAATTTTTCTGGCTGAAAAAAATATGCCTGGCCTACGTATGGGACCACAGCAAATACAAATGCTTTCACTGTTTACATCTAAATTATTCATTTCCATGGCCGATAAATTACAGTCTCTCTCTCTTTTTTTTTTTAATGATTATCCACTTGGTCTCTTCCCATATAGCTTTATTTGCCACTGCAGAATCTTTCCTAATTCATACAACTAAATAAATAATCTTTTCATACCCCCATAAATAGAGGCATTGTTGAACTACTTACTATGTGGGACTGTGTTTTACCTTAATTTATTTTATATCTGAAAACATTCAAACCTATGTTACAATATTTCACAGAACCCTAATGTTTTATTTATACCACCAACAAACAAAGCCAGTTTTACTTAACTACCACACCAATTATATCCCTGGATTTGTTGATCCCTTATTGGTTTAGCTAAAGGCTACAAGTATATTGCAAATAGGAGTGTGGAAAGAGGCCATCTCTGCCTAGCCCCCTCTACTTAAATTCAAGTTGTCAGAAAGGACTCCTATTTCATTTATTTTTGACACTGATCCATCATCTGTTATACTTCTTGGGAATGCAACTGCTAAATTTGCACAGCATATAAATGAATAAATAGTTTAATATATATATATATATATATATATATATATATATATATATATACACATACATATATATATATATATATATATATATATACATACATACACACACAAATATAAAATCTTAAATTCTCAATCATCATTCTATTAATGTTATAAAAAGTTTGCCTTCTTTCCACAAAACCACACTGATCCAAATTATCAGCTTTGCTAACAGTTTTGAAATTCTCTTCGTTAAAATAGAAAACATTCTGAAACTGTGGTGCAGAATCATTATTGATCTATAAAACCTAAATAGGGAAGACAGTCCCTTCAGGTTCTCCTCAACTAGGAACAGGAATGGGGACAGAGGGAGGAATGTCATATCAGACAGATACAGATTAAAGGATCCAGCATTTTGGCAATTACATAACTACCATATCCTGTCTGTCCAATGTGACTTGTGGGCAGGGTTGCCAGACGTTCCTATTTGAGTGTGACTGTCCCATGATCAGCAGTCCAATCCTGAGTCCCGCACTGCCGGTTAAAATCCCGGTGAAACAGCCTCCGCTTTGTGAGTTATGATTGGCCCGTATGCCAGTATATGAGCTAATCATAAATTGTAAAGCAGAGTCACTTCTGTTCAATGCAGAACAGTGAGCTGTTCCATACTGAACAGAAGAGGCCCTGCTGTGTGAATTAATGATAGGCTCGTATAACAGCATACAGCCAATCAAAAATCGCAACACGGAGCCACTTCTGCTTAATGTGGAACTGCCTGCTGTTCCGCACGAACGAAAGACCTTTTTTGGTCTTCACTTAGCGTGAAAGACCTTTTTATTTTGTCCCTACCTGGCCCTTCAGAAATCTGGCGACCCTGCTTGTGGGTCAGAGTACCCAACTGCATCTTTGATGGCTCTTTTTTGAAGAGGAAGAAAGAAGCTCAAGTGCAGTACAAAGAACACTGAAAATCATTGAAATATTCATGAAAGAATGTACAATACATGACATAATTAAGAAGTGGAGCACTTAGCTTTGCTGAAGATCTTAATTTCATCTGATTGCTAAGGTGACAAATGAGATCTGAGGGAACCTCACCTACAGGTGCATTACAGGGAGGAAAAACTTAAAGGAGGGGATAAATTTAACACTAAACCCATACTTGCAGAGGGGGGCCATTAAGTACAAGGTAGTGTGTGGAACAGATACTAAAACACTTCTGTTTACATTGTTAAAGAAATAATTTGGAGCGATTCAGAACAAAGTTTCTCAGTACAAGGTTTAGGGCGAATTTATTATTTGTTATCATAGTGCTCAACTCTACATCTCCAAAATGATAAAAATTACAATGCAGAACAAATGGGCAAATGTGGATCACTCATTAACAGCTAAGAACTTTAACTTGGAAGCTCATAAATGGTTAAAATGTGTTCCTTTATACTCAGAAAAAAGTTATTCTGATGAATTAATATGATTCAGTATCACTTATCATGGATATTGGTTTAAAAAATGTATTCCACTGAATGTGTGACAGACCCTTTTAATGTTGAACTGCAAGGAACATAATACATTTTAAGACTGAAAATCAGGACCCCCCGTTAATGAGGTACACTAGAGAGATATGGTTATGTGTTGCATCAGAAGGTAACATGACTATTTGTGTTGTTTGAAAATTGTAAGTGGAAAGGCAAAAGCTACTACCTCATACTAGGAAGTGGGACAGAAGGAATACATCAGGGATTTAAAATGTTATACACTGCGGTACCTGAAGTTTGATTACAAAGAATCGGAGAGAAGTTTATTAGTTTGAGTTTCTAAGAGACTTCATTATTAATACTTGGCTAAAAACTAACGTGGTTGCATTGCTGTTACATAAAAAAGAAATGACAACTGTTGTAAAGTAAGCTGACGTACTTTAATGTGTTTTATGAAAATTTCACTGTAAGCTAGATTTTTCATGAATTTTCTCCCCAACCAGTGAAGATGTCCAAGAAGGAGAAATATTGAGTGGGAATACTGGCACTTTATGACCAGAAGGCTCAGCAGAGTGCATGCTGTAATTCTGAGGAATGTAAAAGTGACCCTGAGATAAGTAAAAGAAGTGTGTGAACTGGAGAATACATCTTCCAAACAGTCTCTCTCTTTCTTCAAGGTACAGTGATGAAGGGAGTTAAAAAAAAAAAAAAAATTAAAAATCTGCATACACACACACTACATGATAGATACATGCATGCATGCACACGGACAAAGGATTGTTTTTTTTGTATATGATCAAAAAGCTATTTGTGTTTTTTATGCTGAAATACTTTTGACTGAGCTGTATGTTGCTGCTTTTTCTGTGTTTTTCTCTAAGAACGTAGAACAGTGGGAGAAAATTTGTCTCTTTCCCCATTGTTGCACAATCTTGGAGTTGGTATATGTAAGTAGTAGTGCTGGGGTAAAGGCTTGCCCCCTTACAAAAAATAATTTTTTGTTCTTTTTGTGACACTGAACTATTTATGAGAATTAGGCTCCTTTTCTTACTTATGATTCATTTTTTGTCACTGAGCAAAGTAACCTATGATATTTTACAGACACACACACACACACACACACACACACACACCATGGGAGTGAAGCCAACTCAGCAGTCTACTCCAACATCTAAGTGGCCTTGGCCTTCAGCCAATTAACCAGTAGATAGGCAATAATGACAATCTGGAATGTATCACTAGAAAAAGTAGGGTCATGCCTCCAACAGTCTCCTCTTCATCCACTGATAACAGAGAATTAAGTAGTGCATAACCTCAGTAACTGCCGAATTCAGATGATGATTTCTGAAACAGATATGCCTGTTGAAAGAATAGCCCTGAATTACCTTCCAAATGTTGGTCCTTGTGAGAAGTTGGTGTTTATGCCTGGGAATGCAAGGCATGCACCTCTGTCAGCTACCATGCAAGAAGATATTTTCCACCATCTTTTCAGTTGCAAGGTAGTCCAACAGCTTTTGCCTCAAAAGAAGTGACAAGGCTAAATCACTGGCACCTGCTTCACTGCTTGATATTGCAAATCTCTCCTAACCAGTAAATGCAATGTGGGTCTTCACACGGGTTTAACTGCCACATAGACACATAGGTGGGAGGTTGGCATAATGGTTAAGGTGTTTACCTTACAGACACAAGGTGCAGGGTTTGATTCTCACATGGGATAATTGGCTAGGCTTAAAATGGCCCACAAGGGGAGCTAGCCTAGTACTAATCTATGAACCTATGAACATCACAAGGTTGTGAAGCAAAGAATGTAGGAATTTTATCAGCGATAGTTATGATAATGAATAATACTGTTCAACCTCAGCTGCCAGTTACAACTAAATTAAAAGAAAGCTGAAAAACGATTTTACTCACACCTGGCAATACTTACACTGCTTGCCGGACACCAGCGCGAACTTTCATATAGTTAATTCCCACTCGATCTTTCCGATTCACATCATCTAGCTTCTGTTGGCCTAGCCATGACATCTGCATTTGAGGACTGAAATAAATGAAAAATGACATAACAGAAACATCAGAAAGGATAATAAGCATTAATAAAGGACATCTTGAAGTGTTCTACAAAGTTACACAAGTGCACCAGGCATGTCTCCTTATTGGAATGCTAGTGCCTTCAGAAGCGTTGGACAGCCGACACTTTTTTTCTTTTAACTAGAAGCATCTTTATTAAATAATCACTTATGACAAACAGAAAAGAAGTTATGTACTCACCATAATGTCCCATGTGAGTTGTTCATCTCACCTTCATTCTTACAGATGGGAGCCGATCCGCGGCTCCAAGTCGGCCAACTACAAAGCTCGAGGTCTTCAGACAGCTCGAGCCCAAATCCCTATCCCATGATGTACCTTGAGTTACCTCAGATCTTGTTTGCTGCTTCTAATACCATATGCCATTCTGTCACTTTTTAAGGTTAAAAAACGTAGGAAAGACAAAGCAACCATGCTAAAACAAGAATCTCGGTCCTCGAAAAAAAAAACTGGAGGGGGTAGGAGGGTGGGAAGTAAGAATGAACACCCATGAACTACCACATAGGCAGCAATCTACTTAACACAGAATGTGTGATGAGACCTTGGGAACCAGGTGGACAGTAACCTCTCCTTTGATAGTCACATTGCCACAGTAGTCAGGAAGTCCTTCTACGTGGCACACCTCATCATAAAAGGGTTCTCATCCAGGAAAAAAGAGGTCATTGTTCCTCAATACTCGACACTCATTAGACCCATTATAGAGTACAACGCCCCTTTTGGAATGTACCTCACAAGACATCTGCAGCAGCTGGAACGGCCACAGAAGTACCTCACAAAGAGGATTACTGGCCTCAAACAAATGCCCTACACTGACCGTGTCAAAAAACTCCAGCTTTACTTCATAGCATATCGCCTACTCAGAGGTGATCTCTGCCTAACATATAAAGCTATGTCAAACCCAGAGCTGTTGGACATGCTACACCTAAAGAAATCCCAATCCCTCCGAGCTACATGCTCTAGGGACCTAAACCTTGTCACCACAATAAACAGGACATGCTGGAGGGATAGATTCCTGTCCCAGAGACTTCCCATACTCTGGAACAGGCTACCCATCTATGTCAAGCAAAGTTCTTCATTAGCACTCTTCAAGAAAAATCTTGATGAGTGGATGGGGAAAAAGGAAATACACCCCGGGGATCACTTCTGTGTCTCTGCTCGACAGTGGCACAAGAAAATAACTTTCTTGGGTGGCGTAAGCCAGGGAACCTTGTTGGCTAGGCTTAAGTAGGCCCTTGGGCCGATAGCCTAGTACCTACCTATAAAGGCGAGATGAACAACTCACATGGAATGTTATGGTGAGTACATAACTTCTTTATGTGAAGTTGATTAATCTCGCCGTTCATTCTTACAGATGGGTAGTGTCCCAAGTGCTCACTGGAGTAGGTTTCTCAGGACAGTAGAACCAAAGGAGGCATGTCGACTTTGTAATGAGTGATAAAGGCATGAGGTTTTGTCCAAGTGGCTGCTGCACAAATATTGTCTATTGGTAGCCTTGCTGAAAATGCAGATGATGTGGATACAGCTCTGGTTGAATGAGCCTTTATTTTATGTTGTAGAGGAAAACTGTAAGTAGCCATTTGGATAGAGTTGTTTTTGCCACAGGCATACCTTTTCTAGAAACTGAAAAGGAAACAAAAAGTTGTTCAGATCTTCTGAATTCTTTAATTCTATCTAGGAAAAATCTGAGTCGTCTGTGAACATCAAGTTTGTGCAGCATATACTCCAAATTGTTGGTGTTTAGGGGAAAAACACTGGTAAATCTATAGTTTGGTTAAGGTTAGCTTCAGTACAAACTTTAGGTAAGAATGAAGGATTTGTACGCAAAGAAACTCTTGTCAGTATGAAAAACCAAATACGGAGGTTTTATAGACAAGGCTTGTAGTTCTGAGACTCTTTGAGCAGACGTGATGGCTACTAAAAAGACAGTCTTCCAAGATAAAAATTTCAAATTGCATGAAGAATCTGGCCCAAACGGTAGGAGAATAATGCACGAGAGCATAAAATGCAGGCTCCAGGGGGTATAAGGGGATTTAACTGGTGGTCTAAGATGGAAAGTCCCTTTGAGAAAGGCTTTGGATAGCTTGTGTGACATTATGTTAAAGCCTTAAGTGCCAAGATGAAAGTTAGAGATGGCAGCAAGCTGTACACGAACTGTAGCTGCCGCCGCTCCTTTGTTGAAGAGCATAGTCAAAAATTCTAATATAGAGGAAATAGAGACTTAGTAAGGATCAATGTTATTCTGAGAAGCCCATATGGAAAATCTCTTCCAATTTGCTGAGGTAAAACTTCCTAGTAGAGGATTTATGAGAAGATATTAAGATATGTTGCGTTTTGTTTGAGAGGTTATGGAATCTGGCTATGTTGGAAATTGGAGTAGCCAAGCTGTCAATTTTAGGGACTGAAGGGAGGGATGAAGAGTCCCCAATGAGTTCATCAGAAGGTCCGGAACTGGGTCGGTCCAAAATCCAAGGCTCTTCCAACAGATGAGGTAGAAAGAAGAGGAACCAAATCTGACAAGGCCAATGAGGGGCTATTAGAATGATGGTCCTTCCTAGGGCTTTTGCATTCTGTAATACTTTGGGTATCGGGGGAATTGGTGGGAATGCATAAAGGAGACCCGGAGGCCAATTGTGTACGAGTGCATCCCTTGGGGAATCTCCTGTTGGGGGAATTCGGGCAAAGTAGCTTCTGCATTTTGTGCTCATGGGGGATGCGAAGAGATCGCAGCAAGGCTGGCCCCATTTGCGGAATATTCTTCCAGCTATTTCATTTTTGAGAGACCACTCGTGAGGCAAACAAATTGCCCTGCTTAGTTTGAATGCAACCACGATGGATTTCCCCGGGATGTGCGTTATCATCAGAAAGCACTGGGTGAATGTAGCATAGTGTAGAAGTACACGGCTACTAAAGGAATGGCAGATGGAGCAACTCTCTTGCAAGTGCAAAGCACCCAAACAATAAGCACAATTAACATGACTATCAGTCACAGACATTTTTTGTCCACACTTTGGACATTTTTTAAACCCAGACTTGGGTTGTTTCTCTATCCTTGTCAGCCATGAAAAACATTGAAATGCACACTAGAAAACCTGTATTAAAGGTATATAAAATAACAAACAAACAAAAAAAACAAGTGTTCAATAAATTCAAACAACACTGAAGAATTTTAAATAGTAGCAGTCCTTAAAAAAAAAAAAAAACAAATGGGCTCTATAAAGTTAAATATGAGCTAACTATTAATGTTGTAGAAACACACTCTAAAGCCTATAACTGTCTACTGAAACACACTTCTAAACTATTAAACTCTTTTCTAATCTATAAAAAGACACACCAATGAAAGGGAAGTGAGACATTAAAAGCCTATATAAACAAAGGCCAAAAGGACTATAAGGAAAGTACAGTTGTGTACACTTACCAGTGTATTCACTGTTGCAGTCATTACATTTGGGTAATCTGCTTGCAGGTTGCTCTCAGTCGGCCTGATTAACAAAGTCTTGGGTTCTGCATCAGTTGCTTTCCCTTCTTCCATGACGTCAGGTCATCAGGGGTATAAAACATGCAGCCGACGCCATTACATCAGTTTTTCTAGCCACAAATGTCAGGTGCCCCCCTAATGGGAAGCAATTAAACATAAAATCACAAAGGTATACCTCCAACAAAAAAGCAAATACACCAAAAATGCTTTTAAGCATAATAAATGAAAGTAGAGGTAAAGCCAAAAGAAGTTAGGGGGCAGGAGGGAGGGTAACCAGGACTGCAACAGTGAATACACTCGAACATCTACATTTACGGTTAGTGTACACAACTGTACTATGTTCTTTGTGTTTCACTGTTGCAGTCATTACATTTGGGTAGATTCCCAAAGCTATGGTTGGGAGGAGGAATTTATACAGCATTAGGACCAGCTATAAGGCCCTGCAAGACAGCAGTGGCAAAGCCAGCTCTGGATTTAGAGAAAATTGGTAAATGATAATGCTTGGTGAAAGTATGTACACAATTCCAGGTAGCAGCTTCTAGAATATCCCTGGTAGGAACACCTCTGAGAAAGGCTGCAGAAGTAGATGTAGCCCTGGTGGAGTGACATCTGATCCCCTGGGGGATAGGTTTTCCATGGTGCTTATAGCAGAAATGAATGCAATGGCTTATCCATTTAGAAATGGTTTGTTTTGAAATAGTCTTCCCCTCTGCCCCAGCAGCAAATGCTACTAGCAATTGTTCAGATTTTCTTCGAAATTTAGTTCTGTCCAAGTAGAATCTAAGTTGTCTGTGCACGTCCAAGGAATGCAGAATCCGTTCTCCTTTATTCTGTGGATTGGGAAAGAAGGTTGGCAAATGAATGGACTGATTAAGAGCCACACTGGAAACCCTATCTGCATGAAAGATGATGAAAGGCACCACTGCCATAAGGGCCTGTAATTCAGATATCCTTCTAGCTGAAGTGATTGCTAAAAGGAAGGCTGTTTTCCAAGAGAGAAGTTTTAAGTCTGCAGTAGCAACTGGCTCGAAAGGAGGTACAGTGAGCTTCTCCAAAACAAAGTTAAGGTCACAGGCAGGGGTAGGAGCTCTCTTGGGTGGTCTCAAGTTCTTTGCCCCTATATACTACTTGAGCAGGGGATGAGAAAAGAGGGGTTGGTTCGGTGTTATAGTGAGCTGAAATAGCTGAAGCGTGGATTTTAATACAGGAAAAAGACAGGCCCTTGTGAAGCATCTCAGTCAAGTATTGCAAAATCTGAGGTAAATTAGGTGCTGCTGTGCTCATCCCTAAAAATTGGTTTCAGGCACAGAATCTTTTCCATTTGTCAGCATAAGATTTTCTAGTACTAGGTCTTCTCGCCTCCAAGAAGACATCCATCACAGGTTTGCTGAGGGATGCTAAGGGTGAATTTAAGCGATTAGCCAAGCTGTAAGGTTCAATGTTGGAAGCTGAGGGTGCAGAATTTGGTTCTCCTGCTGAGACAGCAAGGAAGGTGTCTGACGCAGGTGCCATTGAGATATTTGTGACACGCTGCGCAGGAGTGGGTAACAGTGTTGGCATGGCATGGCCAGTCTGGAGCAGTCAAAATCATTCTTGGTTTGTCCTGTTTGACTTTTAGCAGAACTTTGGAGAGCAGAGGCAGAGGGGGAAAAGTGTAGACTGATAGGTTTTTCCAGCTGAAGGACAGAGAATCCACTTTCCAGGCTTTTTTGTGGGGAGTCCTTGTGCCAATTTGTCCAACTGGTAGATCTGGGGGGAGGCAAATAAAACTATGTCTTGGCTCCCCCATTTGCTTGTCAACATGTTGAAAATCCGTGGTTCCAGTTTCCCCTCGCGTGGGTCCATGAGATTTCTGCTTAGTCCGTCTGCCAGTGTATTCAGTTTTCCTGGCAGGAATTTAGCTTGTAGGTGCACTTTGTAGCTCAATGCTGTGTTCCACAATGCCATGGCTAGTCTGCAGAGGGGGTAGGAATGTGTACTCCCCTGCTTGTTTATGTACCACATAACCATGGTGTTGTCCGTCTTTACCATTAGTTGTCCTGGAAGAATGTAGTCCTTGAAGGCTATCAGAGCATTCTGTACAGCTAACATTTCTTTTTGATTGATACGTAGGTGCATTTGATTTGGGTTTCATTTGCCATGAATGCACTTCCCTGCCAGGTGAGCCCCCCCATGCATAGTCTGATGCATCTGTAGTTAGGGTTTGGGTGGCAGGGGGTAGTGTGAATGGCAGTCCCTTGTTTTGGTGGCAAGCCTCTGCCCACCATAGGAACTCTAGGCGTAGGCAAGGTATGATAGGAAACATTGTTTCCAGGCTATGACAATGTTGACTCCATAGACTTTTTAAGTACCACTGTAGTTTCCTCATATGTAGTCTTGCATATGGAATTAGAAGAATGCAGGAGGCCACGAACCCCAAGGCTTGCAGTATTTGCCTTGCAGATAGCAGGGTTTTTGTGGCCACTTGTTTGAAGTAAGTTACCAAAGAATTTGCTTCTCTGGCATGAGGAAAGCCATCTGGGCAACTGTATTCAAGCTTGCACCCAAGAATGTAACCTGTTGAGAGGGTACCAGTTGTGATTTATTTTTGTTTATGGTGTACCCCAGACAAGTTAGAACCTTTTTTACAAATGGCAGATGATTTAGAAGTATGGCCTGGTTTTCTGCCTGAATTAGACAATCATCCAGGTATGGATATATTTGAATATTTCTTTGCCTGCAAAATGCAGTTTGTGAATACCCTGGGCGCAGTAGACAAGCCAAAGGGTAGTGCAAAGAACTGATATAAGTAGCCTGCTTTGACGCGTAGGTGTATTCTGCAGGATTCCCTGATTGGGATGTGCAGGTATGCTTCTTTTAAATCTAGAGTTGCCAACCAGGCATCTTTGCCTAGCATAGGAAGTAACTGGTGAAGAGTCAGCATCTTGAATTTTGGAATGTCCAGAAAGGTGTTTAGAGTAGACAGGTCCAGAATTGGACGCCATGATTTGTCTTTTCTGGGCACCAAGAAAAGCCTGGAATAGAAACCTTGTCACTTTTCCTCTTCTGGTACCGGATGAACAGTCCCCATGTTTAAGAGGAAAAATACTTGTTTTTGAGCCTCTGCCCACTGATTTGGGGGCAGGTCTGGCCACCTGTTCGGTGTTGGCAACATGTGGAAATTAAATCTGTATCCCTGGGACACTATATTTAAAACCCATTTGTCCTGGGTTATGAATTCCCAGTTTTTTGCAAGAGTAGCAAACTTTCCCCCCAAACGGGTGGCTAAAAGGTAAGTGCTTGGTAATTTTAAAGGAAAGTCATTGAGACTGTTTACCATAGGGGGGTGTCTTATTTCTAGATTTGGAAGTGGAGGCCCCCCATAGCTTAGTTCTGAGAGTCCCCTGGGACTGAAACATGGCGCTTTTGGTGTGTCTGGGTTTGGCTTGAGAGGATCTGGAAGGAGCTGGAAAGGACCAATTCTTAGTAGGCCGGTGCCTACTAAATCTTGGAGGTTGCACTTGTAAGAAATCTTTTACAGTTTGCATAGATTAAGCTTCATCTTCCATCGTTTTAGAACTTCTTCAACCTTATTGCCAAACAGATGACCCTGATTTAAAGGAGCATCCAATAATTTTGCTTTAACATGATCAGGCAAAGATTGCTCCTTAAGTCAAGCATGCCTTCTAAGCGCACACCCAGTAACAGCAGCTCTGCAAGAGGCCTCTAAAGAATCATAACCACATTGTAAAGTGCGTTTTCCAACTTGTTCAGCAGAATGCAATAAATCCTGTAAATCTTTACTTTCCACACAGTCAGAAATCATCATTTTCTGTTTAAGCATTCCAATAATATGCTGTTGATGTTTTAACATATTAAATTGGTAGTTTAAAGCCCTGATTGCCACGGTCGCAGAAGTATAAAACTTTTTACCTCATCTATCCAGCGCCCTGGAGACTCTATGAGAAGGTGTAGGATTTTTAGCAGTAGAAGCCTTAATGCCTTTGGGCCCCTGAGAAATGGTTTCTGGATCTGCAACAGGATTTTTGAAAAGGAACTTGTAGGACTCAGGAACCCTGTAGTATCTGTCAGGTTTACTAGTTGTCGGAGGCAGGGTATCAGGGGCCATACTGGATTCCGAAAACACATCAACAATGTCTAGTACAGGAGGTATAGCCAAAGGCCTATGCTGAGGTAGAAGAAGAAAATGCCTGTCTCTTTTTTTTAATCAGAAAATTCCTGACTTTCCCAGTGAAAATGCTCCCTTAAGGTATGTAAAGTTTCCCCAAAAGAAAAGTCTTCGGGGGTGAAGCAGAGGGAATTTAATCCTCTGCATCAGAATCCTCATAAGTAGGTATGGACAAATCCAGGTCATTAGAAGAGTCAGGAGAAACAGAGTCCTGATCAGAAGATTCATAGTCAAGCTCAGCCCTAGGCCTCTTAGAAGGGGAGGGGGGGGGTTGACTACCTCTGATTAGAGTAATTAGATCGTCAGCCATTTTGATCATTTGTTTTTTGGGCATAGGGGCCTGAACATGTGGCCTGGGCTTCGTTTTTTTAGACACAGATAGAGACTTAGGCCTTAATATAGAAGGTGGAGTTGGTTTATTATGCAAGTCTGTAGGTCTGAATACACCCTCAGAAGCCAGTGCCTGCACAGCGGCTCCAGACCCATCCAAGGTAGAGACATCCGTGGGTTCCGCAGGTGAAGCATCTCGCGGCATACCGGACTCTGAATGGGTCTCAGTAGAGGCCTGCGAGTCAGAAGTAGCAGGTATCAGGGGCTGCGAAAGCACCTCACTGAGTACCGGCGAACTGGTGACTGGCTTAGGAGAAGTGTCGTCGGCAGTTCTGGACCTCGACGGCCTGTCTCTGTCTTTATCTTTGAGTATTTTTGGAATCCCGGTAGTCGGATGGCTAACCGACATCATTTCTGGATAATTAAACCAAGAACTGAAACATTTAGAAGCAAAAATGTACCGACGACGGATAGTGCGCTGATTAAATAAAGCACAAAACCGACAGCAAGGTACATCGTGGTCAGGGCCTAGGCAAGGAATACAGTACAAATGGAAATCTTTATGAGGTATTTGCTTTCCACAAGTAATGCAATTATTAACTTTTATTGACATCGGAAAGGAGCAAGAAAAAGTTTCCCCAACGGAGTACTTAGCTTTAAGTTGAAGACTTCGGTTCTGAAACTCGAAAACGAAAATTTCAGGAGTCGGCTGACCGGCACTTGCGAACTGTGTCTGCTTCGGGCACCGCACGGCAAGAAAGACTGATGTAATGGCGTCGGCTGCATGTTTTATACCCCTGACGACCTAACGTCGTGGAAGAAGGGACAGCAACCGATGCAGGATCCAAGACTTTGTTAATCAGGCCGACTGAGGGCAACTTGTCAGCAGGTTACCCAAATGTAATGACTGCAACAGTGAAACACGAAGAACATCTATCACAATTTAAGCTAAACACTAGTTCAAAAAGATATTAAAAATTATTAAATTGAAAAGTATTAAAGTTTGTAAAGATAATTATTTTCTAGAAAATTATTATACTGGCCCAAGCTGTGAGGAAACCTCCGATCTGTTGCAGCAGCAAACTAGATCTGAGGTAACTCATGGTGCATCACGAGATAGGGACTTGGCCTCGAGCGGTCTGAAGATCTTGATCTTTGTAGTTGGCCGACTTGGACCCATCTGTAAGAATCAACGGCGAGACAGAACAACTTCACATCATACATTTACATAAATGAAAACAAACCATGTCGTCTTAGTTGCAAGCATTTTATATCACAGACTATACTGACATAAATTTAGTTGCAAACATTCTACATCACTTACAATCCACCCAATCATTGTCAAACATTATATACCTCATTCAAATCTTGCCTTCTTTTAAACCTCATTCCTCCCATGAATGCACTGTTCACACAGTTCCTAGTTTTTCCTATGTAATTTGCTCCTATCCTTTAACAAAGATCCCAGTTCCAGTTGTTTTATCTCTGTTACTTTATTCGCTACTTCTAGTAAAGTTGGTCTAGACTTTGATTTTCATTTTCTAGCAACTGCTTTTTCGGAAGCCACCATAATTAGACTCAGCAAAGCCTTACTATGTCTACGCAATATCAGATCCTGTACTATAGCTCAGGAAAATAATTTCCCTAGTTACACCAATTTGCTCACCCAGAATCGCTGATATGAGTAGTCTGCGGGGAATTTTTCAAGTCTGCCAACTCATTACACTCCCACAAAATGTGTTCCTAATTACCTATTTCTTCCCCATCACATCTCCAACATTTGCAGTCTACTGAGGAAAATTTTTCTAGAGTCTGTTTGGTGTATAAAAATATCTATGTAAACATTTCCAAGCAAAATCTTAAATCTTTTACATTTTCTTGCATATTTGGGAGACAAACATATACCTCCCCATTGTTTCTTTGTGAATTGCTTATCTAACCTCTCAAACCAATCTTTTCTAACCTCCTCTGATGGAGTCTTATAGTTATCGTGAAATATTTTGCATGCTCTACTAATTACTCTCTTTTTTAAAAGCAGCTTCTGTTCTAGAGTCTACTAAAAACTTTACTTTACCAGTGCTGGTCTTTCATTTATGACCCCCCCCCCCCCCATTTCTTTCTCTTTGCCTATTGATAGCAATCCTTGATAGGGACGGCAATCTCTAACCTGCATTCCAAATAAAATCTTGGCATCTTCCCATTCTGTTACCTTCCCCCCTCTAGGTATTTGTTCCCAACACACCTTGGTTACTTTGCCAGTTTTCTCCAATATATTCCAGACTCCTCCTGCATATTGTCTGTATCTCTAGTTGCAGTCATCCCAATCGTCATAATCTCCCTTCTCCATTCCTGTGTTGACTTACTTTCTGCTGCTTTATAAATATAACATTCTGTATGATAACTGTTATTCTCCTTAGTGGACTACATCAAAAATTCCAGTCTCTCCTTCTTTCTTGAGCTTCCAGCTATTTCACCATCACCCCCCTTTCCACTTTGAATTACAGGCTTCTGCTTGAGCTATGTATTGAGCCTTAAGTGTGCAGCTCAGAAATACCCCTTCAAATCAGGCAATGCCAATCTGCCTTGTTCTACTGGAAGAATCAGCTTATTCAACTTGACTCTTACTGTCTTCCCCACCCAGATAAAATCCTTCGGAGCTCTTCATTAATTGCTATCAACAACTTCTCCTTTGGTTGATAAAAATATGCCTGTCCTGTGTATAAGACTAAAGGGAATAAAAACATTTTAACTGCTTGTATCTTACTATCCACAGGGATTGGCAAATCAAACTTAATGCATGTACTTTCCCTGGTTTAAATGAATCCCTTTCTTTAATTAGTGTTTCAAAGTTATGGTCATATTTAATTTGATTTATGGATTTTTTTAACTGAGCTGTTGCTTTCATACATTTTTTTCCACTACTGTGTAATTATTTATTGGATAGCATTCAATTGTGTATAAACTGAGTTCTGGACGGTGACGCTGTAATATTTTTTCATTACAGAGTTTAAGTATGTTGCGTTCATTTACATTGGTATGTACCTTATTGGCTGATTTTATCATGCGACTTGGGGAGTGAACTTTTTAAATGTGCCTTTCTTTGTATATTTAATATTCTGACGAAGTCATTGGTTATAAAAAATGAAAGCGCTCAATAAATTTACTACTTTGTTGTGTACTCTATTGAGTTTAGTTGGTTCGGACTTGAACTTTTTTTAATGTTTCTCAGCTTTCTTGATCTTTTCTTTGGGCTCAGTGACCATCTCCTTTTGACTTTTTTGAAGATTGTTGGAAGAAAGGGAAGCCCCAGTATCAATGGTTTTGAGTCTTGGATGATTATTCTGCAAAGGCAGGGAGAAGTGCCTTCGGGATAAACTTGTTCTTTCTTTCAACTACAGTTTGGTTGCCAAAAGCAGTGCAGATAGCATACTGTTCATTTAAGTGATCAGCCCCAACAAAATACACACATTTGGAGTGTGCGCCTAAAGTTAGGTACTTTATGGCCACACACTTTTTAAACCTCAAAGATTTATCTGCCACAACAACTAGAAAAAGATTATCTTACTATTATTGGTATTGCATTAAAGAAGCAAAAATGGTGCCAAGGTGAGGAGAGAAAATGTACAGTTGTATAACACTTACCATAAATGTAGATGCTCGAGTGTATTCACTGTTGCAGTCATAATATTTGGGTTATCTGCCTATAGGTAACCCTCAGCCAGCCTTAATACCAGAGTCTTCGGGTTTCTTCATCTGATGCTGTCGCTTCTTCCAAGATGTCAGGTCATCAGGGGTATAAAACATGCAGAGAATGATACTGCACAGTTTTTCTTGCCCCAGATGTTAGGTGTCCCCACAATAGGAAGCAATTATATGGTATGGAACACCCCCAGCAAAAAGCAAATACACATGACATAATATATGCCAAACAAGAAGGAAAGGTAAAAGCCAAGAGAAGTCAGAGGGCTGGAGGGATGGTAACTGGGACTGCAACAGTGAATACACTCGAACATCTACATTTATGGTAAGTGTACACAACTGTACTATGTTCTTCATGTTTCACTGTTGCAGTCATCACATTTGGGTTGATTCCCAAAGCTAAGGAAGGGTGGAGGTAGTTAAAGAGCATTAGGGCTAGCAATCAGGCCCTGTAAAACTGCTGTGGCAAATCCAGCTCTGGATTTAGAAAACATAGGCAGGTGGTAATGCTTGGTGTAAGTATGTACAGAGCTCCAGGTAGCAGCTTCCAGGATGTCCCTTGGTAGGGACTCCTCTGAGAAAAGCCGTAGAGGTAGATGCTGCCCTGGTGGAATGTGATCTTATCCTCTGTGAGGTAGGTTTTCCATGGTGCTTGTAGCAGAAATGGATGCAATGGGCTATCCATTTGGAAATGGTTTGCTTTGAAATGGCCTTCCCCTCTGCCCCTGCAGCAAAGCTAACTAGCAGCTGGTCAGATTTTCTGAGAGGCTTAGTCCTGTCCAAATAGAATCTAAGCTGTCTGTGTACGTCCAGAGAATGCAGAATCCTTTCCCCTTTATTTTGAGGATTAGGAAAAAAGGAGGCAAATGAATGGACTGGTTTAGAGCCACACAAGAGACCACCTTGAACATAAAAGATGGATTAGTCCTGAGGGAAACCCTGTCCGCATAGAAGATAAATAGAAGTTATGTACTTATCATAATGTTCCATGTGAGTTGTTTATCTCGCCTTTATTCTCACTGATGGGTTCGGAGCCGATCCTCGGCTCCGACACAGCCGATAGCAAAGCTCAAGGTTTGCCAGTAGCTCGAGACCAAGCACCTTATCCCACAATGCACTGCTGGAATTACCTCAGATCTTGTTTGCTGCGAGTAACAGTATTTATATATATATATATATATAGTGTGTGTGTGTGTGTGTGTATGTATGTATGTATATATATATATATATATATATATATATACACACACACACACACACACACACACACACACACATATATATATATATACACACACACACATACACAAACATATACATATCCTTTTATGTATTGCTACCAAGAACACTTCCCAAAGGGGAAGAAGAAATATTGAATAACCAGGAGGTACTAGCCTCTAAGTCAACAGTCAGCCAGGAAGGGGAAGGAGGGAGGGACGTGAGAATAAAGGCAAGATAAACAACTCACATGGAACGTTATGGTAAGTACATAACTTCTATATGTGAAGTTGTTAAATCTCGCCGTTTATTCTCACTGATGGGTAGCGTCCCTAGCACCCTGAATCCTGGGTGGTTCATGGGAGTATGTTCCTCAGTACCATAGAACCAAAGGAAGACGTGTCCCTTGAAGCCTTATCCACTTTGTAATGCACGATAAAGGTATGAGGCTTAGACCAAGTGGCTGCAGCACAAATATTGTCAAGGAGCAATTTAGCTTGAAAAGCAGAAGACATAGATACGGCTCTAGTAGAATGAGCCTTAGGTTTGTGTGTTAATGGCATGCTCGCATTTTCATAAACAAAGGATATGCAATCGGATAACCATTTAGATAAGGTTGTTTTAGCTACTGGATTGCCTTTTCTTGCTTCCGAGAAGGATACACAAAAAGTTTATCTGATTTTCTAATATCCTTAGTTCTGTCAAGATAAAATCTGAGCTGTCTGTGAACATCAAGTTTGTGCAGCATGTATTCCAATTTGCTAGAGTGGTTGGGAAAAAAGACTGGCAGCTCAATGACCTGATTGATATTTGATTCAGAACAGACTTTAGGTAAAAATGAGGGGTTTGATCCGAGAGAACCTCTATCAGCATGGAAAATCATGTAAGGTGGTCTGATAGATAATGCTTGAAGTTCTGACACTCTGCGGGCAGAAGTAATGGCCACAAGAAATATCGTTTTCCAGGATAAAAATCCGAGATCACAAGAAGATGCTGGTTCAAAAGGAGGAAGAATAATTTGAGACAGCATAAGGTTTAAATTCCAGGGAGAATAGGGAATTTTGATCTGAGTTTCACATGAAGAACGCCTTTAAGAAAAGTCTTAGATAATTTATGGCCCATAACATTTGAGCCACCAAAACCAAGGTGAAAATTTGATATGGCAGCTAACTGAACTCGAACTGTAGCAGCTGCTGCCCCTTCCTTAAAAGTTTTTGTCAAAAATTCTAAAATACAAGATAGCGGAGCTCGGAAAGGGTCAATGTTCTGCATGTTGGCCCAAATTGAGAACCTTTTCCATTTACTGCCATATAATTTCCTGGTAGATGGCTTGTGAGAAGACAAGAGAATTTGTCTTGTATCTTCTGAAATTGAAGAAGCCTGGCAATTAGGGGAAGTGGATTAGCCAAGCAGTCAGTTTCAGGGACTGCAGTGAAGGATGAAGGTCCCCTGACGGGTGCGTCAGAAGGTCCGGAACTGGGTCCAGGATCCATGGACCTTCCAGCAGATGATGGTGGAGAAACGGAAACCAAATCTGTCGAGGCCAGTAGTGGGCTATGAGTATAACAGTCCTTCCCAGCAATTTGCTTTCTGTAAAAATCTAGGTATTAATGGGAAGGGTGGAAATGCATAAAGGAGACCCGGGGGCCAATCGTGTAGAAGTGCATCTCTCGGGGGATGACCGGGAGGTGGTATTAGGTCAAAGTAGCTTCTGCATTTTGAGTTGATGTGGCTGGCAAAAAGGTTGCAGCAAGGCTGACCCCATTTGCGGAAAATCAACTCCGCAACCTGTTGTTTGAGAGACCACTCGTGAGGGAGCAATATCGCCCTGCTTAGCTTGTCCGCTATCATGTTGGATTTCCCCGGAATGTGCATTGCTAATAGAAAACGCTGGGATGACACAGCCCATTGCCAGACCCTGAGGGCTTCTCGACAAAGGAGGTAAGATTTGGTTCCGCCTTGTTTGTTCAAGTACCAAACTACTGACAAGTTGTCCGTCTGAATTGCAATAGTTCCCAGAGGAAGAGAGTCCTGAAAGTACTGCAACGCCACCGCTCTCAACTCTAGAATACTAATGTGCAGATGTCATTCTTGATCTGTCCATGTGCCTTGGGCAGTCTTTCCCTGAAAATGCCCCCCCCCCCATCAGGGAAGTGTCCGTGGTCACAGTGGCTACTGGGGGGGAGACGGGGACAAAGGGTCATCCGATTGTGACATGAAGAGATGTCAACCACCACCGAAGGTTTCTCCTGCAAGAATCCGTGATGAGAATCATGTGGTGCATTGCTAGTTTCTGGTAAGACCACTGAGCGAATAGGAGCCATTGAAGAATTCGCATATACATCCTTGCGAGTGGTATGGCCAGGATTGCTGACGCCATCAAACCTAGTACTTTCAATACCTCTGCTGCTGTAGCTCTGTTCTTTGACACCAGTAAGCTGACGTTTTGGCGGAGAAGAGAGACTCTTTTGACAGGGAGACGTAGAGTGGTAGTTGAGGTATCTAATTCTGCTCCTATAAAAATGGTATGCTGCGATGGTGATAAGGCAGACTTTTCGAAGTTGATTGTATCGCCCAATTGATGGCAGAGTGTATTGTGTTGCCTTAGTCAATTGATGCCTGGTGGCAGCGGTTAGGAGACAATCGTCTAGGTATGGAAACACCTGGAATCCTAGACATCTCAGGTGAGCTGTGACCACTGCCATGCATTTGGTGAACACTCTGGGAGCTGTGGTGAGACCAAAGGGCAGGGCTCGAAACTGGTAATGATTGGCTCCCAGCCGGAAGCGCAGATGATCTCTGGAGCGTCTGTTCATCTTTATGTGATAGTACGCGTCCTTGAGATCTATGGAGCACATCCAATCGCCTTTCCCTAAGAAGGGAAGAATGGGGACTGAAGCGTGACCATTCGGAACTTCTCTTTCTTTACGAACTGGTTGAGTCTGCTGAGGTCCAAGACAGGTCTCCATGGTTGAGTCTGCTGAAGTCCAAGATAGCTCTCCAGTCCCCTATTTTCTTTGGTACCAAAAAGAATCGTAAGTTCAGAATCCAACTTGGTCTGCTGGGACTGGTAGGATGATTCTTTTTTCTAGCAATCTGTGGACCTCTACGATTGCTTGTTCCCTAAAATTGGGTGGAACATCTGGGATTCTCTTTACAGGAATGGGAGGGGAAGAGAACGTAATGAAATATCCTCTGGAAATGATGCTTTGTACCAAAGTATCTGATGTTATGTTTAGCCAAGCTTCTGGGTACAAAGACAAGCGACCCCCAATTGCCTCCAGAGCCGAACAGTTGGGCTCCCTTTCAGGGGCGCTGGTAGGGCTGACCGGAGAACTGACCCCTGTCACCCTGTTGCTGCGGACCCCCTCTGCCGTGGGGGCAGCGTCTTCCTTTATAACCCCCTCCTCTGCCTCTAGAGGGGGTTTCTCCACATGTGTCCTGAAAGGCTGCCTTTGCTTTTCGGAACCACATTTTCCCTCCCGTAGAGACCTTGGAGTAGGGCAGAGTAGGGGTCGAAAAATGGACTCCAACGGCAGATAAGGTCTTGCCTTCCTGCTCACACCTGGCTAAAGTTTCCTTTACTTTGGACCCAAACAGTGATGAACCATCGAATGGGGTATTAATGAAGGAAGACTTAAAGGGTTCCGCAAAGGAACAGAGATGCATCCAGGCTTGTCTTCGAAGAGCAATGCCCGAACTAGCGGCTCTACTCGAACCATCTGAGTACCGTCCGATCCTCCTGCACTGGAACCGTGGGCTCCGAGCCCGAGGTAGGAGCCGAGCTCAACCGAGCTGAAGCCCTGAGAAGAAGAGTCGGCACCGACAAATCGGTTCGACTATCCTCCCCGGACCCAACGGGAGAGTGTCGGCTCCTAGAGTCCTCGGTTGGTGCCGAGGACATCCGAGTAGATGGAGCAGATAACACCGGTGTGGGTATCGGCTCCAAGGGTTCGACAACCAAGGGTTCAGTTTCCTTTGGCTCCTAGAGTCCAGTACGGCTCGGAGGAGGAGTAGACAAATCCGGCTCCATGGTCTTCGGCACTGACGAGCTGGTCGGGGCCGACAACAATTTGGCAAGTCCTGGTGCCTGTAAAAGCTTCTGCACTCGCGGATCCATGTCCAAATCTGAAAGGCTGACTGAGGACTTGGCTGAATGCACCGAAGGTGCTGATTGGAGCAGAGGGGAAGAAGGAACTTCAGAGACCGGCTCCAATACCGAAAGCTGGCTCCGAATCAAAGGTACATTCGCTTCCGATGTCTGTGGAACCGATGACCATCCTTCTGAAATTTTTGCATTTTTTGTCACTTTGTCTGACTATTTGGATTTTGAGGATTTGGAGGACGTACTAGTACCCTCATGGCTACTCAACACTTCAGAAAAAGATTGCTGTAGCAATCCCCTATCTACAAGTTTCCTCCTCCTCTCCAAGAGGACTCTTGAAGAGGAGGAGTGACAAATGCTGCAAGTGTCTTGGAGGTGTTTAGCCCCCAGACAGTAGACACATTGAATGTATCCGTCAGTGACGGACATTTTCTGCCCACAATCTGGGCATTTTTTAAATCCCGATTTAGGATGGGATTTCTCCTTGTCATCCGACATATTTAAATAAAACACAGTAAACTACAAAAGGTAATAAAGTCCTTACTCACTAGTAAAGATCCACAAACAACTAAGCCCAATCCGGGCACTATCTATAACAATGTAATTATAGATTAGAAAAATAGGGCTAAAGAGGCCCACAGAAAAAAAGCCTGACTATTATAAAGATTAATGAGAGTAAATAGGGCTAAAGGCCCACACAAATGAAGAAGCCAACAAGGCACTAACTTTTAAACTATTTATAACTATTTATAACTATAGATTATATTATGAAAAGACCTAATACTAACACACACTATTTTTTTAAACAAAAAGAAAAACTTTTTATATAGACTTGCTGCTGTTTTTTTTCAAAAATGGTCCGAGCTAACTGGATCACCGAGATCTCTCTTGCCGCAGCAAACTAGGCCTGAGGTAATTCCAGCAGTGCATTGTGGGATAAGGGGCTTGGTCTCGAGCTACTGGCAAACCTTGAGCTTTGCTATCGGCCGTGTCAGAGCCGAGGATCGGCTCCGAACCCATCAGTGAGAATAAACGGTGAGATTTAACAACTTCACATTGAAGGGTTCCACTGCCATGAGGACCTGCAGTTCAGACACTCTTTTTGCTGAAGTGATGGCTAGAAGTAAGCTGTTTTCCAAGAAAGGAATTTCAACTCTGCTGTAGCACCTGGTTCAAAGGGGGGAGGAGTGAGTTTTTTCAATACAAAGTTAAGGTCCCAGGATGGAGTGGGAGCTGCCCTGAGGGGTCTTACATTTTTGGCCCCTCTAAGGAATTGTTTTAGCAGGGGAAGAGAGAAGAGGGGTGGCTCAGTATTATAATGTGCTGAAATGGCAGAGGCATGAATCTTAATTGAAGAGAAAGATAGGCCCTTGTGGAGCATTTCTGTTAAATAATTTAGAATATGAGATAAGCTGGGCACTGCTGTGCCCATCCCCTGAGCCTGGCTCCAGGAACAGTATCTTTTCCACTTTTCTTAATAGGACTTTCTAGTACTAGGCATCCTTGCCTCACGAATGACATCCAGCACCTGCTTACTGAGGGTTGCCAGAGGTGAGCTCAGGGAATTAGCCAGCCTGCAAGATTCAGGGTTTGAAGCGGAGGGTGCAGAATCTGGCCCGCCTGCTGTGACAGCAGGGAAGGGGTCTGAGGCAGGTGCCATGGTTGTAGCACTGTCAGACTGCGCAAAAGGGGATACCAGTGCTGGTGTGGCCAGTCTGGTGGAATCAGAATTGTCCTTGGCTTGTCCTGTTTGATCTCTATTAGAACCATCAATAGGAGAGGCAGAGGGGGAAGGCATAAACTGAGAGGCTTTCCCAGGTAAAGGACAGGGCATCCACTTTCCAAGCTTGACAGTGGGAAGTTCTGGTGCAGAATTTGTTCAATTGGTAGTTCTGAGGGGAGGCAAACAGGTCTAACCTCTGGTGTCCCTCATTCGCTCCTCAAGAGCTTGAATATTTTGGGTTCCAGTTTCTATTCGTGTGGGTCCATGACATTACTGCTTAAGTCGTTTGCCAGTGAATTTAGTTTGCCTGGCAGGAATTGAGCTTGTACATTCACTTGGTAGCTCAAGGCAGTGTTCCACAGAACCATGGCTAGTCTGCAGAGTGGGTAGGAATGGGTTCCCCCCTGCTTGTTTATGTACCACATACCTGTGGTGGTGTCTGTCTTTACCAATGGTTGCCCTGGAAGAATAAGGTCTTTGAAGGCTGTCAGAACATTCTGTAGAGATAACATTTCTTTTTGACTGATATGCAGGTGCATATGATTCAGGTTCCATTTGCCCTGAATGCACTGCCCTGCCATGTGAGCCCCCCATGCATAGTCTGATGCATCTGTTAGGGTTTTGGCAGCAGGCGGTAGAGTGAAAGGGAGTCCCTTGTTGTGGTAGCAGGCCTCTGCCCACCAAAGGAACTCTGCCCTTATACAAGGAATGATAGGAATCATTGTTTCCAGGTCCTGAGAATGTTGACACCATAGACTCTTTAGATACCAGTGAAGTTTCCTCATATGCAGACTTGCATATGGAATTAACAGAATGCAAAAGGCCATGAACCCCAGGGCTTGCAGGATTTTCCTTGCAGACAGCTGAGTTTTTGTGGCCAATAGTTTAAAGTAGGTTGTCAAATAAAAATGTTTCTCTGGAGTGAGGAATGCCATCTGGGAAGCTGTGTTCAAGCTTGCTCCCAGGAATACAATCTGTTGGCAGGGTACTAGGTGTGATTTCTTCTCGTTGATGGTGTACCCAGTGAGGTTAGAAGTCTCTCTACAAATGGCAGGTGTTGTAATAGCAAGTCCTGACTCTCTGCCTGAATCAGGCAATCGTCCAAGTATGGGTAAATCTGAATATTTCTCTGCCTGCAAAATGCAATGGCTGGAGCTAGGCACTTTGTGAATACCTTGGGCGCAGTAGATAAGCCAAAGGGAAGTGCAGAGAACTGAGTGCATGGAGCCTGCCCTGAAACATAGGTATTTTCTGCAAGATTCCCTTATTGGGATGTGCAGGTAAGCGTCTTTTAAGTCTAGGGTTGCCAGCCAGGCATCCTTGGCTACCATAGGAAGAAGCTGTTAAAGAGTTAGCATTTAAAATTTTGGAACCACCAGAAAGGTGTTGAGAATAGACAGGTCCAAGATAGGACGCCAGGAGTTTTCTTTTCTGGGAACCAGGAACAGTCTTGAATAAAAACCTTGTCTCCATTGTTCTGCTAGGACAGGGTGAATAGCCCTGATACTGAGGAGAGAAGGCACTTATTTTTGGGCGTCAGCCCACTGATTTGGGGGGGAGGTCTGGCCATCCATGTGGGGTTGGGAGTGAGTGGAAGTGGAATCTGTATCCTAAGGAAACTATGTTTAAAACCCTTTTGTCTTGGGTAATGAGTTCCCAGTTTTTTGCATGCAGGGCGAGCTTTGCTCCTAAGAGAGCAAGTAGCTGAGCAAGGCTTGGAATACTTAAGGATAATTCATTGTGCCATTTTTCCATAGGGGGTGGCTTACTACTCCCTGCTTTGGGAGTGTGAGTCCCCCACTGCTTAGATCTATAGCCTGAGACTGAAGTCTTGGTGGTCTGCTGCTCCTGGGTTTGGACTGAAGGCCTGGAAGGGACTGGAAAGAACCAGCTCTTTAAAGGCCAATGCCTACTGAATCTAGGTGGCTGTACTTGCAAGAAATCCTTAACAGTTTGCATAGATTTAGCTTTTTCCTCCATCCTTTTGAGGACGACTTCTGCTTTGTTGCCAAAAAGGCGATCTTGGTTTAAGGGTGCATCTAGTAATTTAGCTTTAACATAGGCTCATAGGCAGGTACTATGCTATCTGCCCGAGGGCATTTATAAGCCTAGACAGTGTATTGGCTTTCCCGCCCCATTGATTAATTAACTGATCCTCTGTCAAGCAGAGCCAATGAAGTGATCCCAGGGGTGTATTTTCTGTTACCCATCCACTCGTCAAGGTTTCTCTAGGAAAAGTGTTAGTGAGGGGCTCTGCCTGATGTAATTTGAAATTTTGTTCCAAAGCATGGGGAGTCTCTGTGACAGGAATCTATCCCTCCAGCATGTTCTATTTATTGTTGTTGCAAGGTTTAATTCACTAGAGCGCGTGGCTCGCAGTGACTTGGATTTCTTTAGGTGGAGCATGTCCATCAATTCTGAGTTGGACATGGCTTTGTAAGTCAGGCAGAGATCACCTCTGAGTAAGCGATATGCCACTGAGTACAGCCGGAGATTTTTCAGTCGGGCTGCACAGGACATATGTTTGAGGCCAGTAATCCTCTTGGTGAGGTACTTTTGTGGTTTTTCCAGCTGTTGGAAGTGTCTTGTGAGGTACATCCCAAATGAGGCATTGTACTCTATGATGGGTCTAATGAGTGATGAGTAGAGGGGCACTATAACCTCTTTATTTCTAGATGCGAACCCTTTAGTAACTAGATGGGCCACATAGAAGGATTTCCTAACTACTTTGGCAATATGATTGTCAAAGGAAAGATTACTACCTACCTGGGTTCCCAGATCTCTTATTACCTCTTCTGTATTAAGGGGGCTGCCACCTATGTGGTAATTCATGGCCGTTTTGTTTTTCCCAAACAGGATGACAATTCATTTTTTGGCATTTAGCTTGAGGCCATAACTTTGACACCAGGTGTCCGTCTTAGTAAGGCCCTTTTGGAGGATGTCCGGGTCAGCTGGAGAGTCAATTATGGCTCCCAGTTTGCAGTCATCGGCGAACTTGGTTAGCCATAGTCCTCCTGTGTTTGCCTGTACTTCTAAGAAGTATATGCCGAACAGTAGGGGTCTCAGGACTGAGCCTTGCGGGACACCACTTGTGACTGGTTTACAGTCGGATCTGGAGCCTGCTATTCTTACCGTGTGAGTTCTGTTTGTAAGCCAGTTGGCAACCCAGCTCGTGACGTAGGGGTTTATGTTCAGGCTGGTGAATTTTCTGTAATACCCGCATGGGGAATGGTATCGAAAGCCTTGGCGAGGTCAAGGTAGCCTGTGTGAACCACCTTCCCCTCGTCTATGGCCTTGGTGACTGTCTCGAAGAAGTCAGCCAGGTTTAGTAGGCATGAGCTGCCCTTAAAGCCGAACTGGGTTGGGTCAAGTGTTTGGAGATTCCCAATGTGTTTGTTAATGAGTTCCATGATGATGCACTCCACAGCCTTGCAGACCAGGCTAGTCAGGCTTATGGGTCGATAGTTACCATGGTCAGTTGTGGCACCTCCTTTGTGGAGAGGAATAACCGTTGCTGTGCGCCATTCTATGGGCACATAGCCTGTGGAGAGGCTGAGGTTGAACAGTGTGTTTGGGTGGGGGGTTAGTTTGTTCTGTAGTTCGTGCAAGACGCAGCCTGGGACACCGTCTGGTCCCACTGACACTGTGTTTCTGGCTTTTGAAAGGGCTGTTTTCACCTGTGCATCTGTGATTTTTGGGACACTACACTTTTCCGATATTGTTGTGGGCCTTTTTGGAGGTGAGGTGGGGTGGGGGTGGGGGGTTGAAGTTTGCACTGAATCTGTCTGCCAGGATGCTGGTAATATCAGTAGGTTCAGTATATTTTGTGCTATTTTGCACTAGTTCAGTGCATATCTGCGAGTTGCCTCTTAGATTCTGGCAAGTTTTGTTCCTTAAGCCAAGCATACCTTCTAAGTACAGACCCAGTGACAGCAGCCCTGCAAGATGCTTCTAACGCATCAAAACCACATTGCAAAGTATAGAAAAGGGCTCTAAACCGAAAAAGAAGAGAGAAAATGCTTGAAAGAAAAAGAAAAGAGGTGCTGCCAACCAGCAAGAAGGTTGATAAAATCAAATCTCAATGGATAAAAACATTGGTATATGGTATAAACTTTCGACAAAGTGTTTTTTGTTGGTTTTATGCTTAAACTAAACTTTGAGCGTTATTTAAACTCAACTTCTGCCTCATGCTCTTTGTTTGTATTTTTCTGATACAAAGTATGTTTACCAACTTGGTCAGCAGAATGTATTAACTCTTGTAAGTCTTTGTGTTCAGCACAGTCAGGAATCAACATAATTTTCTGTTTAATTAGCCCCATAACATGCTGCTGATTCTTTAACATATAAAACTGGCAATTTAAAGCCCTAATGGCCAAAGTGGCAGAAGTGTATACGTTCTTACCCCATCTGTCTAAAGCTCTAGAGTCCCTATCAGAAGGGGTAGGATTTTTGGCAGTAGTAGCCTTAATGCCTTTTGGTCCTTGGGAAATGGTCTCTGGATCCGCAGTAGGATTCTTGAAGAGGAATTTGAGAGAGTCAGGTACTCTGTAGTACCTGTCAGGTTTCCTGGGAGCTGAAGGCAAAGTGTCTGGGGTAAGGCTGGATTCTAAGAAAACATCATCTACAATTTCCAGAACAGGAGGGATAGCTAGAGGCCTGCGTTGAGGCAGGTTTAAAAATTCCCTAAGTCTCTTTCTGGACTGAGAATAGTCCTGGCTTTCCCAGCGGAAATGTCCCCTAAGGATATGCAAGGTTTCACCAAAACAAACATCTTCTGGAGGGGAAGCAAAGGGAATGGAATCTTCTGCATCAGAATCCTAAAGGTAAATCTTGGTAGTCAGAAGGAACAGAGATATCAGATTCCTGATCAGAAGAATCAGAAAGAAAATCAGTTCTAGGTCTTTTAGTGGGGGAAGGCTGACTTCCCCTAATTAAGGTAATAAGGTCTTCAGCCATTCTAATCATTTGTTTTTGAGGCATATGGGCCTGAGAATGCACTTTTGTCCTCTGTTTTCTAGGCGTAGTGCAAGCTTTAGGCTTGAGGAATTCGGTATTCTTAGCTTGAAACGAAGTCATCGGTTTAATATGAAAATTGCTAGGCCTGAATACATCCTCAGAAGCCGGTGCCTGCACAGCGGCTCCGGACCCATCCAAGTTAGAGACATCCGTAGGTTCC
The DNA here is from genome assembly GCF_019279795.1 of Protopterus annectens. Classification (NCBI taxonomy): domain Eukaryota; kingdom Metazoa; phylum Chordata; order Ceratodontiformes; family Protopteridae; genus Protopterus; species Protopterus annectens. The sequence goes on along the minus strand of NC_056734.1, from coordinate 544,515,623 downwards.
ATAGTCGAAGAAGCATCTCACGGCATACTGTACTCCGAATGGGTCTCAGCAGAGGCCTGCGAATCTGTAGTAGTGGGTATCAGGGGCTGCAAAAGCGCCTCACTGAGAACCGGCGGACTGGTGACTAGCTTAACGGAAGCGTCGTCGGCAGTTTTGGACCTATGCCGTCTGTCTCCATCTTTATCCTTACTTTTTTCGAAAGATCGGTAGTCGGATGGCTTAATGAAGCCATTTCGGAGAATGGAGATCGAGAACAAAAGTATTTATCTACAAAATTAGCCCGACAAATAGTTCGGGCGTTGAACAAGGCACAAAACCGACAGCGAGGGAAGTTGTGGTCTGGGCCTCAGCAGGTGACGCAGTAAGAATGAAAATCTCTATGAGGTATTTGCTTTCCACAGGCAAGGCAATTGTTAATTTTTTCTGACATTGGTTAGAGCAAGAAAAAAGGATCCCCAACGGGGTACTTATCTTTTTGAAGAATTCAGGTTTGAAACTCGAAAACAAAAATTTCAGGAGTCTGCTGACCAGCACTTGCAAACTGCTTCTGCTTCGGGCACCACACGGCAATAAAGACTGATGTAATGGCGTTGGCTGCATGTTTTATACCCCTGACGACCTGACGTCATAGAAGAAGCGACAGCATCCAACGCAGAAATCTGAAGACTCTGGTATTCAGGCCGGCTGAGGGCTACCTGCAGGCAGATAACCCAAATGTGATGACTGCAACAGTGAAACACTAAGAACATTAGAAAAGTACAGTTTTGTACCTACCATAAATGTAGATGTTCGAGTGTATACACTGCTGCAGTCATTACACTTGGGTTATCCTGCCGTCAGGCGGTTCCCCAGTTGGCCTGAGTTCCAAAGTCTTGGTCCGGCGTCGGTTGCTGTCGCCTCCTCCCTGACGTCAGTGCGACAGGGATATACAAGATGCAGCCGACGCCATTTTCTTCAGTTTTTCTTGCCCATGATGTCAGGTTCCTCTAAATAGGTAGGCAATTCCAATTGCTAATAAAACATACATAAGAAAAGCAAAAAACAACTTACAGCTTCCAGCAAATACTCCCCATAGGTAGTAAGGGTTGAAGACATAGGTACGTACCAGCCAGTAAGAGGGGAAGGAGGGAGGGTAACCTGGACTGCAGCAGTGTATACACTCGAACATCTACATTTATGGTAGGTACAAAACTGTACTATTTTCATGTGTTACACTGCTGCAGTCATTACACTTGGGTAGAACCCCAAAGCTGAGGTAGGGTGGCTGGTTCTATAAGGCATTAGGGGTGGCTATAAGGCCCTGCAGCACTGCAGTGGTGAAGCCAGCTCTGGATTTAATGTATAGAGGGCAGATGGTAATGCTTGGTGAAGGTATGTACAGAACTCCAAGTTGCTGCTTTCAAAATATCCTTGGTAGGTACTCCCCTGAGGTAGGCAGTTGAAGTGGCTGTTGCCCTGGTGGAGTGAGATCTAATGCTGCTAGGTACAGGTTTTCCATGGTATGTGTAGCAGAAACGTACACAATGTCCTATCCATTTTGAAATAGTCTGTTTTGAAATGGCTTTTTCCTGTGCTCCTGCAGCATATGCTACCAATAATTGCTCAGATTTTCTGAAAGCTTTGGTTTTGTCTAAGTAGAAGCGTAACTGCCTGTGAATGTCCAAAGAGTGCAGTAGTCTCTTCCCTTTATTCTGTGGTTTAGGATAAAAAGTTGGCAGGTGAATAGTTTGGTTTAGAGCCACACTGGATACCACCTTTGGCATAAACATAGGGTTAGTTCTTAAAGACATCCTGTTCTGGTGGAAAATGAGGAAAGGTTCCACTGCCATTAGTGTCTGTAATTCTGAAACTCTTTGTGCTGATGTTATTGCCAGCAGCAGAGCAGTTTTCCAAGAGATATATTTTAATTCTGCTCTGTTAGCTGGCTCAAAAGGAGGTAAAGTTAGTTTTTCCAAAACAAAGTTGAGGCCCCAAGTTGGAGTAGGTGCTCTACGGGGTGGTCTTATGTTTTTAGCCTCTCTGAGGTACTGTTTTAACAGAGGATTAGAGAAAATTGGTGGATCCGTGTTGTAATGAGCAGAGATGGCAGAGGCGTGGATCTTGATGGATGAGAAGGCGAGGCCTTTGTCCAGCATCTCAGTTAAGTATTGTAGTATCTGAGGAATGTTTGGGACAAGCCTTCTGGCCTCCAGAATGACATCCATAACAGCTTTGGAGAGAGGCATTGTTTGCTTGACTAAGGAATCTTCCATGCAGCTAGGTTTAAGGTCTTTAGCTGGCTGTGTAGTATTTGATTGTTGTGCAGAGTCAGCAGATGTGGGATTTGAGGCAAAATCCAGGGTGGTTCTTGTGCTAAGCTCCTTAAGATTGGGTACCAGTGCTGGCGTGGCCAGTCTGGTGCAATCAGTATCATCTTTGGCTCTTCTTGCCTGGCTTCTATGAGTACCTTTAGCAGGAGAGGTAGTGGTGGGAAAGCGTATACTTGTAGGTTCTCCCAGCTGAATGAGAGGGCATCCACTTTCCATGCTTGTGGATGGTAACTCCTTGTGCAGACTTTTTGTAGCTGGCAGTTTATTGGGGATGCAAACAGATCTATGTCCGGGCTCCATTTCTGTGTTATCATTCTGAATATTTGTGGATTCAATTCCCATTTGTGGGGATCCATGATGTTTCTGCTTAAGTCGTCTGCCAGTGTGTTTTTCTCTCCTGGCGGGAATTGTGCTTGCAGATGAACTTGAAGGTTTATAGCTGTGTTCCACAAGGTCATGGCTTGTCTGCATAGGGGGTAGGAGTGAGTGCTCCCTTGCTTATGTACCACATAACTGTGGTGTTGTCTGTCTTTAGCAGTAGTTGTCCTGGATGCAGCAGGTCGTTGAAAACTATAAGGGCATTTTGTACAGATAGCATCTCTTTTTGATTGATGTGAAGATGCCTTTGTTCTGCGGGCCACGTGCCCTGAATACATTTGCCTGCCATGTGTGATCCCCAGACGTAATCCGATGCATCTGTTGTCAGTGTTTGCCTGGCTGTGGGTTGTGTAAAAGGCTGTCCCTTGTTGAGGTGACAAGCTTGAGCCCGCCACTTGAAACTCCTGTTGAAGGCAAGGGATTAGTGGTATAACTGTTTCCAAACTTTGACAGTGTTGAGACCATACATTCTTTAGGTACCATTGTAGTTTCCTCATATGCAGTCTGGCATATGGAATTAGTAGTATGCAGGATGCCATGTAACCCAAGGCCTGCAGAATTTTTCTTGCAGGGAGTTGGGTCTTTGTTGCCATCAACTGAAAGTACTGAGTCAGTTGTCCTTGCTTGTCTGGCGTGAGATAAGCCATCTGGGCAGTTGTGTTCAAGCTGGCACCCAGGAATATAATCACTTGTGAGGGCACTAGTTTTGATTTCTTTTCGTTTACTGTGTACCCCAGGCAACTTAATAATTTTTTTAGAAATGCCAGATGCTTTAAAAGAATGACCTTGCCCTCTGCTTGAATCAGGCAGTCGTCCAGGTACAGATAAATTTGAATTCCTTTCTGTCTGCAAAATGCAATTACTGGTGCCAGGCACTTTGTGAAGACCCTGGGCGCAGTAAATAAGCCAAAGGGCAGTGCAGAGAATTGGTAGTGCATTGAACCAGCTATGAATCTGAGGTATCTTCTGCAGTTTTGTCTGATAGGGACATGCAGGTATGCCTCCTTGAGGTCTAAAGTCACGAGCCAAGCTTTCTTGCCCAGCATGGGAAGAAGCTGCTGTAATGTCAACATTTTGAATTTCGGAACATCCAGGTAAGTGTTTAGAGATGAAAGATTCAGAATGGGCCTCCAGGCTTTGTCCTTCCTGGGTACCAGAAAGAGTCTTGAGTAAAATCCTTGTCCTTGCTCCTGTGATGGTACCTTTTGAATAGCTCTCATATCCATGAGTGCTGTAATTTGTGTTTGAGCCTCTGCCCATTGATTTGGTGGCAGATTTGGCATTCCTTTTAACCTTGGCAGAGTGTGAAAGTGGAACCTGTAACCTTGAAATACAATGTTGAGAACCCATTTGTCTTTGGTGATCATTTGCCAATTGTGGTAGAAGAGTGCCAGTTTTCCTCCCAAGGGGGCTGCCAAGAGGGATTTGTTTGGCAGCTGTAGTGGGAAGTCATTGGAGCTGCTTTTTATATGGCTGGGGCCTGTCTTCCCCTTCTTTCTGGCCTGATGCAACCCATTGTCAAGGCTTGTAAGGACCTTGTGTTTGACCTCTACCTCTTGGACTTCTGTATCTTCCCCTTTGAGGTCTGTCTGTAATTGGAAAGGACCAATTCTTAGTTGGCCAGTTTCTGCTAAATCTAGGAGGCTGAACCTGTAAGAAATCCTTCACCGTTTGCATAGATTTTGCCTTATCCTCCATTTTCCTTAATACCTCTTCTGCCTTAACTCCAAATAACACATCCTGCTGCAAAGGTGTATCCAATAATTTTGCTTTAACATGATCTGGTAAGGTGTGTTCTTTTAACCAAGCATGTCTTCTAATGACAGAGCCTGTAACTGCTGCTCTGCAGGAGGCCTCTAGAGAATCAAAACCACATTGCAAAGTATGCTTTCCTACTTGTTCAGCTGCATGCAATAAATCCTGCATTTCTTTAAAATTAGGAGACTCTGATTCTGGAAGCATTTTTTTGTTTCAACTGAGACAGTAAGAATTGCTGATATTTTAGCATGTGAAACTGGCAATTTAAGGCTCTCATTGCTAAAGTTGCAGACTTATATAGTTTCTTTCCCCATATGTCTAATGCTCTGGAATCTCTGTCAGAGGGAACTGGATTCTTGGCTGATGAGGCCTTAACTCCTTTGGGTCCCTGAGAAATGGTTTCAGGGTCAGCTACAGGGCTTTTATACAGAAATTTATGCGAGTCAGTGACTGTAGTATCTGTCAGGTTTAACAGGGGCTGGAGGTAAGGAATCAGGATTTAAGCTGGATTCAGTATACACATCATCCACAATATCCAACACTGGCGGAATAGCAAGGGGTCTGTGTTGAGGTAATAAAAGGAAGTCTCTGAGCCTTTTTTTTGGATTCTGAGTAATCCTGGCCTTCACAGTGGAAATTCTCCCTCATGGTATGAAGGGTTTCCCCAAAGGAGTAGTCCTCAGGCGGAGAGGCTGATGGAATTGATTCCTCCGCATCAGTATCCTCATAAGGGGGTAAAGAGTATCCTAGGTCTGAGGTGAATCAGAAGAGATGGACACCTGGTCGGATGAGTCATAGTCTGCATCTTGTCTAGGCCTTTTATCAGGAAGGGGATGGGACCCCCTGAACAGAGAGATTAGGTCTTCGGCCATTTTGAGCATTTGTTTCTTAGGCATGGAGGCCTATCCTGGAGAATGCTGTATTTGTTTCTTTGATTTTAAAGGAGGCTTAGACTTAGCTGAGGGTTTAATGCTTAACTGAGTAGGTCTGAAGACACCCTCTGAAGCTGTGGGTTGCTCAGCTACTCCGGATCCCTCTGAAAAGTTAGTCTCGGTAGGCTGAATAACTTGTGCGTCCGAAGGCCCAGCCATCTCCACGTGGGAGTCAGAGGCGGCCTGTGGTTCTACAGAAGCGGTCGTCAGGGGCTGCGAAGGCACCTCGCTGAAAACCGGAGAACCGGCGAATGGCCTAGAAGAGGCTTCGTCAGTTTTGGGCCTCGGATGCCTATCCTTGTCTTTGCGCTTTTTGTGTATTCCGGTCGTCGGAAGTTCCGACGGCATGGTATAATTGAATTTTCTACCAAAATAAAGTCGGGCAAAATCAGACAAGACAAACATTTAATAGTGCGCTTGTTAAACCTAGCACAAAACCGACAACCAGTGACGTTGTGGTCTGGGCCTAGGCATGGGATACAATAGGAATGGAAATCCTTATGAGGTATTTGCTTCCCACAAGAAATACAGTTATTAACTTTTACTGACATCGGTCTGAGGCAAGAAAAAGTTTCCCCAATGGGGTACTTAGCTTTGTAGAAGACTTCGGTTCTGGATTCGGAATGAAAATCTCAGGAGACGGCCGACCGGCACTTGCGAACTGCTTTTGCTTCTGGCACCGCACGGCAAGAAAGACTGAAGAAAATGGTGTCGGCTGCATCTTATATACCCCTGTCGCACTGATGTCAGGGAGGAGACGACAGCAACCGACGCTGGACCAAGACTTTGGAACTCAGGCCGACTGGGGAACCACCTGACGGCAGGATAACCCAAGTGTAATGACGGCAGCAGTGTAACAAGATGGACATTGTATTTTTTTAAGCAACAGTCGAGAAAGGGGAGGCAAGGGTAATAAAAGTACAGTTTTGTACCTACCATAAATGTAGATGTTCGAGTGTTCACCCTGCTGCAGTCATCACACTTGGGTTATCCTGTTGTCAGACGGTCCCGCAGTCGGACGGAATTCCAAAGTCTTGGTCCAACGTCGGTTGCTGTCGCCTCATCCCTGACGTCAGTGCGCCAGGGGTATATACATTGCAACAGATGCCATTTTCTTCAGTTTTTCTTGCCCCAGATGTCAGGTGCCCCCAAAAGGGTGATCAGAATTAGCACCAAATGGTGTGAACACTGCACAAACACAAAATCCCTTGAGCTATAAGCAAATACATCAGTAAGGCATAGCAGAGATTTAGCCAGTAGATCAGAGGGGATGGAGGGAGGGTAACCTGGACTGCAGCAGGATGAACACTCGAACATCTACATTTATGGTAGGTACAAAACTGTACTATGTTCATCGTGTTACCCTGTTGCAGTCATCACACTTGGGTTGAATCCCAAAGCTAAGGTGGGGGGGGGAGGTATCATAGAGGGCTAGTGGAGGCAATAAGGCCCTGCAGAACTGCAGTGGCGAAGCCCGCCCTGGACTTAGAGTAAAGAGGTAAGTGATAGTGTTTGGTGAAGGTGTGTATAGAACTCCAAGTTGCAGCTTCTAAAATTTCCTTGGTAGGAACCCCCCTGAGAAAGGCTGTAGAGGTAGCTGTTGCCCTGGTAGAGTGGGATCTAATGGTAGCAGGAACTGGTTTCCCATGATGGGTATAACAGAACCGTATGCAATGACCTATCCATTTTGAAATGGTTTGCTTGGACATAGCCCTCCCTTGAGAAGCTGTAGCATAGGATACAAAGAGCTGGTCAGTTTTTCTGAAAGCCTTAGTTTTATCCAAGTAGTAACGAAGCTGCCTGTGAATGTCCAAGGAATGCAGGAGTCTCTCACCTTTGTTCTGTGGATTGGGGAAGAAGGTGGGTAGGTGGATGGTTTGATTTAAAGCTACACTGGAAACCACCTTAGGCATAAAGGAAGGATTAGTTCGCAGAGAAACTCTGTCTTGATGAAAAATGAGGAAAGGTTCCACTGCCATTACTGCCTGTAGTTCTGAGACTCTCCTAGCTGAAGTTATTGCCAGGAGCAGGGCAGTCTTCCAAGATAGGAAATGAAGGTCTGCAGAGAAAGCTGGTTCAAAGGGAGTTGGCGTTAGTTTTTCCAGTACAAGGTTGAGGTCCCATGTTGGTGTAGGAGCTCTCCTAGGTGGTCTAATGTTTTTTGCCCCTCTGAGGAACTGCCTTAGAAGAGGATTAGAAAATAAAGGTGGATTCGTGTCATAGTGAGCTGAAATAGCTGAAGCATGGATTTTAATTAAGGAAAAGGAAAGTCCTTTGTGCAACATCTCAGCTAAAAACTGCAGAATGTGAGGTATGTAATGCTGAGTTGTGTCTTGGCCTTTAGCTTGGTTCCAGGCACAAAACCTTTTCCATTTGTCCGAGTAAGCCTTCCTGGTGCTTGGCCTCCTGGCTTCCAGAATAACATCCAGAACTGCTTGTGAAAGAGGAGCCGGTTGTATGTTTAGTAGATTTGCCATGCAGCCAGATTTAAAGTTTTGAGCTGGCTGTGCAGAATCTGTTTGTTTTGTTGCGTGAGCAAATGGGGTATTTGAGGCAATATCCATGGTGGGCTGTGAGCCATATTCTTCAATAGCGGGTACCAGTGCTGGCGTGGCCAGTCTGGGGCTATGAGAATCAGTCGTGGTTTCTCCTTTTTGACCTTCAAAAGAACCTTTGTGAGGAGAGGTAATGGAGGAAAGGCATATGCTGTCAGGTTTTTCCAACTGAAGGAGAGAGCGTCCACTTTCCAAGCTTGATGGTGGAATGTCCTTGTACAAAACTTTGTCAGTTGGTAGTTTTGAGGACTGGCAAACAGGTCTATGTTTGGAAGGCCCCATTTCTGAGTTATCATTGTAAATATTTGTGGGTCTAGTTTCCACTCGTGGGGATCTTTGATGTTTCTGCTTAGGTCGTCTGCCAATGTGTTCTTCTGTCCTGGCAGGGATTGAGCTTGTAACTGGACTTGGTAGGCCAGAGCTGTGTTCCATAAGATCATTGCTTGCCTGCAAAGAGGGTAGGAATGCATGCCCCCTTGTTTGTTTATGTACCACATTACTGTGGTGTTGTCCGTCTTTATTGCAAGTTGTCCTGGATGTAGTAGATCCTTGAAGGCTGTCAGAGCTTTCTGTACAGCTAGCATCTCTTTTTGATTTATGTGCAGTTTTCTTTGTTCTGCAGTCCATAGGCCTTGAATGCATTGTCCTGCCACGTGTGCCCCCCAGGCGTAGTCTGAAGCATCTGCTGTGATAGTTTGCCTGGTTGGGGGCAAGGTGAAAGGCTGACCCTTGTTGAGGTGACATGCCTGTGTCCATCATAGAAACTCCTGTTGAAGGCAGGGAATGAGAGATATAATTGTGTCCAAGCTGTGGCTGTGTTAAGATCATACGCTTTTTAGGTACCACTGTAATTTCCTCATATGCAGTTTTGCAAATGGTATTATTAGTATGCAAGATGCCATGAAGCCCAAAGCCTGCAAAATTTTTCTTGCAGTTAATTGGGTCTTTGTTGCCATTGTCTTGAAATATTGAGTCAGTTGTAGTTGCTTGTCTGGTGTAAGATAAGCCTTCTGGGCCGTTGTATCCAAGCTGGCACCCAGGAATGTCATTTTTTGTGAGGGTACTAGTTTTGACTTCTTTTCGTTTACTGTGTACCCCAGACAATTTAGTAGATGCTTCACAAAGGCCAGATGACGTAAGAGAATGTCTTTGCTTTCAGCTTGGATGAGGCAGTCATCCAGGTATGGATATATTTGAATTCCTCTTTGTCTGCAGTATGCAATTACTGGTGCCAGGCATTTTGTGAAAACTCTGGGCACAGTAGATAAGCCAAAGGGCAGTGCAGAGAATTGATAATGGGTTGAACCTGCAATGAAACGGAGGTATCTTCTGCAACTTTGTCTGATAGGGACATGTAGGTATGCCTCCTTGAGGTCCAACGTTACTAGCCATGCTTCCTTGCCCAACATGGGAAGTAGCTGCTGTAGTGTTAGCATCTTGAATTTGGGAACTTGTAAGTAAGTGTTTAGAATTGAAAGGTCCAGAAAGGTCCAGAATTGGTCTCCAAGCATCGTCCTTTCTGGGTACTAGAAAGAGCCTTGAGTAAAATCCTTGGCCTTGCTCTCGAGTAGGTACCAGTTGAATGGCTCTCATGTCTATGAGAGCTGTAATTTGCTTTTGTGCCCCTGCCCATTGATTTTGTGGCAGGTTTGGCATTCCTCTTTTCATTGGCAAGGTGTGAAAGTGGAATCTGTATCCTCGTAAAATTATGTCTAGGACCCATTTGTCCTTTGTGACCATGTGCCAGTTGTCTGCAAAAAGTGCGAGTTTTCCCCCCAAGGGGGTTGTCAAGAGAGTACTGCTTGGCCAGATGAGGTGCAAGTCATTGAGTTTGCCTTCTGGTGGGTTGAGACCTGTCTTCTCCTCCCTTCTGTGTTGTAGTGCCCCATTGGCGAGGTTTATACTGGACTTGTGGTTGTCCTCTGCCCCTTGGGCGCCTGTATTTACCCCTCTGTGGTCTGTCAGTAGCTGGAAAGGACCAATTTTTTGTTGACCAGTTTCAACTGAAGCGAGGGGGTTGTACTTGTAGGAAATCTTTGACTGTCTGCATTGATTTTGCCTTATCTTCCATTTTCTTTAAAACTTCTTCTGCTTTAACACCAAAAAGAACATCCTGCTGCAAGGGAGCATCTAGTAGTTTTGCTTTAACATGATCAGGCAGAGTTTGTTCCTTTAACCAAGCATGCCTACGTATAACCGATCCAGTGACAGCTGCTCTGCAGGAGGCCTCCAAAGAATCAAACCCACATTGTAAGGTATGTTTGCCCACCTGCTCAGTGGCGTGCAACAAATCCTGTACTTCTTTCAATTCAGATTGTTGGGGGAGGGAGGTTATCCTTTGCTTTAACTGAGAGATTAGAAATTGCTGATACTTAAGCATATGAAATTGTCAATTTAGTGCCCTCATAGCTAATGTGGCTGAGATGTAAACCTTTTTCCCCCACCTGTCTAGTGCTCTGGAATCCCTCTCAGAAGGTACTGGGTTTTTAGCCATAGAAGCCTTAGCCCCCTTGGGACCCTGGGAGATCGTCTCTGGGTCAGCTACTGGGCTTTTGTAAAGAAATTTGTGGGAATCAGGTACTCTGTAGTATCTGTCAGGCTTAGCCGGAGCAGGAGGAAGAGAGTCTGGGTTGAAACTGGATTCTAAATAGACATCATCCACAATGTCCAACACAGGTGGGATGGCTAGAGGTCTGTGTTGGGGGAGTAAAAGGAACTCTCTGAGCCTTTTCTTGGAATCAGAGTAGTCCTGACCTTCTCAGTGAAAATGTTCCCTCATAGTGTGTAAGGTTTCCCCAAAAGAGTAGTCCTCAGGAGGAGAAGCTGAGGGAATAGAGTCCTCAGCATCAGAATCTTCATAAGGAGAGAAGGAATAATCTTGGTCCCCAGAGGAATCCAAAGAAATGGACAGTTGCTCAGAGGAAGCAGAGTCTTCCTCTTGTCTAGGCCTTTTGTCAGGAGGGGGCTGTGAACCCCTGATAAGAGAAATCAAATCTTCAGCCATTTTGAGCATCTGTTTCTAAGGCATAGGGCCTTGAACAGGAGACTGAAGTGAGTCTTAGACTTAGAAAACGTTTTAATGGTGAGAGTCGTCGGTCTGAAAACGCCTTCAGAAACCGATGGCATTTCTGTAGCACAGACGTCTTTAGAAGCTAAGTTGTCGGAAGGGCCTGAAGTAAAAGGCTGCGTTGGCCTAGTACATTCCGTCAAAATATCCGTAGCGGTCTCAGGTTCCAGATCTGCGGTAGTCAGGGGCTGCGTCAGAGCCTCACTGAGAACCGGAGACTGGATCAACCGAGACCTCGGAATCTGGGTTAGGCCTGGGCTGTCGGTCCTTATCCCTGCGTTTTTTTGTGCACGCCGGTAGTCGATAGCTCCGACGGCATGTTTAGTTAAATTTTCTACCAAAATAGTGTCGTGCAAAATCAAATTGCCTTTTAATAGTACGCTTATTAAACCTAGCACAAAACCGACAAGAAGTGATGTCGTGATCAGGGCCTAGGCAAGGTATGCAGTAAGAATGAAAATTCTTATGAGGTATTTGCTTCCCACAAGAAATGCAATTGTTAACTTTTTCTGACATCGGTCTGAGGCAAGAAAAGTTTCCCCAACGGGGTACTTAGCTTTATAGAAGACTTCGGTCTGAAATTCGAATTAGACAATCTCAGGAGTCGGCCAACCGGCACTTGCGAACTGCTTCTGCTTCGGGCACCGCACGGCAAGAAAGACTGAAGAAAATGGCGTCGGTTGCAATATATATACCCCTGGCGCACTGACGTCAGGGATGAGGCGACAGCAACCGACATCGGACCAAGACTTTGGAATTCCGGCCGACTGCGGGACCGCCTGACGACAGGATAACCCAAGTGTGATGACTGCAGCAGGGTAACACGATGAACATCAACAAAAATGTTTTCTCAACATTTTACCCACACCTGAGAAAGGTAGATATGTGCCTGAAGGAAAGATGTGGCAAACAAGACTGGAGGTAATGTTGGGCTTAGCACAGGATTATGGGTAAGGTGAGGAGCCTGAGCTTGGAATCAAAAGTCTTGACTGGCCAAAGACAGATCCGAAGCTCCACCAGCTGAGGAACGGATGGAAGAGACCACATAAGATCTATTTGCTGTGCTCCCTCAACTGATGAGTATGAAAAGTTCAGTGTTTTGGGTGGGGTCTCCAGCTCTTTGAATAACTTAGTCCTGTTAGTCTGGCAATGTTATGAGGCAAACTGGCACTTGAGGCGGACTGGAAGAACAATTTAAAACTACATGCTACAAGTGCTTACAGTGCTTTACAGATTGGAAGATGTTTATAATGCTGCTGTACTAAGAAGAGCAGTTGGAGATTGGGCAAGATCTTCTTGAGACCTGGTGGTGATACTGATGGCAGGTGGAAGTGTTTATATGGCTGAACTGTAAAGCATGACAAAGGCTGGAAGAAAATGCAGCTTAAGTATGAAGGCAAGCAATTTAGAGATGAATAAATTGCATGCCAACCACCATTTTCTACTTCATATTTAGGTAGACAGCAAGACAAGCTTTAAAACTGAAAGAAGGTTTTCTTTTTCATTCTTTCAACTAGAATTTAAAGTGGACTAAGTTCAAATAGTACGAGAAAGAGTGGTATGAAGACGACTGGAATGGGAATACAGCACATGCTATGTGATGGTGATGTAACTGGCATGGCTACTGAAAAAGGGTTTTCAATAGGCTGAGGTATAGAAAGCACTACGGATAAAAAATTAATATAACAAATACTGTTGTCATAATGACAGGAAAAGAAGTGAAGATTAGTAGAGTGAGAAAGAAAAATGAGCCGGGTAAAAAAATAATGTGATAAGATAAATGAGAAAATGTGCAATTAGAGGGACTGGAGAAACCAGAGACATCCAGCTTGCATTTCAGATGTAAAGGCAATGTGAAATGAATTATGATAGAGTTTGGAGTTAAATGACAAACTTCTGACTTGTGGCTAAAATTAAGTTTACAGCTATATTGAGAATTTTGCCATAGCAATATGACATAAAATTGTTTTGAAAGGTTACGTGTTGATGACTACAAGATCAATGTTGTCTGAAGTAGGACATATGCTTGGAAATATATGTTGTTATTAATGGAAAAAATAAACATTTGTATATATGTTTCTGATGTGGATGTATCTTAATGACAGAAATAAAACTGTAATTAAAAAGCACTATCAGAGATCTAGGAAACTGTTAAGTTTAATAATCATGCTTGACTCTAGTCCTCCTTCCCGCCTCTGACCTTTCTGTCTGGAATGACCCTTTCACATCTCCATGAAATATCTTCTTGATGTGATCTTCTACACCAGTATCATGCCACCTTCCTGTCCTAAGTGAGAGGAGCTCTAGTTTCTCTAGCCTCTGCTAATATTCCTTCTCCTTCAACTGTCTTATAGCTAACTCAGAAGATTATAGTTATGAGCTGTTTCCTGTAACCCAGGGAATTAAATTCCCCATCCTCCATTTGTCTACTGCATTACTTTGAGCATGTCATCTAACCAGGAAGTGTTCTAGCACTTAATATGAACATTCCAACTGGATCACTGCTTTGTCACAAAAAATGTGCTCACATGCATTCTTAGGCATATAGACACTTTTTGTGTCAAATAAGTTTGTTTCACAGAATTTAAGGGAAAAACAGCTTTAAAAACTGCTTCAGAATACTGAAGTCTTTGATGATTCAGACATATTTACGCTATTAATGGATGGGCAGGAGTCGTTTACATCACAATGGGTTCTAGCTCTAATTATGCTGGATTAGCATGTATAAGTGACTATGTAACTGTCAATCTGTTAAATTAACAGTTTGGCACAGACTAATCATTAGCTTTTGTTATAAACTGTTAACAGGTTGGCAATTATATAACTGATTCACAATTACTTATACATGGTAATCCAGCAAAATTACAGCTGGACACCTAAAGTGATATGAATGGCTCCTGCCCACCTATTAATATTAATTACATGCATACAGCTAGGTCATCAAAAACTTCCGTGATCAGAATCAGACTTTAAAACTGTGTTTTTTTTTTTTTTTAAATTAAACATGGAGTTAAACTTTTGTCTTTGCCCAAGAAAGTATTTGCATGCAAGTCCTTTTTTTTGGAAAAAACAAAAAAGTTATGTACTCACCATAACGTTCCATCTGTATTGTCACTTTTTTCATCTCTCCTCACATATGGGGTCTGGATCCGATCCATCGGATCCAACTTGTCCGTTAGCAAGCTTGTGGCAACCACAAAGCTCCAGGATACCTCCTCTTACCCAGAACGCATCTCTCCCCATTACATTGGCTCTTGTTTGCTATAATTACATATATACAGAAGGGAGACATTTCAGTACTTAACACACTAGAAGATGTTAAAGACCACCATTTCTGGAGTATAAGGAAGATGAATCTAATCCTTTAGAATCTCTCCCATTCAACTAAGAAACCCGTGGAAGGGGGACGGAGGGAGGGGATGTGAGGAGAGATGAAAAAAATCAACCCAGATGGAATGTTATGAGAGTACATAATTTCTTTATCTGATATTGTAAATTTTCCATCTCATCCTCGCATATTGGACTGAATCCCCAGCTACCTCTACTCTGGGTGGACTCGCAGGAGAATATTCCTCAGAACCATAGCACCAAAGGAAGCCCTTCCCCTGGAGACCAAATCTAATTTGTAATGAGTAATTAAAACTATGATGGTTCGCACAAGTAGATGCTGCGCAAATGTCATCCAAGGAAGCATTCTTCAGAAAAACTGCAGATGTGGCCCATAGCTCTGATAGAATGAGCTTGAATGGATTTGCAGGAGTCATGCCTTTTGAAGTGTAAATAAAGGAAACACAACTAGAAAGCCATTTTGATAAGGTGACTTTGGAAACTGGTAGGCCTTTCCTAGGGCCTGCAAATGCAATAAACAATTGGTTTGATTTCTGAAATTCTTTGGTTCTATGTAAACAGAAATGTAACAGTCTGTGAACATCCAGCAAATGTAGTACATATTCACCCTCACTAGTATAATTAGGTAAGAAAACAGGCAAATGTATAGTCTGATTAATATTTGCTTCAGAAACAACTCTGAGCAAGAAAGAGTGGTTGGTATGCAGAGAGACATGGTCTTGATGAAAAACCAAATGAGACTGGGAAGAAAGTGCCTGAATTTCCGATATCAGTCTTGCCGATGTGACATCCACCAAAGAGAGTTTTCCATGAAAAGAACTTAATATCTCAAGGTGCTACAAAAGTTGGACAATGAGGCGTAGAACCATACTTGCATCCAAAGAAGAAGAGGGATCTGTGGGGGGGGGGGGGGGGTTAACAACATGGTCCTTTTAAGAACGCTTTGCAAAGTTTGTGGGGAAATTAAAGATAAGTTGTCTATCCCAATGTGAAAATTGAAATGGCTGCTAACTGGACTTCAACAGTAGATGCCACAGCTCCATTATTGAAAAGGTGAACCAAGAAATCCAGAATGAAGTGAATGGGAGTTGTGATGGGATCCATATTGTGTTGTTTGCCCAGATCACAAACCTCTTCCATTTGCTCCTATACAGTTTTTGAGGAAATGACTTATGGGAGGATATTAAAATATGACAGACCAGGAAGGACAACATAGGTTGTCCAGCAATCAACGAAACTGGAGGAACCAAGCTGTCAATTTGAGGCTGTGAAGGTTGGGATGAAGCCTTCCTGTTGGGTGTGACAGTAGGACCGGAAGGGGTTCCAGAATCCAGGGCTTCTTTAGTAGGGAGGCCAGAGGAAGGGAAAACAGATATGTCGAGGCCAATATGGGGCAACGAGGATTACTGTACTCTTCAACCTGCTGGCGTTCTAAAGGAATCAACGGAATGGGGGGAAAGGAGTACAACAGTCTGGGAAGCCAATCGTGTATTAAAGCGTCCCTCGGGGGGGGGGGGGATTACAGCAAAGCTGCTGCATTTGTTGTTTGGGGGTGAGGCAAATAGATTGCAGCAAGGCTGGACCCATGTGTGGAAAAAGTTCTCTGCTATGTTCTAGCTGAGGAACCACTTGTGAGGCATGAGGATGGATCTGCTCAACTTGTCCACTATGATGCTGGACCTTTCCAGAATGTGGGTTGCTACCAGAAAGCGGTTGGATGAGATTACCCATTGCCACACCCTGAGTGCTTCTCGACACAGAGGGTAGGATCTGGTCCCTCCTTGTTTGCTTATGTACCATACTACTGACAAATTGTCTGACTAGATTGCTACCATTCCCAGAGGAAGAACAGTCAAACATCTGCAATGCTAGAAGCACCGCCCTCATCTCCAAGATGTGTGGAGCTTGGGCTCATCTGTGGACCAGGTACCTTGGACAGTCTTCCCCAGATAATGCCCCACCCACTCCACCTGGGAAGCATCTGTGGTAACCGTAGCCTGTGGTTGAGGGAGAACAAACGGTTGACCTTGAGTCACCTGTCCTGAACAAATCCACCATGAAAGATCCTTTTTGCATATGTTCGTTATGAGTATCTGATGAGACACCGGTTGACAAATTATTGAGCACTGAGAAGCCAGGAGCCATTGCAAAATTCACATACGATACTTGGCGAGAGGGACTAAATTGCTGTGGCCATGGATCCTAAGCCTTAAAGTGTCATGCTGTCACCTTCTTGTTTCTGATTAACCTTGAAGTTTGTTTTCTGATTGTTAAAACTCTGGAAGGAGGAAGTTTGGCAATCATCTGCTTGGTGTCCAACGGTGCTCTTATGAACTCTAATGATTGAACAGGTTCCAGAAGAGATTTTTTGGTGATTTATGATTAAGCCCAATTCTGAACAAAGCTGAAGAACAGAGTCTCTTGCGTGAACAAGTAGATGCCTGGTTGGGGCAGATAACAACCAGTCATCTAAACAAGAAACACCCGCAATCCTTGTGGTCTCAGGTGAGCTACAACCACTGCCATACATTTCGTGAACACTCTGGGGGTGGTGGTGAGACCAAAGGGCAGTGTTGTGAACTAGTAATAACCGACTCCCAGCCGGAAGCATAGGAATCTTCTGGAGCATCTGTCTTTATGTGGTAGTATGCATCTTGAAGATCTGTAGAAAGTACAGTTGTGTGCACTTACCATAAATGTAGATGTTTGAGTGTATTCACTGTTGCAGTCACTACATTTGGGTTATCCTGCTGGCAGGTTGCCCTCAGTCGGCCTGAATTCCAAAGTCTTGGGTCCTGCGTCGGTTGCTGTCGCCTCTTCCCTGACGTCAGGTCATAACGGGTATAAAAGATGCAGCCAACGCCATTTTATTTAGTTTTTCTTGCCCCAGATGTCAGGTGCCCCCAAAAGGGTAGGCTAAAAATATGTAAATAAAACATACATGCACCAAAATAAGCTTTATCTTCATCTATAAGCAAATACACCACCTAGGTTGTATAGATTAGAGAAGTAAAGATAAGTTCCAGCAAAAATAAGGGGGATGGCGGGTGGGTAACCTGGACTGCAACAGTGAATACACACGAACATCTACATTTATGGTAAGTGTACACAACTGTACTATGTTCTTCGTGTTTCACTGTTGCAGTCATTACATTTGGGTTGAGTCCCAAAATCTATGGTTGGGGGGCTGGAGCTAAACAGCATTAGGAGTGGCTATGAGGCCCTACAGAACTGCAGTGGCAAAGCCTGCCCTGGATTTAGAGTAAAGAGGCAGATTGTAATGTTTTGTAAAAGTATGCACTGAACTCCAAGTAGCAGCCTCCAAAATGTCTTTGGTTGGTACTCCCCTGAGAAAGGCTGCAGAAGTGGCTGCAGCTCTGGTTGAATGTGGCCTAATGCCCTTAGGCACTGGTTTGCCAAGCTGTGAGTAGCAGAAACGAATGCAGTGACCAATCCACTTTGAAATGGTCTGCTTGGAGATAGCCTTTCCTTGTGATGTTGAGGCATATGCCACTAGTAATTGCTCTTTCTGAAAACTTTAGTTTTGTCCCAGTAGAATCTAAGTTGTCTGTGTACATCCAAAGAATGCAGAATTTTCTCACCCTTGTTCTGTGGATTTGGATAAAAAGTTGTCAAATTAATTGTTTGGTTAAGGGCTACACTGGATACCACCTTAGGCATAAATGTAGGGTTTGTTCTCAGAGAGACCCTGTCTGGATAGAAAATGATAAAGGGTTCCACAGCCATGAGAGCCTGTAGCTGTGAAACTCGTCTTACGGAAGTTATTGCTAGGAGCAGAGCTGTTTTCCAAGATAACAACTTTATGTCTGCAGCAGCAGCTGGCTCAAAAGGAGGTAAGGTGAGTTTTTCCAAGACATAATTGAGGTCCCATGCAGATGTTGGCATTCTCCTTGGAGGCCGTATGTTTTTGGCTCCTCTGAGGTACTGCCTTAATAAAGGCTGAGAAAAGAGTGGTGGCTCTGTATTGTAATGAGCCGAAATGGCAGAGGCATGGATTTTAACTGATGAGAAAGATAGGCCTTTGTCCAGCATCTCAGTTAAGTATTGCAAAATCTGAGGAATATTTGGGACAGCTGTATCAGTTCCTTGAGCTTGGTTCCAAGCGCAAAATCTCTTCCATTTCCCAGCATAGGATTTTCTAGTACTAGGCCTTCTGGCTTCTAAAATGACATCCATCACAGCTTTACCGAGAGGTGTGGTTTGTATGGCTACATTATCCGCCATGCTGCCAGGTTTAGGGTCCTGAGTTGGCTGTGCAGAATCTGATTGTTTTGCTGGGACAGTAGATGAGGTATTTGAGGTAAGGTCCAGGCTGGGCATTGGGACAAGTTCCTTAAGATTGGATACCAGTACTGGCGTGGCCGGTCTGGGGCAATCGGAATCATTTTTGGTTTTTCCTGCCTGACCTTTAGGAGCACTTTGGGGAGGAAAGGCAGTGGAGGAAAGGTATATACTGATAGGTTTTGTCCAGTTGAAAGATAAGGCATCCACTTTCCAAGCTTGTCTGTGATAAGTCCTTGTACAGAATCTTTTTAGTTGATTGTTTTGAGGGGAGGCAAATAGATCTATGTCCGGGTGTCCCCATTTCATTGTTATCATGCTGTAGACTTGTGGATCCAGGTGCCACTCGTGGGGATCCATGAGGTTTCTGCTTAGTTCGTCTGCCAGAGTATTTTCCTATCCTGGCAGGAATTGTGCTTGCAGATGAACTTGGTAAGTCAATGCTGTGCCCCATAAAGCCATGGCTAGTTTGCACAGGGGATAAGAATAAGTGCCCCCTTGCTTGTTTATGTACCACATGACAGTGGTGTTATCTGTCTTTATCAGTAGTTGTCCCGGATGAAGTAGGTCCTTGAAGGCTGTCAGGGCATTTTGAACAGCTAGCATCTTTTTTTGATTGATATGCAGATGCTTTTGGTTTGTGGACCAGGGGCCCTGAATGCCTCTTCCTGCCATGTGTGCCCCCCAGGCATAATCTGATGCATCTGTCATTAGGCTCTGCCTGGCTGGGAGTAGTGAGAATGGCTGTCCTTTGTTTTGGTGGCAAGCCATTCCCCACCATCGAAATTCCTGTTGCAGGCAGGGAATTAGAGTAATCATTGTTTCCAGACTGTGGCAATGTTGTGTCCAGACACTTTTTAGGTACCACTGAATTTTCCTCATATGCAGTCTTGCATATGGAATTAGTAAGACGCACGATGCAATGAAGCCCAAAGCCTGCAGATTTTTTCTTGCAGATAACTGGGCCTTTATTGCCATTTCCTTGAAATAGGTCGTCAGTTGCCTTTGTTTGTCTGGAGTGAGATAAGCCATCCGGGCAGTTGTATGTAAGTTTGCACCCAGGAATATTATCTCGAGAGGGTAATAGTTTTGATTTCTTTTTGACTGTGTACGCTAGGCATGTTAAAAGTTTTATCACAAAAGTCAGATGCTGTAGTAGAATGTCCTTGTTCTCTGCTTGTATGAGGCAGTCGTCCAAGTAAGGGTATATTTGTATTCTCTTTGTCTGCAGTAAGCAATTACTGGCACCGGGCACTTTGTGAAGACCCTGGGTGCAGTAGATAAGCCAAAGGGCAGTGCAGAGAATTGGTAATGCTTTGAGCCAGCCTTGAATCTGAGGTATGTTCTGCATGACTGTCTGATTGGGACATGCAGGTATGCCTCTTTTAGGTCTAAAGTCACGAGCCAAGCCTTGCTGCCCAGCATAGGTAGGAGCTGCTGTAAGGTCAACATCTTGAATTTTGGTATATCCAAGAAAGTGTTTAGAATAGATAGGTCCAGTATTTGTCTCCATGCTTTGTCCTTTCTGGGTACCAAGAACAGTCTTGAGTAAAATCCTTGTCCCTGCTCTTGCTGTGGCGCTTGTTGAATAGCCCTCATTTCCATGAGAGCTGCGACTGTTTTTTGAGCCTCTGTCCATTGATTTTTTTGGCAGGTCTGGCCAACCGTTTGCCCCTGGCAGGGTATGGAAATGAAACTTGTAGCCTTGTGACACTATGTCTAGAACCCATTTGTCCTGGGTCATAAGGTGCCAATTTTGAGAAAAAAGTGCTAGTTTTCCCCCTAAGGGTGCTGCCAGAAGATACGTGCTTGGTGTAGGCAGGGAGAAGTCATTGGGACTGTTTCCTGTATGGTTGTGATTTGTCTTCTCCACCTTTAGAGGTAGAGGCACTCCACTGCCTAGACCTGTAGGAACCTTGCGGCTGTGATCTGCCTCTAGGGGGTCTGGATCTGCCCCTTTGAGGTCTGTCTGAGACTGGAAAGAACCAATTCTTTGTAGGCCAGTGTTTGCTAAATCTAGGTGGCTGTACCTGTAAGAAATCCTTGACCATTTGCATAGATTTAGCTTTGTCCTCCATTTTCTTTAACACCTCTTCTGCCTTAACACCAAACAAGGTATCATGTTGTAAAGGAGCATCTAATAATTTTGCTTTAACATCGTCAGGCAGATTTTGCTCCTTTAACCAAGCATGCCTCCTAATGACAGAACCCGTAACAGCGGCCCTGCAGGAGGCCTCCAGAGAATCAAACCCACATTGCAAAATATGCTTTCCAACTTGTTCAGCTGCATGCAATAAATCCTGCATTTCTTTGTTTTCTGCACATTCAGAATTTGCCATCATTTTCTGTTTAAGCAGTGTCATGATATATTGCTGACATTTGAGCATAGGAAACTGGCAATTTAAGGCTGTTATAGCCTAAGTAGCAGATGTGTAAATCTTTTTTTCCCCAGCTATCCAGTGCCCTAGAATCCCTGTCAGAGGGGGTAGGGTTTTTTGCAGTAGAAGCCTTGACCCCTTTCGGACCCTGAGAAATGGTTTCTGGGTCTGCAGTAGGGTTTTTGAAAAGGAATTTGAGAGTCAGGGACCCTGTAGTATCTGTCCGGCTTAACAGGAGCTGGAGGTAAAGAGTCAGGGGTCAGACTAGACTCCGAAAACACATCTACAATGTCCAACACAGGTGGAATAGCTAGAGGCCTGTGTTGAGGTAATAAAAGGAAGTCTCTGAGCCTTTTCTTAGATTCTGAAAAATCTTGGCTCTCCCAGTGGAAGTGCTCCCTCATGGTATGCAAGGCTTCCCCAAAAGAGTAGTCCTCAGGAGGAGAAGCTGAAGGAATTGATTCCTCAGCATCAGAATCCTCATAGGGGGGAAGAGAATATTCCTGATCAGAAGAGGAATCAGAAGAAATGGAAACCTGATCTGAAGATTCATAGTCTGTCTCTTGCCTAGGCCTCATCAGGAGGGGGATGGGAACCTCTGATCAAGGTAATTAAGTCTTCGGTCATTTTGAGCATCTGTTTTTTGGGCATGGAGGCCTGTCTTTGTGGCTGATGAACTTGTTTCTTTGCCTTTAAAGGTGTTTTAGCCTTTGTCTTTGAAGTCTGTTTAATATATAATTGTTTGGGTCTGAATACACCCTTAAAAGCCGATGCCTGCCCAGCGGCTCTGGACCCATCTGAGGGAATAATCTCCGAGGCTCCAATACCTTGAGTTTCCAGTGGCCTGGCCGACTCCACGTGGGAGTCGGTAGCGGCCTCCAACTCTAAAGTAGCGGGCGTCAGGGGCTCCGAAAGCACCTCACTGAGGACCGGCGACTTGCTTAGGAGAAGCTTCGTCGTCGGTTATGGACCTCGGTTGCCTTTTTCTTTTCGTTTTTTGTGAACTCCGGTAGTTGGATGGCTATCCGACGGCATTGTATAATTAAATCTTCGCCCAAAATAGCGTAATGCAAAATCGTACGAATGCTTAATAGTGCGTTGGTTAAATCTAGCACAAAACCAACAACTAGCAACGTTGTGGTCAGGGCCTAGGCAAGGAATACAGTAAGAATGAAAGTCCTTATGAGGTATTTGCTTCCCACAAGAAATACAATTATTAACTTTTTCTGACATCAGTCTGGAGCAAGAAAAAAAGTTTCCCCAACGGGGTACTCAGCTTTTAATGAAGACTTTGGATCTGAAATTCGAACATGAAAATCTCAGGAGTCGGCCGATCAGCACTTGCGAACTGCTTCTGCTTCGGGCACCGCGCGGCAAGAAAGACTAAATAAAATGGTGTCGGCTGCATCTTTTATACCCCTGATGACCTGACGTCAGAGAAGAGGCGACAGCAACCGATGCAGGACCCATGACTTTGGAATTCAGGCCGACTGACTGCAACAGTGAAACACGAAGAAAATCACATCCAATCGTCTTTTTCCAGAAACGGGTATGGACTGCACCATGACCATTTGGAACTTGCAACATTGAACTAAATTGTTCAATCTGCTGAGATCCAGGATTGGTCTCCAGTCCCTTGTTTTCTTTGGAACCAAAAGGAACCCTGAGTTAAGTTCTGAACCCATTCTAGTCTGAGGGACCTCTTGAATGACCCTTTCTAGCAGTTTCTGAATTTGAACGACTACTTGATCCCTCTGTCTGGGTGGAACGTCCTGGATTTTTTATGACTGAAGGGGGTTGTTGGGAAAAGGGAATTTGGTAACCCCTAGATTATAACCTGCAAAAACAAATCGGAAGTTATCTTTTGCCAGGCTCTCCAGTGCAGGGATAGTTGACCCCCCCCCCCCGACTGCCTCCAGAGGTGGAAAATCGGGCCCTCCTTTCAGGAGCACATGAAAGGCTTCCAGAAGAAAGATTCCCAGGAACTTTGGTTTTGCGGACCTCCTCTGCCTCGAGGGCGACGTCTTCCATTATTGTTTCCCCCTCTACCTTTGGGGAAAAACTCACATGTTTTGGTAGGACCCTTGAGATTTTTTGAACCACATTTTTCCGCTGCCTCTCTGACCCTTGGGATAAGGTCTCTGAGGAGCCGAAAAGTGTATGCCCACAGCAGATAGGGTCTTACCTTCTCTCTCACACCTGGAGAGCATATCCTTTACTTTGGGACCAAAAAGTGATGTGCTGTCAAACAGGGCGTTGACGAAGACTTAAAAGATACCGCAAAATCGTAAAGGAGCATCCAGACATGCCTCCTCATGGAGATGCTGGAACCCGCCGTTCTACTCATTCCTTCAGCTGCATATGCTATGAGCCTCATGGACAAGTTGGCTACTGAATGTAGGGTGGCTAACTGGGAAGCTACTTCTTCTTCGGCTCCCTCAGTTACTACTCCTTCAAGGGTATCTGATAGCTCCTTGATCAGATCCCTTTGCAGTCTGGTAAAATGAGAAATGTAATTCAGTGACCCTAAGGCAAAGGTCACTAATGAGAAGACATGCTTCCCACATCTATCTATCATCCCGTAATCCTTATTAGGAGGATGAATAGCTGAACTTTCCTCAGAGTTCCTTTTAGGTCGCTGCCTCCACAACCATGCATCTACTGCAACCCCTTTTGCCCAGAAAGCCACATCTAAGGGAATGGTGATAATTTTATTTGGTCTCAGGGGAACAGGCTCAATGGAATCTAGGGTCTCCCACACCCGCTGTGAGATCAAACCAATGAGGTCATTGGTGGCCGGAGGCACCCAGGAGCTGGATGGGCAGGAACCAAAGGCAGACAAGTACTCGGACTCCTCAGGCGAAGGATTGATGGACTGCCAGTCACCCCTCTGCTTCAGAATTTCCAAAACCTCTCCAAAGGAAACATCCTCAGGGGGTTGACCATGGGGGATCCTTCACCCTCATGAAGGTCAGTGTCTTCAGTGGCTGACTCCTCCGTGGAGTCCAAATGCTTTTTCTTGCATAATCTCTTCCTAGGGACCTCCTCAGTGGGATAATCAGGTGAAGTATCGGAAGAGTAGGAGGTACCCACATGGATGTCCTGGTGCCTGTGGTCCAGCAGTCCCTGTGGAACCTGGTGATGAGAAGAGGCAGGCAGGGTATCATGTTGGGAAAGCAGATCTGAGGGGGCAGGTGACTTCTAAGCTGCAGTGGCGGCTATCGCCCTCTCCAAGGCCCCAAAGCCTGACTGCTCCTGAATGGATGAGGACTCCAGCTCTGACGAACCATGTTTCCGGGACAGGGTCCCCCCCCTCCAGTTCAGAAGACAGCTTCCCTGGGGTTGAAGCTGGAGCCAAGCTTACCTTCGCGAAAGCCCCAAGACGTATCAGCTGCTCCGAAGTCCTGGGAGTAGAGCGCACATTAGGTTTGCTACGGTTCCAAGAAAGCCGGTGAGCTCCAGTGAATGTCTGACATGAAGAAAGGGATATCTTTGGATCAGATGTCAAAGGCACCGGGTGTATCGGATCAATAGCTCTGAAGCTTGCCCTGAAGTCGGAGAAGGAAGAGGGGGAGTGGATGGCTTGGAATGGCCTGAAACCTTAAGGGTTGAGGTCAAGGGAGACTTAGTTATACCCTGTGCCCACAACATCTTCTGCACCATCCGTTCCACATCTTCTTCAGTTAGGCTCCTGCTTGAATGGGAGGACGAAGCAGAAGGGGATCTAGGCCTCAACAGAAAGGGAAACAGTATTCTTGAAGGAACCAGGTCACAGGATGGAGAGTACTGAATCCTTGGTAATTGCAAAACAGTTTTATAAAGGACTGGACGTCGGACCCGATCCATCCTTACCAGATAGGACTGGAGCTAAAGAAGTCTGATCCAACAGAGTAGAGGTCAGAGATGAGGTCTCGGACTAGATTCCAGACTCATTAGCGCTTAAGATTTTAAAGTTTTTGGTTTCAGCTCCAAGACATCAGTTGGTGCCAAAGAAGTTCTCTTAACTTTGTCCGAGGACCTAAAGGACAAAGAAGAAGCTGGGCTCGAATGAGCTGATTTAGTATTAGATGCCAACCCTGATTTCCCTAACTTCAGAAATAGCCTCTCCAAAAGCTGAAGGCAACATACCCCTTAGAATAAGCTTATTTTACACTCTAGTAAAGCTCTATGATTAAAACAGTGGCATATAACACAATGCTCTTGTAAGTGAAGGGGCCCAAGACAGTATACACATAGGGAGTGCGAGTCGCTGACTGGGATTTTATGCCCGCCCTTAGAACATTTTTTTGAAACCATACTGTTTCTCTTGTTTCTCTACTATACTCAAAAGAGGAAGCCAGAGAGATCTCTCAAAAAAAAGGTCAAACACACACATAAAAAGGAAACAGCAGAAATATGTTTTTTTTTTTTTTTTTTTTACAGAAGAGGAAGAAAAACTACTAACAATAGTAGTTGAAGAGTTACCTCAATGGTAAAGGGGGAAAAGGGGAGTAACCTATAAAAAACCGGTTACTGTTACTGGTGGGAAATAAGCAGAGAAGGGAATTAACCTAAATAAAAAACAGTTACTTTTGAGTAAAGGGTTCTAAACTACAAGATAAAAGGAACAAGAGGAAAATTACAGACAAAAAAAAAAAAAAAAAAAAAGGATAAATTAAAGATTATTAGAGGAAAATATCTAGAAAAATACAACCTGAAACAAAGAGCTTCTTGATTGGACCACGTCTTCGGAAAATGAGATTTGAGGTAATGGGGAGAGATGCACTGTGGATAAGGGGAGGGTATCCAACAGCTTTTTGGTTGCCCTGAGCTTGCTAACGGACAAGTCGGATCCGATGGATCAGATCCAGAACCCATATGTGAGGATGAGATGAAAAATTGAGAATATCAGATAGTTTTGTTTCCCCACATTTAGACACAGTATTTAATAAATAAAAATAAAATGAATCCCACAGATGATCTCAGCAGTTTTTTTTTTTTATTCTTTCTATCAGCCCAGTAACCTTCCTTATCTGGTGTGATAGAGGTCCTGCAAAGTGGAAAAGTGGAAGCTTTACCTCTTCATTGTGGAACCTATTCTTCTGAGGAGGCACCCATGAATTATGTCTGCTACTGCTACTGCCACTGCCTTCTTACTTTGGCACTGTTGATGTAACCTACGTGTGATCAACAACCACAGATACTTTTCTATATGTGTTGTCATCAATTCCCCTTAATCAAGCTGACAATTCATACCAGGCTTGCTATGGCCTATGTGTAGTATTTAGTTTGAACAGGATCTCACCTACCACTTTCCTCTTACTTGCTGAGGCTATTTTTCATCACAATTAGTTGTGTCCTACCACTCAATCATACAGCTATTAGTCTTGGTCCTAACCCTTCATCCCTCCAATTTTTTCCATCAGCTTTCTGTACTAGACAAAATTAAAAGCTTTCCTGAAGTGCAGGTAAACTATATCTGCTAGCACTCTCCTGTCAAGCTCACCTGTAAACCAGATATAAAACTGTATCAAGACCTGAATGACAGCTCATTCTGGACACAAACCTGTGTTGGTTGCAGTCTTGGAGATTTCTGTCCTCTCCAAATGCTATCAGCATTTTCCCCCATCCCCCAGGATTCTTCTATATGACTCCCCCAATAGTTGTGAAGTAAAAAGCCTGTAGTTCCCCAGATCTTTTCTGCCCCTCCTTGTGAAGGTACCATACTTTCTGCCTTCCAGTCCTCTGACACCAGCCAGTGACCTGAAAGAGATGTCTGTAGTGGTGGTGGTAGTGCTGCTGCCAACACAAAGTACAGTTGTGTACACTTACCATAAATGTTCGAGTGTATTCACTGTTGCAGTCATCACATTTGGGAGTTATCTGCTTGCGGTACCCCTCAGTCGGCCTGATTAACAAAGTCTTGGGTCCTGCGTCGGTTGCTGTCTCTCCTTCTGTGACTTCAGGTCATCAGGGGTATAAAACATGCAGCCGACGCCATTACATCTGTTTTTCTTGCCCCAGATGTCAGGTGCCCCCCTAATGTGAAGCAATTAAATATATAAAAATACAAGGTTATACCTCCAACAAAAAAGCAAGTACACCAAAATGATTTTAAGCATAGTAAAGGAGAGTAGCGGTATAGCCAAAAGAAGTCAGGGGGCTTGAGGGGGGGGGGGGGGGTAGCCAGAACTACAACAGTGAATACACTCTAACATCTACATTTATGGTAAATGTACACAACTGTACTATGTTCTTTGTGTTTCGCTGTTGCAGTCATCACATTTGGGTAGATTCCCAAAGCTAAGGATGGGAGGAGGAATTCAGATAGCATTAGGACCAACTATAAGGCCCTGCAAGGTGGCAAAGCCAGCTCTGGATTTAGAGAAAATAGGCAAATGGTACTGCTTGGTGAAAGTATGTACAGAACTCCAGGTAGCAGCTTCTAGGATGTCCCTGGTAGGGACGCCTCTGAGAAAGGCTGTAGAGGTAGATGCAGCCCTGGTTGAGTGAGGTCTGATCCCCTGTGGGATAGGTTTTCCATGGTGCTTATAGCAGAAATGAATGCAATGGCCTACTCATTTAGAAATGTTTTGCTTTGAAATAGCCTTCCCCTCTGTCCCTGCAGCAAATGCCACCAGCAGTTGCTCAGATTTCCTTTGAGGTTTAGCCCTGTCCAAGTAGAATCTAAGCTGTCTGTGCACATCTAAGGAGTGCAGTATTCGTTCCCCTTTGTTCTGTGGATTACGAAAGAAGGTTGGCAAATGGATAGACTGATTAAGAGCCACACTGGATACCACCTTGGGCATGAAGGAGGGGATTGGTTCTGAGGGACACCCTGTCCGCATGAAAGATGATGAAAGGCTCCACTGCCATAAGGGCCTGTAATTCAGATACCCTTCTAGCTGAAGTGATTGCTAAAAGGAAAGCTGTTTTCCAATAAATTAATTTTAATCTGCAGTAGTAGCTGCCTTGAAAGGAGGAAGAGTGACTTTCTCCAATACAACGTTAAGGTCCCAGGCTGGAGTTGGAGCCCTCCTGGGTGATCTTAAATTTTTGGCCCCTCTGAGGAACTGCTTAAGTAGTGGATGAGAGAAGAGGGGAGGTTCTGTGTTATAATGAGCTGAAATGGCGTGAATTTTGATGGAGGAAAAAGACAGGCTCTTGTGACGCATCTCAGTTAAGTATTGTAAAATCTGAGGTAAATTGGCCAATGCTGTGCTCATCCCTTGAGATTGGTTCCAGGCACAGAATCTTTTCCATTTTTCAGACTAAGATTTTATAGTACTAGGCCTCCTTGCCTTTAAAATATCCATCACTGGTTTACTGAGGGAGGGTAAAGAGAGATTAGGAAATTAGCCAGGCTGCTAGGTTCAGTGTTTGAAGCTGAGGGTGCAGAATCTGGTTCTCCTACTGAGACAACAGGGTAGGAGTTTGAGGCAGGTACCATGAGGCCAACAGTGACACACTGTGCAAGAGGGGGTACCCAGTGTTGGCGTGGCCAGTTTGGTGCAATCAAAATCATCCTTGGTTTGTCTTATTTGATCTTTTGTAGTACTTTGGAGAGCAGAGGCAGAGGAGGAAAGGCATAAACTGATAGTTTTTTCCAGCTGAAGGACAGAGCATCCACTTTTCATGCTTGTTTGTGGTGAGTCCTTGTGCAAAACTTGTCCAATTGATAGTTCTGGGGAGAAGCAAACAGGTCTATATCTGGGCTCCCCCATTTGCTTGTCAACATGTTGAAAATCCTTGGTT
This sequence comes from Protopterus annectens, assembly GCF_019279795.1. Lineage (NCBI taxonomy): Eukaryota > Metazoa > Chordata > Ceratodontiformes > Protopteridae > Protopterus > Protopterus annectens. The sequence goes on along the minus strand of NC_056734.1, from coordinate 544,486,862 downwards.
CCAGTTTCCACTCGTGTGGGTCCAAGAGGTTTCTGCTTAGTCCGTCTGCCAGTGTATTTAGTTTTCCTGGCAGGAATTGAACTTGTAGATGCACTTGGTAGCTCAAGGCTGTGTTCCACAATGCCATGGCTAGTCTGCAGAGGGGGTAAGAATGGGTACCCCCCTGCTTGTTTATGTACCACATAACAGTGGTGCTGTCCGTCATTACCATTAATTGTTCTGGAAGAATGTGGTCCTTAAAGGCTGTCAGAGCATTCTGTACAGCTAACATTTGTTTTTGATCGATATGCAGGTGCATTTGACTTGGGTTCCCTTTGCCCTGAATGCACTTCCCTGCCAGGTGAGCCCCCCATGCACAGTCAGATGCATCTGTTAGGGTCTGGGCGGCAGGGGATAGTGTGAAGGGTAGTCCCTTGTTTTGGTGGCAGGCCTCTGCCCGCCAAAGGAACTCTAGGCGTAGGCAAGGTATGATAGGAATCATTGCTTCTAGATCCTGAAAATGTTGACACCATAGGCTTTTTAGATACACTGTAGTTTCACATATGCAGTCTTGTATATGGAATTAGAAAAATGCAGGAGGCCATGAACCCAAAGGCTTATAGTATTTGCCTTGTAGATAGCAGGGTTTTTGTGACCACTTGTTTGAAGTAGGTTGTCAAATGAATTTGTTTCTCTGGCATGAGGAAAGTCATCTGGGAAGTTGTATTCAAGCTAGCTCCCAGGAATACAATTTGTTGACAGGTTACCAAGTGTGATTTCTTTTCGTTTATGGTGTACCCCAGACAAGTTAGCACCCTTTGTACAAAGGCCAGATGATTCAAAAGTATATCTTGGCTTTCTGCCTTAGACAATCGTCCAGGTATGGGTATATTTGAATATTTCTCTCCCTGCAAAATGCAATGACTGGAGCTAGGCACTTTGTGAATACCCTGGGCACAGTAGATAAGCCAAAGGGCAGTGCAGAGAACTGATAGTGCGTGTAGCCTGCTTTGAAGTGTAGGTATCTTCTGCAAGATTCTCTGATTGGGATGTGCAGGTATGCTTCCTTTAAATCTAGTGTTGACAACCAGGCAGCCTAGCATAGGAAGCAACTGGTGATGATTCAGCATCTTGTATTTTGGAATCACCAAAAAGGTGTTTAGAGTAGACAGGTCCAGGATAGGACGCCATGAATTGTCTTTTCTGGGTACCAGGAAAAGTATCGAGTAGAAACCTTGTCCCTTTTCCTCTTCTAGTACCAACTGAATAGCCCCTATGCTTAAGAGAGAGAGTACTTGCTTTTGGGCCTCTGCCCACTGATTTGGGGTTAGATCTGTCCAACCGCTTGGTGTTGGTAACGTGTGGAAGTGAAATCTGTATCCTTGGGACACTATATTTAAAACCCATTTGTCCTGGGTAATGAGTTCCCAGTTCTTTGCATGAAGAGCAATCACCCCCGCCAAGGGGCAGTCAGTTGAGAAGTGCTTGGAAGTTTTAAAAAGAAGTCATTGAGACAGTTTACCATAGGGGGAGTTTTATTACTCCCAGATTTGGAAGTGGAGGCTCCCCACTGCTTAGTCCTGTGCGTACCCTGGGACTGAAGCCTGGGCGCTCTGCTGGATCTGGGTTTGGACTGAAGGTCTGGAAGAGGTAGGAAAGGACCAATTCTTAGAAGACCAATGCCTACTAAATCTTGGAGGTTGTACTTGTAAAAAAATCTTTAACAGTTTGCATAGATTTAGCTTTTTCCTCCATCTTTTTAAGAACTTCTTCTGCCTTGTTGCCAAACAGGCGGTCCTGATTTAAAGGAGCATCCAGTAATTTAGCTTTAACATGATCTGGAAAGGATTGCTCTTTAAGCCAAGCATACCTTCTAAGTACAGTTACAGCAGCCCTGCAAGATGCCTCTAGTGAATCAAAACCACATTGCAAAGTATGTTTTCCAACTTGTCAGCAGAATGCATTAAATCCTGTAAATCCTTACTTTCAGCACAATCAGGAATAAACATCATTTTCTGCTTAAGCAATCAATAATATGCTGTTGATACTTTAACATATGAAACTGGCAATTTAAGGCCCTAATGGCCAAAGTTGCAGAAGTTTATACCTTCTTACCCCATCTATCCAGCGCCCTGGAGTCTCTATCAAAGGGGGTAGGATTTTTGGCAGTAGTAGCTTTAATGCCCTTGGGTCCCTGTGAAATGGTCCCAGGATCCGCAGTAGGATTTTTGAAAAGGAACTTGTGAGAGTCAGGAACCCTGTAATATCTATCAAGTTTTCTGGGAGCAGGAGGTAAAGAGTCAGGGGCCAAGCTAGATTCAGAAAAAGCATCATCAACAATGTCTGGTACAGGAGGTATGGCTAAAGGCCTGTGCTGGGGCAGGAGTAAGAAATCCCTAAGCCTCTTTTTAGAATCAGAAAAATCCTGACTTTCCCAACAAAAATGCTCCCTGAGAGTATGCAAGGTTTCACCAAAAGAGAAATCCTCTGGGGTGGGGGGGTTAGAGGGAATAGAGTCCTCAGCATCAGAATCCTCACAGGTAGATAAGGGTTAATCCTGGTCATCAGAGGAAACAGAAATTTCAGAATCCTGGTCAGAAGTATCATAAGCAAACCCAGTCCTAGTTCTCTTAGAGGGGGAAGGCTGGCTTCCCCTGATTAAAGTAATAAGGTCTTCAGCCATTCTTATCAGTATTTTTTGGGCACTGAGGCCTGACCACGCGGTCTGGGCATCAGTTTTCTAGGCATGGTTCGAGTTTTAGGCCTTGAAGAAGAAGATGGAGTTGGTTTAATATGCAAGTCAGTAAACCTGAATACACCCTCAGAAGCCGGTGCCTGCACAGCGGCTCCGGACCCATCTAATTTAGAGACATCTGCAGGTTCCACAGTTGAAGCATCTTGCGGCATACCAGACTCCGAATGGGTCTCAGTAGAGGCCTGCTAATCTGAAGTAGCGGGTATCAGGGGCTAAGAAAGTGCCGCACTGAGTACCGGCGAACTGGTGACTGGCTTAGGAGAAGCGTTGTCGGCAGCTTTGGACCTAGGCGGCCTGTCTCTGTCTTTATCTTTGCATTTTTTCAGAATGTCGGTAGTCAGATGGCTTACTGAAGACATATCAGGATAACTGAACTGAGCACCAAAATATTTAGAAGCGAAAATATACAGACGACGGACAGTTTGAGGTTTAAATAAGGCAAAAAAACCAACAGCGAGGTATGTAGTGGTCAGGGCCTAGTCAAGGAATACCATACGAATGAAAATCTTTATGAGGTATTTGCTTTCCACAAGAAATGCAATTATTTACTTTTACTGACATCAATTTAGAGCAAAAAATGTTTCCCCAATGGGGTACTTAGCTTTTAGCTGAAGACTTCGGTTCTGAAACTTGAAAACGAAAATTTCAGGAGTCGGCCGACCGGCACTTGCGAACTGCTTCTGCTTCAGGCACCGCACGGCAAGAAAGACTAATGTAATGGCATCGGCTGCATGTTTTATACCCCTGACGACTTGACGTCATGGAAGAGAAGACAGCAACCGACGCAGGACCCAAGACTTTGTTAATCAGGCCGACTGAGGGCTACTGCAAGCAGATAACCCTCAAATGTGATGACTGCAACAGTGAAACATGAAGAACATCTGCCAGATTTCTGAAGATGCTGGAAGGCAGTCCATCTGTCTTTTGTGATTTATTCTTTGTAAAGGCAGCTAGCGCTCTCTAAATTTCATCCATCTCTATCTGGTGTACATCCACTGTTCTTTCCTATTCTGCCTTTTCAGCATGATACCCCCCCCCTTTGTTTTTCTTTGTTATAACTGAAACAAAGCATGCATTAATTACTGACCTTTTCAGCCATGTTCTGTGAGCTTGCTCCCATTTTTATTCAGGCCCTTTGTAAATACACTGGATGTAGCAGATGAGTCAAAGGCAAGGATATGACTGTGGTGCCTCTGTATTTTTCTTGGGGAAGTCGGAGAAGGACTCAGTCACTATCATAGTAGGCTTAGACTGAGATTTTTAGGACAGGTACTTTAAGGAATCCACTCTACAACTGATGGCCCGCTGACTAAAATAAGCACAATGGGGTCAATTGGGAATGTTGTGCACCAGACCTGGGCAAAACAGACCAAAATTATGGAAATCCTTGTATATCTGCTTCATATACTTATTTGTTTCATATCTGACTACCAGGATTGGTCTGACTGGGCAACCAGGTGCCCGTTTTCTGCAGAGACCCGGGGAGAAAAGCTCCACATACATGGCAATCATAAAAAATACAAAGGCTCCACATATATGATAAAAATACAAGTGTCAGAGATGAGTACAAATTAATAGAGCAAACAATAGTATTGCACAGTATGATGAGAAGTGACAGAAATGTACAACAGTAGTAAAACAGAAAATATAATGTATTTGAATAAGAAAGTGCAGTAATGTATACAGTTACATACATACATTTAAAAATACAATTCGTTATGGTAGGTTTTTTTTCTGTGTGTTTACCAACGTTTGTAACTGACACGTTCACAACCATATACTATAAATGCAGTACTAAGATAACAATAAGATTATCCAGTGGAGTACTTTATTTATTTGACCTGATGGATGAACTCTGTAAGAGGTGGGCTCAAGATGGTCAGTGAACTGTGGTAGGAAAGCTCTGAAGCTGGTGCCAGCTGATGCTGCTTTGTATCACTGATGCCTTGACAGTGGTAGAGGAGTGGATAAAGCCAAAAGATTTGGTGTTTAGGCTGGTCGTTGGGCCCCTGTATGCAGGAATTCCAAGAGTTGGTACTGTAACAGTGAATTATGAAGAGCATACCTGGAACTATTTTAAGCAGCAAATGTAGGAAATGTTTCATCAACATACATCAGGATCAAGCTCCAAACCATACAAGCTGCCGAAAGCAACTGGCAGGCTCAGGGGCTATGCACAGCCACACTCTGAACAGTGACAAAAATCACATCATGACCTGAGTGCAGGAGCTTCAGCTTGAAAAAAATAGCAAATTGGAGTGGAAGACAGGATGAATCAAATCAATAACCCACTTACTGAGGGTCCCTGAAGTTAGGGCTTATGCCTTCCCACGAAGGTGCACAATTAAAAGTTCAAAAAAATGTTGGCTGACACACATGACAATTTCTTGGCCTTCTTAAATTAATTCAGTTAAGTCTCAGCTGAACTCTTCCAGTGTCAGAATAATTTTAGTAAAACTTCTTTACTGTTACTAACTAGACATACAGTTCACACAGCATACATTTATGATCTGATAACTCAGATTTTATTTACTACTACTCACTTGTGCATGAAGTCTGACTCTGATGACAACTCTGACTCTTGTTCTTGCATCTGTTCTCCTGCTGGCCTTTGGTTTTCACGTAGCACTGTAGAGGTAAGCTGAGGAGTTTGCAAAGGTCCAGGTGTTTGGATACTATCATTTCGATTTATCCAAGATCCATCAACATTTTCTTCTACTAACAGAAAAAGAAGATTGTTTAGTTTTTAGATTAGTATGATACAGTTTTCATATGTAGACCTTCACACTATCACCACTGTACATCCCTCAGTCTAAACCCCTGACATTAAACTATTTACACAGTGGAACAAAAATCTGTGTGCCACTAGTCATGAGGAGTCAGCTGAGAGTTCGGAACATCACATTCCTATCATATAGAAAATCAATTTAAAAATACATAAATGGTGACATCTATTTATTTGACTATTATTTATATTTTGTTAACTGGGTTAGTTCCACTAGACTAGAGAACTCTTTTCAGGGAACAGCTGAGGTGGTATTTATACCACTAGGGAAAACTGGTCATGGCATCAGGGGAATTTCCCCTATCCTTTCCAACAGATGCCATGGGATCTTTTAGAGCCACCTGAGTTACCATCAACTGAAGCAAATGGGGCTTTGGTTTTAACATCTGATCTGAAGGACAGCACATTCAGAAGTGCCGCATCCCCCCTTATTCTGCACTGCAGTACAAGTATTGGAAATGAATGCAAATTAATTCATGCACCTTGACTGGAAAAAGAACTCTCAGCCTTCTGATCTTCCAGCACCAATGACGTGTGTGTTACCTGTTCTGCTACTGACAACTGAGAGGACTATTTTCAGTATATACTACAACAGTTAGCTGCAATGACTTCAAATAAATGAAGACTGTCATTTAGTACAGCCTAGAGAAAAGCGTAACAGGATATCCTATGACAGCACATGGCCTAAAGTAACTGCCATCTGCTGAAGAACAATCATTAATAACGTGCAAGGAAAACAGCACAGATTACATTTCAAGCACTGATTACATGAGGCTAGAAAAGATTTTGGAGAGAGACTGGAAAGGCAATTTGCAAAGGAACAATGAGAGAGCATCCGTATAGCTCTTAGGTATGCAATAAAGTCCAGCAGATTTAAGAATTTTGCTTGAAAGTGTTTACATACATATTTTTATACGCTAAAAAAGACTTCAGAGAATTTTTTTTCTCAGATGTATAAAAAATACTGAAGGTGTGATGGGGGAGAGGATGACTGTGAACATTCCTTTTTATTTTGTGTGTAACAAGTTGGCAGATTTTAAAAATTCCTTAGAGAGTACTCTGTCTGAAATGTTGAGGGAGGACATCAGTTGGCTCTGCTATTCTTCTACACACATTCTCTAGCCTACCACAATGGCTGCTAACCAACCACCCATATGTACGGTGAAAGAATAGTTGCATAAAATCTTATCATAGCCATAGATGTCCTCTTCTGTATGCTGCAGTATTCATAACATGAGGGAGTCCACCTCAGTCTGACTCGTACGACCGGCCAGTATACCAAAGTCTAAATGCTGCTGTAAGGTACATGCAATGCCACACATCGGTTAGCGTACCTCGGCCATAAAGAGACATCTGGTATAGAGAGGATGTCAGCATGCACCTACCTCAGAAGTGAATGCCGCAAAGCACCAGCCTGATAAGTGAGAAAACATGTAAACAGGGACCACACAAGCATCAAGCGGAAGGCGGGGGACGGACGGAAAATACTGCAGTATACAGAAGAGAAGGACATCTATGGTTATGGCAAGATTTTACACAACTATTCCATGTCCTTCTATTCATATACTGCAGTATTCATAACATGAGGGAGAGTGCCAAAGCTCATGCAGAGGAGAAACTGGGAAGAGGAGTAGCAACATTTTCCACAAAGCCATGGAGAATAGCTCTGGCAAACCCTGCCCTAGAGCTGGAAATGACATCCAATTTATAGTGTTTGATGAAAGTATGGACAGAAGACCTGGTAGCAGCCTCCAAGATAGAGACTGTATCCAACCCTTTAAAGAAGGCCCCAAAAGAGGACACTGCCCTCATGGAATGTGCACTTACAGGAAAAGGAAGATCATTGCCATTGGCTGAGTAACAGAAGAAAATGGTTTTAGAAATACAGGAGGAAATAGTTTGCTTGAAACAGGTTGCCCCAGGGCCCTTGGGTGATAGGAAACAAACTCTCTCAGACTTATGGATAGACTTAGTTTTGCTCAAGTAGCATCTGAGCTATGTACGTCAAAGGTATGGAGAATCATCTCGATGGAGGATTGGGGGGAGGGAAAAAAGGGAGGGAGTTTGATAGCCTGGTTCAGGGATAACTCATTAACCTCCTTGGGCATAAAGGATGGGTTACGCCTAAGAGAAACCCCATACCTATGAAACACTGTGAAGGGAGAAGAGGCCATAAGGGCTTGTAGCTCATACACCCTTCTGGCAAAAGTAATAGCCACTAGAAGAACTGTTTTCCACGTACAATGTTGCAGGGAAGATGTCATTGCTAGTTCAAAGGGGGCTAGGGAAAGTTTCTCCAGGACAGAATTGAGATCCCAAGGAGGAGGTACTGGTTTCCTTGGTGGTCTAAATGTGAAGGATGTCTTTTAGAAACAGTTTCACTTCCAACCTGGAAGCTAAAGGAGGAGACATTGGTAAACATGCAGAGATGGCAGAGAGATGAGCCTTGACTGAAGAAGACAAGCCACTTTTCATTAATTCACACAGGGTAAGACAAAACCACTGGGACTTCTGCTGACAGTGGTAGTGTTTTTTGAGACACCAGATGGAAAACCTCTTCCATTTGGAGAGACAGGATTTCCTAGTAGTGGGTTTTCCGGCCTCCTGCAAAACTTGCCGCACATCCTCTGGATAAAGGTGTCTGAAGGGAATTAAAGCCCTATCACCCACAGTGTCAAATTTAATGTCAACATTTATGGATGCACCATAGTTCCCTTGTCCTGTGTGAGAAGGTCCATCCTGTGAGGTAACTTGTGGTGACTGCCCTTGGCTAAATGTAGGAGGAGGGGGAACCAATGCTGTTTTGGCCAAAAGGGGGTCACCAGCAAGATTTTTGGCTGTTCCACTGAATTTTCAGCAGGACCTTCTGGACAAGTGGAAAGGGGGGATGCGTACAGAAACATTCCTTTCCATGGAAAGGATAGCGTGTCTACCTTCCATGTCTCAGGGTGTGGTGTTCTGGCACAATATGTGGAAAGCTGTCTATGACGGAGGCAAAGAGATCTATCAGAGGAATACCTGAACAATGGACCAGATCCAGAAACACATCCCTGTTTAACTTCCACTCATGGGATGGAGTCATAGATCCTGCTTAGAGAGTCTGCCATCAAATTCCAAGCTGAGGGAATGGAAATAGCCTGAAAAGAAACGTAACTCTGCTGGGCTAGCTCCCAGGCATATAATGCCAGTCAGCAAACGGGTTTACCTTTGAAAGGTTGAAAATCAACCTGCCCAACAGCCCTGTGTGTGAACCGAAATGACGAAAACCGTCATTCCGAACAGCGCTGAAGTTCGAAACTCAGCAAATTGAAAATCAGATTCGGTGAGTTTTGAACTCGTGTATCGAAAACACACTGTAATGCAGGGGGCAAGCCCCGCTGCACCCCCCCACTTTAATATTCTAACTCCGAAGACGCACTATAGTGGGGAAGGGATCCACACCCACAATGCCGAATCTGCGATGAGCGAATGTCAATGTGCATTCGCTCAATGCACATCCGATGCATTTGTAATCCACTAACTGTGATCTTGAAAACGTCCTTTCGTGCAACTGTCTTTTGACAAGTTGCATTTCAACATATCAAAGGTAAACCCTGCAGAAGATATAGGACTTTGTTCTCCCTACTTGCTGATGTACCAGAGGGCTGGGGTATTGCCTGCTTACCACCTTAGAACTCCTGGTGAAAGCCTGGATTTGAAGATTTTGATGGCAAAGATCAAAGCTCTCATTTCCTTTATGTTGATGTGCAGACCACACATCCCTGACCTTCCAGTTTTCCAGAGTTGCACCCCAGCCTGTGTCTGAGGCATCTGTGTACAGATCCTGGGTGGGTGGAAGAGGTTGAAGGATTAGGCCTGGATTTCTGGAAACCTGGAGAATCCACCACTCTAACTCGCTTATCAAACAGGGTAGGAGGGGAACAACAAATTCCAGAGGGTGAAAGTGTTGCTTCCAAACCATTCTCAGGAACCACTGAAAATTTTTCATATGTAGACTGGGAAAAGGAGGCACTGTAATAATTGAGGCCATAAACCCTAGGAGGCACAGGAACTCCTTAGCGGCCAGAGACTGAAGAGGTACTAGGTCCTGGAAATAGGGGATAAGAGACAGGATCTTTTCCTGAGGGTAAAACAAGCTATCATACTGCTTGTTAGAATCCTGCACCCCAGAAAGACATGATACTGGGAAGGGGTTAGGGGAAGTCTTTTGGAGGTTGATAGTAAATCCTAGCCCTTTCAGAAGGGACACTGTGGAGGAAAGGTTATCCAGGAGGGTGTCTGGAGATGGAGGTTAATTTCTCTGGAAGCGGGAAACAAGACAGACGGACAAAAAAAAAAAGTTTTAAATCTTCGAGCTCCTTCCCCTTTTTCTGAAGAATTTTAAAAAGCTCTGCAGCTGCACTGCCAAATAAGGCTTTGTTGTCCAGAGGGGCATCCACAAGCTTGGCTTTGATACCATCAGGTAAAGGTTGTAATCTAAGCCATGAATACCTTCTCAGGACAAACCCCATAGCTGTAGCCCTACCTGAAGCCTCAACAGCATCATAACTGCACTTGGAGCGCCTAGTAACCTGGGAAGAGGAATTAAGAATGGTAGAGAGATTGGCTTTGGTGGGTGAATCCGGGAGCTCTAATAAAAGTTTCACTGCATCTGCAAGTAGAGCCAGGGAATATTTGGCCATGTGAGTCTGATAATTCACTGCCCTGAAGGCCAAAGTTGTAGACGTATACAACTTCTTCTCCCAGTCTCTCCATGACCTTACTTCTCCTTATCAGAGGGGAGCAGAGAGGTGGAAGGCAAAGGACTGGATGCTTTATCTGCTGCCACTGAAATAGTAGATGGATCAGAAGAGGGTACCTTAAAAAGGAATTTGCCATCCTCAGGCACCTTGTAAAATCTGTCTGGGCGCTTGGGATCTGGAGGCTGGGAATCTGGCCACTTGGAAGTTGCAGTGAAGACATCCAAGAAGGCCAGCAGGACAGGAAGGATAGCTGATGGCTTACGGGATTCCATCTGAAGGAGGTCAGACTACCTCTTCTTTATCTTAGAGACCTGGCAGCTATCCCAATTAAAGTCGTCCTTCATCTTCAAGATGGTCTCCATTTGTTTTTGTTTTTTTTTTCTTAAAAAGGAATTTGCCATCCTCAGGCACCTTGTAAAATCTGTCTGGGCGCTTGGGATCTGGAGGCTGGGAATCTGGCCACTTGGAAGTTGCAGTGAAGACATCCAAGAAGGCCAGCAGGACAGGAAGGATAGCTGATGGCTTACGGGATTCCATCTGAAGGAGGTCAGACTACCTCTTCTTTATCTTAGAGACCTGGCAGCTATCCCAATTAAAGAAGTCCTTCATCTTCAAGATGGTCTCCACAAAAGGAAATATCCTCCCCAGGGGAATCCATACCATTAGATTCCCTCTCTGGGGAGGGATATCCTACAGGAGAAGCAATTTGAGTAGAGTAAACCAGAGATTTATCCGCTGATGAATCCTCCTCCTCAGAAGAGATGTCCAAAGGCCTCTTCAAGGGAGTAGAAGGAGCCAGTGAAGAAAAAGAAGGGGCTAGGGTCTAGCAGAGGGCCATAAAAGCATTAAAGAGGCCATGGGTAAAGGCCTGCCAGTCAGGAGTCAGATCGGGTGCCAGGAGGTGAAAAGGTGGATGGGCCTGATGTCAGGCGACATTCCACGACATCTGTAGGAACACCATTCTGTACAGCAATCTGAGTGACACCGTGTGGACCTTCAGAGAGAACCAGCTGTGGCTCCCCCCGGCGCCCGAATCGGATGCGTGCAAATCCCCCTGGGACGTGCCTGCAGATTCCTTGAGAGCTTCTGCGATGGTACCTGTTCCTGTTGAAGGAGCTCTACAGATTCTGAAGCAGCCTCTGGAGGGATGCCCAAAAAAGAGGGAGCAGCCATAGGATCAGTCTGAGGCTTCTTGGCCTTCTTATGACGCAGCTCTTCTGAAAGGCCCGACTTCTGATTCATATCATGAGCCAAGTGCTTAAGGCACTGATTTTCCATGTATAGCCTAAGGGATGCAAGACAGCTAGGGTCTTTGGAACAAAGGCCTTACAGATATCGCAGGAGGTGTGATCGCAATCTGGGCCCAGACAAAACAAGCAAAGCTCGTGGGAGTCTATGTGGAATCTGTCTTCCACACCGACACTTGCCCGTCCTAGCTGACATGTACTCACTACAAAAAAAAAAAAAAACAAACCAGTAGCCAAAAGGAATAAAGAAAAAAAAAACAAAAACAAATGGGTACTTATCTGAAGCACAAACGTGACTTCTCTAGTGAGTGATGACCGGACCTAGCAATCGGACAGGCAGCAGAAAAGTTCTCCGGTAGGTACATGCTGATGGCCACTTTATACCCAACAGCTCTTTATGGCTGATGTACGCTAACTGATGTCAGGTGTCGCATTGTACCTTACAGTAGCATTTAGACTTTGGTATACTGGCCAGACATATGAGTCAACCGGAGGTGGACTCCCTCATGTTATGAATACTGCAGCATATTAATAGAAGGATATCATGGGATCTACGTTGTCTAGACTTAGTATGTATGGTCTTACTAAGTTTAATGCTACTAGCTGCCAAAAAAGCAGTTATTACAAAATGAAAATCAAAATATAAACCAACTGCAGGTGAAATACTGAATATTACAAAAGAGATAAAAGAACTGGTACTGGGATCTCAAGAAAAGGGATGGAGAAAATTTTATAGAAATAAATAGAATTTGTGGGAACAATGCATGCAAAATAGAAGTGAGGTTTAAGGGAAGGCAAGACTAGAGCAATTTATGCAATGCTGGAGTGAATGGAGATTGCTAAAAACAATAGAAATGTTACTATTTACTTTCATTTCCATACTATGTGTGTCCCTATGTCACCTTTTAAAATGGATTTAATAAAGTTGTAAAAAAATAAATAAATAAAAATGAGAAGGAAAACCATATGACAAACAAAGACTAATAAAAAAAAGGCAGTGGGCAGGAATGGACTTCGACAACGGTGACATCATCATCATAGGGAGAGAAGCACAGGTACCCTGGGGTCATGCATGAAACTACCCCCTATCAAAAAGAGATTGGAGAAGGAAAGTAGGCTTGAACATCCATTATTAAAGTAAGTTACCTGTACACATATACTACTCTCTTAGTATGCCTTCCTGTTGAAGTCATTATGTATGTCGTCCATACACATGGGTGGTTGGTTAGTAGCCAGAGGGAGACAGGAAAATGTCTCAAAGAATAGCTAAGCCAAACCCAGACCTGATCCTGGGCACTAGCTCCAGCCTGCAGTGCTCTGAAAATGTGCACACCGGGAACCAAATGGCTGCTTCTAATATATCCTGTATACTTACCCCCTTTAGAAAAACTTTGCTGGTGGCTGTCCTCCTAACAGCATGCTCATCAGATATGGCAGACTACTGTCATGGTGCTTGTATAGCAGGATCAATGCAATAAGTAAGTCACTTGGAAAGTTTGTTTACAAACCTGCAACCCTTTTTCTCTGCACCAAATGACAGCACTGGTCAGTCTCTGTAATCTAATTATTATTTCTGTCAAGGTAAAGTCTCAATTTGTCTGTGCACATCCAGAGCACAAAACTGTTTCTTCTCAATTTTGAAGTTCTGGAAAAAAGACATGAAGTTGAACAGCTTGATTTAAAATGATTTCTGCCAGTTAACAGTCCACAAGGTCACTTTGTCCTTGTGGAAATGCAATAAAGCTTCCTTGTACATAAATGTTTGGAGTTCTGCAATGCTGAAGTAAAGGCTACCAGGAGTTGTCTTCCAAATTAAATATTTAAAATGCTTTGCAGTTGCATGTTCAAACAGGGAAAGATTAATTTCTCAAAGTACCAAGCTGCAACCACTCTCTTTCCTTGCTGGTTTGAAATGGATGATGCCCTTGAGAAAACTGGTTAACTAGAGGCATGTCCAAAGGCTAAGGGGCAGAAATAGCTGACAACTGCACTTTTGAGAGATGCACACACTAACCCTGAATAAAAGAGCTCAAAAAAGTACTGCAGATACAAGTACGCTAGTTTGAGATCCCATTTCCTCTGGCATCAAAAAGAAAAGCTTCTCCATTTACCAAAGCATGGCTAACTAGTACTAGGCCTCTTAAATACCCTCATGATTTTTAGCATGTCCTCAGAATAAGAGTGCTCAAAGGATAGCACAATCTAACTCCCCATGCAGCCAACTTCAATGAGGGCAGTTCGGGTATACTAATGCATCTCCTTTGATGCACCAAGAGGACTACATGCTGCAACAACACTAGTGGCTAATCCCTTGCCATTTCGTGGAGTTGCAAGAACCAGAGTTGCCTTGGCCAGAAAGGAGCCAATCGGTATAATTTCTGGCCTCTCCTTGCTTATCTTCTGCATTATACTGGGCATCAAAATTACACAAAAGAAAACAAACACCACTCCTGCACATTTCTAGAAAAAGGAATCCATTGCCTATTGCCTAAGACTGTGTGGAGCTCTGGGAAAAAACTTCTTTAGTTTACTGTTCTTCAGAGAAGCAAAGCAGTCTTTTGCTGGTCCCTCTCACTTGGATATTAAGTCGGGGAAAGCATACTTGTATAACATCCAGTTGTAAGGTTCTGTTAAAATCAGGCTCAGCTTGCCTGGACAGGGATGTAACTAGCAATCAGAAACATCTTTGTCTCCTCCCATGCCTGCATAGCATTGTAGGAGTGCCTCTCCCCATGTATGCATTATAGTTGTGTTGTTTGCGACCACACTGAGAAACCTGGGTTCCATAATGTCTTAAAAGCCTTGAAGTTAGGACCACCATGGTCTCCCTTTGTGTTTGTGTGTCTTTTTTCACACTGTGGGCTTCAGGAACCTTGCACTCTCAGATACCCAGTGTGGGCCCTTAAGGCTATGCCTCAGGAATCCCCAGATTAGGGATGGATTTGAGGCAGGTTGCTGGAAAGCCACCTTTCATACTTGCTTTCCTGTCTTATCCACCATTCAAACTCCTTTATGAAGCAAAGGAGTAGTGAGGGAGGCAATCCAAGGCCTGGCTGTACTGCCCCAAACAGATCACCACAAATCATTATAACTACCTCATGTGAAGTCTTGCCAGTGAAATGATCAGAATGGTGTAGGCCATGCTGCAGAGTATTCAACAAAGTCCAGAAGGTTCAGGATTTTTGCTTGAAAGTGTTCACATAGGTGTTTTAAGATCCCAAACAAATATCAGAAATGTTTTCCTCAAGAAGATAACAAATGCTGGAGATGTGATGAAAAAGAATAACTGGGGACATGTTTTTTGGAGTGTAAGGAGCTGGCAGATTTTAAAAATTCCCTAGAGAGTACTCTGTCAGAAATGGGAGAGCAAATGGATGTAACTCAGGAAATTATTTTGTGATGGGACACAATCTAAACTGCCTATATATAGTAAGGTCTTACTAAGTTTAATGCTATTACCTGCCAAAAAATGTAATTACTAGAAAATGGAAATTAAATTCTAAACCAACTGTAATTAAACTACTGAATATTGTAAAGGACATAAAATAACAAGAGATGGGATTCTTTAGAAAAGGAGCAAATTACATATAAATAAATGGGAATTGTGGGAAAATACATACACAATAATTATCAGGAGGATAAGGAGGGGTAAGGTTTAAAGGAATGCAGGATTTGAGCAATGTATGTAATATGCTGGAGTGAGTAAAGAAGGAAAACATATGCAATGTGTAATGCAAAATATGAAAAAAATGGTATTTCTATTAATGCATGTGTCTCTGCTCCTTAAGTGATAATTTACTACAGGTATATATAAAACAAAAAGAATGGTGGATGCCATGAACTTCATATCCCTTAGGAACTCCTGGACACTGACCACTGTCCTAAGGGTCATGTTCTGGTGGAGGCCATGAATTCCATACCGCTTAGCAACTCCTGGACAGTGACCTTTGTCCTAAGTGTCATGTCCTGATAGCAGGAGGCAACTCACCTTCTCCTAGGACAGAAATGTCCTGGATACTGTTGTATACAAGTGCCCCCATGAAAATAAAAGATCTTGGTGGGGTCACATCTGATTTGGAAATATTCTAAGACACTGCCTATGGAAGACCTCTAAAGTTCAAGGATCTCTGTACCTGCTCCTGTGACTTGGGTCTGGATAAGGCAATGCCCTGATAAGGGTAAAAAGATTAGTGTACTTGGTTCAGCAGTGAGCAATTACTGGGTGCAGTAGTAAAACCAAAGGATAATGAAGTAAACTGTCAATGTCAATCACCTGTTATGCATACTAAGATAGTACAGGCTATCCTTGTGCTAGGTCTGTATCTTTGAGGCATAGAGTTACCATCCAGGAAATTATTATGGACAATCGAGGATACTATTTTCAAAAGTGTGTATACACACATACACACACACATATACATATATAAATATAAAACACAAGCCTAATTAGCATTATTTATCAAGTGTCATTCACACACTGTGTACAACTGAAGTCCACAAATCTCTTTCTGTCCAGGTACAACTGGAGGCCTTCTTCCCTTTTATGAACTGTCTTACAACTGCACATTGGCAATTAGTTATGACCTCTCCCTAAATAACACAAACACTGGTTGTTGAAGTCTATGTGGAATCTACCTTTTACAACTTTGCCCTTCTTCTTGAGGCTGTACTTACCAATCAGACCACCATATGCTGAACTACTAAACAAACACCACAAAAACAATCAATACACCACAACGCAACAAAGAAAATTCTACATAGTGGGACACTTATCTGCTCTGTCTGACTTGACAGACAGTACAGTTGTGTATACTTACCATAAATGTAGATGTTCGAGTGTATTCACTGTTGCAGTCATCACATTTGGGTTATCTGCCTGCAGGTAGCCCTCAGCCGGCCTGAATACCAGAGTCTTGGGAATTCTGCGTCAGATGCTGTCACTCCTTCCATGACGGCAGGTCGTCAGGGGTATAAAACATGCAGCCGACACCATTACATCAGTTTTTCTTGCCCCAGATGTCAGGTGTCCACAAAATAGGAAGCAATTATATGGTGTGGAACACCCCCAGCAAAAAAGTAAATACACATAGTATAACATATGCCAAACCAAAGAGGATAGGTGAAAGCAAAGACAATCAGGAGGCTGGAGGGAGGGTAACCAGGACTGCAACAATGAATACACCCGAACATCTACATTTATGGTAAGTGTACACAACTGTATGATGTTCTTTGTGTTTCACTGTTGCAGTCATCACATTTGGGTTGATTCCCAAAGCTAAGGAAGGGTGGAGGTAGATTAAAAAGCATAAGGGCTGGCAACCAGGCCTTGTAAGACAGCTGTGGCAAATCCAGCTCTGGATTTAGAAAAGATAGGCAAGTGGTAATGCTTGGTGAAAGTGTGTACAGGGCTCTAGGTTGCAGCTTCCACGATGTCCCTGGTAGGGACTATTCTGAAAAATGCAGCAGAGGTAGATGTAGCCCTAGTGGAATGTGCTCTTATCCCCTGTGGGGTAGGTTTTCCATGGTGCTTGTAGCAGAAATGGATGCAGTGTGCTATCCATTTGGAAATGGTTTGCTTTGAAATGGCCTTGCCCTCTGCCCCTGCAGCAAGGCTTACTAGCAGCTGGTCAGATTTTCTGAAAGGCTTAGTCCTATCCAAATAGAATCTAAGCTGTTTGTGCACGTCCAGGGAATGCAGTATCCTTTCCTCTTTATTCTGAGGATTAGGGAAAAAAAGTAGGCAAATGAATGGACTGGTTTAAAGCCACACTAGACACCACCTTGGGCATAAAAGACGGGTTAGTCCTGAGGGAAACCCTGTCCGCATGGAAGATAATGAAGGGGTCAACTGCGATAAGGACCTGCAGCTCAGACACTCTTCTTGCTGAAGTGATGGCTAGAATTAAAGCTGTTTTACATGAGAGGAATTTTAACTCTGCTGTAGCAGCCGATTCAAATGGTGGGAAGTGTTAGTTTTTCCAATATAAAAAGTTAAGGTCCCAGGCTGGAGTGGGAGCTCTCCTGGGGGGGGGGGTCTTAAATTTTTGGCCACTCTAAGGAACTGTTTTACTAGAGGATGAGAGAAGTGGGGTGGCTCAGTATTATAATGAGCTGAGATGGCAGAGGCATGAATCTTAACTGAAGAGAAGGATAAGCCCTTGTGGAGCATTTCTGTTAAGTAATCTAGTATATGAGGTAAGCTGGGCATAGCTGTGTCCATCCCCTGAGACTGGCTCCAGGAACAGTGTCTTTTCCACTTTTCTGAATAGGATTTTCTAGTACTAGGCCTCCTTGCCTCAAGAATGACATCCAGCACCTGCTTATTGAGGGTTGCTGGTGGTAAGTTCAGGGGATTAGCCAGGATGCAAGGTTCAGGGTCTGCAGCAGAGGGTGTAGAATCTGGCCCGCATGCTGGGACAGCAGGGAAGGAGTCTGAGGCAGGTGCCATGGTTGTAGCACTGTCAGACTGCGTAGAAGAAGGTACCAGTGCTGGCGTGGCCAGTCTGGTGCAATCAGGATTGTCCTTGGCTTGCCCTGTTTGATCTTTAGTAGAACCTTCGAGAGGAGAGGCAGAGGGGGAAAGGCATAGACTGAGAAGCAGAGCATCCACTTTGCAAGCTTGGCTGTGGGGAGTTCTGGTGCAGTATTTGTTCAACTGATAGTTCTGAGGGGAAGCAAACAGGTCTGGCTCTGGTGTCCCCCATCTGTTCCTCAAAAGCTTGAGTATTTTGGGTTCCAGTTTCCATTAGTGTGGGTCCATGAGATTTCTGATTAAGTTGTCTGCCAGTGAATTTAGTTTGCCTGGCAGGAATTGAGCTTGTAGGTGCACCTGGTTGCTCAAGGCTGCGTTCCACAGAGCCATGGCTAGTCTGCAGAGAGGTTAGGAATGGGTTCCCCCCTGCTTATGTACCACATAACTGTGGTGTTGTCCGTCTTTACCAATAGCTGTCCTGGAAGAATAAGGCCTTTGAAGGTTGTCAGAGCATTCTGTACAGCTAACATTTCTTTTTGATTGACATGCAGGTACATCTGCTTTGGGTTTCATTTGCCCTGAATGCATTGCCCTGCCATCTGAGCCCCCCCATGCATAGTCTGATGAGTCTGTTAGGGTTTGGGAGGCAGGGGGTAGAGTGAAAGAGAGTCCCTTGTTATGGTTGCAGGCCTCTGCCCACCAAAGGAACTCTGCCCTTAGACAAGGAATGATAGGAATCATAGTTCCCAGGTCCTGAGAATGTTGACACCATAGACTTTTTAGGTACCATTGAAGTTTCCTTATATGCAGTCTTACATATGGAATTAACAGAATGCAAGAAGCCATGAACCCCAGAGCTTGCAGTATTTTCGTTGCAGATAGCTGGGTTTTTGTGGCCAGTAGGTTGAAATAGTTTTCAAATAAATTTGCTTCTCTGGAGTGAGGAATGCCATCTGGGAAATTGTGTTCAAGCTTGCTCCCAGGAAAACAATCTGTTGGCAGGGTACTAGGTGTGATTTCATTTCGTTGATGGTGTACCCCAGTGAAGTTAGAAGTTCTCCTTACAAATGCCAGGTGCTGTAATAGCAAGTCCTGACTTTCCGCCTGAATCAGGCAATCATCCAATTATGGGTAAATCTGAATACTACTACTTCTTTCGGCTTTTTCCTAGTTAGGGGTTGCCACAGCGGATCTCCTGTCTGCTCATGACTGGCAGCGGAGTTTAACAGTGTCGAGTTGCCAGCCCGGCGCCCAACCTTCCACAGAAGGCACACACACACACACACACACGCACACACACCTAGGGCCAATTTAGAGTGTCCAATCCAACTACACCATGTCTTTGGGATGTGGGAAGAAACCGGAGCACCCGGAGGAAACCCACGTGACCACAGGGAGGACATGCAGACTCTGCACAGAAGGCACCCCAGCCGAGAATCGAACCGGAGAACCTCTTGCTGTGAGGTGGCAACTCTGCCTGCAAAATGCAATGGCTGGAGCAAGGTACTTTGTGAATACCCTGGGCGCAGTAGATAAGCCAAAGGGAAATGCAGAGAACTGATGGTGCATAGAGACTGCTCTGAAGCGTAGGTATTTCCTGCAAGATTCCCTTATGGGGATGTGCAGGTAAGCTTCTTTTAAGTCTAGGGTTGCCAGCCAGGAATCCGGGTCTATATTAGATCACCGAACGCTTAAAAAAGCAAACGGTGATTAATCGACCCCATGTAAGCGAAAGCTTACAATTTCGAACCGTCAGAACAGTGATTTTTTTCCAACAAAAAAATAAATACATAAAACATTTTAAAAATTACATTACGGGGCTGTGCCCCCCACACCCCCCTACTTAAATATTCCAACTCCGAGACCGCACTACAGTACTGAAAATGGCAAAGTAACAAAGCAAATTCTTTCCCAGGGAAAGAATTTGCTTAAAAGCCACTTCGATCTTTTGCCGTTTCCTTCTTTCGAGTTCGACCAAGACACATTCGAAAGAATACGTCTATGGTCTTCTAAAAGGGAACCAGGAATTCTTGGCTAGCATAAGAAGCAGCTGTTGGAGAGACAGCATTATGAATTTTGGAACCACCAGAAAGTTGTTGAGAATAGACAGATGCAGGATAGGGCGCCAGGGGCTTTCTTTTCTGGGAACTAGGAAAAGTCTTGAATAAAAGCCTTGTCCCCTTTGTTCTGCTGGGACAGGTTGAATAGCCTTGATGCTGAAGAGAGAAAGTGCTTGCTTTTGGGTCTCCGCCCACTGGTTTGGGGGAGATCTGGCCATCCACTTAGGGTTGGGAATGAGTGGAAGTGGAATCTGTATCCTTGGGAAAAATAAGTTATGTACTCACCATAACGTTCCATGATGGCAGTCCATCTCACCCTTCATTTTTACATATGGGTTTGGAGCCGATCCTCAGCTCCGACTCAGCCGATTTACAAGCTTGAAGACTTCTGATTGGCTCGTGGCTAAGTAGATGTCCCATAGTGCACCAGTACAAACCCCAGATCTTGTTTGCTGCTCACTAGAAGAAAAAAACACAACAGACAAACCAGTGCTAAAGGGTCTTCAACCAAAGACAACCAGATTATTATTATCGTCATCTCCAGATCTTCCAGAATGGGGGCAGGGCGGTGGGTTGGTAAAAATGAAGGGTGAGATGGATTACCAACATGGAACATTATGGTGAGTACATAACTTCTTTACGTTGTGTAGTCTAATCTCACCTTCATTTTTACATATGGGACAGCATCCTAGCGCCTTATTCTTGGGTGGCTCACTGGAAAATACTCAGTGCACAGTGGAGCCAAAGGATGCGCTAGCCCTGGAAGCCAAATCCAATTTGTAATGTGCAATAAAAGTGTGAGGGGCAGCCCACGTAGCTGCTGCACAAATATTATCAAGTGGGAACCTGGCTTGAAAGGCTGCAGAGGTAGAGAGCAACCTGGCAGAATGGGCCTTGATCCTGCAGGGTAAAGGTCTGCCCTCCGAACTGTATTTAAAGGCTATGCAACTGGAAATCCAGTTAGAAAGTGTCACTTTAGAAACTGGTAAGCCCAATCTGGAGTCAGAAAAGGAAATGAATAGTTGATCTGATTTCCTAAATTCCTTGGTCCACTGTAAATATAAACGTAGTTGTCTATGAACGTCCAGCTGATGAAAATGGTATTCAGTTGCATTACAGTGATTAAGGAAGAAAACTGGGAGTTCTATGAACTGATTTAAGGCAGCAGGGGAGCAAACTTTTGGGACAAAGGAGGAATTAGTATGCAGTGACACCCTGTCCTTGTGAAAGATCAAATAAGGTGGCTTAACAGATGAGGCTTGTAGCTCAGATACCCATCTAGTTGACGTAATAGCCAACAAAAACAAAGTCTTACAAAACAAAAATTTAAATGAAGATGAGTGTGAAGGTTCAAACGGGGGAGAAGTCAATTTGGACAACACAAAATTTAAATTCCAAGAAGCCACAGGTTCTTGCAGTGGTGGTCTCAAAAGAGTGATTCCTTTCAAAAAGGTCTTGCATAGCTTATGAAGAAAAATGAGAAATCGCTGCCAATTGGACTCTGATAGTGGCGGCAGCAGCTCCTTGTTGAAAAAGCTCAGAGAGAAATTCCAAAATCACAGGGATAGAAGCAGTGTAGGGATCTACATTCATTTTCTGTGCCCAAATAAAAAATCTTTTACATTTACTGCCATACAGCCTCCTAGTTGAAGGTTTATGGGAGGCCATAAGAATATGTGATACTGAGGATGATACATCATGAAGCCTGACTAGGGATGGAACTGGAGCAGCCACGCTGTCAACCTGAGGGTGTGGATTGAGGAATGTAGCAAAAATGACACGCGAGTCAATAGATCTGGAGCTGGGTCCAGGATCCAAGGATCGTCCAGGAGAAGAGGCTCGGGAAAAGGGAACCGCACCTGACGAGGCCAGTAAGTAGCAATGAGGATCAACTTGCTTCCCAGCCGACTGGCTTTCTGAATCACTTTGGAAATGAGAGGAAATAGAGGAAAAGCTGGGTGTCTCCCCCGGAGGGGGGAATGAGGGAAAAATAGCTGCTGCATTTGGTATTGACTGGGCTGGCAAAGAGGTCACAGCAAGGCTGTCCCCATTTGCGGAAAATCTGTTCCGCTGTTTCCTGTTTCAGAGACCACTCGTGAGGCAGTAGCATCGCCCCGCTGAGCTTGTCGGCTATCACGTTGGCCGTCCCTGGAATGTGCATTGCAACCAGAAAGAACTCAGAAAAAAATCGCCCATTCCCAAACTCGCATGGCCTCTCGACAGAGCGGGTAAGATCTGGTACCGCCCTGTTTGTTGATATACCAAACTACCGACATGATGTCCGATTGTATTGCAATAGTCCAGAGAAGAAGAAGGTCTTGAAGTGCTTGCAATGACAGGAGCACTGCCCTCATCTCCAGAACACGGATATGCAGGTGAGCCTCGTGTTCTTGCCATGTGCCTTGGACAGTCCTGAAGAGATAACGCCCCCCCCCCCCCCGATCTGGGAGGCATCCGTGGTCACAGTGGCAATGGGTTGGGCAGGAATAAAAGGGAGTTATCCACCAAAGAAGGTCCTTCTTGCATGATTCCGTCAGTAGGATAGGATGACTCAGTGGGAGATATTGGAAGGACCACTGGGAAAACAGAAGCCACTGGAGAATTCTCATGTGCAACCTGGCTAATGGTACTAACAGAATGGTGGAAGCCATAGTCCAGAGGAGCTGAAGAACCCACTTTGCTTTGACCTTCCGCAATGGAAGAAGACATTGAATTTGAAAGATTAAATTTTGTGCCCTGTCGGCGGGGAGACAAGCCATCATGTTCACTGTGTCTACCTCTGCGCCTATAAAATAACAGATTGAGAAAGCAATAATGCAGATTTTTCCCTAATTTATGGAGATTCCTAACTGAGCACAGAGTTGAATAGTGGAGTTGACGAAACACAGCAACAGCAAAATAGATAGCAGCAACACACCAAACAGCCAATGCCTTTCTTCACTTTATTGTAAGATCTAGTACCTCGGCAGTTCGCCTTCAAGGATCACAAATATTCACTGCACATTGTCAGCTTTTATAGTAAATATTCAAACAATTAATTAAGCAATAATCCAATTAATACACTGAAACTCTTTTAAAGTGACCTTGTGAATAACAAATTTAACATCTTAAAATACTATATGAATACACATATGACAAAATAAAATACAATGCTTTTATACATCCTATATAAATCATTTATGAAATTTTTAATGAAAATTAGTAATAAAATATTTTATGTTTTTATGTGTATATATATTATATTCAAAATATTTCAAAATGTTTATTTCCAAACTCCATCATATGCCCAATTCTAAGTTTAAACCATAGGGCTTTAAAGTATTAAACTTGAGAATCATCCTAGTCTCTAACTCTAAAAGTTTGTTGGTGATATTATCACCACTACAAACAAACGGTCTTCCTAAAACCCCATATTTTAAACTATCAATCTTTCCCTTGTGAATTTCCAAAAAATGTTTGGCTACAGGGCTAAGTAAGTTTGAATTACGAATATCTCTCAGATGTTCTAAAATTCTGACTCTGACCATTCTCTTGGTCTGACCAATATACCAGGTGTTATGACAACTACAGGTCAAAGCATATACTACCCCAATAGATTTACAATTAAAATGATGTCTAGGGGTATGGATGATGTCATTAATAGAACGAATGTTAATGACCCTATCACAAAGACTACAAGAATTGCATCTGAATGTGCCTACATTAGTGAGCTGGGGGGCTATCTTATTACAACAATTGTTGTTTAATATATCCTTCAAATTCTTTCCTTTTTTGAAAGAAAACGTGATATGATATGGAAAAAGTTCACCTATACCTTCATCCTCACACACCAAGTATCAAAATCTTCTAACCAAACTAACAAATTTTTCAGAGAAGTTTGTGTACTTGGTAACAAAATATAAATCCTCTACATTCCTTTCTCTTACTAAAGGTTTAGACATGCCATATTCAAAACTTGTAAAATCTCTATCATTCTTGTTATTTATAACCTTAACCATTGTATTTCTTAACTGTTTTGTATCATATCCTCTTTCCACTAGTCTCATAAAAACTTCATTTAATTCATAATCCACCTCATTCTTTATGCTTGTATGAGAATAAATTCTTTTAAATTCTCCAAAAGGTAAAGCATTTAACAAATGGGGTGGATGCATGCTAGAGGCATGCAAAAACATGTTGACCGATGTACTCTTTCTGAAAGGTCTGAATTCAATAACATTGTCTCTTATGAACAAGGTTAGATCCAAATAATTAATTTCATTTCTACTAATTTCATAAGAAAAAGAAAGACCATGTGCATTGTTATTCAAAATTTCAAAAAAATCACAAAATTCATGCATCTCCCCCTTGCAAATGAAAATTAAATCATCTATGAAACGCTTATATAAAACTACCCTGTGCTTAAAAAATTCAGTAGGATATATAAATTTCTTTTAAAAAAAATCCATGTATACAACAGCATACGTTGGGGCAAAAGCTGCCCCCATTGCTGTTCCCTTAATCTGTAAAAAATGCTCATTATTAAACATAAAATAATTATGTGTCAAACAATATTCTAATAATGAGATTAAGAAATTGGTTCTGGGTCCTTCGCCTAATGTGCTGTTAATAGCCTCTAATCCCCATCTTTTATCTATACTTGTATACAGTGATTTAACATCAATGGTCACCCAATAATAATCCGAATTCCAACTTAACTTAGAAATGACATTGATTAAATCTTGAGTGTTGCCAATGTGGGCACTAACTTTCTCTAAATGAACCTTTAACTGGGAGTCCAAAAAGATATTAACATTCTCCATAAAAGAAGCCTATCCCTGAAACTATAGGTCTCCCAGGTGGATCAACCACATCTTTGTGAATTTTGGGTAAAGCGTATAGTATAGGGGTAATGGGATCTTTGATATACATTTTTTTAACATCACCCTGTGTAAAGAATCCCAATCGTTCTCCCTTTTCTAATAAAAATAACAAACCTTCATTATAAATTTTGAGTGGATCACATGTTGAATAGTGGAGTCTCTGTTTTGGAGGAGTAGATGCATGGTGGGGGCGGTCAGGAGCCAGTCATCCAAATATGGAAACACCTGGAATCCTTGACGTCTCAGGTGAGCTCTCACTACTGCCATGCATTTGGTGAACATCCTGGGGGCTGTGGTGAGACCAAAGGGCAGAGCACGAAACTGATAATGACTGGCTCCCACCCGGAAGCGTAGATGGCTCCTGGACGCCTTGTCCACTTTTATATGGTAGTACGGCGTCTTGGAGATCTAGAGAGCACATCCAATAAGTCTTTCCCTAACAACAGGAGTATCGACTGCAGAGTTACCTTCTGAAACCTGTCCTTCTTCAAGGATTTGTTTAACCTGCTGAGGTCCAATATTGGCCTCCAATCTCCGGTTCGTTTTGGTACTAAAAAGAACCTGGAGTAAGTTCCAGATCCTAACTGGTCTGCTGGGATGGACTGGATGAATCTTTTTAAAAGCAACTTGTTGATCTCCACAGTTGCCTGATCCCTGTGATTGGGTGGTACATCTGGGATCTTCTTGGGAACAAATGGTGGAAGGGAAAAGGGTATGATATAGCCTCTGGTAACAACTCTTTGTACCCACTTGTCTCGAGTGATTTTTAGCCAGGCTTCTGGATACAAAGAAATGCGACCCCCGACTGGCTCCAGAGAAACACAGTCAAGCCTCACATCAGGAGCGCTGATAAAGCCATCCACGAAAGGAATCACGGCCTTGCTGGTATTGCGGACCACCCCTGCCTCTAGGGCAACAGCTCCCATTTCCTCCTCTGCCTCTGAAGGAGGATTCACCGTGTGTCCAGAAAGACCCTCTGGGACTTTTTGAACCACATTTTACCGCCCCTTTGACCTTTGCGTATGGTCGAGAGGGAACAGTAAAACGTACTCAATGGCAGAAAGAGTCTTTCCTTCTTGCTCACACCGAGTGAGTGTGTCCTTCACTTTGGAACCAAACAATGAGGAACCATCAAATGGGACGTTGGTGAAAGTAGACTTGAACGGTTCCAGAAAATTACACAAGCGCATCCAGGAGTGACGCCTCAGGGCAACTCCTGAACCCGCTGCTCTACTTACTCTATCAGCCGCATAGGAGATAAACCGCATGGAGGAGTTAACTATAGAATTTAAGATGGACAACTGAGCAGAGATCTTGTCAGAGACTCCCTCAGTACACACACCTTGTATAGAATCTCCTAACTCCTTGAAGAGATGCCTCTGTAATCTTGTGAAGTGAGTGAGATGGTTCAACAATCGAAGGGTAAATGCCGCTGAACTAAAGATACGCTTCCCAAATCTGTCCATCTGTCGAGAATCCTTATTTGGCGGATGAACAGAGGAAGAAGTCTCCGCCAGCGCCTTCTTTGTGGCCGCCGCCACCACCATGGCATCTACGGGAACGCCCTTAAACAAAACACTTTACCAGGAGGGGCAGACAAAAACTTAATGGGGTCTCCGGTGGACTGGCTCCATGGTATCAGGAGTATCCCACACCTTTCGACTAACTAGATCTATTAGTTCTTCAAAAGGTGGAGACGCCCAAGAGGCAGAAGGTTGAGACCCGAAAGTCTTCGGGTACACAGACTCCTCATCACAAGGGTTGACAGTGAGCCAGTGGTACCTCTGCTTAAGAATCTCCAAGATGTCCACGAAGGAGACATCATCAGAGGATGACTTGGGGGACCCTTCCGACACCTCGAGGTCAATGTCTGATGTCAAGGAATCATCCTGGGAGTCAACATGCTTCCTCTTATATAACCTCTTCCGGGGAGGCTCCTCGAAAGGGCATTCCAGGGAGGCCTCGGAAGAGTGGGGGCCACCAGCCGATGGCTCCTGAGACTGAGGGTCTCTGCTGTCTCCGGAGAGAGTAGGGGCTGAAACCGAAGTGGGTGCTCTCAGGGGAAGAGTGCTGGTGCCACTGGTAGGGGCTGGAGAATGAGACAGCATGTTCCTCATCATCTCAAATGCCGACCTCTCCTGCTCCGAAGATCTCCCTGCTCCGAAGAGACAAAGGTAGACATTGGAGCCAGAGCAGTCTGCTTCGAGACAGATGCAGGGTCCGAGCTCACCCTGGCCGACGCACCGAGAAGGAGGCTCGGAACCGAAGATCGATTCCAACCCTTCCTGTCAGCGTCGACAGGAAAGCTTCGGCCCCTGGATACGATGGACAGCACCAAGCATGTCAGAGCTGAACCCGGCTCAAAAGCAGCGACAAAGGGAGCTGGAACCGATAGTACCTCCGGTGGCACCAAGACCTCCGGCTTAGAAGGGCCAACATGGCTCGGAGGAGGAATAGCAGACAAGGGCAAAGCTGGATCGAGTGGCTCCGGAGCCGACTGGGTCGCAGCCAACAATAATTTTGGTAAGGCAGACGACTTCAGGAGTCTCAACACTACCCTCTCCACATCTTCTTCCGAAAGTCTCCTGAAAGATCTGGAAGACATAGTAGGGAATCTTGATCTAGGGGGCACTAGAGACTTTAGTAACATGGAAACCAGTAGGGAATCCACAGACTGGCTCCGAGAAGCAGATTCAACTAGTTCTGAGATCGGCTCCGAAACACTTGGAACTGACTCTGACACCACAATAGTGCTCTCCTTCAGCTCCGAAGACAGTGGAGTCGAGGAGGCAGATTTTGACTGTTTAGAAGGCGGCTCCGAGACACCAGCCGGTGCCGGAGAAGGCCTTTTTGAAGACTTAGATTTGCCAGACTTGGAGGAAGCCGAAGAACTGGATAGAACTTCCTCAAAAGATGGCTTCAGTAGACCCTTGAGCATAAGCTTGTTCTTTCTCTCCTGTAACACCCCAGGAGAGAAAGCATGGGAGAACAAGCATGATTCCTGCAGGTGGATGGCCCCTAAACAGTAGACACAGCTACTGTGGCCATCCGTTAAAGACATCTTTTGGGAGCATTTCATGCACTTCTTAAAACCAAAAGGTTTGTGCTCTTTACTCTCTCTAGACATTACACACACACACACAAAAGGAAGAAAAAGAAGAATGAGGGAAGACGACTAGGTCCTCTAACTTAAACGGACCTAGCCTGGTGGAACAGAAACTAGGTCTTCTAATTTAAACAGACCAGAAAATGCACACTCAGAGAAAACTGTAAATAACTCTATGTGGTAACAATTTTTAGGTCTTGTAACTAAAACGGGCCTAACAGTACAGAAAGAAGTACCACGAGGACTAGGTCCTCTAACTTAAATGGGCCTAGCCCGGTGGGACAGAAACTGGGTCTTCTAATTTAAACAGACCAGAAAACACGCGCACGCACGCACACACACACACACACACACACACACAGAAAACTGTATATAACTCTATGTGGAACAATTAGTAGAAAAAACTAACATACTAAGGGAGGAACTCCAACCCTTAGCAAATAACCAGCGGATCCCCACCAAAAATACAATCTTAGATTAAGGAAACTAAGCTGCCAATAACGGTCTAGAAAGACAACAGAATAACAGGAGCCCCTGTTAACTATCAGCGGAAAACTGCCACAAATTAACAACTACCTGATAAGGAAAAAAGCGCAATGGCGCCTACAAGAACTCTAAACTGGCACACAGGATACCAAACTAACAAGTTTAAGCTAAGAATGCACCGAAAAGGGCACACAACACTACTGCCTAAGATAATATCACCTTACAACACCATAATAACTAATACAAAATTTAAAACAGAAGAGTTTTAACACTTAGCCAGCGCCAAGAGAAGCACAACTGAACTAGTCGACGCGGCAAACGAGATCTGGGGTTTGTACTGGTGCACTATGGGATACCTGCTTAGCCACGAGCCAACCAGAAGTCTTCGAGCTTGTAAATCGGCCGAGTCGGAGCCGAAGATCGGCTCTGACCCCATATGTAAAAATGAAGGTGAGATTGGACATACAATGTTTAAAACCCATTTGTCTTGGGTAATGTATTTCCATTTTTTGCATGCAGGGCGAGTTTTCCTCCTAAAGGTGCAAGTACTTGAGCAAGGCTTGGAAGAGTTAACTGTAAGTCACTGTGCAATTTTGCCATATGGTGGTGGCTTACTACTCCCTGTTTTGGACGTGGGAGCACCCCACTGCTTAGATCTATGCATAACCTGAGACTGAAGTCTTGGTGGTCTGCTGCCCCTGGGTTTGGACTGAGAAGGCCTAGAAGGGACTGGAAAGGACCAGTTCTTTGAAGAAAACTTTAACAGTTTGCATAGATTTAGCTTTCACCTACATCCTTTTGAGAAGGACTTCTGCTTTACTGCCAAATAGGTGCTCTTGGTTTAAGGGTGCATCCAGTAATTTTGCTTTGACATGATCTGGCAAGTTTTGTTCCTTAAGCCAAGCATGCCATCTAAGAACAGACCCAGTGACAGAAGCCCTGCAAGATGTTTCCAAAGCACCAAAAACATACTGCAAAGTATGTTTACCAACTTGTTTAGCAGAATGCATTAACTCTTGTAAATCTTTGTGTTCTGCACAGTCATGAATCAACATCATTTTCTGTTTAACCCCATAATATGCTGCTGATACTTCAACATATGAAACTGGCAATTTAAAGCCCTAATGGCCAGAGTAGCAGAGGTGTATACCTTCTTACCCCATCTGTCTAAAGCCCTAGAATCCCTGCCAGGAGTAGGATTCTTGGCAGTAGTAGCCTTAATGCTTTAGGTCCTTGGGAAATGGTCTCTGGATCCGCAGTAGGATTCTTGAAAAGGAATTTAAGAGAGTCAGGTAGTCTATAGTACCAGTCAGGTTTCCTGGGAGCTGGAGGCAAAGTATTCATGGTAAGGCTGGATTCCAAGAAAACATCATCTACAATCTCCAGAACAGGAGGGATTGCTAGAGACCTGTGCTGAGGCAGGTTTAAAAATTCCCCGAGTCTCTTTTTGGACTGAGAGTTGTCTTAGCTTTCCCAGCGGAAATGCTCCGTAAGGGTATGCAGGGTTTCACCAAAAGAAAAATCCTCTGGAGGGGAAGCAGAGGGAATGGAATCCTCTGCATCAGAATCCTCATAGGTAGATAAGGGTATGTCCTGGTAGTCAGAAGGAACAGAGATACAAGATTCCTGATCAGAAGGAAAATCAGTTCTAGGTCTCTCTGAGGGGGAAGGCTGGCATCCCCTAATTAAGGTAATAAGGTCTTCAGCCATTCTAATCATTTGTTTTTGTGGCATGTGGGCCTGACAATGCGCTTTGGTCGTCGGTTTTCTAGGCATAGTGCGAAGTTTAGGCCCGAGAAATTCTGTATTTTTAGCTTGAAACTAAGTTGTCGGTTTAATATGAAAATCGGTAGGCCTGAATACACCCTCAGAAGCCGGTGCCGGCACAGCGGCTCCAGACCCATCCAAGGTAGAGACATCTGCAGGTTCCATAGTCCAAGAAATATCTTGCGTCATACCGGACTACGAATGGGTCTCAGTAGAGGCCTGCTAAAGCGCCTCACTGAGTACCGGCGGACTGTTGACTAGCTTAATGGTAGCGTTGTCAGCAGTTTCGGACCTATGCGGTCTGTCTCTGTCTTTATCCTTACGTTTTTTCAGAAGATCGGTAGTCGGATGGCTTATCGAAGCCATTTCAGAGTACGGAGATCGAGAGTGAAAGAATTTAGCTACAAAAATTGTACAAAGAATAGTTTGGGCGTTGAACAAGGCACAAAACCAACAGCAAGGGATGTCATGGTCTGGGCCTAAACAGGTGACACAGTATGAATGAAAATCTCTGTGAGGTATTTGCTTTCCACAGGCAAGACAATTAATTTTTTCTGACATCGGTTAGAGCAAGAAAAAAGGATCCCCAATGGGGTACTTATCTTTAGAAGACTTCAGGTCTGAAACTCGAAAACGAAAATTTCAGGAGTCGGCTGACTGCACTTGTGAACTGCTTCTGCTTCGGGCACCACACGGCAAGAAAGACTGGTGTAATGGTGTCGGCTGCATGCTTTACACCCCTGATGACTTGACGTCATGGAAGAAGCGACCGCATCAGAGACAGAAATTCCAAGACTCTCATATTCAGGCCGGCTGAGGGCTACCTGCAAGCAGATAACCCAAATGTGATGACTGCAACAGTGAAACACGAAGAACATCCAGGATGATGACTGCCTGATTAATGCTCTCTTATGTACAACATGCACATACGCTTTTGGAATGACTGAACTGAAGACTGAGCAGTAAGATGTTCCAATTTATCAGGACATTATGACATCTAAGGCAAAGTGGAATATGCCGTGTGTGAGAGAGAAAGGATGCTCAGCTATGAAGATGGGAATGGACCTCAGACTCTGCATATTGCAGAGATCCCATAATAATGACAGCAGAACTGAAATACATGGAGACCATCACCTCTAACTTATGAGCCTGCAAGTTTACTCCAAACTCTTCAAGCACACTAACTCAAAAACAAATACTTGACCCATACACCATTTACAAGTAACTGGAAATGTCTACAACATATAAAGGGCCTTAAAGGGAACTCCATCTAAGAACAGATGGAAGGGGTAATCAAATCACAGGGGCTTGAAGGGACAGTATCAGGAATCCATGAAGAAGAACCCCTTGTATGTCAATTGATAAAGAAAGAATACATCGGCTGCAGCTAACCCTTAGAGATCCTACCAAGTGAGTCTGCAAATGGGATGAAACTAAAGCAGTAAGTTAATGGTGAAGAAGCATGAGGGAGGTCAAAAATCCAAAGGCTTATAAGGCACAGTAATGAAAACCAGAAGCACCAAAGGCGGCTCGAGTCCTACAGTGGCAGCTGATGTTATAACGCTTACTAAAGGTATGAAACAAGGACCAAGTGGCTATGACACAAACATCTGGAATAGAAATGTACTTGAAACCAAGTACTACTGTGTAAGTAAGCTTACCATAACAGTACATGTTTAAATAGATCACAGCTGCAGCCATATACTGACCTAGGGTATTAACCACCGGTCAAGGCTTCAAAAGCTTCAGGACATCTTCTACACAACCTAACTGCTGATGGGCTCAAGGAGTGCTGCATAAAGTGAGTTGGTTTAAGTGTCAAACCTTTTACAGCTCTTTTGCTCCAGAAAAAAGGGAGGCTATGGCACTGAGAGTCCGGTATAAGCTACAAAGGAAGAGGAAAAAAAAAAAAAAAGAAAAAATGTTCACACCCTGGGCAAAAAAAAAAAAAAAAAAAATCACAGAAAAGGGTAGTGGGGGAAGTGACTACGGGAACTATGAACTATTCAAACCTCTACTGTTACAGTAAGTTTACTTACACAATTGTACTATGATCTCCATCATTATATCACTGTTGCAGAAGTCTAAGTTCTATGGTTGGATTATCAGAACTCAAAGATAGGAAAGGCTAAAGAAAACTGAAAATACAGGAGCTCCTGGAGAACAGCTCTAGCAAAATCTGTTCTAGAAATGGTAGAAGAATCCAGCTTGTAATGTTTTGTAAATGTATGTACATAGGACCAAGATGTTGCCTTTAGTCTACTTCTAGAGTCCACCCCTTTCTAAAACGCCACAGAAGTCAAGGTCCTGGTTGAATATGCCCTGACCCTGCCTGAAGTGACTTCATGAGGTGAGAATAGAGACAGAATGAGACAGCCATTTTGAAATCATCTGTTTTGACAATGGCTGTCCTTTTTTCTAAACTTTATAGGAAATGTGTAGCTGATAGGCTTTCCTGAAGGATTTTGTTTTGTCGGAGTTACCTGCATGCAATACTATTTTCTCTCTTGTTTTTAGGTTCTGGAAAGCAAGAATAAATTTTCTTCCCAAATTTATCAAAAGTGTTGCAATCCTTGTCAGAAGGAATAAGATTAGCTTTCACAATATGTTTAGCAGTAGGTGGCTTTTTCTTTTTTAACAAAACACAGCGTAATTAAATTATCACGTTTGACATAGACAATCATACATTTGTATAAATTAAGACAAACCATTCTTCTTCTTCTTTTGGCCTTTACCCAGTTAGGGGTCGCCACAGTGGATCACCTGTCCGCTCATGACTGGCAGTGGAGTTTTATGGTGTCGAGTTGCCAGCCCAGCGCCCAACCTTCCACAGAAGGCACACACATGCACGCACTCACTCCTAGGGCCAATTTAGAGTGTCCAATCTACCTACACAGCATGTCTTTGGGATGTGGGAGGAAACCAGAGCACCCGGAGGAAACCCACGTAACCACTGGGAGGACATGCAGACTCCGCACAGAAGGCACCCCAGCCGAGAATCGAACCGGAGAACCTCTTTCTGTGAGGTGGCAACGCTAACCACTGCACCACCGCAGCCACCGAAAATGAAGACAAACCATAATGACATAATTTTATGTGCAAATATTATACCTCACTTATAATCTATCCAGTCATTGTCAGTCAAACATTACACAGCTCATTCAAATCCTGCCTTCTTTTAAACCTCATTTCGCCTCTGCTTGTATTGCTTTCACAATTCCCATTTCTTTCTATGTAATTTGCTCCTACCCTTTTCTAAAGATCTCAATTCCAGTTGTTTTGTTATTCACTACTTCTAGTAAAATTGGTTTAGACATTGATTTCCATTTTCTGTTAGACCCAGCAAGGCTTAGTTACCTCTAGGCAATCCTAGATTCTGTATCATAGCTCAACAAATCATTTCCTCAGTTTAAACAATTTGCTCACCCAGCATCTCTGACAAAGCAGTCTGCAGCGAATCTTTCTAGTCTGTCAACTCATTATACTCCCAGAAAATATGTTCCCAATTACCACTTTCTCCTCCATTACACCTCCAATACTTACTGTCTACCTGAGGAAAAATCCTTTGGAGTCTACTTCGGGTATAAAATACTACCAAGCAAAGATCCTAAATCTTCTACACTTTGTTGTATATTTGGGAGACATGCATATATCCCACCATTGCTTCTTTGTGAATTGCTTATCCAGTCTCTATTCCCAATCCTTTCTAACCTCCTCTGACTGATTCTTATAGTTACCATGTAATATTTTGTATGCTCTACTAATTATTCCTTTTTTTTTTAACAGCAGCTTCTGTTATAGATTTTACTAAAAACTCTACCAGTGCTGTTTTTTTGCTTTGGATTCCACTATTTCCTTCTCTTTGCCTATACTCTGATATCAATCCTTGAGATAAGGAAGGCAATCTCTAGCCTGCAGTCCAGATAAATTCTTGGCCTCTTCCCATTCTATTACCTTTCCTGCTCTAATTATTTGTTCCCAATACCTTGGTTCTTTTGGCAGTTTTCTCCAATAAATTCCAGCTCCCTTTTGTCTATTGTCAGTATCCCTAATTGCAGTCATCCCTACCGTCAGAATCTCCTTTCTCCATTCCTGTGGTGGTTTAGTTCTTAAAATACTTTCTGCTCGTTTATGAATATAATGTCCTGTATGGTTATTATTCTCCTCCTTATGGATCTGCATCCAAAATCCCAGTCTCTCCTGGTTTCCTGCCCCCCCCCCCATTTCATCACCATCCCTTTCCATTTTGAATTAAAGGTTTCTGTTTGTGCTATGTATAGGAGCATTAACTGTGCAGCTCTGAAATACTCCCTCAAATCAGGTAATCCTAAACCGCCCTGTTCAATTAGAAGAATCAGCTTATCCCACTTGAGTCCTGCCATCTTCTCCTGCCAAGTAAAATCTTTCAGCTCTTTATTAATTGCTATCCACAACTTCTCTTCTGATTGATAAAAATATGCCTGACCTGTGTATAAAACTAAAGAACTAAACCATTTTAACTGCCTGTATCTTGCTACACATTATCCATATAACAGAGCTTACAATTTCTCAATTTTTGTATTATTCTTTGTTTAGTCTCTTCCCACATATCCTTAACTGCCACACCAGAATCTTGTTTAATCCATACTCCCAAGTAGTTTGTTTTATCATGCCCCCATAAATATGGATATTGCTTAAGCAATCTGTGCGTTGGTACACAATTATCAGCTATTGCCTTTGTTTTGGTTTCATTAATTTTGTATCCCGAAAAGATATGAGACTACCTTAAAATGTTCCATAACATTGAAATGTCCTTTTCTGGTTTTATCAGGTAAAAAAATATCAACATCTGTAAACAGAGCCAGCTTTTCTCGACTACCATACCAATTATATCCTTAAATTTCTGAGTTTCTTATTTTCTTTGCCAGTGGTTCTAAACATAGTGCAAACAACAAAGGGGAAAGGGGACAACCCTGTCTGGTTCCTCTGCTCACAACAAAAATCATCAGATTGGAACCAACCCATTTTAAATTTCACCTCCAGTTTCTCATATATCTTTCTAATCAACCTTATAATTTTATCAGGGAATGCAAATGCTTCCATTGTCCTGCTCATAAACTCCCAGCTTACTCTGTCAAATGCTTTCTCTGCATCAAAACCTACAACCTGCGGTATTTTCTTACATTCAGCTTCCCTCTGGATCATTCTGTTAATGTTGTCAAATGTTCACCTCCCTTCCACAAAACCACACTGATCCACATCTATCGATTTTGGTATCACTTCTGCCATACTTTTAGTAATTACAGACAAACCCCTTATAAAAAGAAGTTACGTACTCACCATAATGTTCCATTTGTGTTGTCCATTTTTATTCTTCCTCAACGTGGGAGTTCGGTTCTGATCCATCGGAGCAGACTTTGCTTCTACAACAGCTAGTGGAAACAAAAAAACTCTCAAGCTCATCCCTTACCCACAATGCACCTATCGCAATTACCACAGATCGAGTTTGTTGACAGAAACACACAAAGGCTTTCATGGAGACTATCTGGAACTGTAAAATTATATAAAAAATGTAATAATCCATCAATCACCCGCGCTTCCACAAATCAAAGAGTAGGGGGGCTGGAGTATGGGAAGCTGAGGAAGAATGAAAATGGACAACACAGATGGAATGTTGTGGTGAGTACAAAACTTCATCTGATGATCCCAATTTTCATTCTGTTTTCAACCTGGGAGACAGAGTCCCCAGTTACCTTACATCCTGGGTGGATTTGAGGAAGGATGTTCCTAAGCAGCATTGGCCTGAATGATGCTCTACCCTTGGAGACCAGATCTAATTTGTAATGAGTAATAAAGATATGGGGAGTAGCCCAAGTTGCTGCTGCACAGATATCATCCATGGAAGCTCTAGACTGGAAAACAGCTGACATTGGTACGACCCTGGTTGAATGGGCATGCAAGGGTTTTGACAAAGGAAATCCCCATCCTATTAAAGATAAACGAGATATAATCAGTCAGCCATCTGGCGAATGTCACTTTGTTCACAGGTTTTCCCAGTCTGGTATGAAAGGAAAAACAAATAACTGGTCTGATTTTCTGAAATCTTTTGCTCTGTGAAGACAATCTTAATTGTCTGTGAACATCTAGCAAATGTAAACAATATTCACCTTTGTTAGAGAATTTGGGGGAAGAAGTCTGTCAGGTTAATACATTGGTTGATATTGGTCTCTGAAACCATCTTAGGTAGAAAAGAGGGGTTGGGGTACTGAGCAAGGCTCAATCTTTGTGAAAAATTAGGTACAGTGGTTTAGAAGACAGGGCTTGAATCTCAAACACTTCTAGTAGAAGGAACTGTACTAAGAGAATATTCTTCCAAGACAGGAACTTAATATTGCAATTATTAGTTGGTTCAAAGGGAGATTGAGTGATTACTTGCAACACCAAATTTGGGTACCAAGGTGAAGTAGGATCTTTGTAAGGAGGTTTTAAAAGAAGAGTATCCCTCAAAAATGCATAAAGTTTGAGAGAAACAACTGAAGAGCCTTGAAAACCAATGTGAAAATTGGACATAACTGCTAATTGGATTTGATTGTGGATGCTGAAGCCCCTTCATTGAAAATGAAGCTAAAAACTGAAGAATACCATGGACTGGAGCCGAAAAAGGTTCAGTGTTACTCTGGAGCAGCCAATGTGCAAATCTCTTCAGAATCCAAGGCTGTAGAATTAGGTGAGGCCAAAGGAAGGGAAACCAAATCTGTTCAGGCCAATAAGGTGCAATAAGGACAACTATGCTCTTCAACCTGACTGCTTTCTGTAGGAATTAATGGAATTGGAGGAAAGGCATAAAGGAGACGGGGGAGCTAATTGTGAAGAAGAGCACCTTTTGGTAACTCCCCTGTGGGAAGATCAGGGCAAAATAGCTGCTGCACTTGTTTAGGGGTGAGGCTAACAGGTCGCAGCATGGCTGACCCCATTTTCAGAATATCCTGACACTTTCTGATTGAGGGACCACTCATTAGGTAAAAATATGCACCTGCTTAATTTGTCTGCTATCACACTGGACTTTCCCAGAATGTACACTGCTATGAGAAAATGGTTGGATGAGATCGCGCAATGCCACACTCTGAAAGCTTCTCAGCACAATAAGTAGGATCTGGTTCCTACTTGTTTGTTGATGTACTAAACTACTGATGCTGTCCTTTTAAACTGCAATAGTTCCCGAGGGGAGAGCATCCTGGAAGGACTGCAACGCTAAAAGCACTGGTCTCATCTCTAGGACGTTGATGTGCAAATTGGCCTCTATTGGGGACCAAGTGCCTTGGACCATCCTTCCCAGACAGTGCCCCCCCCCCCCAAATGGGAAGTGTCCATGTTCACTGTGGCCTTGAGCTGATGGGGAAATGAATGGACAGCCCTGTAAAACTTGATCTGATTGAACTCACCATGTGAGATGTCTTTTACATATACTGGTGACTGCAACTGGCATGAAAATTGGTTGATAAAGCATGGACCACTGTGTTGCAAGCAGCCACTGTAAAATTCTGATGTGAAATCTGGCCAAGGGGATGAGTTTTACAGATGCTGCCATGGACCTCAGCGCCTGAAGAACTAATCTTGCTGGTACTTTGTTACTGATGATTATTTGCATGACTTGAAATCAGATCGTCTCCAGTCTTTGTGGGGGAAAGGAGGCTATTACTATCTTTGTGTTTAAACAAGCCCTTATGAAATCAAGTGTTTGTGTTGGCTCGAGGTGAGATTTTTCATAATTTATGGTTATGCTCACGCAAGAGCATGTTTGGAGAACATTTTCTCTTGCCTCTAACAACTGATGCCTGATCATAGCGGTGATGAGCCAGGCGTCCAAATATGGAAACACCCAGAATCCTTGCCGTCTCAAGTGAGCTGCTACTACTGCCATGCACTTGGTGAATGCCCTGGGGGCTGTGGTGAGGCCAAAGGGCAGTAGTCTGAAAAGATAATGACTGGCTCTCAGCCGGAAGCTCAAGAACCTTCTGGATTGCCTGTGCATCTTTACGTGGTAGTACGCATCCTGAAGGTCTACTGAACACATCCAGTCATCCTGTTCCAAAAAAGGAAGAATGGACTGAACCGTGACCATCTGGAATTTGGTTCACCAAACTGATTTGTTTAAATTGCTGAGATCTAAAATCGGTCTCCAGTTCTCTTGTCTTTTTTGGCACTAAAAAGAAGCCCGAGCAAATTCTGGATTCTCTCTGGTGGGACCTCTTGGATGACTCTTTCTCTAGCAGGCCACTGGGAGGATGCACAAGCCAATGTATTTCTTTGTGCCGGTCCCAAGCCCGGATAAATGGGAAGGGTTACGTCAGGAAGGGAATCCAGTGTAAAATTTTTGCCAGATCAAATATGCAGACAATAATACAGATTTCCATACCAGATCAGTCAAGGCCCGGGTTAACAATGACCACCTCCAGTACTGTTAGCCAACAGGGTGCTTGTGGAAATTGGGCTACCGTTGGCCAAAGGAGAAGGGGAAGAAGGGAGAAGGCAAGCCCAGAGGCAGGAGGAGAGCAGGAAGGGTAGGAGTGTGGAAGTGAGGGTAGGAACTTCGAATGTTGGCAGTATGACTGGTAAAGGGGGTAGGGCTAGCTGATATGATGGAGAGAAAGAAGGGAGCTGGCCTGACACCCAAAGCCTCACAGGAGATTTTAGTGCTCTTGTGGATTGGAGAAGGAAGAACAGAGACAGATAACTGCTCCAAAGTAAAGAACCTAAATTGCGGGCAATGTAGCCTGGGTGGGTCGATAAACTTCCTGACAGAAAATTTAAAGTTTTGAAATAAAATTTCAGATTCCAAAGCCACAATTATCCTGTCCTTATAACTAGTACTATACACAGAAATGTAAAAACATTGCAGCAAAAAAGATTTTTCCCCACATTTTTTTCATGCAAGCATTCCCAAAGAAAAAAAAAATCCCTTTACATAACAGTCTATAAAAACGACATATATCAAAAGAAAAAAAGTTTTTCTTTACAACAATGATGATGATCTTGTAGGTTTACCCAAAGGGGAACTTACCTGCCAAGCCCTGAAGGCTTGCTAGTTGAACGACATTCCAAGGAGTCCTCAGACGTGGCTCACTTCGAAGGTAAGAAAGCTGTAAGGTTTTTGGTTCTCTGACCACAGCTTTTATGAGACTCTCCCCGTGCCCCACAGTTGTTAGTCACACAGAAGGTGCCCTGAAGCTTTAGAAGTTGGCTAGTTGTCACACTTTTGGCAGAATATAATCAATATAACTTAGGCTACAACAACAATGCGCTAATATTGAACATCTGAAAAATTTCTGAAACTACATATACTTAAGTGTTTGTGGGAACAGTCCTAAAAGAAATTTGTAGAGATGCACAACTCATAAGAGAGAAAAAAGGGCCTGTGGTATTAAAATGGTCAAGTAACAAAACACTGGAAAAAAATCAAAACTGACTGTAAATAAAGCAACAGATGTGTGCAAAGTGTGTGAAATTATAACTGCATTCGAAGGTGCTTACAGTGGAAATGAATTGTCTAAGATTAAACACTGAAAATAATCTACAAAGTCTCTCAATGGCAAGGTGCACATTTAAAGTAGTAACAATGACACAGAAATTCCTAAGCCATCCATTCTGCTGCCTGTAAAGAGATGGACAAATACAATTAAAGTTTCATGTACTTGGTGTGGTTACAGGCACAGGAAGACAAATCAACAATGAAGGTCTGGATCTGTGGTAGAGAGAGAGACTCATGAATATGATGAGCCAGATGTCATGAGCTCAACTAGTGGTTAGGGTGCTGGAAGACTTGGGCAAGGGGAAATGGGAGTAGCCTTCCAATGTCTGCTCACACATCTAGGGGAAGGAAGAGATTGTTCCAGTTGGCTGATCGCCACATACAAGCTCAGGCTTACACAACATCTAAATGTCCAGGACCAAAAATATGACAATGGTGTTACTAAGGTAGTGACAATACCTCTGAACAGTGTATTGTACATCAGCATATATGCACACTGGAAGAACACTGCAGGTGAACTGGGTAATCACATCAGCAACCTGACAGTGGAGAAAGGGCTAACAAAATGGCTTTTTGTCCATGTTAACAGCTTCCTGAAGACCCTCAGAGAGATCAGGGGAGTGGCACTGGTTGCAAAGGACGGCTGATGACAAAATCAGCTCTTGCCTTTCTGCTAGCTGTTACTCTGGACCTTTTATCGGCGGAAGATAATAAGCTTCAGGGGGAGGGTGGAATATTCTGTAAGGATGATGATCTACACCTGGCTGTGGTAATGTAGCCTTCATGGTAAGGACTCCCTTTTGCCAACTTTTGCCCAGGTCAATGTCCATGCTGTCAATGACAGGGAAAGACTGAGCTGAGATTAAGTATAGGATAACTGATGGCTGTCAGATGAGAGGCAAAAAAACACAAAAAAAAAATGAAGTCTTTGCTAGGCACTAACTTTTATGCAGAGTACATAAGGAACAAAAAACCGTC
Source organism: Protopterus annectens (assembly GCF_019279795.1). Lineage (NCBI taxonomy): Eukaryota > Metazoa > Chordata > Ceratodontiformes > Protopteridae > Protopterus > Protopterus annectens. The sequence goes on along the minus strand of NC_056734.1, from coordinate 544,446,115 downwards.
CCATCCTGTTTTCCATTTTCATTCTTCCTCAACAGGGTTGGATCCAACTTTTTACAGCTTGGGGAACAGTGAAAGCTCTCAAGCTCTTCTCCTATCCATAATGCATTAGTCCCCTACCATACCTCAGATCTTGTTTGCTGACTTTTGTGAGTAAAGGTTATTTATCTATACCAGTACTTGGAGCCTCAAAAAAGGGAACACTGGTTCCTTTAGCATCTTCTGATCCTTCTAGAAGTTAAATTGGTAGGGGGCTGGAGGGAAGTTGAGGATGAAAGAAAATGGACAACACAGATGGAACATTATGGCAAGTACCATAACTTCTTTATCTGATGTCATACTCATTCCTCAAAGACTGGAACAGAGTCCCCAGCTACCTGAATCCCAGGAAGACTCTAAGGAAGGATGTTCCTGAGCACAGTTGAGCCAAAGGCTGTTCTTCCCCTAGACACCAGATCTAATTTGTATTGAGCAATAAAGGTATGAGGATTAGCCCAAGTTGCAGCTGCACAAATATTGTCCAAGGAAGATCTGGACAGAAATACTGAAGAAGCTGTCATAGACCTTGTGGAATGAGCTTTTAGAGGTTTTGGCAAAGATAAACGCAATTTGTTGGAAACAAAGGAAACACAATCTGTTACCATTTGCTAAGGTCACTTTAGCAACTGGTTTGCCCAATTTTGAGTCTGAAAAGGAGACAAATAATTGATATGATTTTGTGAAAGCTTTTGTCCTATGAAGATAAAAACTTAACTGTCTGTGGACATCTAATAAGTGCAACATGTATTCTTCTTTTGTTTGAGAAATTTGCCAAGACCGGGAAGTTGATAGTTTGACTGATATTAGATTCTGACACCACCTTAGGAAGGAAGGATGGAAATATGGGTTGGTTCTAAGAATACCCTATCCTTAAGAAAAATAAGATAAGGAAGGTTAGAAGATGGGGCTTGAATTTCTGAGACTACTCTAGCAGAGCTAATGGCACTAAAAAGATAGTTTTCCAGGTTAAAAATTTTAGTGCACACTTGGCCAATGGTTCAAAGGGAGATCGGATCAAAGATTGTAACACTAAACTCAAATCCCACAGGGAGTGTGATCTTTAAAGGGAGGTCTCAGAAGAAAGGTATCTCTTATAAAAGCCTTACAAAGTTTGGAAGAGGCTAAAGATGAATTATTGATTCCTACAAGAAAATCAGAGATGGCAGCTAGTTGTACCTTAACAGCTGAGGAACTAGCTCCCGCTGGAAAAATTGTAGCCAAGAACTCCAGAACTTTTGGACTTAGTGCAGAAAAGGAGTCAATACCTTTCTGTTCTGTCCCCCCCCCCCCCAAAAAAAAAAATCAAAGTTATGTACTCACCATAATGTTCCATCTGAGTTGCTTTTCATTTGTCTTCAACCTGTGGGAATACGGCTCTGGTATGGATCTGACTCGGCCACATATTTCACCATCGGATCCAAGCTCCAAGCTCCTCCCCTACCCATAATGCCCCTGTCTCCATCTTCCCCTCAGATTGAGTTTGCTGCAAACAGTAGCACCCCAACCTAACCATGTGCCTAACACACTGGCATTGGTACCCATAAGGAATAGAAGGAAGACAAAGGCTCACCAGAGTAGAAGCTATGTCTCTTCCATCCGGTCCACAACACAGCCCACGTAAGGCGGGAGGGATGGTTGAAGACAAATGAAAAGCAACAACTCAGATGGAATGTTATGGTGAGTACATAACTTTTATATCTGAAGCTGTTTTCATTTGATCTGCAACCAGTGCGACAGAGTCCTCAGCAGCAACAAACCCAGGGAGGTCCTCATGGAAGGATGTTCCAGAGTATGGGGGAGCCAAAGGATGCCCTGCCTCTGGACAGGAGATCTAACTTGTAATGAGAAATAAACGTGTGAGATGATGCCCAAGTAGCTGCAGAGCAAATACAGTCTAAAATAACCCTAGACCAAAGACCTAAGAAAGGCTTAGGAAAGGAAATAAAGAGCTTATCAGACTTATGAAAGGTTTTTGTTCAATTCAAATAGAAACACAGTTGCCTATGAACATCAAGCAAATGCAATTTATACATGCCCTTATTCTGGAAGTTCGGAAAGAAAACAGGGAAATTGACTACTTGGTTAATATTAGATTTTGACGTCACTTTCTAAAGAAATGAAGAGATTGTCCGTAAGGAAACCCTGTCATTATGATAAGTACAGTTGTGTACACTTACTATAAATGTAGATGTTTGAGTGCATTCACTGTTGCAGTCATTACATTTGGGTAATCCTGCTGGCAGGTTGCCCTCAGCCGACCTGAATTCCAAAGTCTTGGGTCCTGCGTCAACTGCTGTCACCCCTTCCCTGACGTCAGGGTATTAAAGAAGCAGCAGACGCCATTTTCTTCAGTTTTTCTTGCCCCAGAAGTCAGGTGCCTCCAAAAAGGGTAGTCAAACTTTATATAAATACACCAATTTAAATTTTACCTTCATCTATAAGCAAATACACCACATAAGTAGTATAAATCAGAGAAGGAAAGACAAGATCCAAAAGAAAAAAGGGGGAAGGCGGATGTAACCTGGACTGCAACAGTGAATACACTCGAACATCTACATTTATGGTAAGTATACACAACTGTACTATGTTCTTCCTGTTTCACTACTGCAGTCATTACATTTGGGTACAGTCCCAAAGCTATGGTTGGGAGGCTGGAACTAGACAGCAGTAGGAGCGGCTATGAGGCCCTTCAGAACTGCAGTGGCAAAGCCTGCCCTGGATTTAGAGTAGAGTGGCAGATGATAATGCTTTGTAAAGGTGTGCACTGAACTCTTAAGTAGCCGCCTCTAAAACGTCTCTGGTTGTTACTCCCCTGAGAAAGGCTGCTGAGGTGGCTGCAGCTCTTGTGGAATGAGGCCTAATGCCCTTAGGCACTGGCTTGCCATGGTGTAAGCAGCAGAAAGAATGCAGTGTCCTAACCACTTAGAAATAGTCTGCTTTGAGATAGGCTTTCCTTGTGATCCTGCAGCATATGCCACTAGCAATTGCTCTGTCTTCCTGAAAGCTTTGGTTCTGTCCAAGTAGAATCCAAGCTGTCTGTGTATGTCCAAAGAATGCAGAATTCTCTCCCCCTTGTTCTGTGGATTTGGGTAAAAATTAGGCAGATGGATGGCTTGGTTAAGCGCTACACTGGACACTACTTTAGGCATAAAGGTTGGGTTTGTCCTGAGGGAGACCCTGTCTGGATGAAAAATGATGAAAGGTTCCACCAGCCATGAGAGCCTGTAGCTCTGAAACTCGTCTTGCAGAAGTAATTGCTAAGAGCAGTGCTGTTTTCCAAGATAAAAGCTTCATGTCAGCAGTAGCCGCTGGCTCAAAAGGAGGTAGGGTGAGCTTTTCCAAGACATAGTTGAGGTCCCATGCAGGTATTGGTAGCCTCCTTGGGGGCCTTAAATTTTTGGCTCCTCTGAGGTACTGCCTTAATAAAGGATGAAAAAAAAGTGGTGGCTCTGTATTGCAATGAGCTGAAATGGCAGAGGCATGAATTTTAATTGATGAAAAAGATAGGCCTTTGTCCAGCATCTCAGTTAAGTATTGCAAAATCTGAGGAATATTTGGTACCGCTGTATCAGTTCCTTGTGCCTGGTTCCAAGCACAGAATCTCTTCCATTTTCCAGCATAAGACTTTCTAGCACTAGGCCTTCTGGCTTCCAGAATGACATCCATCACAGCTTTACTGAGAGGTGTTTTTTGTATGACTACATTATCCGCTATAATGCCAAGTTTAATGTCCTGAGTTGGCTGTGCATGATCTGACTGTTTTGCTGGGACAGTAGTCGAGGTATTTGAGGTAAGGCTCAAGCTGGGTATAGAGATAAGCTCCTTAGTATTGGATACCAGTAGTGGCGTGGCCAGTCTGGGGCAATCAGTATCATCTTTGGCTTCTCCTGTCTGACCTTTAGGAGTACCTTGGGGAGGAAAGGCATATACTGATAGGTTTTTCCAGCTGAAAGATTGGGCGTCCACTTTCCATGCTCATCTGTGATAAGTCCTTGTGCAGAATCTTTTTAGTTGGTAATTGAGAGGGGAGGCAAATAGATCTATGTCCGGGCATCCCCATTTCCTTGTTATCATGCTGAAGACTTGTGGCTTCAGCTTACACTCGTGGGGATCCATGAGGTTTCTGCTTAGTTCGTCTGCCAGAGTATTTTCCTTTCCTGGCAGGAATTGTGCCTGCAGATGTACTTGGTAAGTCAAAGCTGTGTCCCACAAGGTCATGGCTAGACTGCAAAGGGGGTTTATATACCACATGACCGTGGTGTTGTCTGTCTTTATCAGTAGTTGTCCCGGATGAAGTAGGTCCTTGAAGGCTGTCAGGGCATTTTGAACAGCTAACATCTCTTTTTGATTGATATGTAGATGCATTTGGTTTGAGGACCATGTGCCCTGAATGTAACTTTCTGCCATGTGGGCTCCCCAGGCATAGTCTGATGCATCCGTTGTTAGTGTCTGCTTGGCTGGAGGTAATGTGAATGCCTGTCCCTTGTTCTGTTGACAAGCCTTTGCCCACCATCGAAACTCCTGTTGCAGGCAGGGAATGAGAGTAATGACTGTTTCCCAGGCTGTGGCAATGTTGAGTCCAAACACTTTTTAGGTACCATTGAAGTTTCCTCATATGCAGTCTTGCATATGGAATTAGTAGGATGCAGGATGCCATGAAACCCAAAGCCTGCAGAATTTTTCTTGGCAGGTAACTGGGTCTTTGTTGCCAACATTTTGAAATAGGTAGTCAGTTGCCTTTGTTTGTCTGGCGTGAGATAAGCCATCTGGGAAGTTGTATTCAAGCTTCCACCCAGGAATGTAATCTCTTGTGAGGGTACTAGTTTTGATTTATTTTTGCTAACTGTGTACCCTAGGCATGTTAGAAGTCTTTTCACAAACGCCAGATGTTGAAGAAGAATGTCCTTGTTCTCTGCTTGAATGAGACAGTCGTCCAAGTAAGGATATATTTGTATTCCTCTTTGTCTGCAGAATGCAATTACTGGTGCCAGGCACTTTGTAAAGACCCTGGGTGCAGTAGATAAGCCAAAGGGCAGTGCAGAAAATTGATAATGCATTGAACCTGCCTTGAATCTTGGGTATCTTCTGCATGGTTGTCTGACTGGAACATGCAGGTATGCCTCTTTTAGGTCTAAAGTCACAAGCCAAGCATTCTTGCCCAGCATGGACAGAAGCTGCTGCAAAGTCAACATTTTGAATTTTGGAATATCCAGGAAAGTGTTCAGAATAGATAGGTCCAGAATCGGCCTCCAGGCCTTGTCCTTTCTGGGTACCAAGAACAGTCTTGAGTAAAACCTTGTCCCTGCTCTTGCCCTGGTACTTATTGAATGGCCCCCATGTCCATGAGGGATGAGACTTGTTTTTGTGCCTCTGTCCATTGATTTTTTGGCAGAAATGGCCAGCCGTTTGCCTTTGGCAGAGTATGAAAATGAAACTTGTAGCCTTGTGACACTATGTTTAGAACCCACTTGTCCTGGGATATGATGTGCCAATTCTGAGCAAAAAGTGCTGATTTTCCCCCTAAGGGTGCTGCCAGAAGGTAAGTGCTTGGTGCAGGCAGGGGGAAGTCATTGAGACTGTTTTCTGTATGTTTGTGATCTATCTTTTCCAGCTTTGGAGGTAGAAGCACTCCATTGTTTGGGCCTGTAAGAACCTTGCGCCTGGGGTAACCTAGGTGGCTGTACTTGTAAAAAATCTTTGACAGTTTGCATTGATTTAGCTTTGTTCTCCATTTTCTTTAACACCTCTTCTGCCTTAACACCAAACAAAGTATCATGTTGTAAAGGTGCATCTAGTAATTTAACTTTAACATGATCAGGCAGATTTTGTTCCTTTAACCAAGCATGCCTCCTAATTACAGAACCCGTAGCTGTGGCCCTGCAGAAGGCCTCCAAAGAATCAAAACCACATTGCAAAGTATGTTTTCCAACTTGTTCTGCTGCATACAATAAATCCTGCATAGCCTTGTTTTCTGCACATTCAGAATTTAACACCATTTTCTGTTTAAGCAATCCCATGACATGCTGCTGATACTTAAGCATATGAAATTGACAGTTTAAGGCCCTTACAGCCAAAGTTGCAGATGTGTAAACCTTTTTCCCCATCTATCCAGTGCCCTTGAATCCCTGCCAGAGGGGGTTGGGTTTTTTTGCCATGGAAGCCTTGACTCCCTTTGGACCCTGTGAAATAGTTTCTGGGTCAGCAGCAGGGTTTTTAAAAAGAAATTTGTGAGAGTCAGGAACCCTGTAATATCTGTCAGGCTTAACAGGGGCTGGGGGTAAGAAGTCAGGGGTCAGACTAGACTCCGAAAACACATAATCTACAATGTCTAACAGGTGGAATGGCTAGAGGCCTGTGCTGAGGTAGTAAAAAAAAAATCCCTGAGCCTTTTTTTAGATTCTGAAAAATCTTGGCTCTCCCAGTGGAAATGCTCCCTCATGGTATGCAAGGTTTCCCCAAAAAAATAGACCTCAGGAGGAGATGCTGAAGGTATAGATTCTTCAGCATCAGAATCTTCATGGGGAGAAAAGAATATCCCTGATCAGAAGAAGAATCAGAAGAAATAGAAACCTGATCTGAAGATTCATAGTCTGTGTCTTGTCTAGGCCTCTTATCAGGAGGGCGATGGGAACCCCTGATCAAGGTAATCAAGTCTTTGGCTATTTTGAGCATCTGTTTTTAGGCCATAGAGGCCTGTCCATGTGGCTCTTGAGTTTGTTTCCTTGCTTTAGAAGGTGCTTTAGTCTTTGAAGCTGAAGTTGTTTTAATGTAAAGATGTTTAGGTCTGAAGACACCTTCAGAAGCAGGTACCTGCTCAGCGGCTCCGAACCCATTTGAGGGATTAGCGTCCGAGGCTCCAATACCTTGAGTATCCAGCGGCATGGCCGACTCCAAGTGGGAGTCGGTAGCGGCCTGCGACTCAGCGGGCGTCAGGGGCTGCGAAAGCGCCTCAACTGAGAACTGGCGAACCGGCGACTGGCTTAGGAGAAGCTTCGTTGTCGGTTTTGGGCCCCGGTTGTTTTTCTCTATCCTTTTTTTTGCAAACTCCGGTAGCCGGATGGCTATCAGACGACATTTCACGATAATTAAACTGGCGTCCAAAAACGTTTAAAGCAAAATCACACAGACGCTTAATAGTGCGTTGGTTAAATCTAGCACAAAACTGACAACCAATAACGTTGTGATCAGGGCCTAGGCAAGAAATACAGTAAGAATGAAAATCCTTATGAAGTATTTGCTTACCACAAGAAATACAATTATTAACTTTTTCTGACATCGGTCTGGAGCAAGAAAAAAGTTTCCCCAACGGGGTACTTAGCTTTATTGAAGACTTCGGATCTGAAACTCAAACACGAAAATCTCAGGAGTCGGCCGACCGGCAATAGCGAACTGCTTCTGCTTTGGGCACCGCGCGGCAAGAAAGACTGAAGAAAATGGTGTCGGCTGCTTCTTTTATACCCCTAACGACCTGACATCAGGAAAGGGGTGACAGTAGCATTCGCAGGACCCAAGACTTTGGAATTCAGGCCGACTGAGGGCAACCTGCCAGCAGGATTACCCAAATGTAATGACTGCAACAGTGAAACACGAAGAACATCACCATATAAGGGGGACTGACAGATAAGGTCTGGATCTTTGATACCCTTTTAGCCGAAGTAATGGCGACCAGAAAAGCAGTCTTCCAGGACAGGAATTATACGTCCACTGTAGCAGCTGGTTCAAAGGGGGAGAACCCAAGGCTTATCGGACTAGGGTAAGATGCCAAGGGGGCACAGGGTCCTTAACTGGAGGCCTGAGTAAAAAGGTACCTTTCAAAAAGTCTTTACAAAGCTTGGAAGAAGCCAAGGAAGTCGAATTGTCTCCTATATGAAAATTGGAGACAGCTGCCAATTGTACCTTTACTGTAGAAAAGCTAGCACCCTGATGAAAAATATCTGCCAGAAACTCCAAAATGGCAGGGACTGGAGCAGTGAAGGGGTCTAAATCATGCTGAGAAGCCCATATGGAAAAACTTTTCCACTTACTTGAATAAATCTCCCAGGTGGAAGATTTGTGAGCTGCTACCAAAATCTTCTTAACAGGAGACGACAGCCTGGGAGTCCAAGCTATCACTGGAACTGGAGCAGCCAAGCCATGAACTTCAGACTGACCAGATCTGGGTGTGGAATCCCTAAGAGATGCGTGATCAGATCCAGAACCAGGTCTAATGTCCAGAGAGGACACACTGCATGAGACCACAGAGAGGGGAACCACACTTGGCGAGGCCAGAAGGGGGGGCAACGAGGATCACTAAGCTCCCCAGCCGTCAAGCTTTCCGAATGAATTTCGGGATCAGAGGGAGTGGAGGATAAGCATACAGAAAACCTGAAGAGGGCTGTGCACAAGAGATGCCCTGGCAATCTGACAGATTTGGAGTGCTTTTGCAAGGAAGAGTGGGCAAATATTGCAAAGTCAAGATGTGCCATACTGACAGACTCCTACCCAAGATGACTGAATGCTGTAATTAAATCAAAAGCTGCTTCAAAGTATTAGTTTAGGGGTGTGCACACTTATGCAACCAGCTTATTGTACATTTTTTTATTTTTTATATTTTTTCCCCCCAACAGATTTGTTTGTTTTACAATTGAATTATACAAGTTATAGGTCACTTTAAGGGTGGAAAAAGTTTTTAAATGATTTATTGTGGTCTCATTTTTTATATCACAACAACCTGGCATTTTAACAGGGGTGTGTAAACTCTTTACATCCACTGTATATACATATCTAAAAAGCTACGCACTAACAGAAAGGGAAAAGTTAAATTTTTTTTTTTTTTTGAAAATAAGGAAACATTAAGGGAAAAAATTACTACTTGGGTATGACAGAAAAGTAAGACTAGAAAATCCCAACAATGGTAACAAAACAAACTAAAAACTGTAGAAAAGGCAAGACAGGGCAATTACAGGATGAAGATAAAAAGAAAAATATATTACATCTGCTGTTTTCCTCACAACTATAACAAAGCTCAATAGCTAACTGTGACCACATCCATAAGCGAAGGTGGCAAACAAGATCTGAGGTATGCTAGGGGACTATTGCATTATGGGTAGGAGAGGAGCTCAAGAGTGTTCAGTGTTCCATGACCTCTAAAAAGTGGCAGTGTCAGATCAGAGGGTTGGAGCCAAACCCAGTCATTGCAGAACGACTGAAAATGACATCAGATCAAGACATCTCTCACAACTTGAACATATTACAAAAACTAATAATGGGAGGGAGCAACAAGAAAGGCTTACGGCAATGAGGAAATACAGACGAAAAGCAAAGTTCATTGCAGAAAGAATGCAGAGTAGTGCAACAGAAAAAAATAATGGCAAATTTGTTGAATAGACTCAATACTGGAGCAGAATGCAATATTCTGTCAGTTTACACCAAAAGTGCTGAAGTTGCAAGGTAATGTTTGCATTAATCAATCAGTTTGTTTGGTTTACATCGGTTAACTAGGGAGGTGTGCAGGTCCACAGATCTTTTTCAGGTGCAAACAGAGTCAATATATGCAAGCATTTCAAGATTAAGCATAACACTGTTTCTGTTGTACAACTCAAAAGACAAACTATAGTATAGTAACAATGAAGATGATCTGATAATTACAATGAGTAATATATACACTACAATATGTCAATTAATAAAGAGCAATATACTTGTTAACACTCTTTCAAGTAAAGTGATACAGCTGTCAAAATACTACAAAGAAAACCAACTAAAAAATGTGTCCAAAGAAATTTGCATAGGCTTATACAGCGTGTGTGCGTAATTTATTGGGATTCACAGTTCCTAGGAAGAAGGAATTAGATAGGGATTTACACAGACGTAATAAAGACGCAGTTAAGTAGATGTAATTACTGACAGAAAAGGAGATAAGTAGTAAAGTAATGGCAGTCAGTCTTATGATTTATACCAGATTACTAATAAGAAAGCTAATGACAGTTCTCAGTACAGTATTCATAACATCTGCATAATGTAAATTTAAAACAAATTTTAATGACTTTATTTAGTTTAGGACCCTGGGAACTACCGCCCCATTAGCCTGACGAGCCTGGTCTGCAAGGCTATGGAACGTATCATCATGGAACTTATAACCAATGACACTGGTAATCTCCAAACTCTGGACCCTACCCAGTTCGGGTTTGTAAAAGGCAGATCATGTCTCCTAAACCTGAAAGACTTCTTTGAAGCAGTCATCAAAGCCGTAGATGAGGGTAAAGTGGTTCACACATCCTATCTAGATCTCGCCAAGGCTTTTGACACCATCCCCCACTCTGGAATTATAGATAAACTCACTAAACTAAGTATAAATCCCTAGGTCACAAGATGGGCTGCCAACTGGCTCACTGACAGAACCCACACTGTGAAAGTAGCAGACTCTAAATCCAACTTCACACCAGTGACAAGTGGAGTACCACAGGGTTCAATCCTAGGTCCTCTCCTGTTTGGTATCTACTTCTCTGAAGTACAGACTAACACAGAAGGTCTTTGGCTAACAAAGTTCGCAGATGACTGCAAACTAGGAGCATTAATCAAAACTCCTAACGATGTGGACATCCTACAAAAGGGCCTCGCTGATACAGATACCTGGTGTCAAAGCCATGGCCTCAATCTCAATGCCAAAAAGTGCACTGTCGTCCCTTTGGGTAAAAACTCTGTACCCATGAACTACCACATAGGCGGTAGTCTACTTAACACCAAAAGTGTGATAAGAGACCTTGGGACACAGGTGGACAGTAGTCTCTCCTTTGATAATCACATCGCCACAGTAGTCAGGAAATCCTTCTACGTGGCACACCATCACAAAAGGTTTCGCATCTAGGAAAAAAATAGGTCATTGTTCTTCTCTACTCATCACTCATTAGACCCATTATAGCGTACAATGCCCCTTTTGGTATGTACCTCACAAGACATCTACAACAACTAAAAAGGCTGCAGAAATACCTCACAAAGAGGATTACCGGCCTCAAACAGATGCCCTACGCAGACCGTCTCAAACAAACTCCAACTTTACTCTGTCGCATATCACCTACTCAGAGGCGATCTCTGCCTAACATACAAAGCTATGTCAAACCCAGAGCTGTTGCACATGCTCCACTTAAAGAAATCCCAATCCCTCTGAGCTACACGCTCTAGGGACCTAAACCTTGTCACCACAATAAACAGAACCATGGTGGAGGGATAGATTCCTGTCCCAGAGACTCCCCATACTCCGGAACAAACTACCTATCTATATGAAACAAAGCTCCTCATTAGCACTCCAAGAAAAATCTTGATGATTGGATGGGAGATAGGAAATTCACCCCGGGGATCACTTCTGTGGCTCTGCTTGACAGGGGCACAGGAAAATAATATTCTTGAGTGGCAAAAGACAAGGTACCATTTGGCTAGGCTTATATAGGCCCTAGGGCCAACAGCCTAGTACCTACCTATGTAGTACAAAATGAGTATCAGAATTTGGTTTCTATAGATGCTAATTATATGGATAATAGCAGGTACACTTGCTGCTATCATGTAAAATCTTCTGAAGCACAGCTCTTACGTTTGGTGTAATGGGGGCATTTCAAACACTTTGTGGAATGTTATTCTACACTCTTCCTGTCAGTGTATAAGGGGATTGAACCAGAAGGGTTTTAACACACTTCCTTACTCAGCAAGTGGTGGTCCTGAAGGGCAATATTTGTTGTGCATTAGTTTGCAAGTTAAACGCTGTACAAAGACTGTTCATGTTTGCAAGGGGAATCAGTTGCATTCGTTTTTAGCAAGGCACTGATGTCCACATTTATAAATACAGCACTCAACTTTTTGAAGGATTATGCATTTCTGGAATGTTCAGCAATAATATGCAGGGCATATTCATTTCATAGATTATCAGGCTTTTACAGTTTTTCTTTTCAGAAGAATTGAGATTTTATAGGCTACTTTTAACTATTTTAGGACCTTTTAAGTCTGAGTTTCAATGTGTGGACAATGACAGATATAGGTTTGATCAGGTAGGATTGACAGATTTTTTTTGTTGTGCCACTGACAGCATAGGACGGCCTTTGGTACATTTTGCGTGTAGATGGTCAGAATGGCTGAAATTTTTTTTCTGAGCTATGTATTATTTATGTTGACATTTCTGGTATTCAAACTGTCTGCATTCTAGTAGCAGATTCTAAAGGTAAGAGTTATTTTTTTAGAAGATGGTTAAGCTCTTGAGAAGATGGAATGGATCTGGTGATTGCCAGATCAAGATCATATAGCAATCAGTTTAGATTTGAAAATTGTGGTTGGATATTATTTATGTCAGTGCATTTCTTCATGATCAAGAAGAGGAGGAGGAGTGTGAGGGCAGTGCCAAGGATCAATTGGTGGAAGTTGAAAAAGGGTGATTGTGAGGTGGAGTTCAGGAAAGCACAGGGTGGCAGTGAAGAGTCACCGAACAGCTGTGTAACTACAGCAGAGCTGGTAAGGGAGACAGGTAGAAAGGTGCTTGGTGTGACATATGGACAGAGGAAGGAGGGACAAGGAGGCCGAGTGGTAGAATGAGAAAGTACAGGAAAGTATGCAGAGGAAGAGGTTGGTGAAGAAGTGGGATTGCCAGAGAGATGAAGAAAGCAGACAGGAGTACAAGGAGATGAGGCGTATGGTGAAGAGAGAGGTGGCGAAGGCTAAGAATAAGGTGCATGGAGAGTTGTATGAAAGATTGGACATTAAGGTTGGAGAAAATGACCTGTACCGGTTGGCTAGGCAGAGGGACAGAGCTGGGAAATATGTGTAGCAGGTAAGGGTTATAAAGGATAATGAGGGGAAACATACATACAAGTGGGGAGAGTGTTGAGTAGATGGAAGGTGTACTCTGAAGGGCTGATGAATGAAGAGAATGAGAGAGAGAAAGAAAGCTGGATGATATGGGCACAGTGAATCAAGAAGTGCAATAGATTAGCAAGGATGAAGTAAGGACAGCTATGAAGAGGATGAAGAATGGAAAGGCTGTTGGTCCAGATGACATACCTGTGTAAGTATGGAGGTGTTTAGGAGAGATGGCAGTGGAGTTTTTAACCAGATTGTTTAATGAAATCTTGGAATGTGAGAAGATGCCTGAGGAGTGGAAAAGTGTTTTGGTACTGTTTTTTTAAGAATAAGGGTGATGTGTACAGCTGTAGTAACTACAGAGGGATAAAAAGTACAGTTGTGTACACTTACCATAAATGTAGATGTTCGAGTGTATTCACTGTTGCAGTCATTACATTTGGGCAATCTGCTGGCAGGTTGCCCTCAGATGGCCTGAATAACAAAGTCTTGGGTCCTGCGTCGGTTGCTGTCTCCTCTTCCATGACGTCAGATCATCAGGGGTATAAAACATGCAGCCGACGCCATTTTAATCATTTTTTCTTGCCCCAGATGTCAGGTGCCCCCCAAATGGGGAGCAAAAAATATACATACATATATATACATATTCTTTAGAACACAAAAATTTTACCTTCAACTAAAAGCAAATACACCACAAAGGATTTTGAGCATAGTGAAGGAAAGAATAGGTATAGTAATAGAGAAGAAAGAGGGCTGGCAAGTGGGTAACCCAGACTGCAACAGTGAATACACTCGAACATCTACATTTATGGTAAGTGTACACAACTGTACTACGTTCTTTGTGTTTCACTGTTGCAGTCATTACATTTGGGTAGAATCCCAAAGCTATGGATGGGATGATGGAACTAAACAGCATTAGGAGCAGCTATAAGGCCCTGCAGGACTGCAGTGGCAAAGCCTGCCCTGGATTTAGAAAAGAGAGGTAAATGGTAGTGCTTTGCGAACGTATGAACTGAGCTCCAAGTAGCAGCTTCTAGAATGTCTCTGGTAGGAACCCCTCTGAGAAAGGCTGCAGAAGTAGAAGCAGCCCTGGTGGAATGGGATCTGATCCCCTTGGGCACAGGTTTACCATGGTGCAAGTAGCAGAAACGAATACAATGGCTTATCCATTTTGAAATAGTCTGCTTTGATATAACCTTCCCCTCTGTTCCTGCAGCAAATGCCACCAGTAGTTGCTCAGACTTTCTTAGAGATTTTGTCCTGTTTAAGTAGAATCTTAGTTGTCTGTGTACATCCAATGAATGCAGAATCTGCTCCCCCTTGTTCTGCGGATTTGGGAAGAAAGTCAGCAAATGAATGGTCTGGTTAAGAGCCACACTGGATACCACCTTAGGCATAAAAGAAGGATTGGTCCTGAGGGCCACCCTGTCCGGGTAAAAGATAATGAAAGGCTCCACTGCCATGAGAGCCTGTAGTTCTGAGACCCTTCTAGCTGAAGTGACTGTCAAAAGAAAGGCCGTCTTCCAAGAAAGAAATTTTATATCCGCAGTAGCAGCTGGTTCAAAAGGAGGTAGGGTGAGTTTTTCCAGCACAAAATTGAGGTCCCACGCAGGAGTCTGTGCTCTCCTGGGAGGCCTTAAATTTTTGGCTCCTCTGACGTACTGCATTAGCAGGGGATGACAGAAGAGAGGAGGGTCTGTGTTGTAATGAGCCGAGATGGCAGAGGCATGGATTTTTACTGATGAAAAAGATAGGCCCTTGTGAAGCATCTCAGTTAAGTATTGCAAAATCTGAGGAATATCGGGCTTTGCTGTGTCTATTCCTTGTGCTTTGCTCCAAGCACAGAATCTCTTCCATTTATCAGCATAAGATTTTCTAATACTAGGCCTTCTAGCCTCCAAAATGACATCCACCACAAGTTTACTGAGAGATGTGATTGGTGAATTTAATTGATTAGCCATGCTGCAAGATTCAGAGTTTGGAGCCGAGTATGCAGAATTTGATAGTTCTGCTGAGACAGCAGATGAGGTGTTTGAGGCAAGTACCATGGAGGAAGGTGTGACATATTCCTTAGAAGCCGGTACCAGTGTTGGCGAGGCCAGTCCGGAGCAATCAGAATAATTCTTGGTTTTTCCTGTCTGACTTTTAGTAAGACCTTGGAGAGTAGAGACAGAGGGGGGAAAAGGCATAGACTGATAGGTTTTTCCAGCTGAAGGATAGAGTATCCACTTTCCATGCTTTTTTGTGATGAATTCTTGTGCAGAATTTGTCCAACTGATGGTTTTGGGGAGAGGCAAATAGATCTATATCTGGGCTCCCCCATTTTAGTGCCAACATGCTGAAGATTTGTGGATCCAGTTTCCATTCATGTGGGTCCATAATATTTCTGCTTAGGTCGTCTGCCAGAGTATTTTGCTTTCCTGGCAGGAATTGAACTTGAAGATGTATTTGGTAAGTCAAGGCTGTGTTCCACAAGGCCATGGCTAGTCTGCAAAGGGGGTAGAAGTGGGTACCTCCCCTGCTTGTTTATGTACCACACAACTGTGGTGTTGTCCGTCTTTATCAGTAGTTGTCCTGGATGAAGGAAGTCCTTAAAGGCTGTTGGGGCATTCTGTACCTCTAGCATTTCTTTCTGTTTGATACGTAGATGCATTTGATTTGGGCTCCATTTGCCCTGAATGCATTTCCCTGCCAGGTGGGCCCCCCAAGCATAGCCTGATGCATCTGTAGTTAGGGTTTGGGTGGCAGGGGGTAGAATGAATGATAGTCCCTTGTTTTGGTGACATGCCTCTGCCCACCAAGGAACTCCTGTTGCAGGCAGGGAATGAGAGGAATCATTGTTTCCAGGCTGTGACAATGTTGACTCCATAAGCTTTTTAGGTACCACTGAAATTTCCTCATATGCAGTCTTGCATATGGAATTAGTAGAATGCAGGATGCCATGAACCCCAAAGCCAGCAGAATTTGTCTTGCAGATAAGCTGGACTTTTGTTGCCACTTGTTTGAAATATGCTGTCAATTGAATTTGTCTGGTGAGGTAAGCCATCTGGGCAGTTGTATTCAAGCTTGCACCCAGGAATGTAATTATTTGAGAGGGTACCAGTTGTGATTTCTTTTCGTTTATGGTGTACCCTAGGCATGCTGGAAGCGCCTTTTTACAAATGCCAGATGCTGAAGAAGAGTGTCCTTGTCCTCTGCGTGAATGAGACAATCGTCCAGATATGGATAAATCTGAATGTTTGTCTGCAAAATGAAATTACTGGTGCCAGGCACTTTGTGAAGACCCTGGGCGCAGTAGACAAGCCAAAGGGCAGTGCAAAGAACTAGTAATGCATATAGCCTGCTTTGAAGCAAAGGTATCTTCTGCAAGATTCCCCAATTGGGATATGCAGGTATGCCTCTTAAGTCTAGAGTTACCAACCAGGCATTCTTGCCTAGCATAGGCAGGAGCTGTTGTAAAGTCAGCATTTTGAATTTTGGAATGTCCAGGAAGGTATTTAGAATGGATAAATCCAGAATTGGATGCCATGATTTGTCTTTTCTGGGAACCAAGAAAAGTCTTGAATAAAACCCTTGTCCCTTTTCTGGAACTGGTTGAATAGCCCCCATATCCATGAGGGACATGACTTGTTTCTGGGCTTCTGCCCACTGATTTGATGGCAGATCTGGCCATCTGCTTGGAATTGGTAACGTGTGGAAATGAAATCTGTATCCCTGGGAAAATATATTTAAGACCCACTTGTCCTGGGTAATTAGATGCCAGTTTTGAGCATGAAGTGCTAGTTTTCCCCCCAAAGGGGCTACCAAAAGATAAGTGCTTGGAGATGGCAGAGGAAAGTCATTGAGACTGTTTACTGTAGGGTGGTGCTTTGCTACCTCCTGATTTGGAGGTGGAGGCACCTCATTGCTTTGATCAGTAAGATCCTTGTGACTAAAACATGGAGCCTTTGGAGCGCCTAGGTTTGTCCTGAGCGGCTCTGTTAGACACTGGAAAGGACCAATTCTTAGTAGGCCAGTGTCTAGGCCAGTGTCTACTGAACCTGGATGACTGCACTTGCAAGAAGTCTTTTACAGTTTGCATACATTTAGTTTTGTCTTTCATCTTTTTTAAAACCTCTTCTGCCTTATTACCAAACAGACTGTCCTGCTGTAAAGGAGCATCCAACAATTTATCTTTAACATGATCAGGCAAATTTTGCTCCTTGAGCCAAGCATGCCTTCTTAACACAGATCCAGTTATGGCGGCCCTGCAAGAGGCCTCCAAGGAATCAAAACCGCATTGCAAAGCATGCTTTCCAACCTGTTCTGCTGAATGCAATAAATCCTGTAACTCCTTATTTTCCACACAATCAGAAATCAACATCAGTTTCTGTTTCAGTAGGCCCATAACATGCTGTTGATATTTAAGCATATAAAACTGGCAGTTTAAAGCCCTGATTGCCAAGGTTGCAGACGTATAGACCTTCTTACCACATCTATCCAGCGCCCTGGAGTCTCTATCTGAAGGGGTAGGATTTTTGGCTGTAGAAGCTTTAACACCCTTGGGACCCTGAGAAATAGTTTCAAGGTCAGCAGCAGGATTTTTTAAAAGAAATTTGTGGGAGTCAGGAACCCTGTAATATCTGTCTGGCTTACTAAGAGCAGGAGGCAGGGAATCAGGAGCCATACTTGATTCTGAGAAAACATCATCCACAATGTCTAATACAGGAGGTACAGCCAAAGGTCTATGCTGAGGAAGAAGAAGAAAATCCCTAAGCCTCTTTTTGGATTCTGAGAAGTCCTGACTCTCCCAATGAAAATGTTCCCTTAAAGTATGCAAAGTCTCTCCAAAAGAGTAATCCTCAGGAGGAGCAGCAGAAGGGATGGATTCCTCTGCATCAGAGTCCTCATAAGGTGGGATAGAAAATTCCTGATCAGAAGAGGAATCAGAAGAAATGGAAACCTGATCTCAAGATTCATAATCAGTGCCTTGCCTGGGCCTCTTGGCAAGGGGGGGTTGGGAACCCCTGATCAAGGTAATTAAATCCTCAGCCATTTTAATCATTTGTTTTTTAGGCATAGGGGCCTGAGGACTTGGCTCATGCGTCAGTTTTTTAGACATAGAAGTAGGTTTTGGCCTTGTTTTTGATGATGGCGTTGGTTTAATATACAAATGTTGAGGCCTGAAAACACCCTCAGAAGCCGGTGCCTGCTCAGTGGCTCCAGACCGATCCAAGGGAGAGACATCCGTGGGTTCAATACTTGCAGAATTTCGTGGCATACCGGACTCCGAATGGGTCTCGGTAGAGGCCTGCGACTCAAAAGTAGCAGGCATCACTGAGTACCGGGGAACCGGCGACTGGCTTAGGAGAAGCTTCGTCGTTGGTTTTGGACCTCGACAGTCTGTCTCTGTCTTTTTCCTTGCGTTTTTTGTGAATTCCGGTAGTCCGATTGCTAACCAACAACATTTCAGGATAGTTAAATCTTGAACCAAAGTACTTAGAAGCAAAAATATACAGAAGTTTAATAGTGCGTTGGTTAAATTTAGCACAAAATCGACAGCAAGGCACGTTGTGATCAGGGCCTAGGCAAGGAATACAGTACAAATTAAAATCCTTATGAGGTATTTGCTTCCCACAAGTAATGCAATTATTAACTTTTACTGACATCGGTAAGGAGCAAGAAAAAGTTTCCCCAACAGGGTACTTAGATTTAGTTTGAAGACTTTGGTTCTGAAACTCGAAAATGAAAATTTCAGGAGTCAGCCGACCGATACTTGCTAAGTGCTTCTGCTTCGGGCACCGCACGGCAAGAAAGACAGACTAAAATGGCGTTGGCTGTATGTTTTATACCCCTGATGTCATGGAAGAGGAGACAGCAACCAATGCAGGACCCAAGACTTTGTTATTCAGGCCGACTGAGGGCAACCTGCCAGCAAATTACCCAAATGTAATGACTGCAACAGTGAAACACGAAGAACATCCAGGACCGCAACAGTGAATACACTTGATCATCTACATTTATTGTAAGCGTACACAACTGTACTATGTTTTTCGTATTTCACTGTTGCAGTCATCACACACGGGTTGATTTCCAAAGCTGAAGAATGAGTGGAGGCAGTCCTGAAGAGTTGGGGCTGGCTAGTATGCCCTGCTGGACTGCGGTTGCAAAACCCGCCCTGGATTTGGAAAAGAAAGGCAGGTGGTAATGTTTGGTGAAGGTGTGAACAGAACTCCAGGTAGCAACTTTCAGAACGTCCCTGGTAGGGACCCCCCCTGAGGAATGCTGTAGAGGTAGAAGTAGCCCTAGTGGAATGCGTTCTGACCCCCTGAGGGGTTGGTTTCTCATGGTGTTTGTAGGAGAAATGGATACACTGTGCTATCCATTTGGAAACTGTTTGTTTTGAAATGGCCTTGCCCTCTGCCCCTGGTGCAAAACTGACTAGTAACTGGTCAGTTTTTCTGAAGGTCTTGGTCCTATCAAGGTAGAATCTGAGATGTCTGTGCACATCCAAGGAGTGCAGGATCCTTTCCCCTTTACTTTGAGGATTAGGGAAGAAGGTTGGCAAAGGGACATATTGGTTTACAGCTACACTAGACACCGCTTTAGGCATAAAGGAGAGGCTTGTCCTCAGGGAAACCCTGTCAGCATGAAAAATAATGAAGGGTTCTACAGCCATAAGTGCTTGTAACTCAGACACTCTTCTAGCTGAAGTGATGGCCAGAAGCAAGGCTGTTTTCCAAGAGAGGAACTTTAACTCTGCTGATGCTGCAGGCTCAAAGGGTGGTAGTGTGAGCTTTTCCAGTACAAAGTTAAGGTCTCAAGCAGGGGTGGGAGCTCTTCTTGGTGGCCTTAAGTTGTTTGCCCCTCTCAGGAACTGTTTGATGAGAGGGTGAGAGAAGAGAGGTGGCTCAGTGTTGTAATGAGCCGAGATGGCATGGATCTTTATGGAAGAGAAGGAAAGGCCTCTGTGGAGTTGCTCTGCTAGGTAATCCAGGATTAGGGTTAAGGAGGGCAGTGCTGTGTCCTCTCCTTTAGACTGACTCCAGGAACAATACCTTTTCTGCTTATCCGAATAAGATTCCCTTGTACTGGATCTTCTGGCTTTCAGAATGACATCCAGCACCTACTTGCTCACTGGTGGAGAATTTAAGGAATATGCCAGGCTGCAAGATTCAGGGTTTGCAGTTGCGGATGCAAGACCTGTCCCTACTGTTGAGTGAGGAGGTTTGGGATTTGGGGTAGGTGCCATGGTGGCACCAGGGACAGGCTGCACAGTAGTGGGTACCATTGCTGGCGTGGCCAGTCCTGGGCAATTAGGACTGCCCTTGGTCTGTCCTATCTTGTCTTGAGTAACATTCTTGCGAGAAGAGGCAGAGGGGGAAATACACAGATTGAGAGGCTTACCCACTGGAAGGACAGGGCATCCACTTTCCAGGCCCTGCTATGAGGTGTGTAGAATATGAATGGCCAAATCATGTGTTCAAGGAGATTGAGTATGTGAAAACCTGTATGTATCGATTTGAACTCTGTACTACGAACTATTGAGTAAACTGTGAATAGTGGAAAAGTACTGAAAAACAAGAGCCTGCTTGACAGCAGGAAATGTGCCTTATATGGAAGTGTATCCGATTTTCTTTCTCTGCTTAGAGATGTAGTAATGTGAACTGATTCAAGCCTACGGGTAAACCACTGATTGGTTAATTGTCTTTTGTACTATTTTAATTGGTCTAGTTTATATTTTTGTACTGTCAGCAATATCACCAGCATATAAGCTTATGCATTCCTTTGTTCGGGGTGTCTCCCTGGTACTTTCCAGTAGGCTCCCACACGTGTGTAATAAATACCACTGAAAGAGAGGAAGAAGTGTCTTGTCTTCATTTAAGGTAAAATGCAAACACAACAATTGGTGCAGTTTACTCTGATTTGAATTGACAACGGCTGCGGTGGTTGGGGACTGAACGAAGTACTGCTAGTAAAAGGGCCCATGACAGAATTTTCTTTTCTGGCAGGGTTTCGTTCATTTCCTATACTTATCTGCTTCACAAATTTGGTATTGATAATTTTATAGAAATGTAATAATTCCTCTCATTCAGTTGTTTTGAGGCAAGTAGCATGCATTTTTTTTTTCTTTTCCCTCTGCTATTGATTGTGCAGTATGAGTGGGTTAAAACAATACACTGGTGACATAAGAGTGAAAGGAGATACAAGAGTGGGGAAAACAACGTTTACAAAACATTATAGCTACCTCTGTAAAATACAGAACAGCTTATCGTGTGAAAATGGGAGCGAGTGTGGCAACCATAAGAGAGCCAGAAAGAGGTACACCAGCTGGTTATATGTATTTTCGTGTGTCCCGGGACAGCTGTATGTTTATAAGTCGGTGGGTCGCCCTCACTGGGGACGATGGTAAACTCGCCTTTCCAGAGAATGGTAGTTTTAATAAAAATATTTTGCTTAATCTCCAAGGGAAATTATAGAGAAAAGGGAGAAGAATACCAGGGTTGTGCTGGGCAGCATTTAATGACTGGATGACACAGGCGAAAGAAAGAGAAAAGGATTTGGTTATTAGTAGCTTAAAGGATGATCAGCAGAAATTAAAAGAGCAACTGAAAGAATTACAACAAACTGCTAGTAATTTAGATATAGTAAACGGTAAATGTTTGAAGGACCCACCCTTTAAGGGGCTTTATCCTGTGAAGGAATTAGCTAAATTACAGATAACTGAATCGTCGGAAGGCGATAATGCTTGGCTCCCCCCACCACCAACTGCACCACCGATTGCACCCCCGCAGTATCAGCCCCACCTCGCTCAACAAGGAGCGGAAGCACAGCAGCCAGATTCCTCCACTAAAGCCCCCACCCCTAAAGAAAGAGAACGAGCAGTGGACAGTCACTCTAGTGACTCAGATCCAGACACAAGCGATAGAAAAAAGGGACCAAAAACTCATAGTAAGACTCCAAGAAGCAAAAGCTGTAATGTATTTTAAAGCTAAACCCTACTATAAAGGTAAAGGAAAACTACATTTACACCGATTAAGGCATTTTGGTCAGTTCCCCGCTATAACTGACAGTGGGGATGGGTATTTTGGACCAGATAAATTTAATCCAGATTCAGGGTTTACCTTTGAGGGAGGTACCTAACCCAGCTCATGCTAGAAGTGCACAGGAACCACCGACTGTTGTAGTACCTAGGGCGTGGTCAGTGTTTGATTTTCAAGACATTACTTAATCGTTACAGTCTATTCATACTAATCCAGCTAAGTTCCAGCGTGTGCTGGCAGGACATATTTGTTTACAAAATCCTACGATAGAAGAAGTTAAGGCAGTTCTTCAGTACGCCATACCGGCTGATCTGATGAAACGGATTTGGGACCATGCCAATATCCCTACTCCGATTTCAAAACATGATGCACACGGAGATAATGGGTTCGAAGCGGTTAGACAGCGTATAGTAGATGCTATCACAAGAACAGTTACACCCACACCCAACTGGTCCAAAATCAAGTCAGTTCTTCGAAAAGAAGAAACTTGTGGATGAGTATTTAAATCATCTCACTGAAGCCTTTGAGGCTTATTCTGGGTATCCAGAACCCACCGAACCCACTGAAGGGCTGGCACAAAGGTGGATTGTCGGCTGCTTTCGTAGAAGATGGCGTCGGCTGTTAGCTTTGTACTCCTGACGTCACGGAGTATGGTTGAACAGCCGACGCCAGACCCAGACTTTGGGATTCTGGCCGACCAAGGGCTGCCTGCCGGCAGGGGAGAACCCTACAGTCATGACTGCAACAGTGAAACACAATGAACATCTCAGGGGATTCCTCGGCCTAGCAGGTTATTGTAGACAGTGGGTGCCCAATTTTTCGGAAATTTTGGCCCCTCTGTTACAGCCTCTAAAAAAGGAGGTCACAGACCCTCTTGCCTTGGTCCCCAGAACATGAAAACGCCTTTCAGGCTATTAAAACGGCACTGATTAACCCACCTGCCCTGGGGCTCCCGGATTATTCTAAACCCTTTGTTTTCTTCTGTTGTGAAAGAAATAAAACTGCCCTGGGCCTGCTGGTGACCTATAGCATATTACAGTACTCAGTTAGACCCTGTTGCTTCTGGCTACCCATCCTGTTTACGAGCAGTGGCAGCCACTGCTGTTTTGATAGATATGGCAGCACCATTGACATTAGGACATGACACTATATTAGCAGTACCTCATGTAGTACAAGCATTACTTTTAAAAACAAGGACTCAATATCTTTCTAATGCTCGCCTCACTAAATATGAGTTAAGTTTATTAAGTAATCCCGCTGTTGAAATTACACGTTGCCCACCACTAAACCATGCGTCATTAATTCCAACTAGTGACGAGGGCGAACCACATGACTGCGTGCTTTTAGTTAACACTGTTCTGTCTCCTAGATTAGATTTGCAAGATGTTCCTTTGCTTAATACTGATTTAGTTCTTTTTGTAGATGGATCCTGTTTACAAAATTATTTTGGCAAACTTCAGGCTCCACAGTCAGTCTGCTCACCATCTGAGGCTTTACAAACTGGACAATTACCACCTGGCACTTCCGCACAAGCCGCGGAATTAGTGGCACTTTCGCATGCATGTAAAACGGCCAAAGACAGATCTGTTACTATTTATACTGATTCATGCTATGCCCATGGTGTTGTTCATGATTTTGGCACCCTATGGAAGGAAAGGGGGTTTTTGACATCCTCTGGGGCACCAATTAAAAATTACCTGTATGTTGATCACCTCTTGCAGGATTTATTACCACCTTCCAAAATTGCTGTTGTCAAGTGTGCAACTCACCAGTCTAACAACTCCCTAGTAGCTAAGGGAAATAATTTAGTTGACTGGGCTGCCAAGCAGGCTGCTCTTTCAAATACTGTTCAGGGAAAATTTCTGCAGCCTATTGTACAGTTACTTTTGACACTACTGTATTGAAAGCTTTACAAACTGAAGCATCGGAATCAGAAAGAAAAACATGGCTGGCCCATAATTGTTTCCAACGCTCTGATTCAATCTGGCCACACCCTGATGGCAGATTAATTTGCCCCACATCCATGTTAAATTCTCTTATAAAAGCATATCATTTGCCAGCTCATGTAGGGGTACAAGAATTGATCAAACAAATCCAGAAGTATTGGTTTGCCCCAGGACTTTCTGCTTCTGTGCAACATTTTTTGAGCATGTGCTCCATTTGTTTACAGTATAACATTTCGAAGGGCACTCTAGCTCCCGCTCAACTGGTGCCAAAACTAATGGGACCGTTTTGTGCCTTACAATGGGACTTTATTGAACTTCCACCTTGTGCTCGTTTTAAATATGTTTCGACTATTGTTGATATTTTTTCGGGGTGGTTAGAAGCCTACCCATGTGCTAAAAATGATGCTATTTCAGTTGCAAAATATTGTGTTATGAATTGATACCTCGTTTTGGTGTTCTTTGTCAAATATATTCTGACCGAGGAACACATTTTACTGCTAAGTTAGTTGATTCATTGTGTACAATGTTATTCATTACTTTGAAATTTCACTGTCCATACAGACCACAGGCATCAGGTATTATTGAACGTATGAACCAGACCTTGAAAACCAGACTTGCTAAAGTCACTTCAGAAACAGGCCTAACTTGGATACAGGCCTTACCACTAGCCTTACTTTCTATGCGGTCACAACTGCATCCTACTAAGGGTCTTTCTCCACATGAAATTCTCACGGGTCGTCCTTTGCATATGCCCATGACACCAACACCTTTTTCTGAATATGATGCATTTGATAATGATATTCTTTTGTACTGCAAATCTCTTGCTTCTTTCTTACAGTTTCACCACCGACAAGTAGCAGCTGCTCAACATCTTCCTGATCCTTTTCTAGCATCCGCTTTGCAACCAGGGGATTGGGTCTACTTTAAATCCTTCTATAGAAAAACAACGCTCCAGCCACGCTGGAAGGAGCCCTTCCTGGTTCTTCTAACTACGTCATCTGCTGTGCGACTGCAGGGATCTACAACTTGGATCCACATTTCACACGTCAAAAAAGTTGTACTGTCTGAAGATCAACAGCCATTACCTTTTGTAACTCCAGATTCTCCTCCCACTGCTACTCGTACTTGCAGTAGAACTGTTCCAGTACCTGACAATACCCAATATTTACCCTTTTGGAAAACTCCAAACTTCTGACACTACACAGACTCAACCACCATTTCCACAAAAATATTGGACAATCATTTTGGTGGTCATTCTTGTTGTACTATTATTTTTGCTGTGGCCATTTTTATTTCCTGCTCCATCGACGCATCACACCAAGTGAGCCATTTGGCACCCACCTTTCAACACCTACCAAGCCATCAAATATGTTTATGCTTCTACATTCAACGTCTCTAACTGCTGGATCTGCACTTCCATTCCCTCCGTACATGGGGGATTGTCATTGGCTGCGGCTCCACTAAATATCACTGATACATGGACTAGTCTACTTGACAACACTGCTAACATTACATCCAGTAAATCTATTACATTACAACTTTCTCTCCGTCACAATGGCACTTTGTGTTTCCGACGGAATTACTCAAGTCAAGATCACTGGACTCGAAAAATGGGACAAAGTATCTGCAACACGACAATCTAATACCAGTGCAATTATACAGAAGGAAAACGCCTAGCCTCGGGCTGTCGAGTTTCATTTCATGCCATTCGGCCGATATTGAGAAACGCCTCATTATTTGATTCTCGCAATATCGTATTTCTTGCCATATTCCACGGCATAACTATGGGCAGTGACCATTCTTCAAATGTTACCACCCTGGTGCAAGACTGTTATTTTATATGCGGAAGAAAGGCCTATAAATGGCTACCGGAAAACTGGTCTGGTAGCTGTTTCTTAGGTTATCTAGTCCCAGCCATCGACATACATCTGCCTTACCTCAAGGAAAAATTCAGAACGTGCGAGAGGTTAAAAAGCCTACCAATCCGTTAGGCCAAACTGATGCATCATGGATTTATCATCATGACTTAGCACATGCTGGCACCAAAGGACTATCTCATATGGACTTGGGTGATGACGTCATATAATGGGCTGGTATAATTCCAGCATACAGAGCAGCAAAATCAATATGGGAACTGAGAAAACTGTCTAAATTGCTTGAAGTATTAAGCAATGCCACATTATCTGCCTTAGAACTAGTGACTGATGAACTGACTGCCATGAGAGCTGTAGTCCTCCAAAACCGTATGGCTCTCGATTTTACCCTAGCAGCGAAAGATGGAACTTGCACTTTCATCCAAGAGGAGTGCTGTACATTTATTCCTGACAATCAGCATGAAATTGAAAGTCATCTTGAACTCATTCAGAGAGTCTCTGAACTCTCTAAGGCCAAGGAGGCCGATAACTCAATGTGGGCATGGCTAACTAGCCTGTTCTCAGGTTGGGGAGGTGGACTTTTAAAGTTAATCCTATTAATCGCAGTATTAGCTCTTATTGCTTTTCTTGTTGTGTTTTTAATAAAAGCATTGATTTTGAAATTAATGTCTTTTAAGACTACTAAAAAGGTGTCAAAGTTTTATATGCCTACAGTTATGGATGATGAAATAAAAATGTGACAATGTTGAAGGAACTAGCCACAAGGTTATGTTAGACTTAGGGCAAATGTATGATAGACTAAATGATGATGCTTACACATCATCAAATGGGTGATTGTAGAATATGAATGGTCAAAGAATGTGTTCAAGGAGACTGAGTATGTGAAAACCTGTATCGATATGAACTCTGTACTGTGAACTATTGAGTAAACTGCGAATAGTGGAAAAGTACTGAAAAACAAGAGCCTCTCTGATAGCAGGAAATGTGCCTTATATGGAAGTGTATCCAGTTTTCTTTCTCTGCCTAGAGCTGTAGTAATGTGAACTGCTTCAAGCCTACGGGTAAACCACTAATTGGTTAATTGTCTTTTGTACTATTTCAATTGGTCTAGTTTATATTTTTGTACTGTCGGCAATATCAAAAGCAAATAAGCTTATGCACTCCTTTGTTCGGGGAGTCTTCCTGGTACTTTTCAGTAGGCTCCCACACGTGTGCAATAAATACCACTGAAAGAGAAGAAGTGTCTTGTCTTCATTTAAGGTAAAATGCAAACACAACAGGTGTCCTGGTGCAGAATTTGCTGAGCTGGTGATTGTAGGGGGAGGCAAAAAGATCCACCTCCGGGGTCTCCCACTTCTAAACTATTAGGCTGAAAGTGCTGGGGTCTAATTGCCACTCATGTGGGTCTAGGATATTTCTGCTTAAGTCGTCTGCCAGAGAGTTTTGTTTGCCTGGCAGGAATTGAGCTTGCAGATGAATATGCATGTCCGAGGCCGTGTTCCACAGGGCCATGGCTAGCTTGCAGAGAGGGTAAGAGTGGGTTCCCCCCCTGCTTGCTGATGTACCACATAACTGTGGTGGTGTCTGTCTTTATTAGCAGGGGTCCTGGTAAGAGTAGGGATCTGAAAGCTGTCAGAGCGTGCTGAACAGCTAGCATCTCTTTTTGGTTGATGTGCAGTTGAATTTGCTTTGGGCCCTGAATGCACTTGCCATCCGGATGTGCCCCCCAGGCATAGTCTGATGCGTCTGTGGTTAGGGTCTGGGTGGGATGGGGTTGAATAAAGGGAAGTCCCTTGTTGTGGTTGCATGCTGCTGCCTACCAAAGAAACTCTGTCCTTAGACAAGGTATGATAGGTATGACTGTTTCCAGGTCTTGAGAATGTTGTCAAAGACTTTTTAAGTACCACTGAAGTTGACTCATATGCAGTCTGGCATATGGAATTAGTAAAATGCAAGAGGCCATGAACCCTAGGGCCTGCAGGATTTTCCTTGAAGATAGTTGGGTTCTGGTGGCCATTTGAGTGAAGTAGTCTGTTAGATCAGCTTGTTTTTCTGGAGTAAGGAATGCCATTTGGGATGCTGTGTCCAAGCTTGCTAGCAGGAATACAGTCTTTTGACTGGGGACTAGTTTCGATTTCCTTTCGTTGATAGTGTACCCCAGGGAGATTAGAAGGTTCTTTACAAATGTCAGGTGCTATAACAGCTTTTCCTGACTGACTGCCCGAATCAGGCAATCGTCCAACGAAGGGTAAATTTGAATTTTTCTTGGTCTGCAATAGGCAATGGCTGGAGTAAGGCATTTTTTGACACCTCTGGGAGCAGTGGATAAGCCAAAGGGAAGTGCAGAGAACTGATGATCCAGCCCTGAAACTGAGGTATTTCCTGCATGAGTCCCTGATAGGGATGTGCAGATAAGCTTCTTTTAGGTCTAGGGTGGCTAACCAGGCATCTTTGGTCAGCACAGGAAGAAGCTGCTGAAGGGTGAGTATTTTGCATTTTGGTACCACCTGGAAGGTTGTTTAGAATTGAGAGATCTAGGATCGGGCACCAAGTGCTCTCTTTTCTGGGCACCAGGAAAAGTCTGGAATAAAACCCTTGACCTATCTGTTCTGCAGGAACAGACTGAATAGCCCTTACGGAGAGCAGGGACTGAACTTGGATTTGTGCCTCTGCCCACTGGTTTGGAGAAAGGTATGTGAACCCTTTTGGGGTTGGCAGTGAGTGGAAGTAAAATTTGTACCCCTGGGATACAATGTTGAGGACCCATCGGTCTCTGGTGATGGAGGTCCAGTTTTTGGCATGATGGGCAAGTTTTCCTCCTAGGAGCACGAGCACTTGGGCAGAGGTGAGGAGAGGAGTTGAGAAGTCATTGTAAATTCCGTAAGGGGCTGGCTTAGCACTCCCTGTTTTAGAAGTGGAGGTACTCCATTGCTTAGATCTCTGCATACCCAGAGACTGTAATCTGGGGGGTCTATTTCCCCTGGGCCTAGGTTGAGATGGCCTTGAGGAGGCTGGAAAGGACCAATGTTTCGAGGGGCAATGCCTACTGAAGCTAGGAGGCTGCAAAAAAAATTTTGTCTGCATAGACAGCCTTTTCCTCCATCTTTTTTAGAACCTCTTCTGCTTTGGTGCCAAACAGATTGTCCTTGTTCAAAGGAGCATCTAGTAATTTTGATTTGACATGGTCTGGCAAGGACTGCTCCTTAAGCCAAGCATGCCTTCTCAGTACAGAACCAGTGACTGCTGCCCTGCAAGATGCTTCTAGGGCATCAAAGCCACATTGCAAAGTATGCTTGCTGACTTAACTTGCAGAATGCATAAGCTCCTGTAATTCTTTATTTTCTGCACAGTCTGCAAAGGTAGATAATTTTTGTTTAATAAGTTCCATAATATGTTGCTGGTATTTCAGCATGTGAAACTGGCAATTCAATGCCTCAATGGCGAGAGTTGCAGAGGTGTATACTTTTTTACCCCATCTGTCTAAAGCTCGGAACCCCTGTCCGAAGGGGTGGGATTCTTAGCTGTGGTTGGTTTTAATACCTTTAGGCCCCTGGGAAATTACCTCTGGGTCAGCAGTAGGATTTTTGAAAAGGAATTTGTGAGAGTTAGGGGACTCTGTAGTACCTGTCTGGTTTCCTTGAAGCAGGGGGTAAAGTATCAGGAGTTAGACTGGATTCCATAAAGACATCATCCATAACATCCAGAACAGGAGGGATAGCTAAAGGTCTATGTTGTGGCAAATCTAAAAATTCTCCAAGTCTCTTTTTGGACTGAGGATAATCCTGGCATTCCCAATGGAAATGCTCTCAAAGTATGCAGGGTTTCACCAAAAGAAAAATCCTCTGGAGGGGAAGCAGAGGGAATGGATTGCTCTGCATCAGAATCATAAGCAGATAAAGGCATGTCTTCATATTCAGAAACCTCAAAGTCATTGGCCTCTTGGTTAGTTAAAGCTGCCGGGGACAGGTTTCTTTTTCTCTTTGTAGGAGAAGGCTGGCTTCCCCTAATCAGCATAATCAGGTCCTTCTGCCATTTTAAGCATTTGATGCTGTGGCAAGGAAGCAGGTGCTTGAGTTTGGGTCATTGTTTTTTTAGGCGTAGCTCGTACTCTTGGCCTTAGAAACTCGGAAGATTTAGACAGCACCGAAGACGTGAAAGAAGTTGTTGGCTTGTGTCAAGTATCGGTAATACGAAGAACTTCCTTGGAAGATGGTGCCTGCACAGCGGCTCCAGACCCATCCAAGGTAGAGACATCCGCTGGTTCCGTAGTCAAAGTACAGTCTTGTGGCATACCGGACTCCGAATGGGTCTCAGTAGCGGCTTACAAATCCATCGAAGCTGGCATCATTGGCTGCAAAAGCACCTCACTGAGTACCAGTGAACTGGCGACTAGCTTAGTGTAAGCGTCATTGGCAGATTTGGACCTGTGTGATCTGTCTCTGTCTTTATCCTTACGTTTTTTCTGAAGATCAGTAGTTGGATGACTTACCAAAGCCATTTCGGAATACGGAAATCGAGAGCAAAAATATTTAGCGACAATAAGGGCCCAATGATGAAATGTTTGGGGGTTGAACAAAGCACAAAACCGACAGCGAGGTACTTCGTGGTCTGGGTCTAAACAGCTGACGCAGTAAGAATGGAAATCTCGGTGTGGTATTTGCTTTCCACAGGCGAGACAATTGTTAACTTTTTCTGACATCAGTTAGAGCACGAAAAGAGAATCCCCAACGGGGTACTTAGCTTTAGAAGACTTCATGATGATTCAATTTGGAAACAAAAACTCAGGTAGCAGCCAACAGGCACTCGTGCGAACTGCTTCTGCTTCGGCCTCCTCGGCAAGAAAGACTGATGTAATGGCATCGGCTGCCTGTTTTTATACCCCTGACGACCTGACATCAGTCCTGAAGCGACAGCAACCAACGCAGAAATACTAAGTCTCTGGTATTTGGGCCAACTGAGGGCTACCTGCAGGCAGATAACCCAAGTGGGATGACTGCAACAGTTAAACATGAAGAACATCTGATCAGTCACAGCATGAAGTCATTGGAAAGAGTAGTGGAAGCTAGGTTAAGAAGGGAGGTGATGATCAGTGAGCAGCAGTAAGGTTTCATTCTGAGAAAGAGCACTACTGATGCAATGTTTACTCTGAGGGGGTGTTGATGGAGAAGTATAGAGGAGGTCAGAAGGAGTTGCACTCTATCTTTGTGAACTTAAGAGAAAGCATATGACAGGGTGCCTAGAGAGGTGTTGTGGTATTGTATGAGGATGTCGGGAATGACAGGGTGTCTAGAGAGGAGTTGTGGTATTGTATGAGGAAGTTGTGAGTGCCAGAAAAGTATGTAAGAGTAGTACAGGATATGTACGAGGGTAGTGTGACAGTGGTGAAGTCTGCGTTAGGAGTGAGGGATGCATTTAATGTGGAGGTGGGATTACATCAAGGATCAGCTCTATGAGCCCTTTCTTATTTGCAACGGTGATGGACAGGTTGACAGACGAGATTAGACTATGATGTTTGCGGATGATATTGTGATCTGTAGTGAGTGTAGCAAACAGGTTGAGGAGGCCCTGGAGAGGTGGAGACACATTCTAAAGAGGAATGAAGGTCAGCAGGACTAAGAATATGTGCGTGTGAATGAGAGGGAGGATAGAGGAATGATGAGGATGCAGGGAGTACAGTTAGCTAAGGCAGATGAGTTTAAATACTTGGGATAAACAGTTCAGAGTAATGGTGAGTGTGGAAGAGAGGTGAAGAAGAGAGTACAGGCAGGGTGGAGAAGAGTGTCAGGAGTGATTTGGGACAGATGGGTACAAGTAAAAGTGAAAGGGAAGGTCTACAAGAGGGTAGTGAGACCAGCTATGTTATATGGGTTGGAGACGGTGGCACTGACAAAAAGGCAAGAGTCAGAGCTGGAGGTGGCAGAGTTAAAGATGTTAAGATTTGCACTGGGTGTGACGAGGATGGACAGGATTAGGAATTGGTATATTAGAGGGTCAGCTCAAGTTGGATGGTTTGCAGACAAAGCCAGAAAGGCGAGATTGAGTTGGTTTGCCTATGTGTTGAGGAGGGATGCTGGTTATACTGGGAAAAGGTTGCTAAGGATGGAGCTGCCAAGTAAGAGGAAAAGAGGAAGGCCTAAGATAAGATTTATGGATGTGGTGAGAGAGGACATGCAGATGGCTGATGTGACAGAGCAAGATGCAGAGGACAGGAAGAAATGGAAACAGATATCCGCTGTGGCGGCCCCTAACAGGAACAGTTTAAAGGAGGAGGAGGTTGGATATTATTTAGGAAAAGTAAGCAACATAATGGCAGCAGAAAGGAGTCTTGGGGTATCCCTCTGCAATAGGTAGTATTAATGCTGTACAATGAACCTAAGAAAATGTTAAAAATTCTGCAACTGAGACAGCATGTAAACAGAGTACAGACTTCAAAGGATAATTTGTAAGCATGCAAGTTTGTGATGAAGAGGCGATAGGCTACACATTCAAATGCTTTTTTAAAGGTTTACAGATAAGGCTCCTGTACGTTCACATTTTTCCATGTTACTCAATATTTTCATTGGTAAATAAATCATATGGCAGTAAGTGTGCTTTTTTTTTTTTTGGCATGATGTCTTGTTGCCTGCCTGTTAAAATATTGAATTTATTACGGCAATCTGAGATCTGATTATACACCGACCTTTCTAGTACACTTTGCCAATGATGGAACCTATGCTTGCTCTGAGACAATAGCCATCAGCAGACTTACAGGAAGGTACTTTTGGCAAGGAGACAACTGCAGTATGTTTGAAGGACTGAGGTACTTTTTTTTTGGTAAGTGACAGCTTAAAGACATGAGAAGGTGGATTGGAGAGAACCTTGTTGCATACTCATAGGAGTGCAGGATTAAGTATGTATGTAACTGACACTCCTACACTGTAAAGGTAGTTTAAGTGTTGGAAAGTGATAGCTTAAGGGCCTGGGAAAGTGATAGCTTAAGGGCCTGGGAAAGTGGACTGGAGAGAACCTTACTGCATATTCATAGGAATGCAGGATGTAACATGTACTTATGTAAATGACACTCCTATACTGTAAAGCTAGCTTGTTAAGCACTTCTTTTTACTTATTTTTTGGTGATGGAGAAGTAGAATAAGGGTAGTCTAATGTGGAGTAGCTATACTGTTAAATGGTACATGTGAAGGTTCCAATGACGTACATATGGATTTAATTTAATAATATCAAATTAATTTGTTACTACTTGAAAAAAGAAAAAGTTATCTGAAGTTAGCTGTTCAATGGCGTTCCAAACAAAAGTGTAGGGTGGGGTAAGGTTAGATGGTTAGGTTTTACTGCGGCATGCTGCCTGTGCCGCATTAGTTTTTACTTTGGTGGAATTCTTAGGATTTTAAAGGCAGCCAGTTTGTCTATGCTAGTTGCATCTTTTTTTCCACTCTTCTGATGCTTTTTCTTTGAGATTTAATCTGCTGTGCAATAATAGATATACTCTTAAGGGTGTTTCCACCCTGCAGTCTTCTTGCAGTAAAGAGGAAAAGCTTGTTTTGAAATGGTAGGAGGATGTTGTTGAAAAGTGTCTGTGATATTGTACACAGCTGTCCAGTCAACATTTGCTATTTCATCTTATCATGATTATGTAATGTTTCTGGTGGTATTGCAATTATGTGGTACTTTGTATCTTTTTTAATACCCGCCTCCCCAACTGATCAGCTGCTATTTTGAGCCTCCCTTCTTAGATCCATGTTTACAGATGGTGAGAAGACTGAGTCACCTTTAGGCTATGTCATACTGCAGTAGAGGAGGGTTTTTTTTTATGACCACCAGTAAGGACCTGTGTGAGTCCATCAGTGCTCAAATGTACACTGAGGACGAAGGCAGAAGGAATAGTCTGCATTCTAGAGTCAAGTGTATGACTCACTTGCGCCCCCCCCCCCCCTGTTATAAAGTCCTTTGTTTTGTAATGCTCCATTTTTTTCTACTCTGCAGACTAAAAATGGCTCAGAAGACAGTACAAAAGTGTAACTACTGCCTGATAAGTTGTAGAGCTACGTAGTTCAGATAAGCATCCCCAGGCTGTCTCCAGTGCAGTTTAAATTCATCTGCTTTTGTGTAAATCCATGAGCTGCTAGCCATTAGTGAAAGCTGCTCAGGAAGCAAAAGTGGGAGTTTTAAACTTGTTGGGTGGGAGAAGGCAGCAACTAATCCACCAAAAATTCAGGGAGGCTAAAGCAGGGAGAGTCAGGGCAGATGCATGTTCACTACAGTTATCATCAACTTAAGTATGATTACATCTAATAATACCTTGAGGGGTGCTAACTTCTCTGTGTGTTCTCTTTCAGGGGAGCAGGTAACAAATCTGCCTGCTTATAGTTGAAGCTGACAAACTGTTAGGAAACAACCTGCCATAGAATAATAAGGTGACATCAATTAAAAGTTTGTAAATACAGGTGCAGAACTGATGCAACCAGAAACAGAGAGCGATCAGATAAGAGTAAACTGGAGGGGTGGGTCAAAGGAGTAATAGGAAATAGTGTAACAGCAAGAAACAACTACATGCAGGAAAAACTGGGCTAAAGAGGCTGAAACATAATGACTGGGTGTTCATCCTGGGAGGGACAGGCACGTGCATGGGGCATACACTGCAATTTAGTTTCTCTAGTGAACACTACGGAAA
Organism: Protopterus annectens; assembly: GCF_019279795.1. Classification (NCBI taxonomy): domain Eukaryota; kingdom Metazoa; phylum Chordata; order Ceratodontiformes; family Protopteridae; genus Protopterus; species Protopterus annectens. The sequence continues at coordinate 544,411,752 of NC_056734.1, read as the reverse complement.
CAACCACATAGTGTTGTCTGAAAATGAGAGGAGCATCTTGCTGATGTCAGTCCCTTGTAGAAGTGAGGGGTGGTTCAGCTCCAACACCCATTGCAAGTCCCAACTTTGGGGTTTTACTTGATGTGCAGCAGAGCCTGAAAGTAAAATGGAAAAAATGCTTCCATAACAGCAGTGTGACACTCCCAGGATGCCTCATTCCCCTTGCTGGCCATGACCGTAACTTGAAACAAGCCCAGGGAGTCAAGAGAACCCCCCTGATTGAGTGGCACTGGGATTACCTGAGTAGGAGAAAAAAAGCTCATTAAAAGGATGATACACAAATTGACAATTAAGGGCTGCATATCTCTGCATGTCAACCTTCACTTCAGATTTCATTACTAAGCTTTCATACAGTAACAGGTATGGTTGAACCATAAAATGCCCTAAAAACTTATTTTCTACCAATTGGAGACTTCAGTGCTGCCAGTCTACATTTAGGTCTCTCCTAGTGTAATTGTTTCATGTTGGAAATGGGAGAGTCAGTACAGAATATTTTCCATAGTGGTAATGTTATTACCTGGTGGGATATATGTGGCTGCTAAACAAAGTGTTTTCCTATTATTTTTTGTGATGCGATATCAGTAGTGCTCTGTTAGATAAGTCAAAGTGACATAACTAAACAAACAATGGAAAGTAACCAAAAAGATGGGAGAAGTTTCCAAGAGAATATTCTGATGACACTAACGAAAGTCATATTGGATTGAAACTATCATTTAGCTTAATTCTTTTAAAAGTGAATTAAGTCAGGAAAAAAAACAAAACTACACCTACAGCAATATCTACAGTTACTGCAACAGGAAATGGGCAGAACAGGCGTGCCAAGTGGTTGTTCTACAATATCTTTGGCTCTTGACAGCACTGCTAAACCAATTAAATGTATAACCCAAAATCATAATCTTCAGGTATGCAACAGGCTAGGAAGTATAAGCAGTCAGATTAGCTATGTAAAACACACAATTTATACTTAATGTAGGGATAGCATCTTTAAATACATACCAGCTTTTGACTTACCATCTATCCTTTTTCTGTACAGTGGCGGTCGTCCTTTTTTACTGCGAATTGATGACACTTTACTGCTGCTACCTCCACTAATAATTGACATCCTGTCATCATCCCCACCAGTAAGCAAGGAATTCCGATACGAGATGAGAGGAAGCCAAACATCTTCCCTCCTTTCCATCATCTGTTCAGTCATAAACTTTTCAAGGTATGTATGTCTGGAAAAATGCATTAAAAATTTAAGAAACCTTTCGAGTACCAAAAAAAAAAAATTCTTTTCACTGTACAGGATCTTTCAAAAATGAAAGTTATGCACTTATCAAAAAGACAGATCTGCGTTGATTGCTTCCATCTGGTTCAAACTATGGGTTATTAGATCTGAGGCCAGTCATTCCAAAAGACAACAACCTTGCATTTTCACCTCCTCTACTTATAACACCCTGCTCTCTTCTATCAACCTCAGAGTTTGCTTTTCCCACAAACATCACACACACAATATATACTCAAGAACATAAAGAACCTCAAGATGGAATGGGGAGCACTGACAGCTCAGCTATCCACTGCCCTGGTCCAAGCATCCGACATGAGGGCGATAGGAAGGATGGATGGTTGAACTGGAAGGAAAAAAGACAACACAGATCTATCATTATGCAAGTACATAACTTCTGATTCGATGTTGTGCTTTCCATCCGGCTTCAAACTTTCAAATTATGGACAGAGTCCCCGGCCACATATCACCCCAGGGGGGCCCTGAGAGAGAACATTCTGCACAATGGTGGAACCAAACAAGGCCACAGACCTCAAATGCACATCCGATTTGTAACAGGACTCAAAAGTGTGAGCACCAGCTCAAATAGCAATGGCGCAAATATAAATAAAAGCGCCATTGAAGCAGCCACTGCTCAAAGTAGAATGACCTTTAAACTTTGTTGAAAAAGACTTTTCGATCACATTACATCCAAAGGAAATGCAATCAGACAGTGATTTGGATAGCATTAATTTTGACACTGGCTTGCCCAGCCAAGTCTTAGTAATGGAGGCAAAAAGTTGCTCTGATTTCCTGAAAGCTTTGGGCCTAAACATAAAGACAACTTAGAAAATATTCTCCTTTTTTTACTGAAGTTTGGGAAAAAAACAGATACCTGGATGAGCTGATTCAAGGTGGACTCAGATGCCACCTTAGACAAATGGAGGGATTAATCCTACAGAAAACCCTACCCTTATGGAAAATCCAATATGGAGGTAATGAGGATAAGGTCTGCAGCTCTGAAACCCATCTAACAGTCATCACAGCCGCCAGGAAAATAGCCTTCCAAAACAAGAACTTCAAGAAGACAGTGGCTGAAGGTTCAAAAAGAGGGCAAGACAAAATATGGAGCATGAAAGGTAAATCCCAAGCAGAAACAGGATCCTGAGTGGGTGGACGTAATAAAAATGTACCTCTCAGGAACCCCTTAGAAATATTCAGAGCAGCTACTACAGTATTACCTTTGCCAATATGAAAATTGGAAATAGCCACTAGCTGCTAACAGTAGAACAGCTCAATCCAAAATGAAAAATGTCAGCAAAGAAAACCTGCATCCAGCACAGCTGTGAAATGGTCCAAATTCTTCAATACCACCTAAATTGCAAAACATTTTCATTTACTAATGTAAATCTTCTGTGCAGAAGGTTTCTGATAAACTCTTGTCAGACAGCTTGGAATCTCTGGCCATCATGGGAACTGGAAGAACCATGCCGTCAACTTGAGGGTATGATGACTGGGCAGGGAAATGCCCATTGGGTGAGAGATCAAATCCAGTATGGGATCCAGGATCCAAGGCGGATACCAAAGGTGAGGCCATAGAAGAAGGAACCAAACCTGTCAGGGCTATAAAGGAGCAAAGTGAATTGCTGACTGTCTCTGTCCATCAGAGACAAAGAAGCTAGACTAGGAGTGAATTTGAGAGCATCCATCCTTGTTGCACTTAAAAAGTGATAGGGAGGAAACCTGCTTCAAAAGAGTCTGACCTGCAGGATGAGGAATGACCTCCCCTAGAAATAAGGAATTTCCTCCTACTGCCACCTGTAACATTGCTAAATGAAATCCAGAATCCATTTATCTGAAGCAATCTGTTGCCAAAGAGAAAAATGGAGATTAAGAAAAGGAGCCCAGGGTGGGAGTGGGTCACAAGGTTTCTTGAACAGTCATTCAGACATATTGGACTGTCCTCGCTTTTGGGAGGTTAGAAACTTATTTCTGGAACTCCCTTGATATTCCTTTTTAAACATCTGTTTACGTGAATTCTGTTGAGACTGTTTATTCTGCTTTCTGTCAAAAAATGGAAGAGGATAAAGAAAATCCATTGGCGCCAAACACTAATACTCTATCCAAGGGAGAATTTAAAATCTCATTTTTATCATCATCTGGAAGGTTCTGACAGCCATAGAAACCTCCTTAAAATAGTACTAGTGGCCGGGTCTATATTACAGGACTGAGGACACATTCTTTCGAATGCATCTTAGTTGAATTTAAAAGGCTGAAAATGCAAAATATCGAAGCGGCTGTTAAGTGAATTCTTTCCCTAGGAAAGAATTTGCTTGGCTGCTTCAGTACTTAGCCGTTTTCGGCACCGTAGTGCTGTCTCAGAGTTGGTATTTTTAAGTGGTGGGCGCAGCCCCCCACTTAATGTAATGTTTGAAATATTTTTTTTTTTTTTGTTGTTGGAACAGCGATTTTTTTTCCCTTGAATCGCTGTTCTGACACTTCGACACTGTAAGCTTTCGCTAACATAGGGTCGATCAATCACCGTTTGCTTTTTTAAGCGTTCAGTGATTTAATATAGACCCCCAGTGGCCACAGCCCTGGAAAAAGCATCAATAAAGTAATACACATACACTGGATACAATGAGTAGTTTGTAAAAGAAGACAAAGTTATTTAAAGCAAATTTTTACTCACAAGAAGAAATTGCAGCTAAAACATTCCTCATACCTTCACAATTTGTCAAAACAAACTTTAATATAACAAACCTGACAATTCAAAATTCTGACCCCCCCCCCCGATACCTATCAATAATTTTCCCATCCTCATCAGAAAGAGTAGGACTGGCATTAACTAACTGCTTAGCAGCAGTGGGATTAACTAAGACTAAAGCTGCTGGGGCAGGTTTAGGAATAGTGCATAAAAATTTAAAAGACTGAGGAATTTTATTCATCCTACCTGCCCTTTTTAGGAGCAGCTGGCTGATTAACAGGAAAATCACAATCAGTAACACACATATCCTCTAAGGCTGACAAAACAGGAGGTATGGTTGTGGGCTCTAGAAAATCCTTACGTAACAACTCAGTATTTTCTGAGGGCCTGAAAAATCTGTGTTCTCCCACTGAAAATACTGGTATGTTCTAGCAATAGTCTCAGAGAAAAAGAAACTCCAACAGGGAGAATCATAAACTGAGATCTCCTCTGAGTCAGAGTCAGAAATCTGAGGACAAAAGCCTGAATATATCCCCACACCTTCCTGTTCAGATTCAGAATCTTGAATCTCTTCAGGAAAAGAGAAATCCCTCTTTCTTTTACCAGAATTACTTTACAAGAAGGATCAACAGCCTGAACCAGACCCAGTAAACCACTCCTGTCTAAATAAATCTGAGGAGGAATAGACACACGCTTGATTTTCTGTTTCTTTTTGACAGGAAAAATGGGGCCCAACTACATAACTAATGGCAGCAGCTGCTTTCCCCAGGGAAGGGCACAGCATTCTGGCACAACAGGGAAACATTCCCTGTTCCCTCGCCCAGGAACAACAAGAGTGGCTCTCCCTTGCCCGGGAGGACTCTAAGACCTGGAGAGCATGCGGCAAACCCTGATCCATGGTGGCTGTAAGTGCTACACCACAGGGATCTGTGAAAGATGAGTGGCCACAGGTACAACAAATAGCCACAGCAGAGTCACCTACCTGTGGCTGAGGCAAATTGCTAGCCTGCTGTGGTAGAAAAGGTTGTTTGCTTAACTTTTTCTTGCTGGAAGAAGGACCGGACTGTGGGACCAGTAGTCTGTTCCACGGTCAAGCCAAAAAATGTGCCTTTTTCCCATGGAAGACAAGCAGCAATTGCCAGTAAAACTAACAGTCCACAAAAGTTACTTTTTTTGACAGAAGAAAATTAAGTAAAAAGTACTTTCAAACATAATGCCTGTCTTACCACAGTAAAATAAACACAATGTCTCCACAGAAAATATGTTTCCAGTTAGTTAGCACTGCTTTTAAACTGACAAAAAAAAAAAAAGTGCTCTGTTTAAAAATTAAAAGTTATGTACTCACTATAGATAGGCATCTGTGTTGTCTATTTTCATTCTTCCTTAACAAATGGGGTTATGGATCTGATCCTCGGATCTGACTCAGCCGCATACTTCAGACTTTGCATCCAACTCTCGAGCTTCTCACTCTACCCATAATATCCTAGTCCATTCTCAATATCTCAGATTGTGTTGCCATAAAATCCCAATTAATTAAGGAACGGGATTAGCTGAAAGAACAGGGCTCAAACCTGGAACAATAAGTTCCTAATCCAACAGGCTCCTCCAGACAATCATAGGAAGGGGGAGGGATGGGGGGGGGGGGAGTTGAGGGAGAATGAAAACTGACAACACAGATGCCTAGTTATGATGAGTACTTAACTTTTAAATCTGATTTTGTCCTTTTCATTCTTTCTCAACGAATGGGACAGTTTTGCCAGCTACATTAATCTTGGGTGGCCCTTATGGAAGGATATTCTAGAGTACCGCTGAGCCAAACGCAGCTGTTCTTCTGGATATTAGATCCAATTTGGAATGAATAACAAAGGTAGGAGCACTGGACCACATTGCTGCTGTGCAAATATCATGAATAGAAGTTTTTGACGAAAGAGCAGATGAAGTTCCCATGGATCATTGTTGAGTGGGCTTTAGGCAATCTTGGTAGAGAAATGCCTTGTTAAGAAAAGGTCCAAGAAATGCAATCAGTAATCCATTTAGCCAACGTAACTTTAAAAACTGGAACACCCAGTCAATTTGATAAGGATACAAAACAGCTGGTCTGATTTTCTAATTTGTTTTGTTCTGTGTAGATAAAAATGTTAATTGTCTGCACATCAAGGAGATGTAGCATATATTCTCCTTTGTTTTAAAAAAATTGGAAATAAAACTGGCAAATGAATGGATTAGTGTTTAAAAAACAAGTAATCTCTGTGGTATCCCCAAAGTCTCAAAACAACCCACTAAAGTGTAGTGGGTCCAAAAACAAAACAGTGCAAGAAACTTCTCTGTGTGGAAGATTTTCACTCCATATATTTCTAGTTAATCACTGTAAATTAATCAGATCAGACAATAGTAGAAGAAGTAGCGAACTTAAACTCGTCTCAAGTCAAAACAAAACAAATAATAATAGAAAATATATAATTGTACAGCATTACTAAGTATTCGAAAGTAATCCAAGCAAGGCAGGCAGTCTGTTTCCAGTCAAAAATCCTTTATTAAGTACACAGACAAGCAATCCAAGTAAAACAAAAATAGAGTAATAATTTCCTCACAAGCTTTCTAAATATATATATAGGTTCATAGGTTCATACTAGGCTATCTGCATTTATAAGCCTAGCCAGAATGTGTTTGGCTTTCACCACCCATTTTAAATTAATTTTGCTATGCCCTTTTTTTGAGGTTAGTATACTGTGCCTCTGTCTAACAGTGACACAGAAGTCATACCCGGGGAAAACCTACGATCTCCCATCCACTCATCAAGATTATACTTTTTATCAGGCATGGGAGTGGTTTATTGTGCTGTAAAACAAAGTGTTATTGGTACACGTTAAAGGACCACTTGATAAAGTGGACAATGTCAGTTTTAGTGGGGATTTAAACAACATACTAGAGTGCAAAGAGGCATATTGGCAATTATACCTGGGAGCTGACATACCCCCAGGATTAAATGACACAATCAATTTAAAGTGTTTTCTAACATATAGGTAAGAATATGGAGTTCTGAATTAATGGTTTATATTCAATACTACATTATATTATATGATGATCACAATATTTATAAGTATTTTAATTGTTAATCATGATGTAATTTCCTGTAAAACAGTATAAAAGGAAGTGATTGATTTTACACGTTGTTTCTGAAGAAGGTCACATAAATTAAAAGTGATTGAAAGCGCTAAAAATATTGTCGGCTGCATCCTTTGATAGCACTGGTACTTTGTAGTTTTTCAGTTTTGTATCATTCCGTGTGGTACAAATGATGAAGAAAACATATTTTTTTTTATCTTGCCATGATTTACTACACCTCCCAAAGCTGTCTGCAGCAAAATAAGTACTCATTACTAATTTTATTTTTTTTACTCTTTTCTGTCCTCATGGGGGCAGACATCAGGATTCCTTTGGAAAGCTAAATCTGTCCCATTATGCACAGACTGAGAACAAATAGCCCTACCATTTGTTGTCAGACTAGACTTCCATTCACTTAGAATGGAAAACCTGAAAAAAAACCTGCCAAGTTTGTGAGTCTGCAGCTCATGTGTCATTGACTGGTATGCGCTTTTACAAATGTTGTTCCTACTGATGTACTACACATTCTCTGAAAGAAACTTACAAAAGTGTCAACAAATTACTGAGATAAAAAAGACTTTTCACAAGGAGCAGTTTTGCAAGTTTCAGTTCCTGGCCAGGTTACTCCTCCCATCTCCCCTCCTTCAGTGGGCTACAGTCTCACATTTCCAGCTTTACTAGATTCAGCTATTTAGTCAACTTTGCATAACAATAGACATAAAAAAAAAATCACAGCCTGGTGTGCCACTTAGGGTTACCACCTGTCCCACTTTGCGAGGGACAGTCCCTCTTTGGGCAATTGTGTCCTGACAAAAATTGTAAAAATGGCAAATGTCCTGAGATTTAGGACAAAATTATTTCCTATATTTTATGTAATAGTTGCATACAACAGTTATTCTGTATCTGAAATACCTAAATGTTATAAGAAACAGAATAAGCAACTAAAATGCTGCAAGAATAAGCTTTTATTTAGGCAAAAAGTTAAGTTCTAGCCTTTGTACTGGCCGTGGGTGTGTGTCAGCCTGTAAAATCTGATGTTTGTACCAAAAATGTCCCACTTTGGCCATTTGAAAAGGTGGCAACCCTAGTGCCACTAAGTCTGTTCCCTTGTATGACTCTATGTCTCTTCACTTCTGAATAGCATTTCCCAGGAATAAAATAAAATAAAAAAGCAAACTCATCAGTCCAGAGTTTAGGCCAGTCTATCCATTTAAAATGTGCACAGTAAAATATTCAACTTATAATGCATTTTGGCGGCTGACATGGTTCTCTTTACATAGTTATTCTCTTATAGTATAACCTGAACGTATGGTATTTAATGATAAATTTTACAACAGTTCTCAGTTTCTTAACAATGACCTCCCAAGCCTCTGATGTGACCTAGTACTTTTTCGTACTATTGCTTTATCCAGTTTGTCTTGGTTGTATACCTGTAGCATGTCTCTCAACCTCTCAGCAACAGACTCCTGGAGAAAACGTCCAAAGCAGACACTTGTATTGAAAGAGTAGCAGCAACTGTAGCAGTGATACCACACTCCAAAACAATGCACTCAAACATAGTACTGACAAACACAGGGGAATGTACATGTCTGAATCAAGCAGTGATGAAATTGCTAGGGACTTCACTGAGCACAATTTTACTCAATCTCTCCATTTCATAATCCATAACATTCGCACCACACTTACAAAGGCACACCTCCACCTTCCACAAACACAGCTACCCACACCACCCATACAACATACCAGTCAAATTTAAGGCTTTTCCCACCTCTCTGCAAAACACTGCTGAAATGGCTTTGGCAAACAAATGAAAATGATTGATGTGTGTTGGCTCAAGACTCCCATCCATATCTCTCAACAGTACAGATTTTTGCAGAAAGTCCAGATTTTTTGTCTGGTTTTCATAAAATTGAAGTTTTATGTCAAATCACTGGCAAATCATTGAACACTGAAGTCAGAAAGTTGACAGACATTTGATTTTCAGACTTCATATCCTTAAGAAAATTCACTCTAATGCAAAATCTGTTTATCAACTTTCTAAGTTTGTAAGTGCAATATTTATAAATTGTCCCATTTTTGGGCCTTTGTCCCCTATTATTTACGCTCTTGTCCAGATGTATTGTTCTATAATGTTGAGAGTTATGCTGCCATCCCTTCCTACTGGAGCCAGTCCACTGCACTTGCACAAGTGTCCCCCTCAGCAGGGCAGCAAGCAGGTATCAGTGCAGATTTGCTTTATAGTTCTTTTACACACGCACACACACAGTAAATCTTGTTGTCCATGTTATTTATTCTTTTCTTTGGTTTCGTTTCTCTTACTTGTAATGTTACTTTTATTCATTTTATCTCCTGCCTCCCATATCTACCCTAATTATTACTTCTAACAAATACTTTTTCTCACTCTTTCTTCTCTTCCCCTCCCCTTTATCCACTATTTGAACTTTTCCACTCGGAAATTTGCTTTATGGCTAAATAATGAACTGTCACCCTTATAATGTTAGCACACTTCAATGCTACATAATATTGTACTTAGTCTAATAATAGGTTCATAGGTAGTTACTAAGCTATCGGCCTAAGGGCCTAAGTAAGCCTAGCCAACAAGTTTCCCTGGCTTGTGCCAACCAAGAAAGTTATTTCCTGTGCCACTGTCGAGCAGAGCCAGAGAAGTGATTCCCAGGGTATATTTCCTATTTCCCATCCACTCAAAGATTTTTCTTGAAAAGTGCTAATGAGGAACTTTGCTTGACATAGATGGGTAACTTATTTCAGAGTATGGGAAGTCTCTGGGACAGGAATCTATCTCTCCAGCATGTCCTGTTTATTGCGGTGACAAGGTTTATGTCCCTAGAGCGTGTAGCTCAGAGGGATTGGGATTTCTTTAGGTGTAGCATGTCCAACAGCTCTGGGTTTGACATAGCTTCATATGTTAGGCAGAAATCACCTTGGAGTAGGCGATATGCTACGGAGTAAAGCTGGAATTTTTTTAGATGGTCAGTGTAGGGCATCTGTTTGAGGCCAGTAATCTTCTTTGTGAGGTACTTCTGTGGCCTTTCCAGCTGCTGCAAATGTCTTGTGAGGTACATTCCAAAAGGGGCGTTGTACTCTATAATGGGTCTAATGAGTGTCAAGTAAAGGGGAACCTCTTTTTTTCCTGGATGAGAACTGTTTTGTGATGAGGTGTGCCACGTAGAAGGACTTCCTGACTACTGTAGCGATGTGATGATCAAAGGAGAGACTACTGTCCACCTGGGTCCCAAGATCTCATCACACATTCGGTGTTAAGTAGACTACCACCTATGTGGTAGCTCGGTTCCACTTCATATCATCGAAATTTCATTTCATCGAAATTCAAATCATAGAGACCAAATTGCCGAAAACTCATTTTGTCGAAAACTCATATCATCGAATCTCAAATCATTGAAAACTATAAAGCAACTACAAATAACATCCCAGACACTGTTTACTATGTTTATGCAGGGGAGCAAGCCCCCCTGCACCCCCCTGTGGGGGGCTCCACCCCCCCATAATTAAATATACCAACTCCAAGGTCGCACTACAGTGGGGTTTTCCCCCACTGTAGTGCGACCTTGGAGTTGGTATATTTAATTATGGGGGGTGTGGGAGGCTCCCACATAGGGGGTGCAGGGGGGCTTACCCCCCTGCATAAACGTAGTAAAAACTTTGTGGAATGTTATTTCTAGTTGCTTTATAGTTTTCAATGATTTGAGATTCGATGATATGAGTTTTCGATGAAATTAATTTTCGACGATTTGGTCTCAATTATTTGAATTTCGATTAAATGAAATTTCGATGATATGAAGTGGAATCGGTAGCTCACGGGTACAGAGTTTTTACCAAAGGGGATGACAATGTACTTTTTGGCATCGAGCTTGAGGCCATGGCTCTAACACCAGGCATCTGTCTCAGTGAGGCCCTTCTGCAGGATGTCCACATCATTTGGGGAATCGACTATGGCTCCTAGTTTGCAGTCATCTGCGAACTTCGTTAGCCAGAGGCCTTCTGTGTTAGCTTGTACTTCAGAGAAGTAGATACCAAACAGGAGAGGTCCCAGGACTGAACCATGTGGTACTCCACTTGTCACTGGTTTGATGTCAGATTTGGAGTTTGCAACCTTTACAGTGTGGGTTCTTGTCAGTGAGTCAGTTGGTAACTCATCTTGTAACATAGGGATTTATACCTAGTTTATAGTGAGTCAATTGTATTTATTACTGCTTGGTGTAACATATTCTAAGCCTTTTAGTTTAAGAACTTGGGCTTCAGACCAGTTGTTTTACATTAGGAAGGTTTGTGGTCTGCACTGTAGTGGCAGGACAGGTAGCTTACATCCTTCTAATTTGGGAACTGCTGATTGAGGGCTCAGTGTCTGTTATTCTAAAAGAGTATTAATTCTGGTTTAAGCACTTGGACTTCAGGCCAGTTGTTTTACATTAAGAAGGTTTGTGGTCTGCACTGTAGTGGCAGAACAGGTAGCTTACATCCTTCTAAGTTGGGAACTGCTGATTGAGGGCTCAGTGTCTGTTATTCTAAAAGTGTATTAATTCTGGTTTAAGCACTTGGGCTTCAGGCCAGTTGTTTTACATTAAGAAGGTTTGTGGTCTGCACTGCAGTGGCAGAACAGGTAGCTTACATCCTTCTAAGTTGGGAACTGCTGATTGAGGGCTCAGTGTCTGTTATTCTAAAAGTGTATTAATTCTGGTTTAAGCACTTGGGCTTCAGGCCAGTTATTTTACATTAAAAGGGCTCGTGGTCTGCACTCTTGTGGGAGGAGAGGCTGGACTCTGCCCTTCTGAGCTGGGAATTTCTGGTTAAAGGCTTATAGTGCCTGCATATTTGAACTGCTTCTTACTGAAATTGGTACACCTTGTTTGCTGTAGCATAGACTAGATCCAGGCCTGCTGAATCTAGCTTTGTTTGTATAACTTGAGCACTAATCCAGACATTCTTTAAAGTATTCAATTGTATCTATTACTGCTTGGTAGTAACTTGATTAAAGTGTAGCTATCATTCTAAGTCTTTTGGATTAAGCACTTGGGCTTCAGACCAGTTGTTTTACATGAGGAAGGTTTGTGACCTGCACTGTGGTGGCAGGACAGGTAGCATACATCCTTCTAAGTTGTGAACTGCTGATTGAGGGCTCAGTGTCTGTTATTCTAAAAGTGTATTAGTTCTGGTTTAAGCACTTGGGCTTCAGGCCAGTTATTTTACATTAAGAAGGTTCGTGGTCTGCACTCTTGTGGGAGGAGAGGCTGGACTCTGCCCTTCTGAGCTGGGAATTTCTGGTTAAAGGCTTATAGTGCCTGCATATTTGAACTGTTTCTTACTGAAATTGGTACACCTTGTTTGCTGTAGCATATACTAGATCCAGGCCTGCTGAATCTAGCTTTATTTGTATGCTTGTTGTTTGTTTGTTATTTCCCTGAAACGCTAATTCCACCTAAAATGCGGCTTTTCAGCACTTCTGTGGATCCCTAGTGATATCTGCATTGCTTACTGTACTTATTTCCTTGTTTCACTTGAAAGAAAGTTACTGTTTGTCGTTTATGCATTTAAGTTACCTGTAACACATTGCATTTAAGTTACCTGGCACTTGCTCACTAAAGCAATTGTATACGTCAGCACTAAAATATTAAAAGCACTACACCCTCACAAACTCCCCTTGAGTACCTCGTTCCCCATTGGCCCTTTTTTTCAATTATAAAGGAATTCCCAATACTATTCTAGCATGTCCAAAGGTCAGTTGTCAATCTCCTCTCCGGTCCAGCTGGTGAATCTGGGAATCTTGAGGCAATGTTACAACTGCCTCATCTACACAGACAACCCTCTCCTCCTCCCAACAAATTCCAACACATGTGAGAGATGCAACCATATAGCCATACTGGAGGCTAAGCTCACTCAACTCAGTACTGGCGAAACCAGTCAGGAGGAGAAGGAAACCACACTCACTACAATTCCAGTCTCACATAGACCTACCATGACAGCAAACAAAACACATAAACACACAAAAACATACTCGGAGGCTCTAAATAAAAATCTGCCTAAGCAGCAGAGACCTCCAAAGCAGACACCCAAGCAACCGCTACCCCAAAACAAAACACGTGCAACACATAGCTCACAAAGCCAGTGTGCCGAACAGTCACAGCCCTTAAGGCTAAACAACACACCTGATACACTTGTAATAGGTGACTCTATCGTCAGGCACACTGACGTCCCGCTCACCAGGCTGAACAAGGAGAAGGTCACGGTGAGCTGCCTGTCGGGCGCTAGGATCCGCCACATAACACAAGCACTCAGGTCACTCCAAGGCAAGTACAAATATGACTCAGTCATTGTCGATGCTGGTGTGAATGACCCGAGACGAACCTCCCTGGACTACATGAAGAGAGACATAGAGGAGCTCTCTGAGCATGTAGCCCAGGCCGGTATGACCCTGACCTTGAGTAGCATCTTACCCTCACCAAGAATGATGCCACAATATGAAGACAAGATGATCAATTTCAACAATTGGCTTAAGTATTGGTGTCATTCAAAGGGGATCCAATGCCTTCAGCCTGGGATGACATGCTCGACAAGCCACGATGCTTCGCTAGGGACGGGCTTGCACCTGTCACCCCTGGGCTTTCGGATATTGGCAAAGGCTCTTGCTACCCCCATAGTGCCTTTTTTAGGCAAGGCTCAAAAGACAAACCCACCTCCATAGGTATCACAAGGGATAAGAAACTAAGAGTAATGCTACTCAACGCCAGAAGTCTAAACCTCAAGATGCAAGCACTCAAAACTCTCCTTAGCATGGAGAACATCGATATCTGTGCAGTAACACAAACCTGGTTCAAGGCTCCCGAGAGCACCCCAGCACTACCAGGTTATACCTCATAACATGCTTTTCGTCCCCAAAACTTGGACCGAACCACAAAAGGAGGGGGAGTATCAATATTCGTCAAAGATACCCACATCTCCAGGTTGGTGGCACAGCACGAAGCATCAGAGACTATCCATGTGCAACTATCAGTGGGTAAAACTGCCTTCCAGTTTATAGCCTGCTACAGACCACCCTCCCAAACCCAGGAACCCCACTCGGCCTTCCTGAGAACACTGGAAAATATGAAGGTCTCTCCAAACACCATTATATTGGGCGACTTCAACTACCCAAACATAGACTGGGAGCATTACTCTAGTTCCAACACCCTAGCCCAAAGGTTCCTAGAATTCAGATGCATTCAGATGCTCAGGTAAGAGCCGCCCTCTCCAAAGCAAAAAACACAGCATCAATGGGACCAGACGGTGTCCCGGGCTGCGTCCTACATGAACTCCAAGAAGAGCTAAACCCAAACATAAAACTACTATTCAATCTCAGCCTTACTACAGGATATGTACCCAAAGAGTGGCGTACAGCAACAGTGGTCCCCTCTCCACAAAGGTGGTGCCTCAACGGATCCTGGAAACTATTGCCCCATAAGCCTGACTAGCTTGGTCTGCAAAGCTATGGAAAGGATCATCATGGACCTCATAAATAAAGATATTGGGGATCTACAGACACTGAATCCTACCCAGTTCGGCTTTGTTAAAGGCAGATCCTGCCTCTTAAACCTGGTCGATTTCTTTGAAACAGTCACCAAGACCATTGACGAGGGGAAGGTGGTCCACACAGCCTACCTGGACCTCGCAAAAGCCTTCGATACAATACCCCACTCGGGCATTATAGATAAGCTCACCAGCTTAAATATAAACACCTATGTCACTAGATGGGTTGCAAACTGGCTCAAGGACAGAACCCACACATGATTAGAATTGCTGGAGCCATGTCAGACTCCAAACCAGTTACAAGTGGCATCCCACAAGGCTCAGTCCTGGGACCTCTCTTGTTTGGTATATATTTCTCGGAGGTACAGACCAACACGGAAGGACTGTGGCTGACCAAGTTCGCAGATGACTGCAAACTGGGCACCATAATAGACTCTCCAGCCGACACAAGCATCCTCCAAAAGGGCCTCATAGAAACAGACAACTGGTGCCAGAGCCATGGCCTCAAGCTAAACGCCAAAAAGTGTATAGTCATCCCCTTTGGCAAAAACAAAGTGCCCACAAATTACCACATAGGTGGTAATCCATTAAGTACAGAAAAAGTAATTAGGGACCTGGGTACCCAAGTTGATAGCAATCTCTCATTTGACAACCACGTGGCCAAAGTGGTTAGAAAAACATTTTATATAGCCCACCTAATCATGAAGGGATTCACATCTAGATCAGGGGAGGTCATCCTGCCTCTTTACTCATCCCTCATCAGGCCCATAATTGAGTACAATGCCCCTTTTGGGATGTACCTTACCAGACACCTGCAGCAACTGGAAAGACCCCAAAAGTACCTTACCAAGAGGATCAAAGGGCTCAAACAGATGCCATATGCTGACCGTTTAAAGAAACTCCAGCTCTACTCAGTGGCATACCGCCTGCTCAGAGGCGATCTGTGCCTGACGTATAAAGCCATGTCCAACCCAGAATTAATGGACATACTGCACCTCAGAAAATCCAAATCCCATCGAGCTACACGCTCGAGAGACTTGAACCTCAGCACTGAAATAAATAGGACATGCTGGAGGTACAGATTCATAACCCAGAGGCTCCATTCACTCTGGAATAGAATCCCAGTCCAGGTTAGGCAGAGTCCCTCATTGACTCTCTTCAAGAGGAATCTTGATGAGTGGATGGGATATCGTAGGTTTACCCCGGGTATCACTTCTGTGTCACTGTTAGACAGAGGTACAGTATACTAACCTCAAAAAAGGGCATAGCAAAATTAATTTAAAATGGGTGGCGAAAGCCAAACACACTCTGGCTAGGCTTATAAATGCCCTAGGGCAGATAGCCTAGTATGAACCTATGTCTAAGGGTCAGCTCACGGTGATTTCTCCTGTCTACCTGATGAATCTGGGCATCTTGAGGCAATGCAGCAATTGCCTCATGTACACAAACAACCTTCTCCTCCTACCACCCAACACTACAATTTGTGAGAGATGCACTTATATTGCCAAACTGGAAGCAAAGCTCTCTTCACCCAAGACTGGACTAGACAGTCAAGAGGAGAAGGTAAACACTTGCACCACACCACACTCATCACATAGTCCCACAAAACCTACACCACCAAAACACACACACAGAAACACAAAACACACACCTACATTCACAGAGGCTCTCTATAAAAACCTGCCCAAGCATCAGGGACCTCGTAAGCAGAAACTCAAGCAAACTCCATCCCCCCCAACACAACCCAAATGACACATAGCCCACAAAGTCAGTGTGCCACTCAACCACAGCCCATAAGGCATAACAACGTACCCAACACTCTAGTCATAGATGACTCTATAGTCAGGCACATTGATGTTCCACTCACCAGGCTAAACAAGGAGAAAGTTACTGTCAGCTGTCTGTCAGGTGCCAAAATCCACCACATAACACACGCACTCAGGTCACTCCACAACAAGTACAAATATGACACTGTCATCGTCCATTTTGGTGTGAATGACCTGAGATGTACCTCCCTGGACTACATGAGAAGAGACATGGAGGAGCTCTCCGATCTTGTAGCCCAGGGAGGTATGATCCTGGCCTTGAGTAGCATCCTGCCATCACCCAGAATGATGCCACAGTACAAGGACAAAATGACTGACTTCAACAACTGGCTAAGCTTCTGGTGTCACTCTAAGGGGATCCAGTGTTTGCCTGCCTGGGACGACATGCTCGACAGACCATGATGCTTTGCCAGAGACGGCTTGCACCTGTCGCCCCTGGGATTCCGGATACTGGCTAAGGCTCTTGCCACCCCTATAGTGCCTTTTTTAGGCAAGGTTCAAATGACAAATTCACCACCATAACAGGTACAAGCAAGATACTCAATGTTAAAAGTCTAAACCTCAAAATGCACTCACTTGAGGCACTTCTTAAAATGGAGAACATTGACATCTGTGCAGTGACAGAGACCTGGTTCAACACTCCAGAGAGCACCCCTGCATTACCAGGCTATAATTCATACCACACCTTTCGGCCACCTAACCCGGAACGAAGCACTAAAGGTGAAGGCGTGTCCATAGTCATTAATGATATCCACACCTCCAGGCTAGTTGAACAGCATAATGCATCCGAGATTATCCAAGTGCAACTAACTCTGGGCAAGACCGCAATCCAAATTGTAGCTTGCTATAGACCCCTCACCATGCCCCAAGATTCCCACTCCTCATTTCTTGATACACTGGAAAGTATTAGGGTACAACCTAACACCCTAATAATGGGCGATTTCAACTACCCCACCATTAACTGGGAAAACTACTCATGTACCAACTCTTTTGCTCAATGTTTTCTGGAATTCATAAATTCCAACACCTTGGATACTTATTCACACCCCCACCAGGGGCAGCAATATCCTAGACCTGGTCATTACCAACATGGGCAACCGGTGTTCCACACCAAAGGTCAATTCCTCGTTGGTCAGATCCGACCACAAGCTAATCACCCTAGACATCCACATCCCGCCCCCACCTCCTATTAGGGGAAACCACTGTAAAAAAACTTCTCCAAAGTCAACTTCACACTTCTTAAGACAGAATTGGCAAACTTCATGACACCCATGCAGACGGACAATAGAGGTACGACTGCTGAATCCTACACAAATGCACTTTATAAGCACTTACACGAGTGCATAGATCATGCTATCCCTAATAGAACCAAGATGCTATCCCCCCAAAAAAGGAAGCCGATCCGGTGGTCCTCTGCCATAAACATACTCTACAACAGAAGAAAGAAACTGTTGCAAAAAAAAAAAAAAAAAGAGTAAAATCTCATGACTGGAGTAACGCCCTGGTCAACCTCAGTAAGAAGCTGAGATCCCTCATAAAATTCTCCAAAGCTAGTTACGAAAACAAAATTGTCACTGACTCTAAAGACAACCACAAAGCATTCTATAGCTATGTCAAGAATCTCAATGGCAACACTCAGATCTTCTCGGAGTTACAGCACAATGGCACTAAATATACAGAACCAACTAATATTGCCAACATCCTGGCAGATAGATTCAGTGCTAACTTTACCCCCCTCTCTCACCCCCAGAGGGCCCATCTCTATACCAGAAGAATGCAAAGTTCCAGTAATTATGGCTGCACAGGTAAAAACACACTCTCCAAAGCCAAGAACACAGCATTCATGGGACCTGACAATATCCCAGGCTGCGTTCTACACGAACTACAGAATGAACTGGTACCCTACCTAAGTACCATGTTCAGTCATAGCCTCACCTCAGGCTTTGTGCCCACTGAATGGCGCACCACAACGGTTATCCCACTCCACAAAGGGGGAGCCACGACGGACCCCAGGAACTACCGCCCCATTAGCCTGACGAGCCTGATCTGCAAGGCCATGGAACGTATTTATTTTATTTTACATTTGTTAACCGGGCTAGTCCAACTGGATGCATGTCCATTTTCAGTGGAGGCCCGAGGAGAAAAGCTCCGCTATCTAACACATGATAATAAACAGTATATAGACAATACATAAGGCATTACATGCATGAGAAGCAGTTTATGCACATTTCAAAAGTACAGCATGGAGAAAATGTACACAGTATAAAGGATTTTCAAGCACAACAATACTTAGGACATTTGAACAACAATAAGGAAAGTACAGAAAGGTAAAAGCTTTTACTTGAGTATTGGAATGGGTAGAATAAGACAGGATACAATGGGATGTTTAAAAGTAAGCAGTAGAATGTAGAGAGGGGTGTAGTTACTAGATAAGTGAGAGCATTTCTTAGTAGTGTTGAGAACACTAAAAGCTTAAAGCTGGGAGAAAGTAAGATGTATGCACGAGACATGAGGAGCAGAAAGATCAGCTTGGGTAGTCACAGGAGCATAGCCAGTGGTTGGTTAGGTAGTGTTTTAGTTTAGTTTTAAACAGTGAGATGAAGGTTTGGGATGTCAGGTTGGGAGGAAGTTGGTTCCATATTTTACCAACTGAGTTGGAAAATATAGTCTCACCTGCAGTATTCTTAGATAGAGAGGTTTGAATCAGTATTTTACTAGATGAGCGAAGGTTTTTTAGGTTGTTATAGGGCTTTATAAGGGTAGAGAGCATATGTGTATTATCAGGGTGGTGAAGGGCTTTTTGGGCTATAGAGAGCTGATAGTATTGAATTAGGTGGGGTAGCTCTAGCCATCCTAGGTGGTGGAGATTTTTGCAGTGATGAGTTTTATATGGGGAGGCCGTGGCAAATCTGGCAATGTTATTGTAGGTTGATGTAAGCTTATTGATGTTATATTTGGAAAGGTTCGTATATATAGGGGAAGCATATAGTAGTGTAGAGATGAGATATGTTCTGGCTATGGTAGTTCTAGCTTCTGGAGTAAGGAATGATTTGATTCTGTAAAGCGAAAGTACAGTTTTGTACCTACCATAAATGTAGATGTTCGAGGATCCACATTGCTGCAGTCATAACCTTTGGGTAGTCCGCTGTCCTCGGTCGGCCCGAATACCAAAGAGTTAGGCTGGCGTCGGTCATGGGCGCCCGGAGCTGACGTCAGTACGTAGTAGTACTTAAGCGCATGACCGACGCCATATCCTCAGTCTTTCTTGCCCCAGATGTCAGAAGGCCTTAAAAAAGAAAGACCAGAGCCAAAATAGTAAATACCCAACAACCACCAGTGAGAAAATAACAATTATCCCAAAGGAAGAACAGAAACCCTAAACTACAGAGGGGAAGGAGGGAGGGAAAATAGGACTGCAGCAATGTGGATCCTCGAACATCTACATTTATGGTAGGTACAAAACTGTACTATGTTCTTCGTCTCACATTGCTGCAGTCATAACCTGTGGGTAGAATCCCAAAGCAAAGGAAAAGGGAGGCTGGCAAACTAAAAAGCATTAGGAGCTGCTAACATGCCCTGTAAGACTGCAGTGGCAAACCCAGCCCTAGACTTGGAATAGAGAGAGAGATGGTAATGCTTAGTAAAAGTGTGAACTGAACTCCAAGTAGCTGCCTCCAAAATATCCTTAGTAGCTACCCCCCTCAAAAAGGCAGTAGATGTGGCAGTAGCCCTAGTGGAATGAGGTCTGATCCCAGCGGGAACATTCTTCCCATGATGAGAATAACAAAAAGCAATACATTGACCAATCCACTTAGAAATAGTCTGCTTTGAAACAGCTTTACCTTGTGAACCCAAAGCAAAGGAAACAAATAACTGTTGAGTCTGTCTGAACTCTTTAGTTCTGCTCAAATAATAATGCAGCTGCCTGTGGATATCCAAAGAATGCAAGACTTTTTCCCCCCTATTTTGGGGATCCGCATAAAAAGTAGGCAAATGGATAGACTGGTTCAAGGCCACATTGGAAATCACTTTTGGCATAAAAGTAGGGTTAGTACGCAAAGAAACTCTATCCTTATGGAAAATCAGAAAGGGTTCAACAGCCATGAGAGCCTGCAATTCAGATACCCTCCTAGCAGAAGTAATGGCCAACAAAAAAGCAGTCTTCCAAGACAAAAACTTCAATTCAGATGTAGCTGCAGGTTCAAAAGGAGGTAAAGTAAGCTTCTCCAACACAAAATTGAGATCCCAGGAAGGAGTAGGAGCTCTACGTGGGGGTCTTATATTTTTTGCCCCTCTAAGAAATTGCTTAAACAAAGGGTGAGAAAATAAGGGAGGGTCACAATCATAGTGAGCAGAAATGGCTGCAGCATGAACCTTCACAGAGGAAAAAGACAAACCCTTGTCTAGTAATTCAGTAAGATACTGTAGTGTAAAACTCAAATTAGGCACCGAAACATCAAAGCCCTTAGTTGTGCTCCAAAGAAAAAATCTCCTCCATTTATCAGCATAAACTTTTCTAGTGCTGGGCCGCCTGGCTTCCAAAATGACATCTAAAACCTGTTGAGGAAGCTGAGACCCCACAGGCTCTAAAACAGAATACGCCAGGCTGTTAGATGCAGGGACTGCACTCTGACATTGAGCAAATGATTGCTCGACTGGGACAAGTGAGGAAGCTGTGGCAAAGGCCAAGGAGGCTCCTGAATTAAACTCCTCAGCAGAGGATACCAGTGCTGACGTGGCCAATCTGGTGCCATTAGAATCATGCAAGGCTTGTCCCGCCTGACTTTCAAGAGTACCTTGGGAAGGAGAGGCAGAGGAGGGAAAGCATAGACGTGAAGGTTGTTCCAACTGAAAGAAAGAGCATCCACTTTCCAAGCTTTTGGGTGAAACATCTTTGTGCAAAATTTTGGTAGTTGGAAATTTAGAGGAGAAGCGAACAGAAGCAAACAGATCTATGTCTGGAGTTCCCCAAGCCACTGTCAACTGTTGGAATACCTGAGGATCCAATTTCCACTCGTGGGGATCCACAATTTGTCTGCTCAATACATCTGCTAGGGAGTTCTGTGCTCTTGGCAGAAACCGTGCTTGAAGAGTGATGTGCAAACTCAGAGCAGTCTCCCACAATATCATTGCTTGTCTGCAAAGAGGGTAAGAATGGGTTCCCCCCTGCTTGTTGATGTACCACATGACTGTTGTGTTGTCTGTTCGAATCAACACCTGTCCTGGTTGAAGTAGGCCCTTGAAAGCCATCAGGGCAAACTGGACTGCTAACATCTCTTTCATGTTGATATGCAAATGCTGTAGTTTGGGAGGCCACGTGTCTTGAATCCATTTCCCACTGAAGTGTGCTCCCCAAGCCAAGTCTGAGGCATCCGTCGTTATGATCTGACTCGCCTCTGGTCGGGTCACAGAGCGCCCCTTGCTTAGGTGACATTCCTGCGCCCACCACAAGAATTCCTTCTGGATGCAAGGTATTATCCGAATGACAGTGTCCAAATCGTGGCAGTGTTGAGTCCATACACTTTTGAGATACCATTGTAGCTTCCTCATATGCAGTTTGGCATTGGGAAGTACTAGAATGCAAGATGCCATGAACCCCAAGGCTTGAAGGACTGTCCTTGCAGTCAGCCTGGACAGTACTGATAGTTGCTGGAAGTACAGGTGAAGAGTTCTTTGTTTGTCCGGGGTCAGAAAGGCCATCTGAGAAGCTGTATTCAGTCTCACACCCAGAAAGCACATGCCCTGAGAGGGTACTAGACTGGATTTTATTTTGTTCACAGAATACCCCAGGCACCTTAAAACTGCCATTACATACTGTAGATGTTGAAGTAACTTGACTTTGTCTTGAGCCAGAATCAGGCAATTGTCCAGATAAGGATAAATTTGTATTCCCCTCTGTCTGAAGAAAGCTATTACAGGAGCCAGAACTTTTGTGAACACCCTGGGCGCAGTAGATAAACCAAAGAGCAATGCAGAGAACTGATAATGAGAAGTACCAGCCCGAAATCGTAGGAATCTCCTGCAGCTGGGCCTGATAGGAATGTGAAGATAGGCCTCTGAGATCCAGAGTTACCATCCAGTGATCTTTGCCTAGCATAGGCAGTTGTTGTTGTAATGTTAACATCTTGAACTTTGGAATGTCTAGGTAGATATTGAGAATGGACAAATCCAGAATAGGCCTCCAAGTGTTTCCTTTCTTTGGCACTAGGAATAGACGGGAATAAAACCCTAGGCCTACTTCCGATGGAGGTACCACCTGGATTGCTCCCATCTGTAAAAGCAAAGAAATTTGTTCCTGAGCCTCCAGCCTTTGCTGAGGAGGTACATCTGGCATGCCTTTGAAAGGAGGAAAAGTGTGAAAATAAAACTTGTAACCTTGACTTATTATTTCCAACACCCACTTGTCCTGGGTGACCAAATGCCAGTTTTGTTTGAAAAGTGCCAACTTTCCTCCTAGAGGAGCTGCCAGAAAAGAAGGATCTGGCAGCTGAAAATACAGGTCATTGGGTTTGTTTACGAAAAGGCTGACCCCTGCCCTCACCAGAAGACTGTGCAGGAGAACTCCAAGCCCTAGGCCTGAAAGAACCCTGAGTGTGAGCCCTGCCCCTACCACGTCTAGACCTGCCCTTAGACTGAAAATCCGAAGAAGGGTAGGACCATCCTCTAGCAGGCCAATTCCTGCTAAACTTAGGGGGCTGCACTTGCAAAAAATCCTTAACCGTCTGCATAGACTTAGCTTTATCTTCCATCTTTTTCAAAACTGACTCCACAGGGGAACCAAAAAGAACTTCAGATTGAAGAGGAGCATCCAAAATCCGAGCTTTAACATGCTCTGACAAATTTTGATCCTTAAGCCAGGCATGTCTATGAATAACTGAACCAGTAGCAGCCACTCTGGATGAAGCCTGAAGAGCATCGAAGCCACACTGCAAGGAATGTTTACCAACTTGATCTGAAGCATGAACCAACTCCTGCAATTCCTTACACTCTATACCCTCAGATAAAGCATCCACCTTAGATTTCAATTGACCCAACAAAAAATTCTGATACTTTAGCATATGAAACTGGCAATTTAAAGCCCTCATAGCTAACGTAGAAGAGGTGTACACTTTTTTCCCCCACCTATCTCCAATGCTCTAGAGTCTTTATCCAAAGGAACTGGATTCTTAACCACCGAAGCCCTGACACCCTTCGGCCCTTGAATAATAGTTTCTGAGTCAGCTCTAGGACTCTTATACAAATATTTATGTGCCTCTGGAACTCTGTAATACATGTCTGGCTTGACAGGGGCAGGGGGTAAAGAATCAGGATTAAGAGAAGCTTCAGAAAAAACATCCTGAACAACATCCAAGACAGGGGGAATAGCCAAAGGCCTATGTTGTGGCAAAAACAAAAATTCCCTAAGCCTTTTTCGAGAATCTGAAAAATCCTGACCTTCCCACTTGAAATGTTCCCTCATGGAATGTAAAGTTTCAGAAAAGGAAAAATCCTCTGGAGGAGAAGCAGGACAGGAATCCTCTGCATCCGACTCTCAATAGGGAGGGAAATCCTGAATATCCTCAGCTGAGGACTCAGAGTAGTCTGAAGAATGCTCCATTCCCTCTAAATCTGTCTCCACCCTAGGCCTCTTCTCTGGAGGGGGCATAGAACCCCTGATCAAAGTAATCAAATCCTCTGCCATTTTCAACATATGTTTTTTAGGAACAGAACCTGAAGAACTAGGGCTATGGCCAGTACCAGAAAGACCAGGTTTAGCTTTAGCATGGCCTTTAGTCACTGAGGTAGAAGGCCTAATAACCTTTTGTAAGGATGGAACTACAGATACCGGAGAAGCACCCTCGGCCTGGCCTAACTCCTGAGAGGCCAACTCCTGTAAAAGTAAAGGTTCCCCCTGGGATTCAGCCGAAACTTCGGCTGGATCCACAGATTCAACCGTAGGTTCCATGTAACCGGCATCCGCAACGGACGACTCATCCGGTTTAGACCTTAAAGATTTATCTTTTCGCTTTTTAGCGGTAGCGGGCGTCGGAGGATCCGACGGCATGTTGTAGTTACACCGCTTACCAAAAACAAGCCTGGCACAGTCTAATCTTCGTTTAATGGTGCGCTTATTAAATCTAGCGCAAAAGCGACACCCGACAACGTCGTGTTCAGGCCCCAAGTAAGGAATACAGAGAGAATGATAGAGCCTATGAGGTATCTGTTTCCCACAAGAAATACAATTATTAACTTTTTCTGACATCCGGATTAACTGAGGCAAGAAAAGACAAAAAGTTTCCCCAACGGGGTACTCAGCCCAACTTGGTCTTCGGTCTGAAACTCGGTAATTGAAAATTTCAGAACGCCGAACGGCACTTGCAAACGCTGCTTCTGTTTCGGACCACGAGGCAAGAAAGACTGAGGATATGGCGTCGGTCATGCGCTTAAGTACTACTACGTACTTACGTCAGCTCCGGGCGCCCATGACCGACGCCAGCCTAACTCTTTGGTATTCGGGCCGACCGAGGACAGCGGACTACCCACAGGTTATGACTGCAGCAATGTGAGACGAAGAACATCCTAATTTTCTATTAGTTGCTTTTATGATTGAGTTAATATGAAAGTCAAATTTAAGTTGGTTGTCAATAGTTATGCCTAAGAGTTTGGTTGTTTGGTCAGGAGAGATAAGGGTGCCATTGTTAGAAGTAAGAGAGAAGTTAATAGAGGGGGACTGGTGTGTAGGTAAGAAGAGGAGCAGTTTAGTTTTCTTAGGGTTTAGAAGAAGACCGTGATTAGAGAACCATTGCTCTATGGTAGTAAAAGATTTTTGGGTAAGGTAGTGTAAGTCATTTTGGTTGGAGGCAGAACAAATGATGGTGGTATCATCAGCGTATTGAATACAAGTAGTTAGTGGGGTGACAAGGTATAGGTCGTTGATAAAGATGGAAAATAAAAGAGGACCTAGGATCGAGCCCTGAGGGACACCTAGAGAGGTAGGTAGAAGCTCCGAAAGATTGTTGTTCCATAAAACTGCTTGTTTCCTATTTTGGAGATAAGAAGTAAACCAGTTTAGAGCAAAGCTATCGAGAGAAAGGGATTTTAAGCGATGAAGGAGTAGTTGGTGATTCACCACGTCAAAAGCTTTTGACAGATCTACAAAGAAGGCTGATGAAAGAAGATTGTTGTTTCGGTTGTTATTAATGGAGTCAATAAAGGATAGTAAGGCTGTGGTGGTGCTATGGTAGGGATGAAATCCATGTTGGCAGTTTGCTAGGAGATTATTGTGAAGGAGGTGATTAAGTAGCTGTTTGTGGATGCATTTCTCCATTATTTTTGCTATAGGAGATAGTAGCGCAATAGGGCGGTAGTTAGAGTATTCAAAAGAATCACCACCATTAAAGAGTGGGATGATGTGGGAGATTTTCCAGAGTGAAGGTATGGTACTTTCTTTTATGGTTCTGTTTATTAGTATAGAGATTGGGTAGGCAATAGCTTTAGCTCCTAGCTGGAGATATTCTGCTGGGATTTTGTCGGCTGTAGGTGTGGAAGGTTTAAGTTTTTGAAGTAGGTAAAGAATATATGAGGTGGGTATGGGTTTGAAATGAAATGGTGGCGGGGTGCAGTTAGGGTTACCTAGTAGAGCAGGGTCAGGGCTTTGTTGGTTGGCTAGATTGAGTATTGTAGAAGTAAAGAAGTTATTGAAGGCATTTGCAGTATTTAAGGGAGAATCAGAGTGGGAGCCTATTGGGCTGGGAGTTTCTACTTTGCCGGGGGATAGTAGTGTGTTAATTGAATTCCAGAATTTCTGTGGTTGGTGTTGGGAGGAACTTTGTAACTGGGTGTAAAAGTTTTTTTTATCTAGTATGATAGTTAGTTTAGTCATGTTTCTTTTTTGTTTGTAATTAAGGTGGTCAAGTGAGTCTTTAGTGGTATGCCATTTAGTCCAGGCTTTGTTCCTACTTATTATAAGTTGTTTAGTGTTACTTGTAAGCCATTTTGCTGTCCTGGATTTCATGCATATAGAGCGCATAGGGGCATGATGATCAAGAATGGTAAGAAAGGTATGGTTGAAGTGGTTAACAGCGTCATCTAATGGCAGGGTTTGCAAAGGTGACCAGTTGACTAGGTTAAGTTCATATTGAAACTGATGGGGGTCAAAATGTTTTTTGCTGCGAGATAATCGGATAAGGGGAGGTTTTGCTATATTTGTTTTGTGCCTGATGATGTATGTTAGTGAGCGGTCACTAAGGTCATCTGTGAGGGTTCCTGTTGTGTATTTTTGTTGGGGACTATTTATTAGGATCCAGTCTAGTATGGTTCCTTTGTTATTGGTTTTATTTGTTCTAGTTGTTGAATTAATGGTTTGATGGAATCCATGGAGGTTAATATGGGTAGATGGATCCATTTGTTTACATGCGTTCCAATCAATATTAAAGTCGCCTAATAATATAGTTTCTTGAGGGAGAGTAGTTGAGAACCAGTTAAGTAGGCCTTCTAATAAAGGAGGATTGTTGCCTGGGGGAAGGTAAGCACAGATAATATTCATAGTTTTGTGTGGGTTGAGGGAGAGTTTGGCTATAATAATTTCACTATTAGTGTCATTTGGAGGGGTGGAAATAGCTTTACACACTTCTAGTCCAGTTTTGTAAAGAATGGCTACTCCGCCTCCTTTTTTTTTGGGACGGTCTTGTCTTAGGATGTTATAGCCGGGGGGATAATTTCATCGTATTTTATAGTGGGTTTAAGCCAGGTTTCAGTAAGGCAGAGGATGTCATATTGTTGGACTTCTAGTAGGGCATAAAGAGCTGGAACTTTGTTGCAAATGCTACGGATATTAAGATGAGCTATAGAGAGAGATTTGGGAGCTGGCTTGTGTGGTGTAGTCTTAGATTTTATAAGTTGGGAATTAAGGGGAGATACCAAGGTTTCAGGGCCTGGATTAGGGCACATGTCCCCATCTCTTAATGACAAACTTTGTTTGAGTGAGGGGTTATAGTAGTAGATGTGTTTTGAGAGTGTGAGAATAAGGTATTTAATGTGTGAGAGACAATGATATTTTGGTTCAAGATATCAGTTGTTGTATATGGGACAGAGATGGGTAGTGAGTGTAGTTGGGTGGGTAGTTAGGGTGTGTTTATGTGGAATGCTAACAGTGGAGCTTAGAGGTTGCTCATAGTAGGTTATGATATAGGTGGTGGAGAGAGAAGTTAATATGGATAGTAGAAGGAGTGGGAGGTGTGTGTGGGACATGTTTAGTTAAGTAAGAGACTATATAAATGTAAGGTATATGTTCAGAGAGGTAGTGTGTGGGTGTGGGTGGAGATAGATGGTGAATGGGTGGAGACAGGAAGAGTCAGCGATTGGTAAAGAATGTGGTGGGTGTGGTTATGTGGGGAATAAATGTAGAGGTCCCAGGGGCGGGTGGAATTTGGGGGCAGGGAAGGGAGTGGAGTGAGCCCGCAGGGCGAACGGAGCGGGAAGAGGCAAAGGAGTAGAAAAGTGCTGAGAGGAAACAATCAGCCAGGTAGAAGAAGCAGGTAAGTGAGGCAGTGATAATTTGACTAGTAGGAAGAAAATGAGTGTTAATTATGAGAAAAGCACATGTACAATAGACAGATCACAGAGGGAGGTAGATAGGCCAAGGGAAGGAAAATGTGTGTAATAGTGTAAAGCTCGAAGTAGAAGGCAGGAAAAGCAGTGAGCTTATAAGAGGTAGAGAGAGGGAGGAAGTATAGTAACAAGGGAGCTATGTAGTAGGCAAAAGTTAGAAGCAGGTTTGTGGAGGGAGGTAATGGGAGTAGAACAGAACTGGCAGTAAGGAGAGCAAGAGCTATGTTAAGGGAGGAGAGATAGTGAAAGAAACAAGGGTACAGAGGCAACGTAGGAAAGAGGGTCTAGTTCTTAAGATAATGGGGACTGGTGATGGCTGCTGGTAGTCCTGGACAGGTTGGTAGGCTAGGCACGCAGTTACAGAGTATAGGGTAATATCTAGGTTTTACATACATAGGCAGTCTTTTCTTTAGGTAGGACGACAGACAGGCTTAATGTCTGGTTGAAGGTAGTGGACACAGTTCTGGACACAGCTCGACTCCGCCAGTAGGGCCAGGAGTCCTATATTAGTGGTAGCTTGGTCCCGATAAAAGGGGAACAGATTTCTGGATGGGAGAGAGAGATATAGAAGGGAGAATAAGAAGTTACTATAAACATAAACAAAATACTGAAGTAGAATGGTTAGCCAAGCACTATGAGAAATAAACATGTCCTTAAGCAGTACAAAAACATATTAATAGCCTATTCCTATGTAGATGTGGCTAACATAATTAACTAAGCATTTGTGAGAAATAAAACATGCCTTTTAGCAGACAAAACACAGTTTAAAACACATTCCTATGTAGATGTGGCAAAAAAGTTAGGAGCGCTATGCTCTATACTGGCAATTAGTTATTAGCGCTAAACACTGCTAACAAGCATATCTAAGACAGCAGTTTAATACACTTTAAACACTATAGCAGCAATCTAACTCATTTTAAACAATATAGCATTTCCCTATACAGTTGAACAAACATGTACAAGTGGCAAACAGTTAGGAGCGCTTTGTTCTATGCTGGCGATTAGTTATTAACGCTAAACGCTGCTAACAAGCAAATCTAAGAAAGCAATCTGACACAATTTAAACACTGTAGCAGTCCCCTATGCAGTTGTAGAGCAATGTAAATCACTCAGGACTATGTCGACTTGAATGCGCTAAGCTAACGCTGTTTACAGCGTGTACAGAATTAAACTCTCGTTAAGCACTATAACAGTTGCCTAAACAGTTTTACAGCAATATAAATCACTCAGGACTATGACGCTAAGCTAATGCTGTGTATAGAGTCGCATCAACTAATAAAATAACAGCTTATTATATACCAAGCCTTGATTCTTAACTACACATGGCTGGAGCAGAGTAAAGTTAAAACCTCTGCGTTTAGTACACCCAGAGTGCGCTTCTCAGCTGTTTGCAGAATTAAACTCACGTTAAGCACTATAACAGTTGCCTAAACAGTTTTGCAGCAATATAAATCACTCAGAACTATGACGCTAAGCTAACGCTGTGTATAGAGTCGCATCAACTAATAAAATAACAGCATAATATATACCAAGCCTTGATTCTTAACTAAACATGGCTGGAGCAGAGTAAAGTAAAAACCTCTGCGTTTAGTACACCCAGAGTACGCTTCTCAGCTGTTTGCAGAGTCGCTTTCACTTGAACTAATAGTTTATTACAACCAGTCAGTAAATCTTTAAGCAAATTGTAAAAACAGAAATAAGTACAAAACAATATGTCTGCATATAGCTCACCCCAGATATCCAACCCGTACGGATGGGAGACGGTATTATACGTATCATCATGGAACTCATAAACAAAGACATTGGTAAACTCCAAACTCTGGACCCTACCCAGTTCGGATTTGTAAAAGGCAGATCATGTCTCCTAAACCTGAATGACTTCTTTGAAGCAGTCATCAAAGCCATAGATGAGGGTAAGGTGGTTCACACAGCTTATCTAGATCTCGCCAAGGTTTGTGACACCGTCCCCCACTCTGGAATTATACATAAGCTCACTAAACTAGGTATAAATCCCTTTGTCTGAAGATGGGTTGCCAACTGGCTCACGGACAGAACCCACACTGTGAAAGTAGCAGACTCCAAATCCGACTTCAGACCAGTGACAAGTGGAGTACCACAGGGTTCAGTCCTGGGTCCTCTCCTGTTTGGTATCTACTTCTTTGAAGTACAGGCTAACACAGAAGGTCTTTGGCTAACAAAGTTTAAAGATGACTGCAAAGTAGGAGCCATAATCGAAACCCCTAACGATGTGGACATACTACAAAAGGGCCTCACTGAGACAGATGCCTGGTGTCAAAGCCATGGCCTGAAGCTCAATGCCAAAAAGTGTATTGTCATCCCCTTTGGTAAAAACTCTGTACCCATGAACTACCACATAGCTGGTAGTCTACTTAATGCCGAAAATGTGATGAGACCGTGGGACACAGGTAGACAGTAGTCTCTCCTTTGATAATCATATCACCACAGTGGTCAGGAAATCCTTCTACGTGGCTCACCTCATCACAAAAGGTTTCTCATCCAGAAAAAAAACAGGTCATTGTTCCCCTCTACTCATCACTCATTAGACCCATTATAGAGTACAACACTCCTTTTGGTATGTACCTCACAAGACATCTACAACAACTGGAAAGGCCACAGAAATACCTCACGAGGATTACTAGCCTCAAACAGATGCCCTACGCAGACCGTCTCAAAAAACTCCAGCTTTACTCCGTCGCATATCGCCTACTCAAGAGGCGATCTCTGCCTAACATACAAAGCTATGTCAAACCCAGAGCTGTTGGACATGCTCCACTTAAACAAATCCCAATCCCTCCGAGCTACACGCTCTAGGGACCTAAACCTTGTCACCACAATAAACAGAACATGCTGGAGGGATAGATTCCTCTCCCAGAGACTTCCCATACTCTGGAACAGACTACCTATCTATGTCAAACAGAGCTCCTCATTAGCACTCCAAGAAAAATCTTGATGATTGGATGGGAGATAGGAAATTCACCCCGGGAATCACTTCTGTGGCTCTGCTCGACAGGGGCACAGAAAAATAATTTTCTTGGGTGGCAAAAGCCAGGGTACATTTTTGGCTAGGCTTATATAGGCCCTAGGGCCAATAGCCTAGTACCCTCCTATGAACGTATGAACACAGTGCAATGAATGTGATGCATTCTATGTGGGCAAGACTGTAAATAAACTCAAGCGTAGGATTTCATGTCATCTGTCAGAAATCCGCTCTGGATGTAAAAATAATGCACTAGCCAAACACCTTTCTCTTCATAAAAGACACAGGTTTTAAGTTCCAGATCCTGGGTCGCATAGACATGAGTGATCTTGAAGGAGACATCCCGAATATTCTAGAGAAACATGAACTCATGTGGCAATTAAAGCTGAACTCTTTTAGGAAGCCTGGACTAAACTACTACTGTTCAATTAAAAGTGCACTGGAACTTAGAAAATCGCCACATTGTTTACATGATTAATTGTATTTTATTTTATTCTACAAATTGGTTTTAAATACCATTTTAAATCAGTTGAAATTTAAGTGTATATTTTGTTTCCATCATCATACATTCTTTTTTTCAGTTTATATTTTTTCACTTTATTCAAAATGGTGTGTAATAACAATACTAACTAATTATACAATTGTATATATTTTTATAGATTGTTTTTAGGGTTCTTGTACACAGACCTGAAGAAGTCTAGAAGGACGAAAGCGATCTTTGTTAACAGGTTATGAAAATAGAAACTGATATTTACATGCAAAATGCATATGTATATATTTACATATATTTTTTGATTGTCAAATGAACTAAGGTCGATATATTTCCAGCCATGTAGTATATTGTCTTGGATAAAATCACAGACTTAATAATCTACTTAATAAACTGGTTAAATAAGAGGTACCACATCATTATAAATTTTATTTAAAGTACATGCGGGTTATATATTATTATGACAGCTACTAAGTAGGGCAGGACCAGCTCGAATGTCCCACTGATGGGGAAGGGATGTGAATTTAACATGTGATGTGTACCAATAACACTTTGTTTTACAGCACACTAAACCACTCCCATGCCTGATAAAAAGTATATATATATATATTTAGAAAGCTTGTGAGGAAATTATTACTCTATTTTTGTTTTACTTGGATCGATTGTCTGTGTACTTAATAAAGGATTTTCGACTGGAAACAGACTGCCTGCCTTGCTTGGATTACTTTCGAATTCTTAGTAATGCTGTACAATTATATATTTTCTACTGTTATTTTTTGTTTTGTTTTGACTTAAAACGAGTTTAAGATCGCTACTTCTACTACTATTGTCTGATCTGATTAATATACAGTGATTAACTAGAAATATATGGACTGAAAATCTTCCACACAGAGAAGTTTCTTGCACTGTTTTGATTAGTTAGTGTTTGATTCAGAAGCCCCTTTAGGTAAACAAAAGAAGGGTTTGTTCATAAAATTACTCCGTATTTATGGTAAATAATGTAGGGAGTGTTTGATGAAAGAGCCTGGAGTTCAAAAATTCTTTTTGCAGAAGTGGTAGCTACCAAAAAGGCTCTTTGCCAAGACAAGAATTTTAAATGAGTTTTTGCTGAAGGTTAAAGGGTTTTTTGAGTCAGACCTTGTAGTACACCACAGTGAAGGATCCTTTACTGGGAGTCTAAGGAGAAAAGTGCCTTTCATAAAAGGTTTATATAATTTGGAAGAAGCCACAGCATAATTTTTGACTCCTATATGAAAATTTGAAATTTTTGCCAATTGCAGTTTAATCATAGAAAAATTAGCTCTTATGAAAACAGCCAGAAAATCAACAACAGAGACCGGGGCAGTAAAAAGGTCAACATGATTTCTTAATGACCAAAGGGAAAATCTTTTTCATCTGCTCTTGTAAACCTTGATGGAGTCTTTTCATGAGGATAATATAATGGTACGCACAGGGAAAGAAAGCCTGGGCGTTCTGGCTATTACTGGAACTGGAGAAACCATGCAGTTAGTTTGAGGGCTGGAATATTGGGATGACGCACTAGTAAGGGGTATAAAAGGAGATCTACAGTTGGGTTCAGTATCCAGGGAGGATAGTGAAGATGAGACCAAACAATAGGGACTAAACCTGCCGTGGCCAGTAGGGGGCAATGAGGATGATTGAGCTTTTCAACCAGATTGCTTACTGTAAGAATTTTGGGATCAAGGGAAGTAGAAGATAAGCATAAAGGAGACCGGATGACCAAACTTGGACTAGAGCCATCTCTCTGTGACTCCCCCTGAAGGGGGATCAGGGCAAAGTACCTGCTGCACTTCTCATTGTGGGGGGAAGCAAAGAGGTCACAGCAATGTTGTCCCTAGTGATGGAAAATTTTCTCTACCAATGACAGCTTGAGAGAGCATGCGTTAGGCATCAGAATGGACCTGCTGAGTTTGTCTGCTAGTACACTGGTTTTCCCCGGAATGCGCAATGAAACTAGAAAGCAGTTGGTGGAGATCACCTATTGCCACACACTCACAGCCTTTCGGCAGACAGGGTACTACAGGTTCCCCCTTGTCTGATATACCAGACTACAGGCATGTTCTTGGTCTGAATCAAAATAGTCCCTAGAGGAACAGCATCTTGAAATGCCTGCAACGCTAATAGGACTACTCTCATCTCCAAAACATTGATATGCAAACTGGTCTCTTGGGGGGGGGGGCATGTATGTTACACCATCCTTCCCAACTAATACCCCCACATTCCATCTGGGAAGCATCTATAGTCACCATGGTAAAATTAGACATTATGTACTTAGCATAACTTTGGCATCTGTGCTGTTTATTTTCATTCTTCCTCACAACTGGGTTCAGATCTGATCCTCAGATCTGACTTGGGACGCATACACAAGACTTCAGATCCAACTCTCAAGCTCCTTCCCTCTACCCACAATGCTCTATTCTTTCTCCAAACAAGTTTGCTGCCTAATCTCTCACTTTATAATTGAGACAGATATAAACATAAGAAAAGGTTTGGGCTCAACCCTAGAACTGAAAAGTTCCAACACAGTCTAAGACTTCTAGGAGTGACAAGGTTGAGGGATGGAAGGGAAGGAAGGTGAGGAAGAATGAAAATGGACAACGCAAATGCCACGTTATGGTAAGTACATCACTTCTACATCCGTCCTTTTCATTCTTCCTCACAAATGGGACAGAAGCCCCAGCTATGTGGCCTTTGGGAGGCCCTCACGAAAGACATGCCAGAGTACCACTGAACCAAAAGAAGCTCTGCTTCTGGAGACCATGTCTAATTTGTAATGTGTAACAAAAGTATGAGTCTGATCAAGTGACTGCAGCACAAATATCATCAATGGAAGTCCTTGATGAAAAAGCAGATGAAGCAGCCATAGACCGAGTGGAGTGAGCTCTAGTGGGTCATGGCAAATCTAATCATTTTTAAGAATAAACCAATGAAATGCAATCAGTAATCCAATTGGCTAGTGTAATTTTAGATACTGCCTGACCCAAGTGGTTAAAAAAGGATACAGACAGCTGACTGGAATTCCTGAACTGTTTTGTCTTGTGAAGATAAAAGTGTAATTGTGCACATCAAGGAGATGAAACATGTATTCTCCCTTATTTGCAAATTTTAGAAAGAAGACTGGTAAATTGTATGGACTGGTTAATATTACTTTCCGTCACCACTTTAGGAAAAAAGGAAGGGTTGGTCCATAGAAACACCCTGTCATTATGGAAAAATAATGCAAGAAGGCTTAGATGATAGTTCCTGGAGCTCAGAAACTCTTTTTGCTAAAGTGATAGTCACCAAAAAGATAATTTTCCAAGAAAGAAACTTCATATCACATTTGTCTTCTGGTTCAAAGGGGAGTTAAACGATGGAAGGATCACAGTAAGGTCTCAAGGAGAAGAGGGGGTCCCTTTACTGGGGTCTGAGGAGAAAGATGCCCTTCATGAAGGCTTTACACAATCTGGACAAAACCAGAGAAAATGATTTGTTTCCAGAATGGAAATTAGAAATGACTGCCAACTGAAGCTTAACAGACAAACAAGCTCCTTCTTTAAAAAGAGTTGTTAGAACGTGAATGGCCTAAGCAGGTGCTGAAAACGGGTCGATATTCTGGTTGGTGGCCAAACAGACAATCTTTACCATTTACTTTTGTAGACTTTCTTGGTAGAAGCCTTCTGGGAGGCCAAGATAATCTCACTAGCTTGGGAAGCAAGCGTGGACTACCTAACTATTACTGGAAGTGGAGAAACCATGCAGTTAGTTTGAGGGCATGGAAAATGGGTTGTTGAATTCTCGATGGATGAGACAGGAGATCCTGAGTGGGTTCCAGTATCCATGGAGGATATCTCAAGTGAGAGTGAAGTAAGGGGAATCCTACTTGTTGAGGCCAGAAGGGGGCAATGAGGATGACCGAGCTCTTCCGCCTGCTTGCTTTCTTTATGAACTTTGGAATCACAAAAAGAGGAGGGTACGCAATTGTAAATCACAGCGTCTGTCAGTGACCCCCCCCCCACCCCACCAGAGGGGGGATCAGAGCAAAGTACTTGCGGCACTTGTTGAGGGGTAAGGCAAACAGGTCACAACAAGGCTGGCCCAGAGGATGATCATATTCTCTACCGATTGATGGACAGACCATTCATGAGGCATCAGAATGGATCTGTTGAGCCTGTCTGCTAGTGCACTGGTTTTCCCTGGGATGTACATTGCAATGAAAAAGCGATCTGAAGCTATCACCCATTCCCAAACCCTAAAGACCTCGCTGCACAGTGGATAAGACTGGGTTCCCACTTGCTTGTTGATATACCAGACTACTGACATATGTGACTGAATTGCAATAGTCCCTTGATGGAGAAAGTCTTGAAATGCTTCCAACGCTAGAAGAACTGCTCTCATCTCTAGGATGCTGATATACAACTTGGTTTCCACAGGGGACCACATGCCTTGAACCATCTTTCCCAAGAAATGCCTCCACCCCAGACGGGAAGTGTCCATGGTTACTGTGGCAACTGGGGGCAGAAGGGTAAACAGTCTGCCAAGAAATAAGTAGGTAGGTCGACTGAATCCAGCAACGAATATATCTGCAGACTGCGGTGAGTCTTATGGGAAATGAAGGGAGATGATAAAGCATGGACACTGTACCACCAAGGTTCACTGAAAGATTTGCATAAAGAATCGAGATAGAGGGACTAGAAGTATAGCAGCTGACATCAACCCAAGAGCTTGTAGTACTAACCTTGCTGAAGGAGACTGGTGAGATAGTATAGAACCAAACCTGAAGTCTCAAGGATGTGATGTGATGGAGAGCTAAGGATGCCACCTAAGTTGTAGTATCCAAGAGAGTCGCTATAAATTTCAGGGTCTGTACCAGGACTAGGTTTGACCTGGCATAGTTTATTGAGATGCCTAAAGTGTTGGAAACCTGGAGCAAGTAGTCCCTGGCTTGTAGAAGTTGATACTTGGATGGGGTGGTGAGGAGCCAATCGTTGAGATATGGAAAAATTGGAATCCCTTGAGTCTCAAGTGAGCTGTCACGACTGTCATGCATTTGGTAAACACCCTGGGGGCTGTGATGAGTCCAAAGGGCAGTACTCTGAATTGGTAATGACTATCTCCCAGCTGAAAGCATAGATGTCTCCTGAATTGCCTTGTCTTTATGTGATAGTATTCAACCTGGAGATCTATTAGAGCACATCCAATCATCCTTGCACAGAAGAGGCAGGATGGACTGAACCGTAACCATTCGAAACTTTGTCCTCTACACATTGGTTTAAGTTGCATATATGCAAAGTAGGTCTTAGGTCTCCTGTTTTCTCCGACAATAAAAAGAAGCTGGAGTAAGTCAGGAATCCTATCTGGTCACGTGGGACGACCTGGATGACTCTCTTCTGTAGCAGTTTTTGTACTTGTGCTGGTGTTCACCCAAGACATAAATTGTCCAGAACTGAAAGGCTTCAGAAACACTGATTCTTCAGGAGAAGGAGATTAAGAAGACCAACCACCCTTCTGTTTGAGGATTTCAACAATATCTTCAAAGGAGATGTAATTGGGTGGTGATCAGGGGGATCCTTCTCCCTCATCAAAGTCAGCATCTTCCGTGAGAGACTTCATGGGGAAGTCTATGGGCCTCCTCTTCCAAGGAATCTCCTCCATGAGGTGTTCGGGAGAGTTATCAGAAGAGGGGGGAATCCATCTAGGGAACTGTCTGGAGATTTCCCAGAACTGGATGACCCTGTAGAATAGGTCTGATGGGCACAGAGCTTGGAACCAAAGGTGGAAATGGGTAGAATCCAAGATAAGAGGAGAGTTCTCTATGAGGAAAGAAAGCCCTTTCTACCACCTTGAATGCCAAAGGACCAGGGGACCCCCCCCCCCAAGGAAGGTTGGGGCCGTCCCCGGATTACAGCTTCATGAGGAGAATCAGATCTGAGATATCCAGGGCCGAGGCTCCAAGAAGAAGGAATGGATCCGACAAAGCTGGGGCTGAACCCAACCCCTAGGACCAGGAACCAATCTCTTGGATCCAAGACCCTCTCTGATCTGTGGGTATAGCAGAAGAACCGGTCAGGGACACTGTGGGAGTCAAAAAGGGTATTTTCCTTTGATCCGACACTGAACCTCTCAGGAATTTCGTATCCTGGGACTCTGGATCAGAGTAAGAGAAAGACTTAGCAGATGCACTCACAGATCCAGGAGGGGATGGAGCTGGCAGGACTCCCATCTGGATCCGAGGCCTGAGAAATTTCTGCATCATCCTAGCCACATCCACCTATGTCAAACTTCTCAAAGATCTGGAAGATGCAGTGGATGTGGGTCTAGAGTGTTTTCTCAGAGTTTGAAAAAGTTGACTGGGCACAGAAGGAGAAAGAGGTTTCAGTGTGTACTCTGTGGAGTACGACTTCTACAAGTTGAACTGGTTGCCAGATCTGAGGACTTGGTAACCAAAAAAGTAGTAGGTGTCAAGGGGCAATGACAATAGGAATCAAAACTTTCAGATCCGATGAAGGCTTTGGATTCAAAGACAGCCCAAGAAGTTTCAGGTTTCAGAGTTGGTCGGATCAGAAATTTTTTCTAATCTTCTCCAGCAGCTCCAAAGAAACCCTTGGGGACTTCTGAGGAGATCTCCTTCTGGCATCTAAAAAGACTTGTCTGAGTGTTTTAGAGGGGGTTTGAGCCCCAGAAGAAGCAGGTAGCAATCCTTTTAAAATCAGTTTACGGCTCCTGCCCAATAAAACCCTGGGATTAAAAGTGGCGCAAATGGGACAAGTGGAGTCAAGATGGTCTTGGGAAATACATGCACTTCTTGAAGGCATCTGAGTTTGGGATTCGATAACATTGGAGTACATCCTGCCCCAACACTTTGGCTCCGGGACCTGTTCAGAACAGAAAGAACAGGAGCAGAACTGGTCAGTGATGCTGTTGAAGATGAGATATTTCTCTTTGGATCTGACTCCAGAACTCGTGGAGCTGTTAGGTCCTGGGGCTCTGAAATCAAAGGATGGATTGGAGAAGGAGAACACTGTGTCAATAGTGGCTAGAAGACTCATGGATCCAAAAGGAGACAGAGCCGATACGACTCCCATGTGGATCTGAGCTCCAAGGAACTTTCACATCATCCTATCCACATCCACTTTGGAAAGACTTCTGAAGAACCTGGAGGATGTGGTAGACTGGGGCCAAGAGTGCTTTTTGGGTGTTTGCATGAATTGGGAATGAAGCCTAGGGGAGACCAGATCCAAAATGAACTCCGAGGAGAGAACTCTATGAAACGTATTAGGTTTCAGATCACAGGTTGTGGGATCCAAAATCTAAGCTGAGACTTGCTGAAATAATGATCAGATCCAAAGCTTTAGGATCTGGAGTGCATACTTTCAGGTCCAAGGATGCCTGATATGATATTTTTCAACTTTTGTAGGAGGTTCTGAAGAAGTCCTTGTGGACTTCGGCAGACGGCACTTTCTATACTCCACAGGAGCTTTAGAGGTCTTACTGGGGATTTCTGCCCCTGAAGAAGATGCAGTTGAGAGAGGAAGTACACTCTTCAGTATAAGTTTACTGGGTTGTTTGATACCAGTGGGGGTGGATGGGAAAATGGCATTATATGTCCTCTAGATATTATACTCTGCATCCAAGAATCTTTTGTAATTTCTAGGCAGGCTCTGGTGCAGGGATATATGATCCCCAACTGCTTCCAGAGATGGACAGTCAGGCCTCCCTTCAGGAGTGCTGATAGGATCTGTCATAGAAGGTATCTCTAGATCGCTGGTTATGCGAACCACCTCTGCATCAGGGACTGCATCTCCCCTGTGGGAGCTGTCTCCACGTGGATTTTGGAAAGGACCCTGGGCTTTTTTTTGTACTGTCCACCGCATTGGTTCCTAGAAAAAAATCACTTGAGGGGTTGAAAAACATAGGCCCATAGCATAAAGGTTATTTCCTTCCTGCTTTCAACTAAAGAGTGCGTCTTTAACTTTGGGGACAATTAAAGGACTTCCATCAAAAGGGGCAGTGATGAAGGAAGATTTGAAGGTTTCCGCAAAGTCACAAAAGCGTATCCAGGCTTGTCTTCTTATGGAATTTCCTGAACCTGCCGCCCATAAGTTACCTAAAAGATTTTTGTGAGATAAGCCTCATGGGCAAATCTGAAATGGACTGAAGGGTAGCCGACTGTGATGATACAAGGTTCTTTACCTCACAGGCTGTGGTCCCAGAGAGGTATTTGGAAAAATCTTTAATCAAATCCCTATGAAGTCTTGTAAAATGTGCCAAGTAATTCAGTGATCTAACAGCAAAGGTCACTGAAGCATAGACGTGCTTCCCAAATCTGTCCAATCCCCTAGAGTTCTGGTTGGGGGGTGGACAGAGGAAGTTGGTTCAGTCTTTTTTGTGCCCGCAGCTAGAACCATGGCTTCAACAAGTCCTTCTTTGCTCCAATATGTTCTATCCTTAAGTGGTGCGAGGATCCTATCCAGTCTCTTAGGGATAGGCTCAATTGCGTCAGGCTCCTTCTATGCCCGCCGAAAGACCAAATCAATGAGCTCACAAGTGGGCAGATTCGCCTAGGAAGTAGATGGGCCAGTACCGAAAACCTCCAGGAATACAGACTCCTCTTGGGAAGAATCATCGGGGAACAAACCACCTCTTTCTTTTAGGAGTTCTAAGATGTCTCCAAATGAGACGTCATTGGTTGGTGAGCTGGGAGGCCCTTTCCCTTCAAAGTTAGTATTCTCTGTGACAGACTCCTGCAGAGAATTGAAGTGCATCCTTTTACACTTCCTCTTCCTAAGAACTTCTTCAGTGAGATGCTCCAGAGAAGTGTCAGAAGAGATCACTATACCCTGCTGGGCAGTGTGGAGACTGGTTTGGGCTGGCTGTCCCAGTGGTACAGCTGACTGATGCTCTGGATGCAGAGTCAAATGGAACTGGGCAGTCAGAACTAAAGATGGCAGAGAAGTTCAAACTGTAGGAATAGAAAGAGCTCTTTCCACTACCTTGATGGCAGAGTGTCTAAGAGAAAAGGTCACTGACAAATTTGATAAGGCATGCTTTATGGACCATCGGGTTCCCTCTGCCCCGAAGGCAGACTACTCAAAGTAGTCGGAGCCAAGCCAAGCTGAGCCATCTAGCACTGAAGCTACGGCTCCAAGAGTCGTCTGGATCCAAAGTGCTCGGCACTGGACCACTCAGAGACATGATCGGAGTCAAAGATGCCAACATCTTTGGATCCGAAGCAGACAACTGCAGGACTTTCGGATCTGACGGCTCTGAAACTAAAGGTCTGATTGGAGATGGAGCCAGCAATGGGGGAATGGTATTGACAAGGGTCTCTGGACCCGATGAGGTTGGAGCTGGAAGAACTCCCATTTGAATTTGCATCCTAAGGAACTTCCTCATCATCCCTGTCAACATTAGCTTCCGTCAGACTCTTGGAAGACTGAATGGATGAGGCTGTGGAAGAAGGTCTTGAATGGCATCTCAGCGACTGTTCCAAAAAGGGGGAGGAAAGTCGAGAAGAGATTTGATCCAGTAGTAGTTGAGGTAATGGGATCAGAGGAGAGCTTTCCAATCTAGGTCTCTGATCTGAAGCAGTTGAATCTGATAGATTGATATGGGGATCCTTTTCTTGATTCTTTAGGGAGAGAACTTCCCTTTTTACCAATTATGTTGGGAGTTTGAGTGCCAGAGGCTGTGAAAGCAGGTTTAGAGTGTAGCAAACCTCTGAGAATTAACTTATTTTTCTATGTATCAAGGCCCGTGAATAAAATGCCTTGCATATCTCAGAGTATGAATCAAGATGAGATGGGCCTAAGCAATAGATGCACTTAAGAGTGTGCGTCCCAATTTGGAATTTTATGGCCACAGGCCATGAACTTTTTGAAACCTTAAAATTTCTCAGACATATTTAAAGCTGAACAGGGAAAACAACTAAAAAGATTTTTTTTATATAGACTACAAAAGAAAGAGGAAAAAGAGAAAAATACCAACCATGGTAATACACTTAGAAAATTCAAAATAATGAAGAATGGTATCTAACAAAAACGGTACAAAGGAGTACAATATTTTATCTTTAAAGATATAACGATAATAAAATAGGGAGGAAGAATGAAAAAGAATATAACATATGAAATAATTCTAACTTGCACTAATAATGCAGATTCACAGGTTGGTACAAGGCTATCGGCCCTAGGGCCTATACAAGCCTAGCCATAACAATTCCCTGGATATTTCTTCTCACAATATTTACTTCCCTGGACCCTTGTCTAGCAGGGTGACTGACGTGATCCCTGGGGTGAATTTCCCATCTCCCATCCAATCGTCAAGGTTCCTTTTGAAGAGGGCCAAGGAGCCGGTCTGCTTGACATGTATGGGCAGTCGATTCCAGAGTATGGGGAGTCTCTGGGTCAGGAACCTATCCCTCCAGCAAGTTTTGTTCATTGTGATGACAAGGTTTAGATCCCTGGAGCGTATGGGTCTGAGGGATTGGGATTTCTTAAAGTGGAGCATGTCCAACAGCTCAGGGTTTGACATGGCCTTGTATGTTAAGCAGAGATCGCCTCTGAGTAGACGATATGCCACAGAGTACAGCTGAAGTTTTTTTTAGACCGTCAGCACAAGCCATCTGCTTTAAGCCTGTGATTCTTTTAGTGAGGTATTTCTGCGGCCTTTCCAGCTCTTGCAGATGTCTTGTGAGGTACATACCAAATGCGGCGTTGTAATCTACAATGGGTCTAATGAGAGATGAGTACAGTGGGACAATGACCTCCTTTTTTCTGGATGAAAAGCCCTTAGTGATGAGGTGTGTCACATAGAAGGATTTCCTGACTGTTGTGGCAATGTGGTTATCGAAGGTGAGACCACTGTCGACCTGTGTCCCTAAGTCTCTCATCACACTTTCGGTGTTTAGTGTACTGCCACCTATGTGGTAATTCATGGGTACATGTTTTTTCTCCAAAGGGCATAACTATACATTTCTTGGCATTAAGCTTGAGCCCATGGCTCTGACACCAAGCATCTGTTTCTGTAAGGCCCTTTTGTAGAATATCCATATCATTTGGGGATTCAATAATGGCTCCCAGTTTGCAGTCATCTGCAAACTTTGTTAGCCAGAGTCCCTTAGTGTTGGCCTGTACTTCATAGAAGTAAATGCCAAACAAGAACTGTCCCAGGACTGAACCCTGAGGTACTCCACATGTCACTTGCCTGGAGCTGGATTTGGAGTCAGCTACTTTTACAGTCTGGGTTCTGCCAGCAAGCCAGTTGGCAACCCATCAAGTGACGTAGGGATTTATGTCCAGCTTAGTAAGTTTATCTATGATTCCAGAGTGGGGGATGGTGTCGAAGGTCTTGGCGAGGTCCAGATAGGCTGTGTGGACCCACCTTACCCTCGTCCACAGCTCTGGAGACTCATTCGAAGAAATCAACCAGGTTCAGGAGACAGGATCGGCCTTTCATGAACCCAAACTGGGTGGGGGGGTCCAGTGTTTGAAGGTTGCCAATGTCTTTGTTTATAAGTTCCATGATAATGCGTTCCATGCCCTTGCAGATCAGGCTCGTCAGACTGATGGGATGGTAGTTCCCAGGATCCGGTGGATCCTCCTTGTGGAGTGGGATAACTGCAGCTGTGCATCACTCAGTGGGTATGAAGCCTGAGATGAGGCTATGATTAAACATGACACTTAGGCGAGTTGCCAGTTCATTTTATAGTTCATGTAGTACACAGCACGGGATGTCACCTGGTCCCATGGATGCTGTATTCTTAGCTCTAAAGAGTGCGGTTTCTACCTGTGTGGCCATGATTACCATAATTTCGCAATCTTTTGGCATTGAGATGGGCCCTTTAGGGGGTGAGAGGGGGGTGATGTTGGCACTAAATCGATCTGCCAGGATACTGGCAATATCCTTGGGATCAACATATTTAATGCCATTCTGTTATAGGTCAGAGGAGATCTGAGCACTGCCATTTAGAGTCATGACATAACTATAGAATGCTTTGTGGTTGTCTTGGGAATCTTTGGCAAGTTTATTTTCGTAACTAGCTTTGGAGGATTTTATGAGGGATCTCAGCTTCTTACTGAGGCTGGTAAGGGAGTTTTTTGCATCCTGGGATTTTTCCTCTTTTTATGCAACAGTTTCTTCCTTCTGTTGTATAGTCTGTTTATGGCAGGGGACCACTACATTGCCTTCTGGAGGAGAGCGTCTTGGTTCTATTTGGGATGGCACAATTCATGCACGAGTGGATGTGCTCATACAGTGTCTTAGTGTAGGATTCAGCAGTCGAACGTTCAGCTCCCATCTGCATGGGTATCATGAAGTTTGTCACTTCTGACTTGAGTAGCATGAAGTTGGCTTTGGAGAATTTTTTTTATGGAGGTTTCCTTACTAAGGGGTGGGGGTGGGATAGGGATGTCAAGGGTGATTTGCTTATGGTCAGACCTGACCAATGAGGGGGTGACCACTGGTGTGCAGCATCTATCTCCTGTGTTGGTAATGACCAGGTCTAGGATATTGGAGCCCCTAGTGGGACAATGGATTAGCTGATCCAGGGTGCGGGAATTTATGAATTCCAAGAACCGTTGGGAAAAGTGTTGGTACCAGAGTAGTTTTCCCAGTTAATGGCAGGTTAGTTGAAATCACCCAGTATTAGGGTGTTTGGTTGTATCTTAATATTTTCCAGTATGTTTAGAAAGATGCAGTGAGAATCTTGGGGCATGGTGTAGGATCTTAAGCAAGCTACAATTTGGATTGCAGTCTTACCTAGTGCTAGTTGCACCTGGAGAATTTCATATGCATTGTGTAGGGCAACTAGCCTGGCGGTGTGAATATCCTTGGTGAATATGGACACTCCTCCGCCTTTAGTGTTTCTGTCTTGGTTTGGTGGCCGAAAAGTGTGGTAAAAGTTCTAGCCTGGTATTGCAGGGGTGCTCTCTGGA
Source organism: Protopterus annectens (assembly GCF_019279795.1). Taxonomy (NCBI): domain Eukaryota; kingdom Metazoa; phylum Chordata; order Ceratodontiformes; family Protopteridae; genus Protopterus; species Protopterus annectens. Next base: position 544,367,281 of record NC_056734.1, on the reverse strand, counting down.
GCCTTGAACAAGGTCGCAGTTACTGCACAGATATCAATGTTCTCCATTTTTAGGAGTGCCTCGAGAGAGTGCATTTTGAGGTTTAGACTTCTAGCATTGAGTAGCATTACCTACAGATTTTTCATGCTTGTACCTGTTACGGTGGTAGTTTTGTCCTTTGAACCTTGCCTAAAAAGGCACTATAGGGGTGGCAAGTGCTTTAGCCAGTAACCTGAATCCCAGGGGTGACAGGTGCAGACCATCTCTGGGCAAAGCATCGTGGTTTGTCGATCATGTCATCCCAGACAGATAATAGATCCCCTTTGAATGACACCAGAAGCTAGACAAATTGAAGTTAATCATTTTGTCCTTATACTGTGGTATCATTCTGGGGGAAGGCAGGATGCTACTCAGGGCTAGAGTCATACCTGCCTGGGCCACATGATTCGAGCGCTCTTCCATGTCTCTTTTCATGCAGTCCAGGGAGGTACGTCTCAAGTCATTCATTCCAACATGGACAATGACAGAGTCGTATTTGTATTTGTTGTGGAGTGACTTGAGTGCATGGCTTTATGTGGCGGATCCTGGCACCAGACAAGCAGCTGACTGTAATTTTCTCCTTGTTCAGCCTGGTGAGTGGGACATCAGTGTGCCTAGGAGCTGTTGTTGGGTGGCACACAGGTGTTGTGAGCTGTGTGTCACTTTGGTTGTGACTGGGGTTTGTTTGCATTTCAGCTTTTGGGGTCCTTGTTGCTTGGGCAGGTTAATGTTAAAGGCCTCCGCATATGTGGGTTTAGTGTTGCTTGCTTGAGCGTTATAAGCGATTACGTCTGTACGCTAAGGTGGCAAATGAAATCTGGGGTATGCCAGGTGATTAGGGATTACGGGTAAAGGGAGAAGCTTGAGTGTTTCAGTGTTCCACGAGCTGGAAGAAAGCAGTTGTGTAAAATCTTACCATAACGGTAGATGTCCTTTTCTTCACTGTTGTTTTATTCATAACATGAGGGAACTTTGCCAAGGGTGACTCAATGTCCGGGCAGTATACCAAAGCCTTTTACTACTTTCAAGTATGTGGGATGTCACACGTATGCCCCCCCACATACCTACGGCATAAATGTGACATCCACACGTACTATCCTCAGAAGTGAATGCACCAGGAGGAACACCAGTCTAAGGAAACAAGGAGGTGAATCATAAAATCCATAAGAAAAAGCAATACCCGGGGGGGGGGGGTTAGGAGGGATATTATTAAGGTAACAACTTATACTATGTTGTTCTGTTCTATTGTTTCAGTATTCATAACATGAGGGAGAGTACCAAAGCTCATGATAAAACTTGGGAGGAGGAAGGGGCAGCAGAGCTCTCTAAAACGCCATGAAGAATGGCCCTAGCAAAACTAGTTCTAGCACTGGAGATTCCATTTAACTTGGAGTGTTTGTTGAAGGTATGTACAGAAGTCTAGGTAGCTGCTTCAAGAATGGAATTAGTGTCCAAACCCTTGAAGAAAGCACCAGAAGAAGACCCAGCCCTAGTACGAGCCTGACCAGAAAAAAGAAGGCTCTTATCATGAGAAACATAAAAAGAAAAATAGTCTTAGAAACTCAAGAAGAAACAGTCTGCTTGGAAACCGGCAATCCCAAGGACCTGGGATGAAAAGAAACAAAAAGCTGATAAGATTTCCTGATAGCCTTGGTTTTATGCAAATACGATCTGAGTTGTCTATGTACATCCAAGGTGTGTAGTAACTTCTCACTAGGAATTTATGGAGAACGGGAAAAAAGTGGGCAAATAAATGGATTGATTAAGCAAGAACTCATTCACAATGTTGGGCAAAAATGAAGGATTAGTATGCAAGGACACCCTATCCGTATGGAAAACCAAAAAAGGAGGAGAAGCCATAAGGGCTTGAAGCTCAGACACCCATCTAGCTGAAGTTTAAAGCTAAAGTACAGTTGTGTACACTTACCATAAATGTAGATGTTCGAGTGTATTCACTGTTGCAGTCATTACATTTGGGTAATCTGCTGGCAGGTTGCCCTCAGTCAGCCTGATTAACAAAGTCTTGGGTCCTGGGTCGGTTGCTGTCCCTTATTCCATAACGTCAGGTTGTCAGGGGTATAAAACATGCAGCCGATGCAATTACATCAGTTTTTCTTGCCCCAGATGTCAGGTGCCCCCCAAATGGGGAGCAAATAAAATTAAAAACAGAAAAAAATATACCTCCAATCCCAAAAGCAAATGCACCAAAAGGGTTTTTAAAGTATAGTTTAAGAAAGTAGAGGTATAGCCATAGCCAGGCTGGAGGGAGGGTAACCAGGACTGCAACAGTGAATATACTCGAACATCTACATTTATGGTAAGCATATACAACTGTACTATGTTCTTCGTGTTTCCCTGTTGCAGTCATTACATTTGGGTAGATTCCCAAAGCTATGGTTGGGTGGAGGGAATTATACAGCATTAGGACCAGCTATAAGACCCTGCAGGACAGCAGTGGAAAAGCCAGTTCTGGATTTAGAGAAAAGTAGTAAATCGTAATGTTTGGTGAACGTATGAACTGAGCTCCAGGTAGCAGCTTCTAGTATGTCCCTGATAGGAACACCTCTGAGAAAGGCTGTTGAAGTAGATGCAGCCCTGGTGGAAAGGGATCTGATCCCCTGGGGGACAGTTTTTCCATGGTGCATATAGCAGAAACGAATACAATGGCTTATCCATTTGGAAATGGTTTGCTTTGAAATAGCCTTTCCCTCTGCCCCTGCAGCAAATGCCACCAGCAGTTGTTCAGATTTTCTTTGAAATTTTATCCTGTTTAAGTAAAATCTAAGTTGTCTGTGTACATCCAATGAATGCAGAATCCGCTCCCCCTTGTTCTGTGGATTAGGAAAGAAAGTTGGCAAATGAATTGTCTGATTAAGAGCCACATTGGACACCACCTTAGGCATGAAGGATGGAGAGATACCCTGTCCGCTTGAAAAATGATGAAAGGTTCCACTGCCATAAGAGCCTGTAATTCGGAAATCCTTCTAGCTGAAGTGACTGCTAAAAGGAAAGCTGTTTTCCAGGAGAGAAATTTTAAGTCTGCAGTAGTAGCTGGCTCGAAAGGAGGGAGAGTGAGCTTCTTCAATACAAAATTGAGGTCCCAGGCAGGCGTTGGAGCTCTTCTGGGTGGTCTTAAGTTTTTGGCCCCTCTGAGATGCTGCTTTAGCAGGACATGATAGAAGAGGGGATGTTCTGTGTTGTAATGAGCTGAAATGGCTGAGGCATTGATTTTTATGGAAGAAAAGAACAGGCCCTTGTGAAGCATCTCAGTTAAGTATTGCAAAATCTGAGAATGTTGGGCACTGCTGTGCTTATCCCTTGAGATTGATTCCAGGCACAGAATCTTTTCCATTTGTCAGCATAAGATCTTCTACTACTAGGTCTTCCTGCCTCCAAAATGACATCCATCACAGGTTTGCTGAGGGATGCTAAGGGTGAATTTAGGTGATTAGCCACACTGCAAGATTCAAAGTTTGGAGCAGAGTGTGCAGAATTTGGTTGTTCTGCTGAAACAGCAAGTAAGATGTCCGAGGCGGGTCCCACGGTGGAAGGTATGACACATTGAGCAGGAGTGGGTACCAGTGTTGGCGAGGCCAGTCTGGAGCAATCAAAATCATTTTTGGTTTGTCCTGTTTGACTTTTAGTACAACTTTGGAGAGCAGAGGCAGAAGGGGAAAGGCATAGACTTATAGGTTTTTCAAGCTGAAGGATAGAGCATCCACTTTCCAGGCTTTTTTGTGATGAGTTCTTGTGCAAAATTTGTCCAACTATTAATTCTGGGGTGAGGCAAAAATATCTATGTCTGGCCTTCCATATGTGTGTCTCAACATGTTGAAAATCCGTGGTTCCAGTTTCCATTCGTGTGGGTCCATGAGATTTCTGCTTAGTTCATCTGCCAGAGTATTCAGCTTTCCTGGCAGGAATTGAGCTTGTAGTTGTACTTGATAGGTCAAGGCCGTGTTCCACAATACCATGGCTAGTCTGCAAAGGGGGTAGTAGTGTGTACCCCCCCGCTTGTTTATGTACCAAATAACCGTGGTGTTGTCTGTCTTTATCATTAATTGTCCTGGATGAAGGTAGTCCTTGAAGGCCGTCAGTGCATTCTGTACAGCTAGCATTTCTTTTCGATTGATATGAAGGTACATTTGATTTGGGCTCCATTTGCCCTGAATGCACTTCTCTGCCAGATGTGCCCCGCAAGCATAGTCTGATGCGTCTGTAGTCAGGGTTTGGGTGGCAGGGGTTGGTGTAAATGGCAGTCCCTTGTTTTGGTGGCAGGCCTCTGCCCACCATAGGAACTCTAGTTGCAGGCAAGGTATGATAGGAATCATTGTTTCCAGGCTGTGACAATGCTGACTCCATACACTTTTTAAGTACCACTGACGTTTCCTCATATGCAGTCTTGCATATGGAATTAGAAGAATGCAGGAGGCCATGAACCCCAAGGCTTGCAGTATTCACCTTGCAGAAAGCAGGGTTTTTGTGGCCACCTGTTTGAAGTAAGTCACCAAATGAATTTGCTTCCCTGGCGTAAGGAAAGCCATCTGGGCAGTGATATTCAAGCTTGCACCCAGAAATGTAATGTTTTGATAGGGTAAGAGATGTGACTTCTTTTCGTTTATAGTGTACCCTAGACAAGTTAGAACTCTTTTTACAAACGCCAGATGTTTTAGAAGAATGGCCTTGTTTTCTGCCTGAATTAGACAATCGTCCAGATATGGATATATTTGAACAGTTCTTTGCCTGCAAAATGCAATTACTGGAGACAGGCACTTTGTAAAGACCCTGGGCGCAGTAGATAAGCCAAAGGGCAGTGCAGAGAATTGGTAATGCAAGTAGCCCACTTTGAAGCGGAGGTATCTTCTGCAAGATTCCCTGATTGGGATATGCAGGTAAGCCTCCTTTAAATCTAGAGTTGCCAACCAGGCATCTTTGCCTAGCATAGGAAGTAATTGGTGAAGTGTCAGTATCTTGAACTTTGGGACGCCCAGAAAGGTGTTTAGAGTATATAAGTCCAGAATTGGATGCCATGATTTGTCTTTTCTGGGTACCAGGAAAGGTCTTGAATAGAAACATTGTCCCTTTTCCTCTTCTGGTACTAGCTGAATAGCCCCCATGTTCATGAGGGAAAGTACTTGTTTCTGGGCCTCTGCCCACTGATTTGGGGGCAGGTCTGGCCATCTGTTTGGAATTGGCAACATGTGGAAATGAAATCTGTATCCCTGGGATACTATATTTAAAACCCATTTGTCCTGGGTTATAAATTGTCAGTTTTCTGCATGTAGAGCCAGTTTTCCCCCCAAAGGGACGGCTAAAAGATAAGTGCTTGGTAAGTCTAAAGGGAAGTCATTGAGACTGCTTACCATAGGGAGGTATCGTCTTGTTTCCAGATTTGGAAGAGGAGGCACCCCATTGTTTTGTTCTGAAAGTCCCTTGGGACTGAAACCTGGCGCCTTTGGAATGTCTGGGTTTGACTTGAGTGGCTCTCGAAAGAACTGGAAAGGACCAGTTCTTAGTAAGCCAGTGTCTACTAAATCTTAGAGGTTGTACTTGTAAGAAATCTTTCACAGTTTGCATAGATTCAGCTTTATCTTCCATCTTTTTTAGAACTTCTTCAGCCTTATTACCAAAGAGACGGTCCTGTTCTAAAGGAGCATCTAACAATTTTGTTTTAACATGATCAGGCAGATTTTGCTCTTTGAGCCAAGCATGCCTTCTTAGCACAGACCCAGTTACAGCAGCCCTGCAAGAGGCCTCCAAAGAATCAAAACCACATTGCAAATTATGTTTTTCAAGTTGTTCAGCTGAATGTAATAAATCGTGTAAATCTTTATTTTCCACACAGTCAGAAATCAACACCATTTTCTGTTTAAGCAGTCCCATGATATGCTGTTGATATTTTAGCATATGAAATTGACAGTTTAAAGCTCTGATTGCCAGGGTTGCAGAAGTATAAACCTTCTTACCCCATCTATCCAGCGCCCTGGAATCTCTATCAGAAGGGGTAGGATTTTTAGCAGTAGAAGCCTTAATGACCCTGGGACCCAGAGAAATGGTTTCAGGATCTGCAACAGGATTTTTGAAAAGGAATTTGTGGGATTCAGGAACCCTGTAGTATCTGTCTGGCTTACAAGGTGCCGGAGGCAGAGAATCAGGAGCCATACTAGATTCTGAAAAAACATCAACAACAATGTCTAGAACAGGAGGTATAGCCAAAGGCCTATGCTGAGGAAGAAGAAGAATATCCCCAAGTCTCTTTTTAGATTCAGAAAAATCCAGACTTTCCCAGTGGAAATGTTCCCTTAAGGTATGCAAAGTTACTCCAAAAGAAAAATCCTCAGGTGGAGAAGCAGAAGGAATGGAATCTTATGCATCAGAGTCCTCATAAGTAGGTATAGACAATTCCTGTTCATTAGAAGAGTCAGAAGAAATGAATCCTGGTCAGAAGACAGATAATCAATGTCTTGCCTAGGCCTCTTAGAAGGGGGGGGGGGGGTTGGCTACCCCTGATCAGAGTAATTAAATCTTCAGCCACTTTGATCATTTGTTTTTTAGGCATAGGGGCCTGCACATGTGGCCCAGGCATCAGTTTTTTAGGCATAGGTAGAGATTTTGACCTTAGTTTTGAAGATGGAGTCGGTCTAATATACAAATCTGTAGGCCTGAAAACACCCTCAGAAGCCGGTGCCTGCACAGCGGCTCCGGACCCATCCAAGGTAGAGACATCCGCGGGTTCCATAACTGAAGCATCTCGTGGCATACCGGACTCCGAATGGGTCTTGGTAGAGGCCTGCAAATCAGAAGTAGCGGGTATCAGGGGCTGCGAAAGCGCCTTGCTGAGTACCGGCGAACTGGCGACTGGCTTAGGAGAAGCGTCGTTGGCAGTTTTGGACCTCAACGGCCTGTCTGTCTTTTTCTTTGCGTTTTTTAGGTATTCTGGTAGTCAGATTACTAACCGATGACATTTCTGGATAATTAAAGCGTGAGCCAAAATATTTTGAAGCAAAAATGTACCGATGTTTGATAGTGCGATGACTAAATAAAGCACAAAACCGACAGCAAGGTATGTTGTGGTCAGGGCCTAGGCAAGGAATATAGTAAGTAATGGAATATAGTAAGTAATGCAATTATTAACTTTTACTGACATAGGTAAGGAGCAAGAAAAAGGTTCCCCAACGGGGTACTCAGCTTTTTAGTTGAAGACTTCGGATCTGAAACTCGAAAATGAAAATTTCAGGAGTCGGACGACCGGCACTTGCAAAGTGCTTCAGCTTCGGGCACCTCGCAGCAAGAATGACTGATGTAATGGCGTCGGCTGCATGTTTTATACCCCTGACGACCTGAAGTCATGGAAGAAGGGACAGCAACAGACGCAGGACCCAAGACTTTGTTAATCAGGCCGACTGAGGGCAACCTGCCAGCAGATTACCCAAATGTAATGACTGCAACAGTGAAACACGAAGAACATCAACAAAGCAGGCTTCCAAGAGCAATGCTGCAAGGAAACTGTAGCCGCGGGCTCAAAAGGAACCAAAGTTAATTTCTCCAAAACAAAATTAAGATCTTAAGGAGGAGGAAGAGGCTTCCTGGGAGGTCTAATATGTAGGACACCTTGGAGGAATTGTTTAGCCTCAAACCTAGAAGCTAAAGGAGGAGATAAAGTAAGATAAGCAGAAATAGCTGACAAGTAAGCCTTGACAGAGGAATAGGCAAACCCAGCACTGAGCAATTCACACAAATAAGAGATAAAGAAAAGTTGTGTAAAATCTTACCATAACCATAGATGTCCTTCTCTTCCATGCTGCAGTATTCCACATATGGGTTTACTCCTTTTGCTTTGCATACGTCCGGCCAGTATGCAAAAGTTTTCAGTCCCTACATGGTGCGTGTCTGACGTGTCTCAAGGTATGTGGGCCATAAAAGTGACATCTGCACGCACCAGCCCTCAGAACTGAAAGCCCCAGTCGAAGCCAGTCCTAGAAGGGCAGTGCCAGTTCTATGCCACCCAGAAAGGGAAATGCAACCTAGCAGAAGGGGATGTGGGGTGGGAAGGAATACTGCAACATGGAAGAGAAGGACATGTATGGTTATGGTAAGATTTTAAACAACTTTTCTATGTCCTATTCCCATGTTGCAGTATCCATATATGGGTGAGTGCCAAAGCTCACTGTGAATAGGCAGGCGGCCTAGAGGCTGATTCCAGGAATCCGTGAAGGATAGCCCTGGCAAACCTTGCCCTACCTCTAGAGATGTGATCTAGCTTGTAATGCTTGGCAAAGGTGTGTAATGATGACCAAGTAGCCGCTTCAAGAATGGTAGAAGTATCCAGACCCTTGAAAGGCTCCAGAGGAGGCTACAGCCCCGGAGGAGTGTGCTTTAACAGTGCCTTGTAGGGATTTATCATGGTATTGGTAGCAGAAGGTGATGGCCTTGGAAAGATCTGTTTGGTCATTGCCTTCCCCAGGGTACTGGGATGAAAGGAGATGAAACGTTGGTCAGCCTGTATGATGGACTTGGTTTTATGCAGGCAACACCAGAGTTGTCTGTGAACATCTATGGGTTAAGTACTCTCTCACTGTCCCCCTGTGGGTTAGGGAAGAAGGTAGGCAGGTGTAGGGCCTGATTGAGGGACAGGTAATTCACCACCTTGGGCATGAAGGAAGGGTTACTTTTAAGAGTAACCCTGTCACTGTGGAAAACTAGGAAGGGAGGGATGGCCATAACGGCTTGCAGCTCTGATACTTTTCTGGTTGAGGTCAATGCTACTAATAACACAGTTTTCCAAGTGCAGTGCTTTGGGGAGGCTTTGTGTGCTGGCTCAAATGGAGGGAGTGTGGGTGTGGGGAGAGGGTTTCCTAGGAGGTTTAAGGTGAAGCACCCCTTTGAAGAAAAGCTTAGCCGGATGTCTGGATGCCAGAGGGGGGTCCAGAGGGAGGCATGCTGAAATTGCAGACAAGTGAGCTTTAATGGAAGAGTAAGCCAAGCCTGTCTGCAGTAGCTCACACAAGTAAGACAGGGCTAGAGGGTTCTCGCTTGCAAGCGGGTCCAGCTGTCTTTTTTGACATAATATAGAAAACCTTTTTCACTCTGAAAGATACGATTTTCTTGTATCTGGTTTCCTGGTCGCCTGCAAGACACTGACCACGTCCTCGTTGTAAAGTACTAGAGGGTTCTCGCTTACAAGCGGGTTCAACTGTCTTTTTTTGACACCATATAGAAAACCTTTTCCACTCTGAAAGATACGATATTTCTTGTATCTGGTTTCCTGGTCGCATGCAAGACACTGACCACATCCTCGTTGTAAAGGTGTCTGAAGGGGATCAGAAAACTATCAACCACAGGGTGAGGTGCAATAACTGCCACTGTGGGTGAATCTGGGATCCCATGTGCTGTGTAAGAAGGTCCAATCTGGGGGTAACTTGTGGCGACTGCCCTTCAACAATTGTAGAAGTAGTGGGACCCTGCGCTGTCTTGGCCAGTAGGTAGTCACCAGCAAGATTTTTGGTTTGTCCTGCTGGATTTTCAGCAGGGCTTTCTGAATGAGTGGGAAGGGGGGAATGCATATAGATATTTCCCCATCTAGGAGATTGAGAAGGCATCTGTTACCAGTGCCTGCAGGTCTGGTATCCTGGTGCAAAGGCTAGGACGTTGCATGTTGATGGAGGAGGCAAACAGGTCTATTTGAGGTGTACTCCACTGGCCAGATCCCGGAAGACATCCCTGTGAAGCATCCATTCATGGTTGTTTGTGATGGTTCTGCTCAGATAGTCTGCCTGGGAGTTGTGGAGAGAGGAGATGTAGACCGCCTGCAGGGTCACTCCCTGTGAGGTGGCTAATTCCCACACTAGAAGGGCCAGTGTGCAAAGTAAGTATGATCTGGTTTCTCCCAGTTTGTTGAGATAACGCAGGACAGTGGTGTTGTCTGTGAAAATCTTCAATGGACCTTGCTGGAGGTAAGGTAGGAAGGCTCGAAGGGCCAGAAGAATTGCCCTCATCTCTCGAACATTGTTGTGTTCTAGTTTGTGAGGCTTTGGCCACAGGGCTTGCACCCTTCGATGGCTCAGAGTTGCTCCCCAGCCCAAGTCCGAGGCATCTGTGTGCATAACCTGTGTGGGTAGAGGTGTTTGGAGGGGTAGACCTGGATTGTGGGTCACATGTGCCAGCCACCACTGGATTTCCTTTATGAGGCATGGGAGGAGGGGAATCCTGTACTCGACAGGATGGGAGTGTTGGGTCCAGACTGACCAAAGATACCATCGCAACTTTCTCATATGCAGTCTTGCTAATATTAACATGGAGATAGTGGCTGCCATGTAGCCCAGGAGTCTGAAGAACTGCCTCGTTGCCAATTCTGTAGACTGAAGTACCAGAAGCAGACATTCTGTCAGGGTTTGCATCCTTTGGTGGGGGGTAGGCTTTCATGAGGTCTGTGCGAATTCTGCACCCCAGGAAGACAATGTCTTGTGTAGGTTTCAGGTGGGATTTTGGGAAATTTATCTGTAATCCCAGGGATTGTAGGATGGACACTACCAGTTGTATGTGTAGCAGGAGAGTCCCCTTGTTGCCTGCCTGGATTAGCAGGTCGTCCAGGTAAGGGAACACTTGGATTCCCTTTGTTCTGCAATAAGCAATCACTGGAGCCAAGCATTTGCTAAAAACCCTGGGAGCAGTGGAAAGCTCAAAGGGCACGGCAGAGAACTGAAAGTGAGAAGTGCCCACCTAGAACCTCAGGTATTTCCTGTATGTGGGCTTTACGGGTACGTGTAGATAAGCATCCTTTATATCTAGGGTGGTCATGAACCCTTGGTGGAGTAGAAGGGGGAAGAGAGAAGGTAAGATCAGCATACTGAAGGTAGGGACCTTTAGGAAAAGGTTGAGATGGGAGAGGTCTATAATTGGTCTTCATGGTCCATCTTTTCTGGGAACCAGGAAAATCCTGGAGTAGAAACCTCTTCCTTTTGCATCTGAGGGCACATATTCGATGGTGCCCAGGGCCAGCAGGGCTTGCAACATAGGCTGCAGGAGGTGCAACCATTGTGTTGGAGGCTTTGGGATGCCCTTTCTCTCGGGGGGGGGGGTGAGCCAGGCCATGAAGTAACCATTTTGAAGGATAGACAGGACCCATTTGTTTGATGTGAAGTGAGTCCACACAGGGAAGCAGTGAGAGAGATGAAGTGACAGAGGTAGAGAGGGAGGGGGTGGAGGGGGCAAGGTAGGCAGGTAGTCAGATGCTACCTGCCCTACCTGGAAAGGGTGGTCTCTGGCTAGAGGAAGGTGAAGCTCTAGCTGGAAGAGGGGGCTTCCTGGTTGGTTTTCTAGTTCTGGAAGGATCTGCAGAGCGAGAATGCTTCCTTATGAACTGAGTTTTAGCCGGGTAATTTCTCTGAAATTTTGGTACGGCAGAAACAAGCAGGTGTTTCAAATCCTGCATTTCTTTTCTTTTTAGGTGCAGTGACTTAAAGAGGTCAGCCACTTTTGCACCAAACAAGGCCACATTTTCCAGGGGTGCATCCCTAAGCTTTGCCCTAAAGTCCTCAGGAAGGAGCTGTAGGTGTTGCCAGGAATATCTTCTTAAGGCAGAAGCTGATGCTGCTGACCAAGGTGAGGCTTCAGCAGCATCATAACTGCACTTTAAGGACTGCCTGGTAACCTAGGTGGTGAGGGCCAGAAGAGAAGACAGTGATGCTTTGGTATCACAGTATGGTGTACCAACCAATTCCTTGGAGGCATTTTCCAGGAGGGGCAAGGCGTATTTTGCCATACAAGTCTAGTAATTTGTAGCCCTAAAGGACAAGGTAGCAGAGGTGAAAATGTTTCTTACCAGCCTTTCCATACGCCTTGCCGTCTTTGTCAGCTGGAAGTATGGTGGTAGTGGGTAAGAGCTTAGAAAATTTGTCTGTGGAGATGGAAATAGCAGCAGGATCTGCAGGTGGGCACTTTAGAAGGTACTTGGCAGCGTCAGGAACTTTGTAAAGTCTGTCCGGTCTAAATCGGGCAGGAGGTTGAGAGTCTGGGTTTAAGGATGCTGAGGAGAAGGCAGGACTGGAGGAACAGCAGATGGGCTTGGGGAATCCATCTAAATGAGGTCGAAGTATCTTTTTGTACCTCAGTCATCTCAGAGGATTCCCACTTGAAATGGTCTTTCATCTTAGAGATAGTTTCCTCAAAGGTCAAATCCTCAGCTGGGGAGTCAGGGTCGACAGATTCTTCCTCTGGGGAACCGTACCCCAAGGAAGAAGAGATCTGAGAGGTGTAAGAAAGAGATTCTTTAGAAGAAGAATCAGAAAGGTCTTCCTCTTCCCTTGAGGTAGGATCTGAAATTTGAGGCCTAGGGCTCAACAGTGGAGGAGGAATGCTAGCAGTTCCCTGCAGAAGCAGGACGTAAGCCCATAAAGGCATTAAACAGGCTTTGACTGAAAGTCTGCAAGTCAGAAAGGTGCTTCCTCTTTTATTTTAAGGGGCCTAGTTGCCATCTGAAGGGGGGAAGGCCTAGACTCCTGAGACTGTAAATGACTGGAGGCATCCAACGGCCTATAGCAATTGCCGACTCCCCCTTGCGTCGGAGATCGACGTCAGAACAGCCTTTATGGACGCGCCCTCCACATGGGATTGTGCGGGTTCTGTAGCGGTACCTGCTATATCCAAGAAAGCAGAATCCGATTCCTCTACCAGGCCGACATCGTCCACAGGCTGAGGGTCGGACACTAGAGGTGCAGCGGTAATAGGCCATGAAATTGGCCATGAAATTCTGGCTTCTTCGGCAGTTGAATATATACATCAGATGAAACCTCCATCCCTAATGCTGTATGTTTTAACCTGTGATTTTCTAAGTATAGGTTTAGCGCATGCAAATGACTACGAAAAGTTTTGGGGACAAACTCCTGACAAACTGAACAGGCTTTGTAGTCATGTGACCATCCCAAACAGAAGATACACTGACTGTGGGCGTCCTTGTGAGGAATCTGCCGGCCAGACGTACACTTGCCCTTTCTGGAGGACATGAACAGGCAATACAATAAAGAAAAAAGGACGGAAAAGTTCCCCAACAGGGTACTTATCTATTTCTCAACTCTGACGGCAGCGAGAGGAAGAACACCTGGCGTATGATTGGCGGCTGAGAAGTTCTGAGGGCTGGTGCGTGCAGATGTCACTTTTATGGCACAAATACCTTAAGCCACATCAGACGTCCCACGCACCATGTAGGGACTGAAAACTTTTGAATACTGACCGGATGTACGCAAAGCAAGAGGAACAAACCCATATGTGGAGCACTGCAACATGGGAATAGGACATCCAATGGAACATCTACAGTCAATGGATCCAAGATATGTGAAATACACCAAACAGAAAACCACTTAAATTTAGATAAGTAGGATTTCCTAGTATTGGGTTTTCTGGCCTCCTGCAGAATCCTAAGCATGTTCTCAGAAAGGTGGTGTCTGAAAGGAATCAAAATCCTATCACCCACAGAGTCAGTTGCACAGTCAACAGGTGGAGATGGATAAAAGAGCCATTGTCTTGTATGAGAAAGTTCATCCTGTGAAATAACTTGGGATGACTGTCCTTGGCTAACTGCAGAAAAAAAGGGAACCAATGCTGTCTTGGCCAAAAGGGAGTCACCACCAAAACTTTGGGTTTGTCCTACTCAATCTTGAACAGGACCTTCGGAATGAGAAGGTGGGCTACACATAAAGAAACATCCCCTTCCAAGAAAAAGAAAGGGGGTCCACCTTCCAAACCAAAGGACCTGTGACTCTTGCACAAAATAGAGGAAGCTGTCTGTTCAGAGGGGAGGCAAACAGATCTACTTGAGGAGTATCCCACTGCTGGACAATGTCCAGAAAAACATCCCTGTGAAGCATCCATACATGGGACTGAATCAAGGACCTGCTTTGAGAGTGTCTGCCACATAATTCTGACTGGAGGAGATGTACATTGCCTGAAGAGTAACATAATACTGAACTGCAAGCTCCCAAGCCATGAGAGCTAGCCTGCAAAGAAGATAAGATTTGCCCCCACCCAACCCCCGTTTGTTTACGTATCAGAGGACTGTCATGTTGTCTGTAAACAGCTTGAGAGGACCTGGAAGGAAAAGAGAATGAAAAGTCTGAAGGGCCAGCAGAAGTGCTCTCATCTCTTTGATGTAGATGTGCTCCTTTCTTTGGAAAGGTGACCATACCCCCTGTACCTTCATGGAGCCGAAAGCTGCTCCCCCAACCTACATCTGAAGCATCTGCGACCAGCTCTTGAGCCAGAAGAGGAGGATGCAGAGGGACACCTAGGTTGAGAGTCATCTGCTAAAACCACCACTGTAGTTTCTTCTTCAGACGAGGAAGTGGAAACAAAGCCTCTAGGGGAAGTGCATGCTGCATCCAAAACTGTTTTCAGGAACCACTGAAACTTCCTCATGTGAAGTATGGCCCGGGGTAACATTGGACTGGTGGATGCCACGAATCCCAGAAGTCTGAGAAACTCCCTGGCTGTGACAGAGGGTAGAGGGAGAAGAGTTTGGAAGAAAGAAATGAAGGGACAGAGCCTTAGGAGGAGGGAGAGAAGCCAGCATAATGTCTGCTGTATCCTGCACCCCAGGAAAACATGACCCTGAGAAGGGGTGAGAGAGGATTTTGTAAAACTTATGGTGAACCCCAGGCTTTGCAGAAGGGAAATGGTAAATTGTAGGTTCTGCAGCAACATCTCTGGGGAACAGGCCTGAATTTGAAGGTCATCTAAGTAAGAGAAAACTTGGATGCCCTGAAGCCTGCAGAAAGCAATTACAGCCGCTAGGCATTTGGTGATTACCCTTGGGGCAACAGAAAGGCCAAAAAGCAAAGCAGAGAACTGAAAATGCAAGGAAGCAACAGGGAAATGTAAAAATTTCCTGTAAAGGGGATGAACAGGAATGTGAAGGCAGGCATCCTTGATATCCAGTGATGCCATAAAAGCCTGAGGAAGAATGAGAGGAAATAAAGTTTGAAGGGACATCATGTGGAAAGAAGGAACCTTCAAGAAGGTGTTGAGGTGTGAGAGGTCCAGAATTGGCCTCCAGGGACCATCCTTTCTGGGCACTAGAAACATTCTGGAATAGATGGAACCTCCTGAATTGTTCCCTGATTCAACAAGTCCTGAAGGACCTCTGGAAATAAATGCAGCTATTCCCGAGGAGGCTGAGGAATGCCCATGAAGGGAGGAAGAAATTTGCAGACCACGACAACCATTTTGAATAATGGAAAGAACCCATGTGTCCTGAGTAATGTTCCATCAAACTGGAAGAGACAGATTAAGACGAAGGGACACAAGAATAAGGCTGTGGCAAGAGTGGTAGTCACAGACTACTGGGCTTGTCAGAAAAGGGCTCCTTCTGGGTAGAAGCAGACTGAGAAATCTTTGGTGGAGGAGGCCTCCTGCCACCCTTTTAGTCTTAGATGGAGGACTGCAAACCTGTTTTCCCGCAGAAGCAGTCTTCGAGGGATAATTTCTGTGAAACAGGTACAGGTGAGACAAAAATGTTTTCAAATCCTCTATCTCCTTACCTTTCTCCTGAAAAGACAAACAAATCATCATCAGCAGAATCAAACAAAGCTTTATTATCCAGAGGAGCATCCAGTAACTTAGCTTTAATGTCATCCTAAGAAGAAAAAAAAAGTGATGATACCAAGAATGGCAGCCTCAGTTCAGTGCTCTCTAGTATTCTGTTTGTTTTTATTTGTCCTGTTTGGTGTTCAACTGTAATTAAATATACTTGCGAAAAATTGTTAAATATTCGGCAATTCATTTCATGCAATTTGACACTGAATTTTTCACAATTAAGAAATTTTCTGGAGATCCTAGCTGGAGAAGCAACAGCTGCCAGGAACAGAGGTAGTCACAGGCATCACAAAATGGGGAAGCGAGCTGGTGCACTGGTTACACTGAGACAGAGAGGTTTTCGAATGGCACTCCCAAGTTTACTTCTGACAAACCTCCTCTTCCCATGCAATAAGATGGATGAACTGTTATTTCTCAGTGAAACTCTTAAGGATTTTTCACTTTCTTCTGTACTGTGTTTCACAGAAAAGTACAGTTTTGTACCTACCATAAATGTAGATGTTCGAGTGCTAATACAGCTGCAGTTATAACAGATGGGTTTTCCTGCCGTCAGGCGGGTCCTCGGTCGGCCGAATTCCAAAGTCTAGGTCTGGCGTCGGATGTCGTCGCTTCTTCCCTGACGTCAGTGCGACAGGGGTATAAAAGAACCAGCAGACGCCATTTTCTTCAGTTTTTCTTGCCCCAGATGTCAGGTGCCCCCAGAAGGAAGGCAAAACATAAATTTATGTAATAAAGCAATGCAATATAATCAAAAAACAGTAGTTGCAAGCAAATACACCATAAAAGAATACCCCAATGAGGTTGTATGAGTAGGTGTTAGCCATTAGGCCTGTCCCAAGAGGGGAAGGAGGGAGGGAAACCTGGACTGCAGCTGTATTAGCACTCGAACATCTACATTTATGGTAGGTACAAAACTGTACTACGTTCATCGTGCATACAGCTGCAGTCATAACAGATGGGTAGAATCCCAAAGCTAATAAAGGGGTGGTAGGCACTAAGTGGAACTAGGAGGAGCCAGGATGCCCTGCAAGACTGCAGTGGCAAAGCCCACTCTAGTTTTGGAGTATAATGGCAGGTGGTAGTGCTTGGAGAAAGTATGTACAGAACTCCAAGTGGCTGCTTCCAAAATATCTTTGGTAGGAACCCCCCTGAGGAAAGCTGCAGAGGTAGCTGTGGCCCTTGTGGAGTGAGGTCTGATGCCTGTAGGTACAGTTTTACCATGAAAAGAGTAACAAAAGTGTATGCAGTGGGCTATCCATTTTGAGATTGTCTCTTTGGAAATAGGCTTCCCTTGAGCACCTGTAGCATAGGACACAAAGAATTGCTCCGATTTTCTGAAAGGCTTTGTTCTGTCCAAATAATAACGGAGCTGTCTGTGAATGTCCAAGGAATGTAGTAGTCTCTCCCCTTTGTTTTGTGGGTTAGGGTAAAAGGCAGGTAAGTTGATAGCCTGATTCAAGGCTACCCTGGATACTACCTTTGGCATAAAGGAAGGATTGACTCTTAAGGAAACTCTGTCCTGACGGAAAATGATGAAAGGCTGCACAGCCATGAGGACTTGTAGTTCCGAAACCCTGTGTGCTGAGGTGATAGCCAGAAGGAAGGCTGTTTTCCATGACAAATATTGCAGATCTGTTGAAGCAGCTGTCTCAAAAGGAGGCAGGGTCAGTTTTTCTAGAATGAAATTGAGGTCCCAAGCAGGTACTGGTTGCTTCCTTGGGGGTTTTATATTCTTAGCCCCTCTGAGGAACTGTCTTAAGAGAGGGTGAGAGAATAAAGGAGGATCAGTGTTGTACTCTGCAGGAATGTCTGAGGCATGGATTTTGATGGAGGAGAATGAAAGTCCACTGCTTAGCATCTCAGCTAGGTACCGTAATATTTGAGGTAAATTCAGTATTCCAGGATTCTGACCCTTTTTCTGATTCCAGGCACAAAACCATTTCCATTTTGCGGAGTAGGCTTTTCTAGTAGAAGGCCTTCTGGCCTCCAAAATGACATCCTGCACCTCCTTGGAGAGTAGGGTCTGTTGTGAATTTAAGGAATCCTCCATGCGGCTAGACTGAGTGTGTTCAGCTGACTGTGAAGAGTTTTGAAGTTGTGCTGAGTCAGTAGAAGAGGCATTAGAGGCAGGATCCATGGTGGGGAATGTGTCAGGCTCCTCAGGAGTGGGTACCAGTGTTGTCTTGGCCAGTCTGGAGCAATGAGAATCATCTTTGGTCTGTCTACTCTGGCTTTTAATAGAACTTTGGGCAGCAGAGGAAGAGGTGGAAAGACATAAACTGTCATTGTTGTCCAACTGAAAGACAGTGCGTCCACTTTCCAGGCCTGTGAATGAAAGGTCCTTGAGCAGAATTTTGTCAATTGGTAGTTTCTGTGGGTGGCAAAGAGATCTATGTCTGGCCTTCCCCATGCTTGAATTATCTTTGTAAAAACTTGAGGATGCAACTTCCATTCGTGTGGATCTGTCATATTTCTGCTCAGGTTGTCTGCCAGCGTGTTTTCCTTGCCTGGCAGGAACTGCGCTCGAAGTTGGATTTGTAATTCCAGAGCCCTGTTCCAGAGACATGGCTAGCCTGCATAGGGGGTATGAATGGGCTCCTCCCTGTTTGTTTAGGTACCACATCACTGTGGTGTTGTCTGTCCTTATCAATAGCTGACCTGGATGCAGTAGGTCTTTGAAAGCCATAATAGCATTTATTACTGCTAACATTTCCTTTTGATTGATGTGTAGGTGCTTTTCTTTGTGTGACCATTTGCCCTGAATGCACCGATCTGTCATGTGCGCCCCCCAGGCGTAGTCCGAGGCGTCTGTTGTGATGACTTGATTTGCTTGAGGCTTGCAGAATGGGAGACCTATGTTTCTTTGGCATGCTTGAGCCCACCACAGAAATTCCTTTTGAAGACTGGAATCAGTGGTATAATTGTTTCCAAACTGTGGCTGTGTTGAGACCATAAGTTTTTAGGTACCATTGAAGTTTCCTCATATGCAGCTTTGCACATGGGATTAGCAGGATGCAAGATGCCATGAATACCAGAGCCTGCAGGATTTTCCTTGCAGTCAGCCTGGTGAAGGCTGCCAGTTTTCTGAAGTATTGAGTTAGTTGCCCTTGCTTCTCTGGCGTGAGGTAGGCCATCTGGGTGTTTGTATCCAAGCTGGCACCCAGGAAAATTATTGTTTGAGAGGGTATTAGTCTTGATTTCTTTTTGTTGACTGTGTATCCCAGAGAATTCAACAACATTATTACAAACGCCAGGTGCTTCAGAAGAGTGTGTTTGCTGTCCGCTTGGATCAGGCAGTTGTCCAAATATGGGTATATTTGTATCCCTTGAAGTCTGCAGAAGGCAATTACTGATGCCAGGCATTTCGTGCCTCTGCCCTTTGATTGTGTGGCAGGTTTGGCATGCCTCTCATTTTTGGAAGGGTGTGAAAGTGGAATCTGTAGCCTCTGTCTATTATGTCCAGGATCCATTTGTCTTTTGTGACAATATGCCAATTTTTTGAAAATAATGCCAGTTTTCCACCTAAAGGTGCTGCCATTTGAGCCTTGCTTGGCATACAAAGGGGAAAGTCATTGGGTCTGCTTTCAGAATGGCTGTGAACTATCCTCACCACCCTCTTGGTGTAGGTGCTTGCCATTGTCTGCCTCTAAATGATCCTTGAGATTGCCCTCTACCCCTCGGACGCCTGTATCTACCTCTTTGAGGTCTGTCCGTGGCTGGAAAGGACCAATTTTTTGAAGGCCAATTTCTATGAAACGTGGAGGTTTGTACCTGT
Source organism: Protopterus annectens (assembly GCF_019279795.1). Lineage (NCBI taxonomy): Eukaryota > Metazoa > Chordata > Ceratodontiformes > Protopteridae > Protopterus > Protopterus annectens. The sequence continues at coordinate 544,347,903 of NC_056734.1, read as the reverse complement.
AGGAAATCTTTTACTGTTTGCATTGATTTTGACTTTTCCTCCATTTTCTTTAATACCTCCTCAGCTATAACACCAAACAATACATCTTTTTGAAGAGGTGCATCTAGTAATTTAGCTTTGACATGATCTGGTAAGTTTTGCTCTTTGAGCCAAGCATGTCTACGTATGACTGATCCGGTAACAGCAGCTCTACATGAGGCCTCTAAAGCATCAAAACCACATTGCAAGGTATGTTTCCCCACTTGCTCTGCACTATGCAACAAATCCTGCAACTCCTTCAAGTCTGGTTGTTCAGGTTGTGACATTTTGCTTTTCAACTGAGATAACAAAAACTGTTGATACTTTAACATATGGAACTGACAGTTTAATGACCTCATGGTTAAGGTGGCCGAGGTGTATACCTTTCCCCCCCACCTTTCTAAAGCTCTGGAATCTCTCTCTGAAGGTAATGGATTTTTGGCAGTGGAGGCCTTAATTCCCTTGGGACCCTGTGAAATAGTCTCTGGGTCAGCCGCATGGCTTTTGTATAGGAATTGGTGTGAATCAGGAACCCGGTAATACCTGTCAGGCTTGACTGGAGCTGGAGGTAGAGAATCTGGGTTAAGGCTGGCCTCTGAATACACATAATCTAGTATGTCTAAGACAGGAGGTATAGCCAGAGGCCTGTGCTGAGGGAGCAAGAGGAAATCCCTGAGCCTTTTCTTGGAGTCTGAGTACTCTTGGCCTTCCCAGTGGAAGTGTTCCCTCAAGGTATGCAAGGTTTCCCCAAAAGAGTAATCCTCAGGGGGGAAGACAGAGGGAATGGACTCCTCTCTGCATCAGAATCTTCAAAAGGGGAGTATGAATGTTCCTGGTCCTCAGAATGTTCTGAAGTAATGGAGGCCTGGTCCGAGGAAGGGTATTCTTCCTCCACTCTGGGCCTTTTGTCCGAGGGGGGTTGAGAACCCCTGATAAGAGTAATAAAATCCTCAGCCATTTTGAGCATCTGCTTTTTAGGCATGGGGCCTTGAGAGGGGCCCTGTGGAGCTTGTCTTTTAGAATGCATGGCTGCTTTAGATTTAGTGTACGCCTCAATGGAAAAAGAAGAAGAAGGCCTGAAGACACCTTGAGAGGTGGCAGGCCTGTCTAAACTCTGAGTTTCCCCGCCAAGAGTGGCTTCGGTATCTGTAGTCGGGGTGTGGGCCGAAGAGCCTGCGACCTCGGGCACAGAAGACACCGCTAATGAAGTGTCATCGGTAGTCAGGGGCTGCGTAGGCGCCTCGCTGAGAACCAGAGCACCTGTAGTCGGCTTTAGCGTGGTGTCGGTAGAAGTCGCGGACCTCGTATGTCGGTCCTTATCTTTGCGTCTTTTACTCAAAACTGGAGTCGGAGTATCCAATGACATAAAGTAATTAAACTTTTTGCCAAAATAGTGTTGGGCAAACTCCGCCTGATGCTTAATAGTACGTATGTTGAAAGTAGCACAAAAACGACAGGCCGAGACGTTGTGGTCTGGGCCTAAGCAAGGAATGCAGAGGGAATGGAAATCCTTATGCGGTATTTGCTTCCCACATGAAATGCAATTATTAACTTTGTCTGACATCGGTCTGAGGCAAGAAAAGTTTCCCCAACGGGGTACTTAGCTTTCAAGAAGTCTTCGGTTGAAAAATATTCGTAATCGCAGGAGCTGGCCGACCGGCACTTGCGAACTGCTTCTGCTTTGGGCACCGCGCGGCAAGAAAGACTGAAGAAAATGGCGTCGGCTGGTTCTTTTATACCCCTGTCGCACTGACGTCAGGGAAGAAGCGACGACATCTGACGCCGGACCTAGACTTTGGAATTCGGCCGACCGAGGACCCGCCTGACGACAGGAAAACCCATCTGTTATGACTGCAGCTGTATGCACGATGAACATCATGGCTAAATGAATCTCTTCTGGACTCTGCATTACATCTGCCTGGCTTTCAATTTTACAGAGCAGGCAGAGTATTACAGACATCAGGGAAAAGTAAAGGAGGTGGAATCTGCTTTTATATCAATTAAGTATGGCGTAATGATGTCACAGTGTTAAGTAAAATGTGCTGCCCTGACTTAGAAATGTTTTCTGTTAATTGTAGACCTTTTTATTCACTTTGGGAGTTCTCTTCATTTATTCTGGTTAGTGTTTACATTTCACCTCAAGCCTGTGTGAGGGAGACACTACAAAAACTGTCTGATCAGACAATGAGCTTGGAGCAGAATTATCCAAACTCCCTTCTGATTACTCTGGGGGATTTTAATACGGAAAATCTCAGCCATGAACTTCCTAAATTTACACAGCATATAAAAAGTGCCCTACCAGAGACAGGAACATACTGGATCACTGTTATAGTGTTAAAACATGCTTATTGTGCTGTCCCCATGCAGCTTTGGGCTTTTCTGACTATTGTCTGATTCATGTGCTTCCTATGTATAAAAGCAAGTTAAAATCTGTTAAACCTGTGATCGATATAGTGAGAACGTGGACTACTGAGGCAAAGCTGAAGCTGCTAGCCTGCTTTGATTGTACAGATTATAGGCTCATAGGATGATACTAGGCTATTGGCCCAGAGGCCCTCATAAGCCTAGCCAAGAATTTCTCCAATGTTCCCTCAAAGTCAACACCTGTTTCCCCTGTCCAGCAGGGACACAAGTGGGATTCCCAGGGGTGTATTTTCTGTTTCCCATCCAGTTGTCCAGGTTCTTCCTAAAGAGGGCTAGAGAGGTACTCTGCTTGGCATGGAGAGGGAGTCTATTCCTGCCAACAAGCTCTATTAATGTCACAGACCAGGTTAAGGCCTTGCGTGCGGGTTGTGCGAGTGGAGTTTGACTTACGGATATGCAGCAACTCCATCAAGGCTGGGTCTGAGATGGCCTTGCATGCCAGATGCAGGTCACCTCTGAGCAGTCTTGTATGAGACTGAGTAGAGGGACACGGCTTTTAGCATGTCTGCATAGGATAGGTGTTTGAGACCGTGGATTTTCCTGGTCAGGAACCTCTGTGGTCTCCCCAGCTGCTGCATGTGCTTGGCAAGTAAATGCAGAAGGAGGCACTGTACTCGATAAGGAAGGAGTACAGAGATGTTAAGACCTCCTTGTTACTGGATGAAATACACTTATTTATGAGGTGGGCCATGTAGAAAGCCTTTTTTAAACAGAGGCAACACGATGATCAAAAGTCAGTTTGCTATCAACTGGGTGCCCAAGTCCCGCACAACTGATTACGTGCTTAGTAAGTTATTAATGTGATAATTAGTGGGGATGTCATTTTTGCCAAAAGGAATAATGATGCATTTCTTGGTATTCAGTTTGAGGCCATGCTTCTGGTACCAGTTATTAGTTTGGGTAAGGTCCTATTGGAGGATGTTCACATCACTAGGAGAATTTAAGACAGCGCCCAGCTTGCTGTCATCTGCAAACTTGGTCAGCCACAGACCAATGGCTTTGGCTTGCACCTCAGAAAAGTAACAGTAGAGGCCCCAAGACCAATCCCTGCTGTACATTGCTTGTTACAGGTCTACTACAGATGGCTTCCCCTATTTTGACTCAGTGGGTTCTATAAGTGAACCAGTTAGCTACCCATCTGGTAACATACGGGTTGATGCCTAGCTGGGAAACTTTGTCTATTATGCTTGAGTGGGGAATAGTGTCAAAGGATTTGGTTAGGACAAGGTAGGCGGTGTGCACTCTCTTCCCAGCATCCACAGCTTTGGTGACTGTTTTGAAGAAGTCGACCAAGTTTATCAAGCATGATCTCCCTTTGATATAACCAAAGTGTGTGGGGTCAAGCATTTGGAGGTTGCCAATGTCCTTGTTTATAAGGTCCATGATAATGTGTTCCATGGCCTTGAAGATCAGGCTAGTTAGGCTGATGGGCCTATAATTGCCTAGGTCAGTGGACGCTCCACTTTGTGTTGTGTGGTGTTACTGACCACCAGTTCAGAGCAGATTTGGGTCTTACCTTTGAGATTGCGGACATATGTGAAGAAGCCCTTGTGACTGTCCTTAGTGGATGTGGCCAATTTGGACTCGAAGTTAGCCTTAGAATATTTCACCAGTGACCTTATTTGCTTGTTCAGACAAAGGAGAGACTGCTTCCAACTTGGCACTTTGGAGTGTAGATTCTGCTGCTAACTTGCATAAACTGGCAGACACAGTAACATCTTATGTCACCTTCTGTGAAAATGTGTGCACCTCCACTAAGGCTTGGTTAAAATTTAACAGCAGCAAACCTTGGTTTCCTGCTAAACTTAAGCAGCTTCGTCAAGCCAAGGAAGATGCCTGTAGAAGTGGGGATAGAACACTGTCTGGCAAAGAACACAATGACAAATGAAAACAAAACAAAAAAAGAACTATTCTGAAAAGCTGAAAAAACGTTTTTAGCCAATGATCCTGCACCAGTGTGGAAAGGTCTACAAAATATTACAAACTACGGGAAACCATCCTCCTACACTGCAGTTAATTACCAGCTGGGTGATGACCTGAATGCTCTTTACTGCAGGTTTGATAAGCCTAAGGCTACAAATGACACTGTTACTAGCTCTATCAATGTTCAGACTTGTATGACTCTCTCTTCCACACATTCCCACATTCAGCCTGCATTAATTACCTCTGAGGAGGATGTGTATCATTTTTTTTAAATGACAGCAAATTAAGAAAGCAGCTGGTCCAGATGGGGTTTCACCCTCCTGTTTAAAAACATGTGCTGATCAACTGGCTCCTGTTTTTACTCGGATATTTAATAAATCATTAGAGCTGTGTGAAGTTCCCTAATATTTCAAACAAGCCACAATCATTCTGTTGCCTAAAAAATCCACATAACAGGACTGAATGACTACAGACCTGTTGCTTTGACATAAGTGGTCATGAAGACTTTTGAGAGGCTGGTGTTAGCTCACTTGAAGGATATTACAGCTCTCTCAATGGACCCCCTTCAGTTTGCTTACTGAGAGAACTGGTCAGTGGATGATGTAGTTAATATGGGCCTGCACTATATCTTGCAACATCTTGACAACCCAGGGACATATGCAAGGATTTGGTTTGTAGACTTCAGCTCTGAAGTTAATAGAATAATTTCAGAACTTCACTTTTGAAACTTTCCCACCTTTCCGCTCCTGCTTCCACCTGTTAATGGATCATCAATTTTCTAACCAATGAGAAACAGTAGATGAAATTGGGAAAATGTACATCTAGCTATCGCATGATCAATATAGATGCCCCCAAGGATGTGTGCTCTCACCACTGCTATTCTCCCTCTACACTAATGACTGCATCGCTAAGGACCCCTCTGTGAAACGTATTAAATATGCCGATGATACAACTATCATCGAGCTCATCAGGAATGGTGATGAGTCTGCATACAGACGGGAGGTTGAGCAGCTGGCCTTAAAACTGTAGAGATGATGGTGGACTTTATGAGTGGTACTACAATATTATGCCCCTCTTTATAGCTGAGGAAGTTCAATCTCCCACAGGAACTGTTGATTCAGGTCTATACAGCAGTCATTGAAGTCTGTTCTCAGCTCATCCATAATAGCGTGGTTTGGATCTCTGTCTAACCCATGACAAAAATAGGTTACAATGAATAGTCAGGTCTGCCGAAAATATCACTAGTGCTAGCTTTCCCTCCTTACATAACCTGTACTTTTCCAGAGTCATGAAAAGGGCAGAGAAAATCATCACCCATCCTTCACATCCAGGCCACCATCTTTTTGAACTATTACCATCAGCTAGGTGTTATAGATTTATACGCACCAAAACAAGCAGATATAAGAACAGCTTTTTCCACTGGCCATCAAGTTTATAAACAGTTAACTCAGCTTATTAGGTTGGGGGATTATTTTTCCAATCCTCAGAGGATTCTGCAGTACTGTTTACATATTGTTAATACTTGTTTCTTTCAGAGGTTTTCAGTATTTCTTGCATTGGGTTGCACTTTGCACCTTGTATGTATATTTACTTTTCTGTATTATTCTTAATAGTTGCATGTATGTCATTTGTCTTGGTCTTAATAGTTGTATGCATGTCATTTATGTAATTCATGCTTGGAAAGTCACTGAAACTGGAGTCAAATTCTTTGTATGCGTGCATACTTGGCCAATAAATGTGATTCTGATCTACCAATGGTTGAAGTCTTAACCAGGAATACCTTCTCAAAACAGAGCTTGATGCAGCTGCCCTACAAGATGCTTCTGCTGCATCACAACTACACTTAACTGAATGTCTAGCTACCTGAAAAGATGCTCCTAATAAGGATAAGGCATTATGTTTCCATCTGAATCAAGTTCTTCAGAAATAACTTGAGTGGCCTGTGAAAGAACAGTCAAAACATATCTAGCCATGTGAGTCTGTTAATTAAATAGCAGAGAAAGCTAGGGTAGAAGTATAGACCTTCTTCACCAGCATTTCCATAGTCCTGATTTCTTTATCAGGAGAGAGAAGTGAAGTAGATGGCAGTACAGCAGGATCAGATGGACATCCAAAAATAAATTTGCTATCCTCTAGCACTTTGTAAAATCGATTTGGCTTCTTAGGGGCTTGTGGCTGAGAATCTGGAGTTTGGGAAGCTGAAATGAAAGCATTCAATAAAGCAGGCTAAACTGGAGGAACAATAGAAGGAGAAGGGGACTCCATTTGCAACGGTTCACAGTATCGCTTCTGCACATCACTAACCTGGGAACTATCTCATTTTAAAATCTCCCTAATTTTGGAAACAGTTTCCCCATAAGTAATCTCTTCTATGGGAGAATCAGTACCATTAGACTCCTTTTCTGAAGAAGCATACTCCAGTGGAGAAGGAATCTGGTTAGAGCAGGCAAAGGATTCATCATCTGAAGAAATTTCTTCCTCAGAATAATCCTGTTCCCTAATTCTCTTCTGTGGTGAAGATGTCCAAGGTAGAGTTGGGACAGAGCCACCAGGAGGAGGCATAAGGGCATTAAATAGGCCTTGGGTAAAACTCTGCCATTCACTTTGTGGATCTCTGGGGGGAGTGGAATGCTTAGTCTTTTCTTTTTAATGTGCAGATCCGCCTTATGAAAAGTGGAAGGGTCAGACGTAGGCCTACACTCAAGTTATAGTTGGGACTTCCTCCCTAACTAGTATTTGAGGGATCTCCCTAGGGCCTTTTGAAATCACGGTTCCCCCAGAACGTTCGAAGAGAATATCTGCAGAGCCTCCAACGACAAACCGGTTGCTGGATCCATGGCAACCTCTGAACCAGTTTCATCCAAAAAATCAGAACAAAAGACTGGATGGATCTCTGGGCCTTCATCGGCCTCAAGAAAGACATCCGATGTAGGATGTGCAGCTGAAGAGCCAGACCTAGAGTGTCTGGAACCTTTTCTTCACAATTAACTCGACAGAAGACCAAGATGTACCTCCACAGCATCTTTCGTTAAGCGTTTCAGACGCCGGCTTTCTAGACAAATAGCTAGCATGGACAGCCGGCTACGCAAAGTCTTGGGCACAAAGGCCTGGCAAATGGAACAAGTTTTATTGTCATGGGTCGGCCTTAAGGAAAATAAGCACATGTTGAGACTATCTTTATGTGGAATCTCTCTGACACTGGCATTTGCCTTTCTTGGATGACATGAAAAAAACTCACAAACACAGCAGTAAAATAGGAGAAAAAAACTAACAGGGCACTTACCTGAAATGGCTTGATAAAGTAGCAAACAACTCAGTCATGCAGACTGACCATCAAAGATGGTGTCCAGACTATGAACCCAACAATTGAAGAAGGAATGAAAATTACTTCATCAGATCCTACTTTATACCCCCCAGGAGAGTATTTCCTTGATGCAGGGTAACTATGGATTGAGGCAATACAACAAATGGGCATGTCACACTACCTGTTTCACAGGTACCATTGAAATACTGCAATTTCCTCTCACAGAATCTTGCTAGAGAGACCATTAACATAAGGGAGGCCATATATCCCAGGACTCTGTGGTACTCTCTAATAGAGACCTAGTTCAACTTGGCAATCTTCCAAAAATACTGCAGGATGAAAATTATATTATCCTCTCAATCAAAGTGTCTCTCAGTGTATGTGCTGTTGATGCATCTACTTCTGATTTAAGGATTGAAGACCTTTGGCCTAAATCTAGAAGTTATTTGTGCTTCATGAAGGTATAAATGAATGCACTCTGTAAAAAGAGCTTTTTATTAAAAGATGACCATCTACAGGTGCACATATCTGAGATCTGTCATTTTAGCTGTAAAACAGGTGAGGGCTGGTAAGAATGAGACTGCTGGTGTCCTACTGGCAGTCTTCAAAGACGAATTTGGCAAATGGGGATATCAAAGGAGAACTTTAAACTGGGAAGATGACAAATCTCTCTCTCTACCCAGCCAAAACATCCCAGGTCCCTGCAAGCTTGGTGAGGTCATAAAGACATAATATACATTCTCTTGCCCATGGAACTTTCACCTACTAAGTTCTTGTTCATTTTACATCGGTGCTTAAGTCTGTCTGCTCAAGCTTTCTGAGATAACTCTTCCTCAGAAAAAAAGGGTGTGGCTGTCTTCTGTTCTCAGGTCAGAAGACTTATATCCCACAAAGGTCTTCAGATTATGCAACCTTCATTAAGTCTTTTATTAAAATGCAAATCACGTCTTCTTCTTCTTTCTGCTTTTCCCAGTTAGGGGTCACCAGAGCGGATCACCTGTCCGCTCATGACTGGCAATGGAGTATTATGGTGTCGAATTGCCAGCCCGGTGCCCACATGCACTCATGCCTAGGGCCAATTTAGAGTGTCCAATCCACCTACAGCATGTCTTTGGGATGTGGGAGGAAACCGGAGCACCTGGAGGAAACCCACGCAACCACAGGGAGGACATGCAGACTCCGCACAGAAGGCACCCCAGCAGAGTATCGAACCGGAGAACCTCTTGCTGTGAGGCGGCAATGCTAACTGCTGCACCACAGCAGCCGCCCTAACTACAAAGCACGATGTCTACATTTAAAAATATTAAAATATCTGCCAAGGCAGAACAATCAATGAAAATTAAAGTCCTTTAGTGATATCTGTCAGCTATAAGCTCACATGCTGGTCATCTTTCCAGAGGCGACTGACGTGGAAAGTGCTCAAAATCACAGTAAAAAACAAACTTCAGATAATAGCACAATAAAGAAGAACTCTACAAAAATGGAAGAAAAAAATCCCAATTACAATACTTATCACACCTCAGGTGGTTGCCTAGATGAACTGCCACATATGTCCCAGTGATAACCACAGTGAGGGGAGAGCTGACCTTGAACAAAGAACACCTGTAAACTACAGAAGTTAGGCCAGATGGTGGAACATAAATCTATGGTGTTATAATCCACAAGTTATAAATGATACTGCAGCAATGACCCTTAGGATAATTACGTGCTGCTAGGGTATTTTATCAACAACTGTACCATCTTCTTTGTCAAAGGTCACTATCAAGCAGTAAGTCTCGTCATTAGGGTAGATTCCAAAGTAGTGTTAATATACCCATGGGAGTAGGGCAGTTAAATCAGCCTAGGATGTGGTATGTTCAAAGAATCTGGATGACTGTAGCAAAGCAAATGGAGACAATGGGACTGACTTTTGCATCTGAAATTAAACTGACTAAGGAGCAATGTGCATACAGTTCTGGTGGGTATCAGACAACATCTCATGTAGATAAAGATGTACATAACAGATCTATCAGGTCTATACAGTAAGAAAACTGACAGTATGGCAGGGGAACAGTGGGTGGATCCTCAAGACAGATGAAAAGGTGACAAAGATAGTATATACGCAGCTTCTGCATCCTGTCCTGTTGCCTCTGTCCATCTTGATGGTTGGGACAAAATCCCCAGCAACTTTTTCTCATGGTGGCATCATGTCAGGATATTCTTCCTCCCCAGGGGATGACAGAACCAAACAAAGTTGTGGATTTTGATAGGAGGTTAAGTTTCCAGTGTTTAATAAAGATGTGCATTGCTGACCATGTTGCCGCAGCACAAATCTCATCTATAGTAGAGTACGTGAAGTAAGCCACAAAAGTGGAGATGGATATTGTGGAATGTGCTTTGGGCCTAGTGAAAATCATCTGCTATGGTAAGGGTAAATGAAGGAGATGCAATCTGCTAGCCATCTAGATAAAAGTGAATTTGGAGACTCCGGCTCCTAGTTTAGCACTGGAAAAGGATATAAAAAGTTGTTCATGTTTACTTATTGATTTTGCCCTGTGAAGGTGAAACCTTAGTTGCTGATATATGTCCAGAATATAAAACTGTAATTCTTCTTTATTAAGAGTAGTTTGGGAAGAATGGTAAGTGAATAGTCTGTTTTAAGGCCTTCTCGAGGCTACATTAGGAATGAAAAAGAAGTTATGTACTCACCATAACATTCCATCTGTGTTATCTGCTTTCATTCTTCCTCAACTTCTGGGTTCGGATCCGACTAGGCAATTGCAAAAGCTCGTGGCAACCAGAAATCTCTTGACTCTTCCATTAACCACAATGCACCAGTCCAAAGTACCTCAGACCTTGTTTGCTAATAAGAGAAGAAAGACATACTGCAGATAAAAACAGAGAAGACTATATCTGAAGCGATGTACCAAGAAAGTGACATACTTAACACAGTCTCTTCCAGGATATTTTAAGGCGGGGGGGGTTGGGTGTGAGGGGAGTTAAGGAAGAATGAAAATGAACAAAGATGGAACCTTATGGTGAGTACATAACTTCTTTATCTGATGATGTCAATTTTCATTCTGTCCTCAACTTATGGGAAAGAGTCCCCAGCTACCTAAATCCCAAGGTGGACTCAAGGATATTCCTGAGCACCACTGAACAAAATGATGCTCTGCCCCTGGAGACCATGTCCAATTTGTAATGAGTAACAAAGGTATGGAGAGTAGCCCAAGAAGCTGTATGCTGGAAGACTGAGGAAGTAGCCATGGCTCTAGTGGAATGAGCTTGTAATGGTTTTGATAAGATAATGCCCAGCTTGTTGCACATATAAGAAAAACAATCAGTCAGCCATCTGGCTAGGGTAATTTTGGCAACAGGTTTTCCTAGTTTTATGTCAAATAAGGAAACAATAACTGGTCAGTCTTCCTGATATTTCCTGTTCTGTGCAGGTAAAAAATGTACCTGCCTGTGAACATCCAATAAATTTAGAGAGTATTCGCCTCTGTTAGAAAAACTGAGGAAGAATACTGGCAAACTAACAGACTGGTTGATATTAGTCTGAAACAACTTTAGGGAGAAACGTAACGTTACTTTGTAAACTGACCCTGTCTTTGTGAAAATCAAGTAAGGTGATTTTGAAGATAAAGCCCAAATCTCTGAAATTCTTTTGGCAGAAGTAATGGCTACTAGAAAAATAGTTTTCCAGGACAGATACCTGAGGTCAAATTTAGTTGCAGGTTCAAAGGGGGATTGAGTACATTGCTGCAGTACCACATTAAAGTCCGATGGGGGAGTAGAGTCCTTAAATGGAAGCCTGATAAGAAGGGTACCTCGCAAAAAGGTTTTGTGTACCCTATGGGAGGGCAACAGAAGCACATTCAAATCCTATATGAAAATTCAATATCCCAACTAACTGAAACATTCACTGTGGTGGAGCTGGCTCCTTCTGTAAAAAGAAAGGCTAAGAATTCAAGGATACTATGCAAAGGAGCTGAAATGGGATCAACCTTACTTTGGCAAGCCCAGTAAACAAATCTTTTCCATTTACTGGAGTACAGTTTACGTGTAGATTGCTTATGGGAAGATAAGAGCATCTGATGGACTGGAGAGGACAGCATAGGTTGTCTGGCTATTAATGGAATTGGAGAAGTCAGGCTGTCAAGCCTGAGGTTCGATATGTCTGGATGGATCATGCCATTCGTTTCTGGAGTCGGACCCAGAATCCATGGTGCATGGAATAAGTGAGGCCAAAAAGGTGCAACGAGGATAACTTTGCTCTTCAACATGGCACCTTTTTGCAGGAATTTGGAAATTAATGAGACTGGTGGGTAGGCATAGATCAGGCCAGAGGGCAAATCGTGAAGTAGAGCATCCCTCAGTGACCCCCCCCAGCAGGGGTATCAGGCCAAAGTAGCTGCTGCATTTGTTGTTTAGAGGAGAAATTAAAAGACTGCAGCAAGGCTGGCCCCACTGACAAAAATTTATCTTCGCAACATTCTTGATGACAGACCATTCGTGAGGTAGAAGAATGCATCTGCTCAGCTTGTCTGCTATCACATTGGATTTCCCCAGAATATGAGTTGCTATGAGAAAGTCGTTGGATGAGATCACCCACTGCTACACTCCGACTGCTTCTCGACACAAGGGGTAAGATATGGTCCCTCCTTGTTTGCTGATGTACCAAACCACTGACATGTCCATTTGAACTGCAATCGTCCTGAGGGGAGAGCTTCTTGAAAAGCCTGTGACGCTAAAAGGACTGCTCACATCTTTAGGACAATAATATGCAAATTGTCCTCTTCAGGGGACCAAGTGCCTTGGATTGTTTCCCCCAGGTAATGCCCCTTTCCCCTAACTGGAAACAGTCCATGGTCACTAAGCCCTTAGGCTGAGGGGGAATGAATGGACGACCTTGTAGAACTGCTCTGATTAAATCCACCCCTACCTTACAAATCTCAGTAATACACATCAGGGTTGACATAGGTTGATAAAGTATTGACCATTGCGTGGCTAGCATCCATTGCAGAATCCTCATGCAAAATCTTGCTAAAGGTACTAGAGTTACCGTCACTGCCATTGATCCTAGAGCCTGAAGGACTAAGCAGACTGAAACCTTGGTACTGTAGACCATCTTTCTGACGTGTGTTCTTAAGGTCTGAACTCTTATAGGTGGCATGAAGGCTATCATTGTATTTGTACTGAACAGTGCTTCTATAAATTCCAAATTTTGAGTAGGTTCCAAATGAGACTTTTCATAGTTTATGGTGATCCCTAGATGACAGCATGTCTGAAATGTCTAAAGAACATTATCTCTTGCCTCTATTACTTGATGCCTGGTTGGGGCGGTAATGAGCCAATCATCTAAATATGGAAACACCCGGAATCCTTTCAGTCTCAAGTGAGCTGCTACTACAGCCATGCATTTGGTGAACATCCTGGGGGCTGTGGTGATACCAAAGGGCAGAGTTCTGAACTGGTAATGACTGGCTCCCAGCCAGAAGTGTAAGCACCTTCTGGACAGCCTGTGCATCTTTATGTGATAGTACACATCCTGAAGGTCTATAGAGCACATCCAATCGTCCTTTCCCAGAAATGGGAGAATTGACTGAACTGTGACCATCTGAAACATGGTGCGTCAATCTGATTTGTTCAAGTTCCTGAGATGCAAGACTGGCCTCCAGTCCCCTGTTTTCTTTGGCACTAAAAAGAATCTTGAGTAAGTTTCGGATTCTATATGGTCTGGTGGGACCTCTTGTATGGCTCCTTTTTCTATAGCAGCTTTTGTATCTGAAGTGCTGCTTGTTCCCTCTGACTGGGTAGAATATTGGAGATTTTTCTTGATGTTGAAGGTGAAAGGGAAAAGGGTATTGCATAACCTTTGGAAATGAACCCCTGCACCCATGTATTAATCTCTAGCCAGGCTCTCTGGTGCAGGGTTAAACAACCCCCGATTGCCTCCAGAGGTCTACCTAAAAATGGAATCTCTGGATCCTTGGTTTTGCAGGCGACCTCTGCTGCATGGAGTTTCCCCTCAACCCCTGGGGGAATCTCCTTCACGTGTGTCCTGGAAAGGACCCTGTGACTTCTTGAACCACATTTTTCCTGTACTCAACTGATTCCTGGAAAAGGAGCTTTGAGACATGGAAAAACATACGCCCATGGCAGACAGCGTCTTTCGGTACTTTTTACACCTGAAAAAAGTGTCCTTAACTTTGACACCAAACAACGATGATCCGTCAAAGGGAGCATTGACGAATGAAGACTTGAAGGGCTCCGCAAGATCACATTAGCGCATCCAGGTGTACCTCCTTATAAAAATGCTGGAACCAGCTGCCCTTGATGTTCCTTCAGCCACATGTGAAATTAACCAAATGGAGGAATTGGATATTGAATGCAGGGTAGCTAACAGACGTAATATATGCCTGTACCCCATCAGAAATGGATCCTGAAAGTGCATCTCACAGTTCCTTAATTAGGTCTCTCTGTAACCTGGTGAAATGTGCAAAATACTTCAGAGACCGCAAGGCAAAGGTTGTTGAAGCATAGACATGCATCCCAAACCTCTCCATCACCGAAGACTCCTTGTTCGGTGGTTGGACAGGTGAACTTTCTTCAGAATGTTCCTTTTTTGTGGCCGCCATCATGACCATAGTATCTACAGTTGTACCTTTTGTCCAAAACTGCCTGTCCTCTGGTGTTGTCAAAATTTTATACAGTCTTTGGGGGATTGGCTCAATGATGTCTGGGGCCTTCCACGCCCGCCAAGAGATCAAATCTATGAGAACATCGGTGAGTGGAGTCACACAGGAAGTAGATGAGCCAGTACCGAATGCCTCCAGGAATAGATTCCTCAGATGAAGGGCTACTGGACTTCCAGCCACCTCTCTGTATCTCCTGATGACACAGGTTGATAAAGTATTGACCATTGCGTGGCTAGCATCCACTGTAGAATCCACATTAAAAATCTTGCTAAAGGTACTAGAGTTATTGCCACTGCCATTGATCTTGGAGCCTGAAGGACTAAACAGGCTGAAACCTTGATACTGTAGACTATCTTCCAGACCTGTGTTCAGATTAAGGATGTCTCTAAATTGGACATCTTTTGGAGAGGACTGTGGGGATCCTTCACTTAGATCAAAGTCTGTATCTTCTGTGACTGACTCCTTGGGGGAGTCTAAATGCTTCCTCTTGCATGTTTTCTTCTTAGGGATCGCTTCAGTGGGATGCTCTGGGAAGGTATCAGAAGAGGTGGAAACACCCTGCTTGGAAGTCTGGGGTTTTGGTACCAGCTACCCCTGTGGAGAGGAGAGGTGAAAGATAGCAACACTGCAGATTGAGGATCTGAGGGAAAGCGAAACATTTTTGTCATGGAAGCAGACAAGGCTCTATCACATGGCCTCAAAGGCAGAACCTCCTAGAGAGAAAAAAAGGATCCCAGCTCCGTAAGGGCAAGACCTTGGACCTTAGTCCCCTCCTGCTCTGAGGGGAACTCACCCAAGGGCAAAGTTGGATCTGAACTAACCCGTGCCAATACCCCGAGGTGCAAAGACAGCTCCGAACACTTTGGAGTCGTATGTGACACCCTGGATCTGACAGGGTAGCCCCGGCTCAGATGGAACTGAAGAGCTCAGAGCAAGCTTTGAATAAAACAATTCTCAGATCTGATGCGAACAGACCCAGAAGACTCGGATCCAAAAACTCCAAACCTAACGGGGGAGTTTGGAGGAGAAATTTGCAAAGGGGGAGTAGTGAAAGGTCAGATCTCCTGACCCAGAGGGGTAGGAGCAGACAGAATGCTTGACATGCTCTGCACGAGACAATCTTTCTCACTAACCTCTCCATATCTTCTTCCACAAGGCTTTTGAAAGAGCGAGTGGAAACAATTGATGGGGGCTTTAGGGTCCCTTCCCCCCCCCTTTTTTTTTAGAAAGACCAGAGGGGACTGGGTCCACTGATGGAGAATATAGTACAGTTGTGTACACTTACCATAAATGTAGATGTTCGAGTGTATTCACTGTTGCAGTCATCACACTTGGGTTATCTGGTTGCAGGTAGCCCTCAGTCGGCCTGAATACCAGTGTCTTGGGATTTCTGTGTCGGATGCTGTCACCTCTTCCATGACGTCAGGGGTATAAAACATGCAGCCGACACCATTACATCAGTTTTTCTTGCCCCAGATGTCAGGAGCCCCCAAAATAGGAAGCAATTACATGGTGTGGAACACCTCCAGTAAAAAGTAAATACCATAGCCATAAGATGTGGCCAAAAAGAGGATAGATAGAAGGTCTAGAAAAGTCAGAGGGCTGGAGGGAGGGTAACCAGGACTGCAACAGTGAATACACTCTAACATCTACATTTATGGTAAGTGTACACAACTGTACTATGTTCTTCGTGTTTCACTGCTGCAGTCATCACACTTGGGTTAATTCCCAAAGCTGAGTAAGGGTGGAGGCAGTCAAGAAGTATTAGGGCTGACTAGCAGACCTTGTAAGACTGCTGGGATTTAGAAAGGACAGGTAAGTGGTAATGCGTGGTGAAGGTGTGTACATAACTCCAGGTTGCAGCTTCCAGGAGGTCACTGGTAGGGACTCCCCTGAGAAATGCTGCAAAACTTGAGGTAGCCCTAGTGGAATGAGTTCTGATCCCCTGTGGGGTAGGTTTTTCCATGGTGTTTGAAGCAGCAGTGGATGCAGTGTGCTATCCATTTGGAATGGTTTGCTTTGAAATGGTCTTGCCTTCTGCACCTGTAGCAAAGCTGACTAGCAGCTGGTCAGATTTTCTGAAAGGCTTAGTTCTGTCAAGGTAGAACCTGAGCTGTCTATGCACATCCAAGGAGTGCAGGATCCTCTTCCCTTTATTCTGAGGATTAGGGAAAAAGGTTGGTAAATGGATGGATTGGTTTAAGGCCACACTAGATACCACCTTGGGCATAAATGATGGGTTAGTCCTGATGGAGACCCTGTCAGCCTGGAAAATAATGAAGGGTTCCACAGCCATTAGTGCCTGTAGCTCAGACACTCTTCTTGCTGAAGTGATGGCTAGAAGTAAGGCTGTTTTCCAAGAGGAATTTTAACTCTGCTGTAGCAGCAGGTTCAAAAGGGGGAAACCTGAGCTTCTCTAGTACAAAGAAAAGGTCTCAGGCAGGAGTGGGAGCTCTCCTGTGGGTCTTAAATTGTTAGCTCCTCTCAGGAACTGTTTGAGCAGAGGGTGAGAAAAGGGAGGTGGCTCTGTATTGTAACGAGCTGAGATGGCTGAAGCATGAATCTTAACTGATGAGAAGGAAAGGCCTTTGTGAAGCAGCTCTACTAGGTAGTCTAGAATGTTAGGTAAGGAGGGCACGGCTGTGTCCTTTCCTAGAGACTGACTCCAAGAACATATCTTTTCCGCTTTTCTGAACAGTATTTCCTAGTACTAGGCATTCTGGCCTCCAAGATGATGTCCAGCACCTGTTTGCTGAGGGCTGCTGGTGTTGTGTTCAGGGAAGAAGCCAGGCTCCAAGGTTCAGTGTTTGCAGTTGAGGATGCAAAATCTGTTCCTCCTGCTAGGACAGCAGGAAGGGGTCTGATGCAGGTGGCCAGGGTGGCACTGTTGTCAGATTGCATAGGAGTGGGTACCAGTGCTGGCAAGGCCAGTCTGGTGCAATAAGGATTGTCCTTGGTCTGCCTTGCTTGATCCAGAGTAGTACTTTTGAGAGGAGGGGCAGAGGGGGAAAGGCATAAATAGAGAGGTTTTCCCATGTAAAGGATAAGGCATCCACTCGCCATGCTTGGTTGTGGGGATTTCTGGAGCAAAGTTTGCTCAATTGATGGTTTTGGGGGGAGGCAAAGAGGTCCACCTCTGGTGTCCCCTGCCTGTTGATTAGAAGTTTGAATGAGTTAGGTTCCAGTTCCCACTCGTGTGGGTCCAGTAGCTTTCTCCTTAAGTTGTCTGCCAGTGTATTTTGTTTGCCTGGCAGGAATTGAGCTTGCAGGTGCACTTGGTTGCTGAAGGCTGTGTTCCACAGGGCCATGGCTAACCTGCAGAGTGGGTAGGAATGAGTTCTGCCCTGCTTGTTTATGTACCACATAACTGTGGTGTTTTCTGTCTTTATCAAGAGTTGTCCTGGAAGGAAACGGTATTTGAAGGCTGTCAGAGCATTCTGTACAGCTAACATTTCTTTCTGATTGATATGCAGGTGAATTTGTCCTGGGTTCCACTTGATTTGAATGCATTTGCCCGCCATGTGAGCCCCCCATGCATAGTCTGATGCGCCTGTTGACACGGTTTGGGCAGCGAGGGGTTGAGTGAAAGGAAGTCCCTTGTTGTGGTTGCAAGCCTCTGCCAACAAAGGAACTCTGCCCTTAGACAAGTAATGATAGGAATCAGTGTTTACAAGTCTTGAGAGTGTTGACACCAGAGACTTTTTAAGTACCATTGAAGTTTCCTCATATGCAGTATTGCATATGGAATTAGTAGAATGCATGAGGCCATGAACTCTAGGGCTTGCAGTATTTTTCTTGCAGATAGCGGAGTCTTGGAGGCCAATAGTTTGAAGTAGTTTGTCAAATGAACCTGCTTTTCGGAGTGAGTAATGGCATCTGGGAAGTTGTGTTCAAGCTTGCTCCCAGGAATACAATCTTTTGGCTGGGCACCAGATGTGATTTCTTTTTGTTGCTGGTGTACCCCAGAGAAGTCAGAAGTCTCTTTACAAATGCCAGGTACTGAAGTAGTAATTCCTGACTATTCGCCTGACTCAGGCAATCGTCCAAGTATGGGTGCATTTGAATATTTCTCTGCCTGCAGTATGCAATGGCTGGAGCCAAGCACTTTGGGAATACCGTGGGCGCAGTAGCTAATCCAAAGGGAGGTGCAGAGAATTGATAGTGCATAGAGCCTGCTCTGAAATGTAGATTTTTCCTGCAAGATTCCTTATGGGGATGTGCAGGTAAGCTTCTTTTAAGTCTAGGGTGACTAGCCAGGAGTCCTTGACTAGCAAAGGAAGCAGCTGTTGCAGTGTAAGCCTTTTGAATTTTGGGACCACCAGGGAAGTGTTGAGAATGGACAGATCCAGGATAGGGCGCCATGAGCTCCCTGTTCTGGGCAGTAGAAACAGTCTGGAATAGAATTCCTGTCCCCTTTGCTCTAATGGAACAGGTTGAATAACCCTGATACTGAGAAGAGAAAGTACTTGCTTTTGAGCCTCTGCCCACTGGTTTGGAGGAAGGTCTGGCACCCCACTTGGGGTTGGCAGTGAGTGGTAGTACAATCTGTATCCCTGGGATACAATGCTTAAGACCCATTGGTTCTGGGTAATGAACATCCCATTTTTTAGCATGCAGGGTGAGTTTTCCTCCTAGGGGTGCAAGTACTTGGGCATGGCTGGGAAGAATGACAGACAAGTCATTGTGAACTTTTTCCATAAGGGGGTGACTTACCACTCCCAGTTTAGAGGTGGGAGCACTCCATTGCTTAGATCTCTGCACACCCTGAGACTATAGTCTTGGTGGTCTGTTGCCCCTGGGTTTGGACTGAGAAGGCCTGGGAGGGACTGGAAAGGTCCAGTTTTTAGAAGGCCAATGCTTACTGAAACTAGGTGGCTGTACCTGTAAGAAATCTGTAACAGTTTGCATATACTTAGCTTTTTCCTTCATCTTTTTAAGAACAACTTCTGCTTTTGTGCTAAACAAGCGTTCCTGGTTTAATGGAGCATCTAGCAATTTTGCTTTGCCATGGTCTGGCAAGATTTGTTCCTTCAGCCAAGCATGCCTTCTCAGTACATACCCGGTGACAGCAGCCCTGCAAGATGCATCTAAGGCATAAAACCACCCTGCAAAGTATGTTTACTAACTTGGTTTGCAGAATGCATTAACTGTTGTAAATCTTTATTATCTGCACAATCTGCATCTGCAACATTTTCTGTTTAATTAGTTCCATGATATGCTGCTGATATTTCAACATGTGAAACTGGCAATTTAAAGCCATTATGGCAAGAGTTGCAGAGGTGTATACCTTCTTACTGTCTAAAGCTCTAGAATCCCTGTCTGAAGGGGTAGGGTTTTTGGCTGTAGTGGCCTTAATACCTTTTGGTCTCTGGGAAATGGCCTCTGGATCCGCAGTGGGATTCTTAAAGAGAAATTTGTGAGAGTCAGATACTCTGTAGTACCTGTCAGGCTTTCTAGGAGCTGGTGGTAAAAAAATCGGCAGTAAAACTGGACTCCATGAAGACATCATCTACAATATCCAGGACAGGGGGTATAGCTAGAGGCCTGTGCTGATGCAAGTCTAAAAATTTTCTGAGTCTTTTTGGACTGTGGGTAGTCCTGGCATTCACAGTGGAAATGCTCTCTTAAGGTATGCAAGGTTTCACCAAAAGAAAAGTCCTCTGGAGGGGAGGCAGAGGGAATGGAATCCTCTGCTTCTGAATCTTCATAGGTAGAAAAGGGAATGTCCTCCTGGTAATCACAGGGATCAGAGTAATCGGACTCACGGTCTGTAGAATCAGAAGGAAAATCAATCCTTTGTCTTATAGAGGGGGAAGGCTGGCATTCCTTAATTAAAATTATAAAGTCTTCAGCCATTCTAAGCATTTGTTTCTGTGGCATGAGAGTTTGAGCATGCGCTTTGGTCGTCTGTTTTCTAGGCGTAGTGCAAACTCTGGGCCTGAGAAACTCGGTAGTTTTCGTCAAAAACGAAGATGTTGGTTTAATACTTACATCGTAAGGCTGGAATACACCCTCAGAAGCCGGTGCCTGCACAGTGGCTCCGGACCCATCCAAGGTAGAGACATTCACAGGTTCCACAGTCGAAGAAGCAACTCGCCGCATACTGGACTCCAAATGGGTCTCAGCAGAGGCCTGCAAATCTATAGATGCGGGTATTAGGGGCTGCGAAAGCGGCTCACTGACTACCGGCCTATGCAGTCTGTCCCTGTCTTTATCCTTACGTTTTTTCAGAAGATCGGTAGTCAGACTGCTTATCAAAGCCATTTCAGAATATGGAGAACGAGAGCAAAAGAATTTAGAGACAAAGACAGCCCGATGACGAATAGTTCGGGCGTTAAGGCACAATACCGACAGCAAGGAACGTCGTGGTCTGGGCCTAAACAGGTGACGCAGTAAGAATGAAAATCTCTGAGGTATTTGCTTTCCACAGGCAAGACAATTGTTAACTTTTTCTGACATTGGTTAGAACAAGAAAAAAGGATCCCAACGGGGTACTTAGTTTTAGAAAACTTCAGGCTTGAAACTCGAAAAAAACGAAAATTTCAGTTTGCATCTGACTGGCACTTGTGAAGTGCTTTGGGCTCCCGCGCAGCAAGAAGAGCTGATGTAATGGCGTCAGCTGCATTTTACCCCGGACGTCATGGAAGAGGCGACAGCATCCGATGCAGAAATCCCAAGACTCTGGTATTTGGGCCGACTAAAGGCAACCTGCAGGCAGATAACCCAAGTGTGATGACTGCAACAGTGAAACACGATGAACATCTGGTTCAAGGGAGACAAAGAACATTGTGTGTCGAGTCAGATGCTTTTTATGTCTGATCACCCATGCAGACGGACAATATAGGTATGACTGCCGAATCCTACACAAATGCACTTTATAAGCACTTACACGAGTGCATGGATCATGCTATCCCCAATAGAACCAAGATGTTATCCTCCAAAAAAAGGAAGCCATTCTGGTGGTCCTCTGCCATAAACAAACACTACAACAGAAGAAAGAAACTGTTGCAAAAAAGAGTAAAATCCCATGACTGGAGGAACTCCCTGGTCAACCTCAGTAAGAAGCTGAGATCCCTCATAAAATCCTCCAAAGCTAGTTACGAAAACAAAATTGCCACTGACTCTAAAGATAACCACAAAGCATTCTATAGCTATGTCAAGAATCTAAATGAGAACACTCAGATCTGCTCTGAGTTACAGCACAATGGCACTAAATATACAGAACCAACTGATATTGCCAACATCCTAGCAGATCGGTACAGTGCTAACTTTACCCCCCCCTCTCACCCCTTAGACGGCCCATCTCTATACCGGAAGAATGCAAAGTTCCTATAATCACGGCTGCACAGGTAAAAAACACACTCTCCAAAGCCAAGAACACAGCATCCATGGGACCTGACAATATCCCAGGCTGCGCTCTACACGAACTACAGAATGAACTGGCACCCTACCTAAGTACCACGTTCAATCATAGCCTCACCTCAGGCTTTGTACCCACTGAATGGCGCACTGCGACGGTTATCCCACTCCACAAAGGGGGAGCCACGACGGACCCCGGAAACTACCGCCCCATTAGCCTGACGAGCCTGGTCTGCAAGGCCATGGAACGTATCATTGTGGAACTCATAAACAAAGACATTGGTAATCTCCAAACTCTGGACCCTACCCAGTTTGGATTTGTAAAAGGCAGATCATGTCTCCTAAACCTGATTGACTTCTTTGAAGCAGTCACCAAAGCCATAGATGAGGGTAAAATGGTTCACACAGTTTATCTAGATCTCACCAAGGCTTTCGACACCATCCCCCACTCTGGAATTATAGACAAGCTCACTAAACTAGGTATAAATCCCTATGTCACAAGATGGGTTGCCAACTGGCTCACGGACAGAACCCACACTGTGAAAGTAGCGGATTCCAAATCCGACATCAGACCAGTGACAAGTGGAGTACCACAAGGCTCAGTCCTGGGTCCTCTCCTGTTTGGTATCTACTTCTCTGAGGTGCAGGCCAACACAGAAGGTCTTTGGCTAACAAAGTTTGCAGATGACTGCAAACTAGGAGCCATAATCAAAACTCCTAATGATGTGGACAAACTGCAAAAGGGCCTCACTGAGACAGATACCTGGTGTCAAAGCCATGGCCTGAAGCTCAGTGCCAAAAAGTGTATTGTCATCCCCTTTGGTAAAAACTCTGTACCCATGAACTACCACATAGCTGGTAGTCTACTTAACGCCGAAAATGTGATGAGACCTTGGGACACAGGTGGACAGTAGTCTCTCCTTTGATAATCACATCGCCACAGTGGTCAGGAAATCCTTCTACGTGGCTCATCTCATCACAAAAGGATTCTCATCCAGAAAAAAAGAGGTCATTGTTCCCCTCTACTCATCACTCATTAGACCCATTATAGAGTACAACGCCCCTTTTGACATGTACCTCACAAGACATCTACAACAACTGGAAAGACCACAGAAATACCTCACAAAGAGGATTACTGGCCTCAAACAGATGTCCTATGCAGACCGTCTCAAAAAACTACAGCTTTACTCCATCGCATATCACCTACTCAGGGGCGATCTCTGCCTAACATACAAAGTTATGTCAAACCCAGAGCTGTTGGACATGCTCCACTTAAAGAAATCCCAATCCCTCCGAGCTACATGCTCTATGGACCTAAACCTTGTCACCACAATAAACAGAACATGCTGGAGGGATAGATTCCTGTCTCAGAGACTTCCCATACTCTGGAACAGACTACCTATCTATGTCAAACAGAGCTCCTCATTAGCACTTTTCAAGAAAAATCTCGATGACTGGATGGGAAATGGGAAATTCACCCCGGGGATCACTTCTGTGGCTCTGCTCGACAGGGGCACAGGAAAATAATTTTCTTGGGTGGCGAAAGCCAGGGTACATTTTTTGGCTAGGCTTGTTTGGGCCCTAGGGCAGATAGCTTAGTACCTACCTACGAACCTATGAATCAGAAGCACTCTGATCTGACACATCTTTGGTCATTTTAGGGTTTGGATCAGAGAATGAGGCCGAATCAGAGGAGTCCTTTCTCAATTTAGGATCAGTGGGTAAAGTTGGATCAAATGACTTGAGCTTTTTTCTCTTAGGATCTGAGGATTTTTTTTGATCTGATAAAGGTCTCCTCTTAGACGTGTCCAAATATCTAGGAGAAGACAAAGAAGTGCTTGCGGAGGGGGGAAGCTCCAGATAATGTCTCACTAAAGGAAGAGGGGAGTAACCCCTTGACAATCAACATGTTTTTGCGTTTCAACCAGAGCTCTTGGGTTAAAAGCATGACATATCGCCCAGTTTTCTTGCAGGTAGAGTGGACCCAAACAGTACACACACAGCGTGTGGGTATCTGAAAACAGACTTTTGTGTCCACACTTTTTAAATTTTTTAAACCCAGCTGGGTCTTTATCAGGCATAGTAAAGAAAATTTATAACACACTACCAAATGTTAAACAAAAGAAAACTTTTTTTTTTTAAACCAGAAAGGATAGTGGAAAGGAAAAAATATCAACAATGGTACTTGAGAGCTACACTAAACGTAGAATATCCGAGAGAAAAATATACTACCAACTGTACATTAAGGAGTACAACAGTATGAAAAAGGGGAGGGTTATGGACTAATAATATATAAAAATGAATCAGAAGTAGATTTATAAGAAATTTAATTTTTTTTAGAAAGATAAACTAGAAAGAAAGATAATAATATATGAAAAAATAACACTTAGCTGCTCGAGAGAAGCTGGACCACATCTTTCACTTTCAAGCAGCAAACAAGATCTGAGGTACTTCGGGTTGGTGCACTGTGGGTAAGGGAAGAGCTCGAGAGACTTCTGCTTGTCACAAGCTTTTTTAACAGCCAAGTCGGATCCGAGGGATTGGATCCAAACTCAAGGGGTTGGGAGGGTGGCCTAATGGTTAAGGTGTTTGCCTTACAAACACAAGGCGCAGGGTTTGAGTCTCACAAGGGATAATTGGCTAGGCCTGAAATGGCTCGCAAGGGCAGTTAGCTTAGTACTAATCTATGAACCTATATGCTGAAAAAAAGAAAACTGACATCATCAGATTGCAGAATTTGGTCTAAGGGAGACTGCCTTTCTGTAAAACCAGATATGTTTTTTTGTAGGACAATGCATGCAGTTCTGATATTATTTTTGCTGAACGAAGTAATGGCAATTAAAAATAAAAAGTCTTCCAAGAAAGATGTCTTAAGGAGGAATTAAAGGCAAGCTTAAAAGTGGGTTTTAGTGAGAGCACAAAGCAAAAATGTAAGATTTCATAATGGAGTGGGGTCTTTGACGGGTGGCCTGAGGAGAAAAGTG
Source organism: Protopterus annectens (assembly GCF_019279795.1). NCBI lineage: Eukaryota > Metazoa > Chordata > Ceratodontiformes > Protopteridae > Protopterus > Protopterus annectens. The sequence continues at coordinate 544,323,211 of NC_056734.1, read as the reverse complement.
CCCTTTAGAAACGTCTTGCATACCTTTTCAGAGGCTAGAGAACGGGAACTGAAGCTTGATTGAAAGTTTGAGATAGCAGTCAGACTTTGATAAGAGTAACCAATGCCTGTATCAAAATGGCTGGCTACAAACTGTAAAGGTTCAGTCCCCGAGTTAATGCCCATAAGATGGATTTTCCCATTTTATTATACAGTTTTCTAGTGGACTGCTTCTGACAGCCAGTTAAAATTTGAACTACTATGGGTAGTAAGGCTGGAATATTGTCCATCACTGAAATTACAGGACCCATGTGGTTAGTTTGAGGGCGGTGTTCAGAGGAGGCTTGCTGGAAAGGTGCAACAGAAGGTCCGGTTGTGGATTTAGTGATCAAGGGGGGTTGTGGCAATGGGGTTGACTCTTGCCTTGCACATGTATGTTTTCTGTAAAAATGTTGTCACACGATCCCTACTCAAACAATGAGACATAGCTTGGGCAACCTGGCATACCAAGAAAAAGTACAAATCGACAATACTTCCTACAGCTCAGAAACAAAGCAAAAAAACAAATACGTAATGACAAAAAAAGTTATTATATCCAGCTACAAAAAGCTCACTACAAAAATTCTGGTCCGCAATCAACCACATTCTCTAACCAGGCAAAATCACCTCCCCAAACCCTAACACTGAGGGTGATAACAATGATATTGCCACCCAGTTTAATGACTATTTCACCTCCTCCAGCCAAAAGTTATTCAACAATTTTCCCACTACTACTACAAATACCCCTAAAATAGAAAACTGTCACCGTAAGATCAACACCCAATTCTCTCTCAAACCAGTTCCAACTGACCTAATTTGTAAACACCTTGTCAAATTGAAACCCACCACTCTCGCTGCTGATAAACTCCCCATTGATTACCTCCGGATTGCCGCCTCTGCCATCGCCTACCCCATTTACATACTCCTCAATAGATCCATAGCTGAACACACTGTCGCCCTCTCTCTGGAAAATTTCTTACGTCGTCCCCCTACACAAATGTGGATTCTTGACCGAACTTGGCAATTATCACCCCATAGCTATACTATCTCCCCTATCAAAAATCTTAGAAAAATGTGTACACACCCAACTACTGAATCATCTTCTTCAATATAATCTGCTAGCAAATTCCCAACATGGATTTCAGCCATAGTACCATCTCTGTCCTTATATCCTTTACTGACCACATCAACCAACAAAGAAATCTCGGTAGCTTAGTATCTGTTGTCTTCCTAGACCTGTCAAAGGCATTTGACATGGTATCCCACTGCAAATTACTATCAATTCTCTTTGAGCTCAATCTGGATAACTCCTCTCTACTGTGGTTTAAAAATTATCTGTCCCTCCGGCAACAAGCTGTTAAATGGCATAACTCTCTCTCCCCTCTCCTCCCAGTGGGAGGAGGTGTTCCGTAAGGATCCATTCTTGGTCCCTTACTATCTTCCATCTTTACCAATAACCTCCCCTTGGCTACCCAACAAACTAATATAGTACAGCATGCTGATGACACCACCCTTATCTGCTCAGCCCCCTCTCCACAATTACTCCAGGATAGAACCCAGGAAGCCTTCACTACTATAGAAAAATGGCTAAATTCCTCCCAACTCATACTAAACCCATCTAAGACACAACTCATGATCTTCCACCCATCCAAAACTTTCACCCCTACCTCGCCATTCTCAATAACATCCTCCAACAATACCCTTATCACACCAGTAACCCAAGACAAGCTACTAGGTGTAACCATTGACCAAAACCTAAAATTCGACAAACATATAGCACTAACAATTGCCAAAGTTCATAAAAAAATAGGTTCACTCTACCGCTGCAAGAACTTTCTCACACAGGAATCCCAAATACCCATCTCTCGTACCCAGTCTACTCCCTGCCTTACTATACGCTTCCTCAGTTCTAACTAACCTAAACAAATCTGACCTTCTGAAACTATCTACCTGCTACAATAAAATCTAAAAATTTGCAACCAATGCTAAGTTTCATTCTCATCACTGCCTCTCCCTTAGACAACTAGGAGGGTTAGAACTCCCTAACCTACTAAAATACAATCAACTTCTCCCAATCCATCAACTGCTACACCAACCAAATAAAATACTTGCCCTCTCTGGTCTGCTCACTTTCCATAAAACTGCACGTCAATTAAGATCTTCCATTACTGCCCTACTGAATGTGTTACCAATTGCTTACATAGCTCAGGCCAATCTCTCTATTCCTATGCAGTTGCTAAGGTCTGGAACTCTCTACCCCCCTTACATTAGATGCCTAAATAGTAAACATACTTTCAAAATTCCTACTAAAAGATCTCCTATTCAAAACTTGAATATGTTCCTGTACAGAACCAGACTAATTTCACCTGTTCCTGACTTTTAACATCCCTAGATTACAAGTGTACTGTGTAGTTTCACTTAGTGCATAGTACTGTGAGAACCAGGTGTTTATTAGGTCATCTTTACAGTTATGATTTCTAGTTTATGACCATGTTTGTCTATGGAAACTTCTTTCTGAATTTATGTTCAAGCAGTTCTATATTTGTTGTATATCTTGTTTCTCAACATTCTAACCACTGCATGCTCCAACAATTGTAAAACTCTGATTTTCATTCCTTTTATATGTTCTATGCTCTTTGTACAAAATATCTATGTTTATATATATATATATATATATATATATATATATATATATATATATATATATATATATTTTTTTGTAATTTTTTTTTTACTATGTACTTGGAGCTTTTCTCCCCGGGCCTCTTCTGAAAACGGTCACCTTGTGTCCAGTAAGACTAACCCAGTAAACAAATGGAAAATAAAATAAATAAATAAAATAAAGAAAGAAATGGGGGTGTATGGCATACAGAAGTCCAGGTGGCCAAGAATAGACCACAGTGTCCTTTGATGTTTGGTTCCTGTGGAAGGATAAGGGCAAAACAGCAGCTGCATTTGGTACTGTTTGGAGATGCAAAGAGATTGCACCAAGGCTGACAACAGTCGTTGAATATTATGATTGTCACTGTATGACTTACGGCCATCCATGAAGCATGAGGACACAAAGGCTGAGCCTATTTGCTGGAAGGCTGGTCCAGTCTGGAATGTGTGTTACTAACTGAAATTGCTGTGAAGACATTACCCATTGCCATACTCTCATGGCCTCCTGGCACAAGGGTTAAGAATGGACTCCTCCCTTGCTTATTTATGTACCATACCATGGATGCATTTTTGTGGGGATAAAAATCATACCCTAGGGAAGGACACCCTGAAGAATCTGCAACACTAGGACTGCCCTGCTCTCCAAAACGCTGACTTGAAGGTGATTCATTTGCTGTGACCACGATCCTTGGGCTATCTTCATCCTATACCATCCCCCCACCTCAAACAGGAGGTGTCCATGCTAACTGTGGCCGACATTACAGGAGAACAAAGGGATGTCCGTCCTGTATGGGGGCAGGGGGTGAATCTACCACTTCAAGGGGTTTCCTCAAATCGAGGGAAATTTTATGAGAAAGTGTAGTGGGTGAGAAGAATGACACCAATGAACATGGACCGTCCACTGAGGAGCTATCATATAATACCCAATGTGAATAAACAACATTATGGAGGCTGCCATGGTGCCCAGTGTGCATGTAAGACTAGAAGCTAGTTGAGAGTCATACCTGAGAATATCTTGGACGTGTAGCCTGAAGAAAATCATTGTTTGCTCTGGGGGCCTTGTTATTTCTGTTGTGGTGTCCAGCTGGCAGCTTACACAGATCAGGGAATACAAACGTTCCAGGTTTGACTTTTCTAAGTCTATGGATATACCCAAGGACCGACACAAGTGGATTAAGTAATTTTGTGCTTGAATGAATGACTCCTGTGTATTTGCAGTTAGCAGCCAGTTGTCGAGATATAGGAACACTCGTAACCATTACAGACTAATGTGCGTCAACCGCTGACATGCACTTGAACACTTTGAGGCTGTGAAGAGACTAAAGGGTAATGATTAGAACGAATAGTTGTGTAAAATCTAACCATAACCACAGATGTTCTTCTCTTTTATATGCTGCATTATTCATAAACTGAGGGAGTCCACCTCCACTGACTCGTACATCTGGCCAGTATATCAAAGTCTAACTGCTACTGTAAGGTATGTACGATGCCGCACATCAGTTAGCGTACGTCGGCCATAGAGAGACATCTGGTATAAAGAGGATGTCAGCATGCACCTACCTCAGAACTGAATGCCGCAAAGCACTAGCCTAAGTGAGAAAACATGTTACCAGGGACCAAGCAAGCATCAGGTGGAAGGAGGGGGGAATGGACAATACTGCAGTAAACAGAAGAGAAGGATATCTATGGTTATGGCAAGATTTTACATACCTATTCCATGTCCTTTTATTCATATGCTGCAGTATTCATAACATGAGGGGGAGTGCCAAAGCTCACGCAGAGGAGAACCTGGGAAGAGGAGTAGAAACATTTTCCACAAAGCCATGGAGAATGGCTCTGGCAAACCCTGCCCTGGACCTGGAAATGACATCCAATTTACAGTGTTTGGTGAAAGTATAGACAGAAGACCAGGTAGCTGTCTCCAAGATAGAGGCTGTATCCAACCCTTTAAAGGCAGCCCCAGAAGATGACACTGCCTTCTTGGAATGTACCCTTACAAAAAAGGGAGATCCTTGTCATTGGCGGAGTAACAGAAGGAAATGATTTTAGAGATCCAGGAGGAAATCGTTTTCTTGGAAACAGGTTTGCCCAGGACCCTTGGGTGACGGGAAACAATCTCTCGGACTTGCAATAGGCTTAATTTTGCTCAAGTAGTATCTGAGCTGTCCATGTACATCCAAGGTGTGGAGAACCCTCTCACTGGAGAATTTGGTGGAGGGAAAAAAGGTAGGGAGCTTGACAGCCTGGTTCAGGGATAACTCAGTAATCACCTTGTGCATAAATGATGAGTTAGTCCTAAGAGAAACTCTGTCTCTATGAAACACTGTGAAGAGAGAAGAGGCCATAAGGGCTTGTAGCTCAGAGACCCTTCTGGCAGAGGTAATAGCCACTAGAAGAACTGGTTTCCATGTACAGTGTTGCAGGGAAGATGTCACTGCTGGTTCAAGGGGGGCTACGGTAAGTTTCTCCAGGACAAAATTAAGATCCCAAGGAGGCGGTACTGGTTTCCTTGGTGGTCTTGTGAAGGACGCCTTTTAGAAACAGCTTGACCTCCAACCTGGAAGCTAAAGGAGGACACATTGGTAAACATGCAGAGATGGCAGAAAGATGAGCTTTGACTGAAGAGTAAGACAAGCCACTCTTCATTAATTCACACAGGTAAGGCTAAATCACTGGGACCTCTGCTGACAGTGGTTGTTAAGTGTTTTATGAGACACCAGATGGAAAATCTCTTCCATTTGTAGATGGAAGATTTCCTAGTAGTGGGTTTTCTGGCCTCCTGCAGAACTTGTAGCAAATCTTCTGCATAAAGGTGCCTGAAGCAAATTAAAGCCATACCACCTACAGTGTCAAATTTAGGGTCGACATTTGTGGATCCACTAGAGTTCCCTTGTCCTGTGTGAGAAGGTCCATCCTGTGGGGTAACTTCTGGTGAGTGCCCTTGGCTAAATGTAGGAGGAGGGGGAACCAATGCGGTCTTGTCCAAAAGGGGGTCACCAGCAAGCTTTTTGGCTTTTCCTGTTGAATTTTCATCAGGACCTTCTGGATAAGTAGGAAGGGAAATGCGTACAGAAACATCCCCTTCCATGGAAAGGATAGTGCATCCACCTTTCCTGCCCTAGGATGTGGTATTCTGGTACAATTCTTGGAAAGCTGTCTGTTCATGTTGGAGGAAAAGAGATCTGCCCAAGGAATACCCCAGTGACTGACCAGATCAAGAAACACGTCTCTGTTTAATATCCACTCATGGATGGAGTCATGGACCTGCTTAGAGAGTCTGCCATCACATTCTGAGCTGAGGGAATGTAAATAGCCTGAAGAGAAACTTGGCTCTGCTGGGTTAGCTCCCAGGTGTATAATGCCAGTCTGCAGAGAGTATAGGACTTTGTCCACCCCCCCCCCCCGCATGTTGATGTACCAGAGTACTATGGTATTGTCTGTGAATCACCTTAGAAGCCTTGGTGAAGTCCTAGATTTGAAGATTTTGAGGGCAAAGATCAAAGCTCTCATTTCCTTTATGTTGATGTGCTCCTTTGTCTGAGGTGGATACCACACATCCCTGACCTTCCAGTTTTCCAGAGTTGCACCTCAGCCTGTCTGAGGCCTACGTGTACAGATCCTGGGTGGGTGGAAGAGGGTGAGGAGGTAGGCCTCGATTTCTGGAAACCTGGAGAATCCACTGCTTTAACTTCCTTATCAAACAGGGCAGGAGGAGAACAACAATTTCCAGAGGGTGAGTGCTGCTTCCAAACCATTTTCAGGAACTACTGAAATTTTGTATGTAGTCTGACAAAGGGAAGCACTGGAATAGTTGAGACCATGAACCCCAGCAGGAGCAGAAACTCGCTGGCGGTCAGAGATTGTAGTAGTATTAGGTCCTGGAAATAAGAAGTTATGTACTCACCATAACGTTCCATGAGTTGTTCATCTCGCCTTCATTCTTTACTGATGGGTTTGGAGCCAATTCATTGGCTCCGGTACAGCCGTATGCAAAGCTCGAGGTTTTCCAGTAGCTCAAGGCCAAGCCCCTATCCCATGATGCACTGTGAATTACTTCAGATCTTGTTTGTGGAGTGTACTATAACCATATAAATGAGCTATCCTCCTATGGAGAGGAAGAAGAATTGAGTAACCAGGATGAGACCAACCTCTAGGTCAACTATCATCCAGGAGGGGGAAGGAGGGAGGGACGTAAGAATGAAGGCGAGATGAATAACTCACATGGAACGTTATGATGAGTACATAACTTCTTAATGAAGTTGTTCAATCTTGCCATTCATTCTTTACTGATGGGTAGCGTCCCTAGCACCATCAATCTCGGGTGGCTCACAGGAGTACATTCTTCAGAACTGTAGACCCAAAAGAAGCCCTGTCCCTGGAGGCCTTATCAACTTTGTAATGCGTGATAAAGGTATGAGGTTTAGACCAAATGGCTGTTGCACAAATGTTATCAAGGAGCAATTGGGCTTAGAATGCAGAGGATGTAGAAACTGCTTTAGTTGAGTGAGCTTTAATCTTGTGTTGCAAAGGCATATTAGCAGCTGAGTAAACAAAGGTGATGCAATCAGATAACCATTTAGACACAGTTGTTTTACCCACTGGTTTACCTTTTCTAGCTTCAGAGAATGAAACGAATAGTTGGTCTGATTTCCTGAAATCTTTTGTTCTATCCAAATAAAATCTTAGCTGTCTGTGAACATCAAGTTTGTGCAGCATATACTCCAACTTACTGGAATGATTAGGGAAGAAAACTGGTAACTCAATGACTTGGTTGATATTAGTTTCTGAACAAACTTTGGGCAAAAAAGAGGGGTTTGTCCTAAGAGATACTCTGTCAGCATGAAAAATCAAATAAGGAGGACTGATGGATAAAGCTTGAAGTTCTGACACTCTGCGGGCAGATGTAATAGCTACCAGAAAAATGGTTTTCCACGACAAATATTTGAAGTCACAAGATGATGCTGGTTCAAACAGGGGAAGGATTATACGAGACAGCATAAAATTTAGACTCTATGGAGAATAGGGAGTTTTCACTGGAGGTCTCACTTGAAATGTTCCCTTGAGAAAGGCTTTAGATAACTTGTGGGGCATGATATTTAGCCCATCAATCCCGAGATGAAAACTGGATATAGCAGCCAACTGAACCAGAACTGTTGTGGCTGCCGTTCCTTTATTAAAGATCATAGTCAAGAATTCTAGTATGGATATCACAGGGGCTTGGTAAGGATCAATGCTCTGCTTAGAAGCCCATATGGAAAATCTCTTCCACTTACAAAGATATAATCTTCTAGTGGACGGCTTATGAGAAGACAAAAGGATCTGTTTGGTCTCACTGGAGAAGTTATGAAGCCTGGCTATGAGGGGAACTGGAGCAGCCAAGCTGTCACCTTCAGTGACTGCAGAGAAGGATGGAGGTCCCCTGACTGATGTGTCAGAAGATCTGGAACTGGGTCCAGAATCCAGGGATCCTCCAAGAGATGATGTTGAAGGAATGGGAACCAAATCTGCCGAGCCCAATGAGGGGCTAAAACAATGATGGTCCTTCCCAGGGATTTTGCTTTCTGTAGAACTCTGGGTATCAATGGACCTGGGGGCCAATCACGTACAAGTGAGTCTCTCGGGACTTCTCCCGGAGGAGGAATCAGGGCAAAGTAGCTTCTGCATTTCGTGTTGATGTGGCTGGCAAAAAGGTCGCAGCAAGGCTGGCCCCATTTGCGGAAAATCCTGTCCACAATCTCTTTCTTGAGAGACCACTTGTGAGGCAACAAGATCACCCTGCTCAGTTTGTCTGCTATCACCTTGGATCTCCCCGGGATGTGCATTCCCAACAGAAAGCGCTGGGAGGAAACAGCCCACTGCCAAACTCTGAGGGATTCTCGGCAAAGGGGGTAAGACTTGGTCCCCCATGCTTGCTCAAGTATCAGACTACTGACACACTTGTCTGTCTGAACTGCAATAGTTCCTAGGGGAAGAGAGTCCTGGAAGTACTGCAATGCCAAAAGTACTGCTCTCATCTCCAGAACATTGATATGCAAATGTGACTCGATCTGTCCATGTGCCTTGGGCAGTCTTTCCCTGAAAATGCCCCCCCCCCACCCTATCAGGGAAGCATCCATGATCACAGTGGCTACTGGAGGGGGTAAAACAAAGCGGCGTCCTATAGGGACATGAAGAGACGTCAACCACCACTAGAGATCTTTCTTGCAAGAGCTCGTAATCAAAATCGTATGATCTATTGGAAGTTCCTGGTAAGACCATTGAGTGAACAACAGCCACTGAAGCATCCGCATATATATTCTTGCTAGTGGTATGGCTAGGATTGCTGCAGACATCAAACCCAATACTTTCAGAACTTCTGAAGCTGGTGCACTGTCTATCGATACCAATGGGCTGACATGCTGACGAAGATTCTTTCGACTGGTAGTCCTAGAGTGGTGGTTGAAGTGTCTAGCTCTGCCCCGATAAAAATTATATACTGTGATGGCGACAAGGCAGACTTTCTGAGTTGACTGTAATGCCTAAATGATTGCAGACTGCCAGAGTGTATTCCCTTGCCTGAATCAGTTGATGCCTGGTGGTGGCGGTAAGGAGCCAATCGTCTAGGTATGGAAACACCTGGAATCCTAGATGCCTCAGGTGAGCCATGACCACTGCCATGCATTTAGTGAACACTCTGGGGGCTGTAGTGAGACCAAAGGGCAGGGCTCGAAATTGATAATGATTTGCTCCCAGCTGGAAATGCAGGTGATCTCTGGATGGCCTGGCCATTTTTATGTGGTAGTACGCATCCTTGAGCACATCCAACAGTCTTTCCCCTTAGAAGGGAAGTATAGGCTGGAGCATGACCATCCAGAACTTTTCTTTCTTCACATATTGGTTGAATCTGCTGAGGTCCAAAATGGGTCGCCAGTCCACTTTTTTCTTTGGAACCAAAAAGAACCTTGAGTAAGTTCTGGATCCTGTTTGGTCTACTGGGACTGGCTGGATGACTCTTTTTCTAGCAACTTGTGGACCTCTATGGTTGCTTGTTCCCTGTAACTGGGTGGAACGTCCGGGATTCTACTTATGGACGGGGGTTGGGGGGGTGGCGAATGGAATGAAGTACCCTCTGGAAATGATGCTTTGTACCCCAGCTCTCTTTTATTTCTTGCCAGGCGTCTGGATACAAAGATAAGTGACCCCCGACTGCCTCCAGAGCAGGACAGTTGGGTATCCTTTCAGGAGCACTGGTAGGATTGAACAGACAAGTGATCTCTGTTACCCTGATGTTGAGGACCCCCTTCTGCCGTGAGGGTGGCGTCTTCCACTATTACCCCCTCCCTCTGGCCCTAGAGGGGGTTCACCATGTGTGTCCTGAAAGGCTCCTTGGGCTTTCCGGAACCACATTTTTCCTCCCCTTTGGCCTTTGGGAAAAGGCCGAGTAAGAGTGGAAAAACTGACTCCGATGGCAGACATAGTCTTTCCCCCTCCTGTTCACACCTGGTCAAAGTTTCCTTCACTTTAGGCCCAAAAAGGGATGAGCCATCAAAAGGGTTAACGAAGAAAGACTTAAAGGGCTCAGTGAAGGAACACAAGCGCATCCAGGAAGGTCTTCTGAGAGCGATTCCTGTACACGCTGCCCTACTCGTTCCATCAGCTGCATATGATATGAGATGCATGGATGACTTGACAATAGAATTTAGGGGAGCAAGCTGGGCAGCAACTTTGTCAGAGGCCCCTGCAGCTACAGTACCCTGAAGAGTATCTCCCAACTCCTTTAGGAGATCTCTTTGCAACCTAGTGCAATGGGTTAAGTAGTTCAGTGAGCGGAGAGTAAAAGTCGCTGAACTAAACATGCGGTTCCCATATCTATCCATGATCCTAGACTCTCTATTAAATGGATGAATAGATGAGGAAGTCTCAGACATTTCATTTTTGGTGGCCGCCGCCACCACCAGGGCATCAACAGGGACTCCTTTGGACAAGAAGGTTTTATCTGGTGGAGCTGATATAAACTTATTAGGCCTCCTAGGAACAGGCTCCATGGACTCTGGTGACTCCCATGCCCTCTGAGAGGCCAACTGCATGAGCTCATCAAAGGGCGGAGACACCCAAGAGGTGGCAGGTTGAGACCCAAAAGCCTTCAGGAGAACTGACTCATCCTCCGTAGGGCTTTTGGACTGCCAATCACCCCCTCCTGCCTAAGGATCTCAAGTATCTCTGCAAAGGAGATGTCCTCAGAGGGGGACCGCGGGGACCCTTCTGACTCATACAAGTCAGTGTCAGATGTTAAAGACTCCTGTGGGGAGTCCAACGGTCTCCTCTTGCACAATTGTTTCCTAGGAACCTCCTCAGTGGGAGCCTCCGGGAAGGTCTCGGAAGAGCAGAAGGCAACCTGTGGGGCTACCTGAGGCTATGGGTCTCTACGCCTAGCCTGGACGATGGAAGCAGACGCAGACACAGGTGCTTTGGGGGAAGAGGAAGCAAGGCCTGAAGTCGAGGACATGACCTCGAAGGCACCACGGCTCCGATGTGAAGGAGTCGATGAACCCGAAGGAACCGCCAAACCCTCCCGCATCGAGGCTGTGGGGTCCAAGCTGGAGGTAGGAGCCGGGTTCATCCAAGCCGAAGCCCCGAGAGGAAAAGTCGGTCCAACTATCCTCCCCGGATCTGACTGGAGAGTGTCGGCTCCTAGAGTCCCCGGTTGGCGCAGAGGACACCAGAGTGGATGGAGCAGAGGACACTGGAGCAGGTCTTGGCTCCAAAGGCTCCACAATCAGCAGGTCTGCTTCCTCTGGCTCCAAAGGTCCGGTACAGCTCTGAGGAGGAGGAGTCAAAGTAGGAGTAATGGTCTTCGGCTCCGAAGCCGCTTGGGTTGGCGCCGACAACAATTTAGCAAGGCCTGGTGCCTGTAAAAGCTTCTGCACCAATCAATCCATATCCAAATCCGACAGGCTGACAGAAGGACCTAGAAGAATGCACCGACGGTGCCGACTTAATCAATGGAGATAGAAGTACTTCAGATACTGGCTCCAAGACAGGGGGCCGGCTCTGAAAAGAAGAGACAGTCGGCTCTGAGGTCTGTGGAGCCGATGTCACAGAATCCTCCAACTTTTTAGATTTCTTAGACTGCTTAGAGTCATTAGATTCCACAGAAGATCTAGAGGACTTGGAAAACTTGCTGGCCACATCCTGGTCACTCAAAGCCTCTTGAAAGGGATGCTTTAACAAGCCCCTGTTCACCAATTTCCTTTTCCTCTCTAGTAACACTCTCAAGGAAAAAGAATGGCAAATGGCACAAGACTCCTTAAGTGGACAGCTTCTAAGCAACGAACACAAGTTACATGTCCATCTGTAACCAACATTTTTTGACTGCAGTCTGGACACTTTTAAACCCAGACTCTGGGTGTTTATCTTTGTCATCCGACATTATGCTACTAAGGAAAAACACAGCAGATAATCAGCAATACCCTAGGCTCTAACAGCACACACACGCACAGGAGCCTAAGAAAATGTAACACTAAATATTACAAAGCTACTAGGCTCTGAAGTCTCACACACAAAAACAAGCCTGATAATAATTGAAAGTTAACTACTATTTACTAAGGCCACAATACAAAAAGGCCAATAACACACACACACATATACTGAAACTATCACAGAAACAACTAGGCCAACACACACGAGGCAGATATATGAAAAACAAATTATTAAACACACACGGGAAAGGGGAGCTTTTAAGAAGCTATAAAGTACAGTTTTGTACCTACCATAAATGTAGATGTTCGAGTGTTCACACTGCTGCAGTCATCACACTTGGGTTATCTGCCGTCAGGCGGTCCCGCAGTTGGCCCGACTTCCAAAGTCTTGGTACGGCATCGGTTGCTGTCGCTTCTTCCCTGACGTCAGTGCGACAGGGGTATAAAAGAGGCAGCCAACGCCATTTTCTTCAGTTTTTCTTGCCCCAGATGTCACGTGCCCCCAAATAGGAAGGCAATGCATAATCCTAAGTAAATTACATAAGTAGAAAACAATAGCTACAGCTGTAAGCAAATACACCATATAGAAATACATCTTAGAGATTGTATAAACAGGGAGCTATAGATAAAACCCAGGTAAGAAGAGGGGAAGGTGGGAGGGTAACCTGGACTGTAGCAGTGTGAACACTCGAACATCTACATTTATGGTAGGTACAAAACGCACTATGTTCATCGTGTTATACTGCTGCAGTCATCACACTTGGGTTGAATCCCAAAGCTAAGGCTGGGCGGTTAGTACTAAACAGTGTTTGGAGAAGCTAGTAGGCCCTGCAAAACTGCAGTGGCAAAGCCAGCTCTGGTTTTTTAGTATAGAGGTAAGTGGTAGTGCTTGGTGAAGGTGTGCACTAAACTCCAAGTTGCAGCTTCCAAAATATCCTTGGTTGGTACCCCTCTGAGGAAGGCTGCTGATGTTGCTGTAGCCCTGCTGGAATGAGGCCTAATGTTACCAGGTACAGGTTTCCCATGGTGTGTGTAGCAGAAACGGATACAATGTCCTATCCATTTTGAAATGGTCTGTTTTGATATAGGCTTTCCTTGAGATCCTGCAGCATAGGATACAAAGAGCTGATCAGATTTTCTGAAAACCTTTGTTTTATCCAAGTAGAAACGTAATTGCCTGTGAATGTCCAAAGAGTGTAGGAGCCTTTCCCCTTTATTTTGAGGGGGTTTGGATAAAAGGTGGGTAAATGAATGGTTTGGTTTAGAGCCACACTGGATACTACCTTTGGCATAAAGGAAGGGTTAGTTCATAAAGAAACTCTGTCTTAATGAAAAATGATGAAAGGCTCCACTGCCATTAGGGCCTGTAGCTCTGAGACTCTTCATGCTGAAGTTATTGGTAGCAGCAGGGCAGTTTTCCATGATAAAAATTGTAAATCAGCTGAAAAAGCTGGCTCGAAGGGCAGTAGTGTAAGTTTTTCCAAAACAAAATTGAGGTCCCTAGTTGGTGCTCTTCGGGGCGGTCTTATGTTCTTAGCCCCTCTGAGGTACTGTCTTAATAATGGATGTGAAAAAATAGGAGGATCCATGTTGTAATGAGCTGAAATAGCTGAAGCGTGGAACTTTATAGATGAAAAGGAAAAGCCTTTGTGCAACATCTCAGTTAAATATTGCAGAATCTGAGGAATATTTGGGACAGGAGGATTTTGGCCTTTAGCCTGGTTCCAGGTGCAGAATCTTTTCCATTTGTCTGAGTAGGTTTTCCTGGTGCTGGGTCTCCTGGCCTCCAGAATGACATCCATAACAGCTGTAGAGAGAAGTGTTGACTGGTTGTTTAGATAATCTGCCATGCAGCCAGATTTAAAGTCTTGAGCTGGCTGTGTAGAATCTGATTGTTTTGCCGAGTCAGCAGGTGAGGAATTTGAGGTAAAATCCATGGTGTGCCTTGCGCCATGTTCCTTAATATTGGATACCAGTGTTGGCGTGGCCAGTCTGGAGCAATGAGTACCATTTGTGTCCTCTCTAATCTGGCTTTTAGCAGCACCTTTGCCAGAAGAGGCAGTGGAGGAAAGGCATACACTGTTAGTGTTTTCCACCTGAATGGGAGGGTGTCCACTTTCCAAGCTAGTGTGTGGTATGTCCTTGTGCAAAACTTTCGCAGTTGGTAGTTTTGGGGGGAGGCAAACAGATCTATGTCTGGGCTCCCCCATTTCTGAGTTATCATTGTGAATACTTGTGGGTCTAGTTTCCACTCGTGAGGATCCATGATATTTCTGCTTAATTCGTCTGCCAATGTATTTTTCTTTCCTGGCAGGAATTCTGCTTGTAGTTGAACTTGGTAGGTCAGTGCTGTGTTCCACAAGGTCATTGCTTGCCTGCATAGGGGGTAGGAATGTGTGCCCCCTTGTTTTTTTATGTACCACATCACTGTGGTGTTGTCTATCTATTAGAAGTTGTCCTGGATGTAGGAGGTCCTTGAAAGCTGTTAGGGCATTTTGTACAGCTAGCATCTCTTTTTGATTGATGTGGAGATGCATTTGATCTGCAGACCATTTGCCCTGAATACACTGTCCTGTCATGTGTGCTCCCCAGGAGCAATCCGTTGCATCTGTTGTCATTGTTTGCCTGGCTGAGGGCAAGGTGAAAGGCTGACCCTTGTTGAGGTGACATGCCTGAGCCCACCATAGAAACTACTGTTGAAGGCAGGGAATTAGTGGTATTATTGTTTCCAAGCTGTGGCTGTGTTGAGTCCATACGCTTTTCAGGTACCAATGTAATTTCCTCATATGCAGTTTGGCATATGGTATTAGTAGTATGCAAGATGCCATGAATCCCAATGCCTGCAGAATTTTTCTTGCAGGGAGTTGGGTCTTTGTTGCCATTATTTTGAAGTATTGAGTCAGTTGTCCTTGCTTGTCTGGCGTGAGATAAGCCATCTGGGCCGTTGTATTTAAGTTGGCACCCAGGAATATTATGTCTTGTGAGGGGCACTAGTTTTGACTTCTTTTCGTTTACTGTGTACCCTAGGCAACTTAGTAGGTTTTTTTTACAAACGCCAGATGTTTTAAAAGAATGTCCTTGCTGTCTGCTTGAATAAGGCAGTCGTCCAGGTATGGATATATTTGGATTCCTCTTTGTCTGCAGTATGCAATTACTGCTGCCAGGCATTTTGTGAAGACCCTGGGCGCAGTAGATAAGCCAAAGGGCAGTGCAGAGAATTGGTAAGGAGTTGTACCTGCTATAAATCGGAGGTATCTTCTGCAATTTTGTCTGATAGGGACATGCAGGTATGTCTCCTTGAGGTCCAACGTTACTAGCCAAGCCTTCTTGCCCAGCATGGGAAGAAGTTGCTGTAGTGTGAGCATCTTGAATTTGGGTACTTCCAGGTATGTGTTTAGAATTGAAAGGTCCAGAATGGGTCTCCAGGCTTTGTCCTTTCGGGGAACCAGAAAGAGTCTTGAGTAAAATCCTTGTCCTTGCTCCTGTGTAGGAACTTGTTGAATGGCTCTCATGTCCATGAGTGCTGTAATTTGTCTTTGAGCCTCTGCCCATTGATTTGATGGCAGGTTTGGCATTCCTTTTATCCTTGGTAAAGTGTGAAAGTGGAACCTGTATCCTTGAATTACAATATTTAGGACCCATTTGTCTTTTGTGATGATGTGCCAATTGTCTGCAAAAAGTGCAAGTTTTTCTCCTAAGGGAGCTGCCAAGAGTGATTTGCTTGGCAGTCTGAGGGGTAAGTCATTGTGATTGTCTTCTGATAGTTTGAGACCTGTCTTCTCCTCCTTTCTGGGTTGTGGCACCCCATTGTTGTGGCTTTTAAGAGCCTTGTGGCTGACCTCTGCCCCTTGGGCAGCTGTATTTGCCCCTCTGTGGTCTGTCAGAAGTTGGAAAGGATCAGTTTTTGGTTGGCCAATTTCTGCTGAAACGAGGGGGTTGAACCTGTAAAAAAATCCTTGACCATCTGCATAGATTTTGCCTTATCCTCCATTTTCTTTAAAACCTCTTCTGCTTTCACACCAAATAAAACATCCTGCTGTAAGGGTGCATCCAATAACTTTGCTTTAACATGATCAGGTAAAGTTTGGTCTTTTAACCAAGCATGCCTATGAATGACAGACCCTGTTACAGCTGCTCTGCAAGAAGCTTCCAGTGAATCAAATCCACATTGCAAAGTATGTTTTCCCACTTGTTCTGCTGCATGCAACAAATCTTGTGCTCATTTTTTGTTTTAATTGAGAGATCAAATATTGTTGATATTTCAGCATGTGAAACTGGCAATTTAAGGCCCTCATAGCTAGAGTAGCTGAGGTATATACTTTCTTTCCCCATCTGTCTAGTGGTCTAGAATCCCTTTCAGATGGTACAGGATTTTTAGCAATAGAGGCCTTAACCCCTTTGGAACCCTGGGAAATGGTTTCTGGGTCAGCAACAGGGCTTTTATATGGGGGAGATGCTGAAGGAATATAGTCTTCAGCATCAGAGTCTTCATAAGGGGGAAAAAAAGAGTACTCCTGTTCCGCAGAAGAATCTGAGGAAATGGAAACCTGGTCAGAGGAAGCGTAGTCCTCCTCCTCCTGTCTAGGCCTTTTGTCAGGTGGGGGATGGGAACCCCTGATTAGGGTAATTAAGTCTTCGGCCATCTTAAGCATCTGTTTCTTAGGCATGGGGCCTTGCACTGGAGACTGCTGTACAGGCTTCCTTACTTTTAATGGAGTTTTCAGTTTTGCATAGGATTTAATAGTAAGTGTAGTCGGTCTGAAGACACCTTCAGCAACTGACGGCCTTTCAACTGCACCGGAATTTCCTTCAGCCATGGAGTCGGAAGGGCCTAAAGATAAAGGCTCTGGAGGCCCTGCAATCTCCGCTTGGGAGTCGGATGCAGGCTGGGGTTCTAAATCAGCGGTCGTCAGGGGATGCGTAGGCACCTCACTGAAAACCGGAGAATCGGCGACTGGCCTAGCAGAGGCCTCGGTGTCTGGTTTGGGTCTCGGCTGCCTGTCCTTATCTTCGCGCTTTTTATGCATCCTGGTCGTCGGGTGCTCCGACGGCATGGTATAATTAAATTTTCTACCAAAATAATCAAACGGACGTTTAATAGTTCGTTTGTTAAACCTAGCACAAAACCGACAACCTGAGACGTCGTGGTCTGGGCCTAGGCAAGGGATACAATAAGAATGAAAATCCTTATGAGGTATTTGCTTCCCACAAGAAATGCAATTATTAACTTTTTCTGACATCGGACTGAGGCAAGAAAAGGTTCCCCAAAGGGGTACTTAGCTTTATTGAAGACTTCGGACTGAAATTCGATTTGAAAATCTCAGGAGTCGGCCGAACGGCACTTGCGAACTGTTTCTGCTTCGGGCACCGCGTGGCAAGAAAGACTGAAGAAAATGGCGTCGGCTGCCTCTTTTATACCCCTGTCGCACTGATGTCAGGGAAGAAGTGACAGCAACCGACGCCGGACCAAGACTTTGGAACTCGGGCCGACTGCGGGACCACCTGACGGCAGATAACCCAAGTGTGATGACTGCAGCAGTGTAACACGATGAACATCACAAACTACCTATCAAACTATCAAGATTACAGAAATAATTACTAATATATAAGTTTTGAAAATAGTACTGGCCAGAGCTTGCACTGGAACCTCCGATCAGATGCCGCGGCAAACTAGATCTGAGGTAATTCACAGTGCATCACGGGATAGGGGCTTGGCCTCGAGCTACTGGAAGACCTTGAGCTTTGCATACAGCCATACCAGTAAAGAATGATCAGCGAGACTGAACAACTTCACATTAGGGGATACGAGACAGGATCTTTTCTGAGGGTAAACAAGCTATCGTACTGCTTGTTACAATCCTGCACCCCAGGAAGACAGGATCCTGGGAAGGGGTCAGGGAAGACATTTGGTGGTTAATAGAAAATCCTAGCCCTTTCAGAAGGGACACTGTGAAGGAAAGACTGCTCCAGAAGGGTGTTGGGAGATTGCGTGCTAGCCTGCAGTAGGCTATGACAGGGGCTAAGCATTTTGCAAAAACACTCAGTGCTGTAGATAGACCAAAGCACAGAACTGAAAATGAGAGGAAGCAACAGAAAAGCAAAGAAATTTCCTGAACCTTTGGTGAATGGGGATGTGAAGACAGACATCTTTTATGTCCAATGACACGATGAATGCCTGGGGAATAAGTGTGAGAACAGAAAGCAGTCGGCAAATGAAAGATGGGGACTTTCAGAAAGGTGTTTAAATGGGAAAGGTCCAGAATGGGCCTCAAAGGGCCGTCCCTTCTTGGGACCAGAAACATCCTGGAGTAAAATCCTTTTCACCTTTGAGAGAGTGGTACCCCCTGGATATTGCCCTGAGAAAGAAGAGAGGAGCAGACTAGTGGAAAGAATTCCAATTGGTCCTGCAGAGGTCGTGGGATTCCCCTGAAAGAAGAAGGGGTTTCCCATACCGGGAAATAGCCTTGACTGATGATAGAAACGACCCAGGAGTTCTGGGTTATCTAAGCTGGGAGGGAAAGAGAGAGGTGAAGAGAAGGGGGCGGGGGGGGGGGTAGTTGGATCTGGGGCCTAGTGCTCACCGACTACCAGGTTTGGCCTGAAAAGGCCGTTTTTGATGAGGTGTGGAAGAAGCAGACTTGGAAGGAGGCTGTCTCCTAGAATTCCTCTTATCTTTGGATGGGAGAAGATTTAGTTGCCTTCCTTACAAAGCTGGTTCTGCCTGGGTAATTTCTCTGGAAGTGGGGAAAAGGAGTGACAAAAATGTGTTTTAAGTCTTGGGAGTTCCTTCCCCTTTTCCTTGAAGAGTTTTAAAAAGCTCTGCAGCTGCACTGCCAAATAAGGTTTTGTTGTCCAGAGGGGCATCCATAAGCTTAGCTTTGATATTATCAGGTAAATGTTGTAATCTAAGCCATGAATACCTTTCTCAGGACCGGTCCCTTAGCTGCTGCCCTAGCTGAAGCCTCAACAGCATCATAACTGCACTTGGAGTGCCTCGTAACCTGGGAGGAGGAATTATGAATGACAGAGTTTTTGGCTTTGGTGGGTGAACCTGGGAGCTCTGATAAAAAGTTTCACTGCCTCTGCAAGTAGAACCAGGGAATATCTGGCTGTGTGTGTCTGATAATTCATCGTCCTGAAGGCCAAAGTTAGACGTATACACTTTTTTCCCTAGTCTCTCCATGACCTTACTCTCCTTATCAGAGGAAAGCAGAGAGGTGGTAGGTAAAAGCTTGGATGCTTTATCTGCTGTCACTGAAATAGTAGCTGTATCAGCAGAGGGAGCCTTAAAGAGGAATTTGGCATCCTCAGGCACCTTGTAAAATCTGTTTGGGCGCTTGAGAGCTGGAGGCTGGGAATCTGGGCACTTGGAAGCTGCAGTGAAAACATCCAAGAAGGCCGGCAGGACAGGAGGGACAGCTGATGGATTAGTGGATTCTATCTGAAGGAGGTCAAAGTACCTCTTCTGTATTTCAGAGTCCTGGCAGCAATCCCACTTAAAAAAAGTCCTTCATCTACAAGATGGTCCCCCCAAAGGAAATATCCTCCCCCCCAGGAGAATCCATGCCATTAGATTGCTTTTCTGGGGAGGCATATCCTAGAGGAGAAGCAATTTGAGTAGAGTAAGCCACACACTAATTCCCTGATGAATCCTCCTCCTCAGAAGAGAAGTCCTCAGAAGGCCTATTCAAGGGGGTAGAAGGAGAAGGGACCAGTGAAGTAATAGAGGGGGCTGAGGTCTGGCAGAGGGCCATAAAGGCCTTACCAAGGCCTTGCGTAAAGGCATGCCAGTTAGAAATCAGATTGGGTGCTGGCCCTGAGGAACCAGAGAAACATGTTTAGTTTTTAAGTTTCTTCTTTTTTGGAGCTTCACGTGCCTGGCTGATGGGGCTGATGTCGGGTGGCATTCCACGACATCTGTAGGAACATCTTCGTGTACGACAATCTGAGTGACACCGCAAGGGCCTTCAGAGATAACCAGCCGTGCCCCCCTCCCGGTGCCAAAATTGGACGCCTGCAAATTCCTCTGGGACATGCCTGCATATTCATTGACACCGTCCGCAGTGGTACCTGTCAAAAGAGGCTCTACAGACTGCGAAGCGGCATCTGGGCCTTCATCAGCCTCGGGAGGGATACTCGAAATAGAGGGAGCAGCCACAGGATCAGTCCGAGGCTTTTTGACCTTCTTGAGATGCAGCTCTTCTGAAAGGCCCAACGTCGGATCCATATCATGAGCTAAGCACTTAAGGCACTGATTTTCCAAGTATAGCCCAAGGGATGGTAGACAGCTATGGAAGGTCTTTAGAACAAAGGCCTTACAGATATATTGCAGGAGGTGTGATCGTGATATGGGCTTAGACAAAACAAGCAAAGCTCGTGGGAGTCTATGTGGAATCTGCCTTCCACAATGACACTTGCCTTTCTTAGCTGACATGTAATCACTACAAAAAAAAAAAAAAAAAAAAAAAAAAAAAAAAAAAAAGCAGCCAAAAGGAATAAAGAAAAAACTCCAACGAAGTGTTTATCTGAAGCACAAATGCAACTTCTCTGGTGAGCGATGACCAGAGCTGGCAATCAAGACAGGCGGTAGAAAGGTTTTGTGGTAGGCATGTTGGTGACATCCGCTTTATACCAGACGTCTCTTTATGGCTGATGTACGCTAACTGATGTGCGGTGTCACAAGTACATCACAGTAGCATTTAGACCTTGGTATACTGGCCGGCCATATGAGTCAGCCGGAGGCGGACTCCCTCTTGTGATGAATACTGCAGCATATGAATAGAAGGACATCTGGTAATGACTTCCACCCAGCTTGGAAGCAGAGGAATCTCCTGGATTACTTTGCAATCTATCTTACTATGTAACAAACATCCTGAAGATCTACTGAGCACATCAAGTTACACTTCAGTAGAAGTGAAACGATGGAATGCACTGTGACTATCCATAATTTTTTACTTCTTGTCCTGTTCGATTCTCAGCTAAAGCGTCTTCTGTGTGGAGACATGCGTGAATGGACGTACCTTCGTTGAAGGTTGTGCGTCAGGGCCGGCAAGTAAAAATCTACTGCCAATCATTACCGGACCGGAGTTCCGCTGTGGCGACCCCTAACTGGAAAAGCCGAAAGACACAACAACAACATGGAGATTTAGCCCCTGAGCTTCAGAATGTGTCTCAGGTTTTGTTTTCTATAGAACTAATAATCTTGAGAACACTCCGGATCCCCTCTGTTCTGAGTGGGACCTCTTGGATGGATCTTTTCTAAAGAAGCTGAGAGATTTCTCAAATTGCTACCTTTTTTGGTGGGATGGAATGTCTGACAGGGGCAGTGTACTTTGAGTTGGAGTTGAAATGAAAGGTACTGCATAACCTCTGGGTATAATGTTCTTCACCCACTTGCACTCTGTGATGGACGACTAACCTTGTGTATGTACAGAAATATTTCACCTGTCTGCCTCCAGAGGGAAGCAACTGGGCAAATTTTCAAGAGTAATGGAAGGGCTTCCCCTGAAAAAAAGATATTGAAATGTTTGGTTCAGCAGACTCCCTCATACCCTGGGGCAGTGTCCATTAAAGTACACCTCTCTGCCATGAAAGGCCCTGTCCAAAGAATAGTCAAGGAAGGAACACTGAGATTTTTTTGAACCAGAGCCTTTTGCTACTCTTCTGTTTCCTGGAGAAGGATCTTCAAAGGATATCAAACCAGATGACAATGGCACACAACTTCCCCTCTAGCTTATTCTTTGTAAAGTGTCTTTTACTTTCAAGACCAAAGAAGGACAATCCGTCATAGGGGGCATTCAGAATGGATGCTTGTAATCTGAATGAAAAATCACATAGATGTAACTAGCCATTACGGTGCATGTCTATACCAGTGTCTGCTGCCAAGCTACCACTTACGCTGCACTGGAGAGTAGCTTCCTGTATAGGTTAGTGATGGCCAACATGATAGAGAGTCGAGATTCTATATGTTCCTTATTATCTGGTATGGGGATCTCAGGAGAGAATATGGGGTTTGGTTAGCCAGATCCCTCTGGAATGGTGTCATGTGCATAACATTCCAAGAATACAACGTGTTATTTTCTAAGAAAGCCTTTTTGCGGCACATCGGCTCTTAAGACTTCTTTTACCACTTGATGTGCATAACATTGTTCAAATCTATCAATGAAATCTTCTTGAGGCATAAGTCCATGTCATAAAAGAGTGAACTGTCCTAAATTCCCTTTTAAAGGATGTATCACAGAGTTTTCCTCTGATAGCTAGCTCCATTTAGGTGGCTGCTGCAACCACAATGGAATGAATTAGAGGGTCCTTACTTCAAAAGGGTCAGGTCTTTGCATGGTCTCAGAATTTTAATGAGTTTATGAGGTACTGGTTCCATCACATCAGGTTCCAGTCATGCCCTTTCTGCCATCAGGTCGATGAGATAGTCTATGGACGGGAACACCCAAGAAGTAGAGGGGCCAGCTTCTTAAGGGCTCTGTGGGTCAGTTCTCCCTCTGCTGCATTATTTCCATAATTTCTCCAAAGGCAGTGTCTTCTGGGGGAGTGTGGTAGAAACCTTTCCCTTCATTGAGGTCTGTCTTGATAGAGATTTTGCTGGGGAATCTGTGTCCCTCCTTTTGCACTGATATCTCCTGTGAAGTGTGTGTGTGTGTGTGTGTGTGTGTGTGTGTGTGTGTGTTGGGGGAAGGGCACATCCAAGGAACCAGAAGAGTCTCTTGAGCCTTGAGAAAGGAGGGTCTGAGGAGCTTTGAGCAAGGCTATCCTTAAGACTGAAAGTGTGGACCAAAAGTCTCAGATAAACTGGAGTTTAAGGGTGGAGCTGAAACCAAATGAACATACCCTCCCTGTCATGGAATTTGGGCATTAAGTTTCTCAAAGAACTCAAAAGTAAGGCTGACCCCTGAAGTACTGAGGCAACCTCCACCAAAGGCATGCAGTCTTCCAAAGTAGACGAAGTCGACAGGACAGACGAGTTAATACCCAATGTTAAGAGAGTGGTCGAGTATGAGACTGAGATCGCTGGTGACGTGCTGAGTACCGAAGTGCTCAAAGCCATAAACACATCTAGGCAAGCTGGTGCTTTTGGAGGCTCCAAGACAACACTCTCGAGCACAGACACACACAGCACTGAATGTTTCAGAGTCAAGTGTGTTCTGAGTCAGGATGCTGTTGGCACCAACTGGAAGACGACTGGGACTGGATTCATTCTGAAGTTACTGACTCCAAGATGGTCGTTGGGGAAGAAACACATGAAAGTGGAGTTACTGGGCAAGTCTGCTGTGCCCTGGATGTAGAGGGGGGATGGGATGACTCCCCATATGTCTATTTGTGCTTTCACAAAGGCCCTAGTCAATTAATCCAAGTCTATACAGACTACATTCCTGGTAAATCTTGTTAAAAAAACAGGGGGGGTCTAGAGCCTAGGAACCACAAATGCTCCCTCTTGGAAGACCGACTGCTCCCTGAGGTATCCTTTTTTAGGGACATACTGTGGTTCACTACATTTTCATTGCTGACAACCATTCACACTGAAGGTCTGTTAATTAACATCTCCGACACAGTTGTAAACGAAGGAAAAAGCTGGTAAGTTAGGGCTTACACCTTCCAAGTGTCTTTTTACTTCCTCTTTCTTTCGTCTTTACATTTCTTTGTTTTTTTCTCTCTCTTTTTCTGATAGTGGTTGCACTTCTAAGGGCTTTTTCATGGCTGAGAGGTAGTGCCATCGGCCAAATCTCCCACTGTAGCAGGAACAAGGCACTTAAGTACTAACTAACTTCTCCTGTCAATTAAAGATCTTGGGGCATGGAGATGCACCGGCCCCAGGCATAAAATGCATTGGTCATGCACATCTTGAAGCGGATTATGTGTCTACATTTAGAACATTTT
The DNA here is from genome assembly GCF_019279795.1 of Protopterus annectens. NCBI lineage: Eukaryota > Metazoa > Chordata > Ceratodontiformes > Protopteridae > Protopterus > Protopterus annectens. The sequence goes on along the minus strand of NC_056734.1, from coordinate 544,299,186 downwards.
TTTTAATCCCAAAGCTCTCTCCATTCTTTCTAAAATGGATACAAAAACTGGAGGAATGATAAACTTAACTTTCATTATACAGAAAGAAAAAAAAGAGGAAGGTCTTTGACAGGAAGGCGGAGGAAAATAAAATAACCAACTTTTTCTGTAAGAAAAGGCTTGAAACAGGATTCTGACAGAATGAAGAAGATAGAAGCAAATGTATACATTTACTTATAAAAAACTTGAAAGATGTCAAATATGGAGGGAAACAATCTGGTACAAGAAAACAAATTTAGAAAAAAAATTACTCACCTCTTACTCTTTCATAATAAGCACTGGAGGACAGAGTCTGGTGTTAACAGCAGCAAATGTGATCTGAGAGACAAGCAGGAGCACACTGCGTTGAGGGAGGTGGATCTCCAGTGTTACAGAAGCTTCTAAAGTGATAAATTGCCAGCTTGGATATGCCATAAGTGATGATTACATTACCCAACCATCGAGGCAGGGAGAGGGGACAATGCAGCATTTATGCGTTATTGTCAAACCTCCCTCTAATACCATCTCTTTACAACAGGAACTTACCCTTGTAAATAAGTGGCGTACTGAAAAAGAGTTAAAATGAAATGCAAGTGTTGCACTCTCTCATTTGGGAAGCTACAGTACTTAGGAAATCATTCTGTCTAGCACAACTAATACCTAAATGCATATCTAGATCTATTATCTATGCTCCTTTTGGGATGAATCTACCAAGACACATTAGCCAAATGGAAAGGCCCCAGAGATTCCTAACCAAAAAGATTGCTGGTCTAAAGATCCTGAGCTACCAAGAAAGGATCCCAAGTGTCAGCCCTTTAGTCTGTGTCTTACAAGGCTCTTATGTGGATAATTAGAAGTTATGTACTCACCATAACGTTCCATCTGAGTAGGTGTATTCATTTGTCTGCAACCTGTGGGTTATGGATCCGATATCGGATCCGAACCGGCATAGTTTTCCAGCTATGGATCCAAGCCCTCAGCTCCTCCCCTCACCCATAATGCCCTGCTCTACCCTCATGACCTCAGATCGAGTTTGCCAAAGCAACAATACCCTCAAAAGGGTAACAAGGAATACGCAGGAAACTGAAAGGCCAGGGGGATAGGAGGGCGGGATGGTTGCAGACAAATGAATACACCTACTCAGATGGAACGTTATGGTGAGTACATAACTTCTAAATCTGAAGTAGGATATTCATTTGTCTGCAACCTGTGGGACAGAGTCCCCAGCTACCTGAATCTTGGGCGGCCATCATGGAAGGATATTCCGGAGCACCGGAGCCAAAGGATGCTCTACCCCTAGATGCAAGATCCAACTTATAGTGAGAAATAAATGTATGAGATGAAGCCCATGTGGCTGCTGCACAAATATCATCTAGAGGAATCCTAGCCTTGAAGGCTGCCGAGGTAGATACTGACCGGGTTGAATGGGCATGAACACCCCGGTGCGGCCTTCCTGGCTTGATAAGCCAATAAAATGCACTGTGAAATCCAGCGGGACAGAGAAACTTTAGAAATTGGCTTGCCCAAATTGAATTTTGCAAAGGAAATAAACAGCTGGTCGGATTGCCTATGACCAGCTGTCCTGTTGAATAAAATCTAAGTTGCCTGTGAACATCTAGTGAGTGTAGCTTATATTCACCTTTGTTTTCATACTTAGGGAAGAAAACAGGGAGGTTAATGGATTGATTGATGTTTGCTTCAGAAGCGATTTTAGGAAGGAAGGACGGGTTGGTCCTGAGGGAGACACGGTCCGGATGAAATACCAAGTAAGGAGGTTTAGCTGATAAGGCTTGAAGTTCAGAAACTCTCTTGGCTGATGTAATGGCTACCAAAAAGGCTGTCTTGTAGGACAAGAATTTGAGATCCACTGTAGCCGCGGGCTCGAAAGGGGGAGCGGTCAAGGCCTGTAGAACCAAAGAAAGGTCCCAAGGAGGAACTGCTTGCTTTATAGGGGGCCTGAGAAGGAAAGTACCCTTAAGAAATGTTTTGCACAATTTGGCTGACATAAGAGGATTAGACTCTTGACCAATGTGATAGTGAGAAATTGCCGCCAGTTGAACTTTGACTGAGGAACTGCTGGCACCATCATTAAAGAGAGAGGTTAGAAAATCAAGCACTACAGGGAGAGGAACCGTGAAGGGATCTAGGCCTTGCCGCTCCGCCCACACAGAGAAAGGTTTCCATTTGCTTGGTAAACCTTTCTAGTGGATGGTTTATGAGCCGCCACCAAAATAGCCTTTACCGGTGAAGAAATACCGGGAGTCCTTATCAAGAGTGGAACTGGAGCAGCCAAGCGGTCAGCTTCAGGTTGTCCAGGTTCGGAGGAGGAATGCAGGATGGATGGGATATCAGATCCGAATGGGATCTAGAATCCAAGGAGGATTCACCGAGTGAGACCTTAGGAAGGGAACCAGATCTGTCGAGGCCAGAATGGAGCAATGAGAATCATTCTGCAACCCACCCGAGAGGCTTTCTGAAGAACTTGCAGCATCAGAGGCAAGGGTGGATAGGCATACAGAAGACCGGGTGGCCAAGCATGCACCAGAGCGTCTCTTGGGGTACCTCCGGGAGGAGGTATTAGAGCGAAAAACTGTCGCACTTGGTGTTTGAGGGAGAAGCAAAAGATCGCATGAAGGGTTCCCCACCGTGCGAATATGCGTTCCGCTACTTGACAATTGAGTGACCACTCGTAAGGGGTCAGAATGGTGCGACTGTGCTTGTCCGGTAGGATGTTGGACCGACCGGAATGTGCGTTGCTATGAGAAAGCGATTGGTGGAGATTGCCCATTCCCAAACTCTCATGGGCTCTCGACAAAGAGAGGAGGACCTTGTTCCCGCTTGCTTGCTGATGTACCAGACAACAGACATATTGTCGATTGAATCGCAATTGTTCCCAAGGGAAGAAAGTCCTGAAGTGCTAGCAACGCTAAGAGCACTGCTCTCATCTCTAGAACATTGATATGCAGTAAGGTCTCTGAATCGTTCCACGTGCCTTGGACTGTCCGGCCCGCAAAGTGCCCCCCCCACCCGAGGCGGGAGGCGTCCGTGGTCACCGTGGCGAGAGGGGGAGAAGCACAAAATGGGCGACCCTCGTGGAGATCCGGGAGTGGAGCCACCACAAGAGGGACCGCTTGCAAGCCTTGCTGATCGCTATGGGATGATGCATGGGGAGAGCAAGGTATGACCACTGTACTAAGAGCGTCCACTGTAGAATGCGCATATTGAGCCTGGCAAGAGGAAGAAGTGCTATCGGCGAAGCCATGGACCCTAGAGCCCTCAGGACCAACTCCGCTGGAACAGAACATGAATGGAGAATGGCCCGCACCTGGAGCTGCAGATTTAGAACTCTGTCCGCAGTGAGGAAGGCTCGTAAACTCCTTGTGTCTAGTCTGGCCCCTATGAAATCTAAGAGCTGAGTGGGTGCCAGGTTGGACTTGTTTGTATTTATTGTGATGCCCAGAAATGGAGCAAGATGGAGAAAGGAGTCTCGCCGAGAGAAGTAGATGCCTTGTTGGGGCGGTAAGGAGCCAGTCGTCCAGGTAGGGAAAGACCTGCACCCCTGAAGCCTCAGGTGGGCCGCTACCACTGCTAGTACTTTGGTAAACACCCTGGGGGCTGTGGTGAGACCAAAGGGAAGGACCCGGAACTGGTAGTGACTGGCTCCCAGCCGGAGGCGGAGAAACCTCCTGGGCGTCTGTCCATTAGGATGTGGTAGTACCCGTCCTTGAGATCTATCCACCACATCCACTGGCCTTCTCCCACAAGGGCCAGAATACATTGTACAGTGACCATTGAATTTTTCTTTGGGGACTGCCAGATTCAAGAGAGAGAGGTCTAGGATTGGTCTTAGTTCCCCCGTCTTTTTTGGCACTAAAAAGAACCTGGAGTAGAACCCTGATCCGATCTGGTCTGGGGAACGGGCTGGATGGCTCTTTTCTCTAGCAGATGGCCAATTTCTGCCAAAGCGGCCTCCCTTTGACCGGGTGGTACGTCTGGGAGGGACTTCATCTTTGGAAGGTGAAGGAAAGGAATGCGATATGCCCTGGATATGATTTGGAGAACCCAGCGGTCCGATGTTATGGACTCCCATGCCGCTAGGTGCCCCGAAAAACGTCCCCGACTGCCTCCAGAGTAGAGCAGTCGGGCAACCCCTCAGGGTTGCTGCGGGCCGTTCAGAGAAAGGTTCCCTGGACCCGAAGTTTCTGGGAGCCCCTCTGCCTCTAGGGCGGCGTCCTCCCTGTCCTCCTCTGCCACGGAAGGACTGGTTGTCCGGAGCAGGCTGGGACTGCTGCGACTTCCGGAACCACATCTTCTTCTGACCCTTTTGGTTCCTAGAATAGGGCCTCTGGGGTGCAGAGAAGCGGATTCCGACGGCAGACAGCGTCTTCCGTCCTTCTCGCTCTGGGTCAACGTCTCGCGAACGGTCTTGCCAAACAGAGCAGAACCATCAAAGGGGCGTTAAACGCGCCTTGAAGGGCTCAGAAAAATCGCAGTGGCGGAGCCAGGCCTGGCGTCTAGTGACCAGTCCTGTCCCGCAGCTCTAGCGGCGCCCTCCGTAGCATGGGAGAGTAGCCGCATAGAAGTATTTGTGACTGACCTAAGAGTGGCCATTTTGGTGGAGTGCAGAGCTCTGTCCTCCTCGAAATGGACTCAGGGGATGCAGCGTGCTCCTTAATAAGGTCTCGCTGCATCCGAATAACATGTGCCAAATAGTTCAGCGCCCTTACCGAGAAGGTCGCCGAACTGAACATCCGCTTCCCCAAGCGGTCCATCATCGAGACTCCTTGCTCGGTGGGTGGACTGAGGACTCTCCTGAGCCAGTTCCCTCTTTGTGGCCGCCGCCATCAACATGGCATCTACAGGAGGCCCCTTACTCCAATGGGTCCTGTCGGAGGGCGGGCTAAGGATCCTGTCAGGTCTTTTGGGAATTGGCTCCATGGTGTCCGGTTCCTTCCACGCCCTGGTGGTAATAAGGTCCACCAGGGGGTCGGCAGGGGGGGACACCCAAGAGGTAGACGGGCCCGTTTCGAATGCCTCCAAGAACACGGACTCGTCCGAGGAAGACTTGGGGCAGACCACCCCTAATACGGAGCATTTCCATGATGTCTCCGAAGGAGACATCCTCGGGGTGACCGTGGGGAGCCTTCCCTTCCTCCAAGTCCGTGTCTTCAGTGAGTGACTCGGGGAGTCAATGTGCCTCCTTTTGCACGTATGCTTGCGAGGGCCTCCTCTGGGGGCTGTCAGAGGAGTCCTCGCAAACAGCAATTTGCTCCATGGGAGCAACTTGGGGCACAAGCGGGCTGTCCCAGGGGCCGGATGGTGGAAGCCTGGCCCAGTGCAGAGGGAGCGGGGCGGGCGAAGCAAGTGCCGGGGGTCCGGAGACCCTCAACAGAGCCCTCTCCACTACATCAAAAGCCGAAGGGGAGCCGACCTCGATCAAAGGATCCGACAATCGGCTACCCCTCGGATCCGGAGAGTGGATCGGAGCCGGCGCCCAAGCACTCGGATCCGAAGGGACAGTGCGCTCCGACACAGACGGCGCCGAAGGAGCACTGATCCCCCCGGATCCGAAGCTCGGATCCAGGCTCCGAGAGATCGGATCAGACGCACTCGAGGGCATGGTCGGATCCGAAGTACCAAGTACTATCGGCTCCGACCTCCCCCCGGCTCCGAAGCTGCTCGGCTCCAGTTGCTCCGAACCCGGATAGCGGGTCGGAGAAGGAGCAATAGGCTTAAAAAAGGGTGTTGAGCTCCCGGAGGGGAGGCAAGAGCACTCCCATCTGCATCTGGGCCTGGATGAACCTTCTCATCATCCGGTCCAGATCAGCATCGAGCTATGGGTAGATCTCGACGAGGCTACCGAGGTAGGCCTGGAATGCCTCCTCGATAGCCTCGACGAGATCGGGTCTCCTCCTCCTCAGGACCCGGTGAGAAGCACACAGGGGACCGGAGCCGAGAAGGAGGAGACCGGACCGACAAGGAAGCCGGGAGAAGCCGCTTGGCTGGCGGGGCCGAAACAGAGGTCTCGGCCCGCCGCTTGTGGTGCTTCTCCCTCCGGTCCTTTTTAGATGCATCCCTCTCCTGTCCTGAAGCGGGAGTTTGAGTCCCAGGAGCAGGAGGGGTGCCACAGGGGAACAACTGCAGCCGCAGGAGTCCCGAAGGAGCGGAGGTCGGAGCCGAGTCCGGCGGTAAAAGTCCCGCCAAGACCAGCTTGGACCTCCGCTCCCTCAGTGCCCTGGGGTTGAACCCTGCACAAATGGAACAACCAGATGTCAGGTGTTCAACCCCAAGACACTTAACACACCGAGTGTGGCCATCAGCCGGTGAGAGCTTATGGCCACACTCGGAGCATTTTGAAAATATGGACTTAGGCTGTTCAGCCATAGTCTATAAACTTAACCTAAAGTTACAGAAAAGTAACTTAAACAATAAAAGAAGCACACAGGCCTCACACACACTCTACGTACCAGCGAGGGGAGGGAATAAAAATTACTACTGAAATTTAAATTAAACTAAAAACAGTCAATAATAACAGGAAACCTACAACTTTCACACAAAAAAAAAAGTTAAAGAAAGAAAAAATTCTCTATTTTTCAACAAGAAAATAGTCTACTTAGCTGAGAGCTATGTATCCACATCTAGTTACCAGCGCGGCAAACAAGATCTGAGGTCATGAGGGTAGAGCAGGGCATTATGGGTGAGGGGAGGAGCTGAGGGCTTGGATCCATAGCTGGAAAACTATGCCGGTTCGGATCCGATATCGGATCCATAACCCACAGGTTGCAGACAAATGAATATCCTACTTCAGATCTATGGATTGCATTCCAAGCCATTATGTAATTCTCCTTGATTCCCTGCCGTGCATCTCTGCACATCAAATTGTTCTACTAACATCAGAACAAGAAACCTAAATCTGTACCAAAAGACAAAACCTGAAGGCGGTATAAATTATTATCCCTTGCCTACCTCAGCTCTGGAACAGACTTCCCCGGCAAGTTAAATACTGTGACACCCTAGCATCCTTTAAATCTAACTTGGATGTGTAGATGGGTTCCCATAAATCTGCAGCAGGACTGACGTTTAAGGATACATGCTGGCAAGGTGCAAGCTGCTTTGCAACTCTTACGGACTTCTTGGGAGAAATATATTGCCAGGTGGCTACCTTGGAAAACATATAGGAATTTGACAACAGAATGAATTTTATGATGTACTGGGACAGAAGAATGTAGGAGGTGGGATGGTGGAAGACATAACCGATTTAAATTGTATTCCACGGTTACCTTAGATATTCTAACGGTATATATTACATGGAAATTACATTATAGCCCTTTTAATATAATCTGATTTAATTTAGCTTAAGTTATATTCATTTGATTTAATTCAATGTCTAAAATAAGTAAACAATGTTAATATAATTTCAAAATTTACATCATCTCTCAGAATTATGTAAATAGTTGTTTTAAATTATGTTTTATGTCAAAAGAATAAAGCTTTTATAGTTTTAAAAAGTACTGTTTATAATAAATAAAAAAATAAATAGATGAATAAACATCTTTTGTAAAGCAATCCACAGCTGATAAGACTTATCTTATTTAGTACAAAAAATGTGATGGAAAACAAATGTCAACACGCTTAGGAACATGCACATTTCATCAATATGGCATCTCAGAGAGGGTGGGCATAAGCATAGTTCCACATCAACGGTGTAAAAGAAAGATGTTTTAGCAGAATGCCACCTTGTAGTAAGATGTTTTCAGAAAGTAAATTCCTACTCAGTAAGAAAACATTTAAAGTATAACAAAAAAATCACAAAACACTAAAACAGCAGTAGACCAAAGAGTGTCTGTAAAGCAGTAATTAAACAAGGAAAAGTACAGTTTTGTACCTACCATAAATGTAGATGTTCGAGGGCTAATACAGCTGCAGTCATAACAGATGGGTTCTCCTGCCGTCAGGCAGGTCCTCGGTCGGCCGAATTCCAAAGTCTAAGTCCGGCGTCGGTTGTCGTCGCCTCTTCCCTGATGTCAGTGCGACAGGGGTGTAAAGGAACCAGCCAACGCAATTTTCTTCAGTTTTTCTTGCCCCAGATGTCAGGTGCCCCCAGAAGGAAGGCAATAATAAATTTGTGTGATAATACAGTATTATATAATCAAAATACAGTAGTTGCAAGCAAATACATCATAAATGAAAACCCCAATCAGGTTGTATGAGGATGTGTTAGCCTATAGGCCTGTCTCAAGAGGGGAAGGAGGGAGGGAAACCTGGACTGCAGCTGTATTAGCACTCTAACATCTACATTTATGGTAGGTACAAAACTGTACTATGTTCATCGTGCATACAGCTGCAGTCATAACAGATGGGTAGAATCCCAAAGCTAAGAAAGGGGTGGTAGGCACTAGTTGGAACTAGGAGGAGCCAAAACGCCCTGCAAGACTGCCGTGGCAAAGCCTGCTCTAGATTTGGAGTATAATGGTAGGTTGTAGTGTTTGGAGAAGGTATGCACAGAACTCCAAGTGGCTGCTTCCAAAATATCCTTGGTAGGAACTCCTCTGAGGAAGGCTGCAGAGGTGGCTGTGGCCCTGGTGGAATGAGTTCTAATGCCTGTAGGAACAGTTTTGCCATGAAAGGAATAGCAAAAGCGTATGCAGTGGGCTATCCATTTTGAGATTGTCTGTTTGGAAATTGGCTTCCCTTGAGCTCCTACCGCATAGGCCACAAGGAGCTGTTCTGATTTTCTGAAAGGCTTTGTTCTGTCCAAATAATAACGCAGCTGTCTGTGGATGTCCAAGGAATGTAGTAATCTCTCCCCTTTGTTTTGAGGATTAGGATAAAAAGTAGGTAAATGTATGGCCTGATTTAGAGCTACCCTGGATACCACTTTAGGCATAAAGGACGGGTTGGTTCGTAAGGAAACTCTGTCCTGATGGAAGATGATAAAAGGCTGGGCAGCCATGAGAGACTGTAGTTCTGAAACTCTACGAGCTGAGGTGATAGCTAGAAGGAAAGCTGTTTTCCAGGACAAATATTGCAAATCTGATGAGGCAGCTGGCTGAAAGGGAGGCAAGGTCAATTTTTCCAGGATGAAATTAAGATCCCAAGCAGGTATTGGTTGTTTCCTTGGAGGCCTTAAATTCTTAGCCCCTATGAGGAACTGTCTTAAGAGAGGGTGAGAGAATAAAGGTGGATCAGTGTTGTATTCTGCAGAAATGGCTGAGGCATGTATTTTGATGGAGGAGAAAAAGTCCACTGCTTAGCAGTTCAGCCAAATATTGTAGTATTTGAGGTAAATTCAGTTTTCCAGGATCCTGACCCTTTTTCTCATTCCAGACACAAAAACGTTTCCATTTTGCGGAGTAAGCTTTTCTAGTTGATGGCCTTCTGGCCTCCAAAATGACATCCTGCACCTCCTTGGAGAGTAGGGCTTGTTGAGATGCTAAGGAATCTTCCATGCGGCTAGATTGAGTGTTTTTAGCTGGCTGTGAAGAGTCTTGAAACTGTGCTGAGTCAGAAGAAGAGGCATTAGAGGCAGGGTCCATGGTGAGGAATGTGTCAGGCTCCTCAGGAGTGGGTACCAATGTTGCCTTGGCCAGTCCGGAGCAATGAGAATTATCTTTGGTCTGTCTGCTTTGGTCTTTAATAGAATTTTGGGCAGCAGAGGAAGAGGAGGGAAGGCATAAACTGTCATAGATGTCCAACTGAAAGAAAGAGCGTCCACTCTCCAGGCCTTTGGATGGAGGATCCTTGAGCAGAATTTTGTCAATTGGTGATTCTTGTGGGAGGCAAAGAGATCTATGTCTGGCCTTCCCCATTCTTGGATTATTTCTGTAAAAACTTTTGGATGCAATCTCCATTCGTGTGGATCTGTCATATTCCTGCTTAGGTTGTCTGCCAGCATGTTTTCCTTGCCTGGCAAGTACTGTGCTTGTAGTTCCATTTGTAAGTCCATGGCCATGTTCCAAAGTGACATGGCCAGTCTGCATAGGGGGTAAGAATGTGTTCCTCCCTGTTTGTTTATGTACCACATAACTGTGGTGTTGTCCATTCTTATCAATAATTGCAACACAAGTAAGATAGTAGCCAAACTGTAACAAAAACGAAAACGAAGCTCCGTTCAAACCAACAGGAAAGTCTTTAATAAGTACATAAAATCCACCACGTTGAGCGCTTTCGTCTGCACTAAGCAGACTTCATCAGAATAATGAATCAACAGTGCCTCACATTTTTATACAATTCTATGACTTCAATAATTATTCAATAATTGATAAATTAATAAAAACAATCCAATAAAAACATTTAATATGCAAATTGAGTTCTCAAACTGAGTTAACCCCTGACTGTTTTGTGCATTAATTTAAACCACCAACTAAAGTGCAGCTATGCTAATAAATACTTAAAAAATTTTTTAAAACAAAAGTATCCACGTATACCCCAATTTTTTGGAATACCCAAGATACACAAAAATATTTTGGAACCTCCTTTTCGTCCCATAGTTTCAGCAAAGAATTCCAAGTCCCACCCACTGGCAGTATTTATTGACCAAACATTAAAGGATATTGTTAAAAAGCAAGAACATTTAGTCCAGGATTCTTGAGGTTTTCTGGGTAAAATTAATGAACATTTGTGGTCTGAAACTTGCAAGCTAGTTACTATAGATGTCAAGGACCTTTTTACATGTATTCCTAGAGATACGGGGTTCGACTATTTTGAGAATAGCGTCCATAGATACCTCGAGGCTCCAACTGATACCAAATTATTGATATTAGAGTTGACAGAAGTTGTTTTGGATAACAATTTCATTTTGTTCCAGGGAGAATATTATAGACAAGTGATGGGGGTAGCTATGGGGGCAGCATGTGCCCCCATATATGCTAATCTTGTTCTCCTTGGTTGGGAGGAGAAATACATTTTCCCCAGTAATTTCAAGAAAAATATTAAAATTTACCTCAGGTTTTTGGACGACATCTTCCTTGTTTGGGAAGATGACCATGAAAATGAATTGGAGAAATTTATGAAATATATTAATGAAACCACCAATTTTTTGTCCTTCACCCATGAAGTACAGACTTATAGTATAAATTATTTGGACATTACCCTTAGTAAAAAAGCAAAAGGTTTTAAGTCCAATATTTTCCGAAAAAATACCTGGTGTAACAGTTACCTTCACTTCAACAGCCTACACCCGTTTCACCAAAAGAAAAGTATAATTAAGGGACAGGCTGTTAGAATTGCAAGGATGACTTCAGTACGCAAGGATTTACTGAATGAGTTTGTATTTTTAATGGAAAAATTTTTAGAAAGAGGATATCCTAGAGATTTAGTAGGTGAAATTTTGGATGAAGTTTACTCAGGGTGGGGGACCAAGTATAAACCCCTGTTAGGTCAAAAGTTGACATACAATGAACATAAAAGGGACAGTACAAATGATTTTTCGGGGGCATGTATTGTCGAGTACGAGTTTTCAGATTGTTTTACCAAAATTTTGGAAAACAATTGGTCTATAATGAAGACCAACAAAGAAATTTACGAGGTTGTTGGAAATAAGCCCGTACTGACATACAAGACGGGCATGAATTTTAAAAGATTGTTTGAAAGAGGTAAAATTTCATTTGATAAGAATACAAAGAAGGGAACAAGAAGGTGTGGGAGTTGCAGACAATGTATACACATTAACCAGGTGGAAGATGTAATTCTCAAAAATGGTCTTAACAGCAAGGTTTCGTTCTGTAAAGGCAATTGTCGTAGTAGGATGCTAGTTTATTTAGCTACATGTACTAAATGTACCTCCTTCTATGTGGGTAAAACCGAGAGGGCACTTAGAGAGAGAATTTATGAACATACAAACGATATTAAGGTGAAGAAGGAGACTAGTGCCCTCTATAAACATTCTGTACTTTGTGAAGGTTTTACAGATTTTAAGTTTGAAATTTTAGAATTAATAAAAACAGACACTAGGGGAGGTGATTTTAAGAACACCCTACTACAAAGGGAGATAAAGTGGCAGTTGAGACTAAAGTCAAATTATTATCCAGGTCTCAATGAATATATTAATATAAAGGCTATATTAATTGACAAAGCTGCCTCAGTTTGATCCTCGTGTACATTTAACAACACACGATTCACTGGACCAAGGGAGATCTCTTTTTAGGATATTTATATTTAATATATAACATCTAATTTTTTAAAAAAAAACTTTTTAAAAAAAGTTATTTGTGTTAACTTTTTAACATGCCCTTAATGACTTCATACAACCTGGTTAATATTAATATTTAACATTAAAGGTTTTAAAGTTGAAATTTATTATTATTATTATCAATTACATAATATTATTTTAATATTGTGATTATTTTTATTTTAAGAGCATACATTGTCTTGAAACTAATGATATTATTATATCACATCTAATGTGTCCCGTTAACCATAATTATCAAAATTTCCTTGTTGTTTTTTGATTTGAAATATAGTTTATTTACAGTATTTTTTAAAATATATCCATACAGTTTTTATACATTTTTTGACCAAGTCAAATTACCCATTTCTATTAAGAAATACATTGAAATACATATTGTAATACAAATGATATAATTTTTAAACACACATTTAAATGTATACAACTAAAAATATACAATATACAAAGATAATATATATATTTTTAAGTATTTATTAGCATAGCTGCACTTTAGTTGGTGGTTTAAATAATGCACAAAACACTCAGGGGTTAACTCAGTTTGAGAACTCAATTTGCATATTAAATGTTTTTATTGGATTGTTTTTATTAATTAATTTATCAATTATTGAATAATTATTGAAGTCATAGAATTGTATAAAAATGTGAGGCACTGTTGATTCATTATTCTGATGAAGTCTGCTTAGTGCAGACGAAAGCGCTCAACGTGGTGGATTTTATGTACTTATTAAAGACTTTCCTGTTGGTTTGAACGGAGCTTCATTTTCGTTTTTCTTATCAATAATTGGCCTGGTTGTAGAAGGTCCTTGAAAGCTATAATAGCATTTATTACTGCTAGCATTTCTTTTTGATTGATGTGAAGGTGCTTTTCTTTTTGGGACCATTTGCCCTGAATGCACCGATCTGTCATGTGCCCCCCAGTCGTAGTCTGAGGCATCTGTTGTGATGACTTGATTTGCTTGAGGCTTGCTGAATGGAAGACCTATGTTTGTTTGACATGCTTGAGCCCACCACAGAAATTCCTTTTGCAGACATGGAATTAGTGGTATTATTGTTTCCAAACTGTGGCTGTGTTGAGACCATATGTTTTTCAGGTACCATTGTAGTTTCCTCATATGCAGCTTTGCACATGGGATTAGTAAGATGCAAGATGCCATGAATCCCAGAGCCTGCAGGATTTTCCTTGCAGTCAGCCTGGTGCAATTTGCCAGTGTTTTGAAGTATTGTATTAGTTGGCCCTGCTTCTCTGGCGTGAGGTAGGCCATCTGGGTGTTTGTGTCCAAATTGGCACCCAGGAAAATTATCTTCTGAGAGGGTATTAGCCTTGATTTCTTTTTGTTGACTGTGTATCCCAGAGATTTCAATAACATTATTACATAAGCCAGATGTTTCAGAAGAATATGCTTGCTGTCTGCTTGGATCAGGCAGTCGTCCAAATAGGGGTATATTTGTATCCCTTGAAGTCTGCAGTAGGCAATTACTGATGCCAGGCATTTTGTGAATACTCTGGGCGCAGTAGATAAGCCAAAGGGCAATGCAGAGAATTGATAATGGGTTGAACCTGCAAGAAATCTGAGGTACCTTCTGCAATTTTGTCTGATTGGGACATGCAGGTATGCCTCCTTGAGGTCCAATGTTACCAGCCAAGACTCCTTGCCCAGCATGGGAAGAAGTTGCTGTAGAGTGAGCATCTTGAATTTTGGTACAGTAGAAATGTGTTTAGGATGGATAGATCCAAAATAGGTCTCCAATCTTTTCCCTTCCTTGGCACCAGAAATAGCCTGGAATAAAACCTTGACCTTGTTCGATGTAGGTACCTCTTGAATAGCTTTCATGTTTATGAGATCTGTAATTTGTTTTTGTGCCTCTGCCCTTTGATTGTGTGGCAGGTTTGGCATGCCTCTCATTTTTGGAAGGGTGTGAAAATGGAATTTGTAGCCTCTGTTTATAATGTCCAGGATCCATTTGTCCTTTGTGACAACATGCCAATTTTTTGAAAATAATGCCAGCTTTCCTCCTAAGGGGGCTGCCATTTGAAACCTGGTTGGCATGCGAAGGGGAAAGTCATTGGGTTTGCTTTCTGAAGGATTGCGAGTTTGTCCTCACCACCTCTTTGTGTAGGAGCTTGCCATTGTCTGCCTCTATACGATCCTTGGGATTGTCCTCTGCCCCTCGAGCGTCTGTATCTGCCTCTTTGGGGTCTGTCTGTGGCAGGAAAGGACCAGCTTTTGGAAGGCCAATTTCTACTAAAACGTGGGGGTTGAACCTGTAGAAATTCTTTCACAGTTTGCATTGATTTAGCTTTTTCCTCCATTTTCCTTTATACCTCCTCAGCATTAGCACCAAATAATACATCCTTTTGAAGAGGGGCGTCTAGTAATTTAGCTTTGACATGATCAGGCAAGGATTGTTCCTTGAGCCAGGCATGCCTACGTATGACTGATCCTGTAACAGCAGCTCTACATGAGGCCTCTAGAGCATCAAAACCACATTGTAAGGTATGCTTACCCACTTGTTCTGCACTATGCATCAAATCCTGCAACTTCTTCAAGTCTGGTTGTTCAGGTTGTGACATTTTACTCTTCAATTGTGATAACAAAAACTGTTGGTATTTTAGCATGTGAAACTGACAGTTTAAGGCCCTCATGGATAAGGTAGCCGAGGTATATACCTTTTTTCCCCACCTTTCTAAGGATCTGGAATCTCTCTCTCGGAAGGCAATGGATTTTTGGCAATGGAGGCCTTAACTCCCTTGGGGCCCTGTGAGATGGTTTCTGGGTCAGCAGCATGGCTTTTGTAAAGAAATTGGTGTGAGTCAGGAACCCTGTAGTAGCTGTCAGGCTTAACTGGAGCTGGAGGTAGAGAGTCCGGGTTAAGGCAGGCCTCCGAGTAAACATCATCTAGGATGTCCAAGACAGGAGGTATAGCCAGAGGTCTATGCTGAGGTAACAAGAGAAATTCCCTGAGCCTTTTCCTGGAATCTGAATAATCCTGGCCTTCCCAGTGGAAGTGTTCCCTTAACGTATGCAAAGTTTCCCCAAATGAGAAATCCTCAGGGGGGGGATACAGAAGGGATGGACTCCTCCGCATCAGAGTCTTCAAAAGGGGAGTAAGAATGTTCCTCATCATCAGAGTGCTCTGAAATAATGGAGCCCTGATCAGAGGAGGGGGAATCTTCCTCCACTCTGGGCCTTTTGTCCGGTGGGGGCTGAGAACCTCTGATTAGAGTAATTAAATCCTCAGCCATTTTAAGCATCTGTTTCTTAGGCATGGGGCCTGGAGATGGGCCCTGTGTAGCTGGTCTCTTAGAGTGCATGGTTGCTTTAGACTTTGTGAAAGCCTTGATGGAGAAAGAAGAGGAAGGTCTGAAGACACCTTGAGTGGAGGTGCACCTGTCCACATTCTGAGTTTCAACGCCAAGAGTGGCTTCGGTATCTGTAGTTGGGGTGTGGGCCGAGGAGCCTGCGACCTCGGGCACAGGAGACACTGTCAAAGAAGTGTAGTCGGTAATCAGGGGCTGCGTAGGCGCCTCACTGAGAACCGGACCACGTATAGTCGGCTTTGGCGTGGTGTCGGTAGAGGCCGCGGGCCTCGTGTGTTGGTCCTTGTCTTTGCGTTTTTTAGACAAAACCGGAGTCGGAGTATCCGACGACATAGTATAGTTAAATGCTTTCCCAAAATAATGCTGGGCAAACTCCGCCTGACGCTTCATAGTGCGTTTGTTGAATGTAGCACAAAAGCGACAGACCGAGACGTCGTTGTCTGGGCCTAAACAAGGTATACAGAGGGAATGGAAATCCTTATGCGGTATTTGCTTCCCACAAGAAATACAATTATTAACTTTGTCTGACATCGGTCTGAGGCAAGGAAAGTTTCCCCAACAGGGTACTTAGCTTTTAAGAAGACTTCGGTATCCAAATTTCGTAATTTCAGGAGCTGGCCGACCGGCACTTGCGAACTGCTTCTGCTTCGGGCACCGCGCGGCAAGAAAGACTGAAGGAAATGGCGTCGACTGGTTCCTTTATACCCCTGTCGCACTGACGTCAGGGAAGAGGCGACGACAACCGACGCCGGACCTAGACTTTGGAATTTGGCCGACCGAGGACTCGCCTGACGGCAGGAGAACCCATCTGTTATGACTGCAGCTGTATGCACGATGAACATCATGGTATCTGACCTATTTGTCCTGAGCACTCCCCATTGATAATACCTAATTTTTGTGCATTTTATAAAAAATCCAGTTTTAACATGCAACATTACAATACATATAAACACAGAGAAAGCCCTTCAAGTAAATAAGCACTCATTTCTTGGTGTCCACTACAACAAATAACGTGCCACTACTGAAAGTAATTCTCAGTATAAGTGTTCTTTCCTGGCAACCAAATAAAAATAAGCTTGAGTAATCAAACACCATCCATACACAGAAGAATAAAAGCCATGAACATAATAACCCAAGTTCAGTCAGCTGCATGGCCACAGGTGAAACCGGTAAGGGGGAATGGAATTGAGCTGCAGATGCTGGCTCACCCATTCTAGGGGAGGCTGGTGGTCCAATTTGCTGTAATGCAGATACCTACTGAAGAAAAGTTTCTTGCATGCAATAACAAACGGGGCATACACTTGGTCCTTGTGAAGTGAAACACATGGTAAATTTCATGAGGTATATGCATGTGAAGTCTCTCAGGAGAAGGCAATGAATCTCTCTCAATCTTTGAACACCAATGCACACTGGCGGGGAGGAAGGATTAGGGTCATATTATCAGTAAAAAAATGACTTCATGCACAGTGGTCCCCTGTAAATGGAAATTTCTGTGCCAGTAAATTGTGGGAGGGATGATAGTTGGCAAAACTGACAAGCAGTGAGGACAAAAAGATTACAGAAAAAAATAAAACATGCACATAACTCACATACCTATGTTTAGCATCTGGTTACTTTTTGCACAAACTTGATAGACTGCATAATGTTGCTAATGTTTGTGCCAAGGAGGAATAAAAATCTTTGGGAAAAAATCATATTTATGTAACAAACCCAAACAAACTACATAAATAAGTCAAAATTATCCTCTTACACTGTCTTCTTGTCCTGACGTAGAAGTTTGGAAGAAAATTCGCTCAGAACTTCAAGAAAAGCAAGATTAGGAGGGGGATATTCCGATCCTTTGGAATTTGGGATCTTGAAGGCAAACTCTATACCATCCCTAAAAAAGCAGGGAAGAAAAAAAAAAGTCACCGTTTGCAATATGAAATTATAAAAATACATTAAGATTGCATCCTCCTGAAATCAATAAAGATTTGTCACTGGAACTACTGAACATGTCATTGCGTTCTTACTATCTTAGTGGTACAATTATCACACCACAGAAGCAGAAAAGAGGTAATTAAACATAAAAAGTATCAAAGAATTATGTTTTTAATGATGTTTGCCCACTGCCCTGCCTTGACCATCTGACCACATTTGCCTCACTGGTGATCCATTCCCCCTATCCCCCACTCCAACCTGGATGTAGCCAGAGTAAACTTTTATAAAAAATAAAAAAAATTAAATAATTGGTAATCCTTTCCTTATCCAGGCTTCAGGGGTCACAACAGAATGTTGGTGTACCGTCATGCAACGCAAGCTTGGATTATTGTTCTTACATAATGAATCTAACCCCACCCACTTTAGCCGATATGTTTTTTTTTTTTTATTGAACAGAAGGCCTGCTACACATTCCCTGATGTACATTTGCACGTCCACTGAAGCACAATAAGACGTACCATGTCAGCATGACCCTGCGAAGCCCAAGTACATGTCTGTGGACACTATGCTGTATGCCACATACTACTTTAACTAGAAGGTGATGGCAATGCAGTGGGGACTAGACTGCCGTTCTCCCTTTCCTTTTACTTCAACCCTTCCTCAGCAGCCCCTCAAGCAAACAGGTCATTAGTCAATCCCAGGATGTCTGGGTAGTTGTTTCGGCTTTACCACTCTGAATTTGGTAGGTACTACATATTCCTCATTAGTCTATAGTGCAACAAAATGTTGCAGTCAGTAAAGATTAGTCTGAAATACAGAAATCAAGTTAGTACTGAGCATATCTGCAAAAGCCACAACCAGTCGTACAATCCAGGAAACCTTACCTTTTCCAACTGAACGATCTCACGCCCATAAAATAGTTACCCATCATTAACTACAATCAGAGTAACCGATGGTACCCTTGTAACAAAGGAAAAGCTTCTTAAGTGCATGCTATAAATCTGCAAGGTTCAAATAAAAGAAAGGAGATGGAAGAGAACAAAGAAAAAAAATATTTTACTTCTTCCTATGTGACTTTTGCCTCTGTGCCTGTTGACGGTCAACCATCCTTCTAGTAGTTTTAAGCCTGTTAGCTTCTCCAACACTTAGGAAGCCCAAAGTCCAGAGGTGAGAGCTGTCCATAGGGGGCTGTTACTTATGCAGCCATTGAGGCTGCCTGTGCCTTCTTGATTTATATAAAAAAAAAAAAAATAAGGAGTGTCCAGGAACTTCTGGTGAATAATCCTAGCAAAACCTGTAGGACCTGCAGAAAGATACTAATCTGTAGTGCTTTGTAAAGGCATTCGGCACAGATAATTAAGTTGCTACCTTTAATAATTTCTAGAGTCCACCTCTTTCCAAAAGCTAGTAGCCAATGCCCTGGTAGAGCAAGCCCTTATAGTGCAATGAATTATCTTGCTATGGTGAGAACAGGGGGAAAAAAAAAACAACAGCACAGGACTATCACTTAGAATAGTCCGTGTGATGCTAATTGCCCCTTTAGATTACACTCAAAGGCTATAAACAGTGGAACAGCAACCCTGAAGGTTATTGTCCCGCTACTGTAGTATGAGTTGCCATGGGCATCCAGAATACATAAAATTCACTCTCTCTCATTTTTATGTACTGGAAGGAAAACGGAGAGATGGATTGCATGTCTCAATGTAAAGTCGGAAAAACTTTAGGCCTAAAGGAAATATTTGTTCTCAACCTTGCCTCATCTTTGCAAAGAAATGGATAGAGATGATTCATCACAAGTGCTTTCAACTCAGATACTTAAAGTCACAGCACTGATTAACACAGTCTTCAAAGAACAAACTTCAATCCGTCTCATTTCAAGGTTCAAAAGGAAACCGTACAAAATTACCTTCTAGGCAGATGGATATGTGAAATCCTTTTTCAAAATTGTTTTGGCTGAGATAGGGTAAAAAGCAGGAAAGGATTTAAGGGAGGACAAGTACAGACGGCACAGATATAAACCTTGAAAAAGGAGTAAGAGATGCTAAAGAATAACAACATGTACAAATACTGCTGTTTTCTTCTTCCATCTGTAGAAACAACTGGGTACATCAGATCCGAAGCGGTAATTTGGACTTTAGCTCCAAGGCTCAAGCTAATGCACCAGCAACCTTACGCAGTCAAATTAACTTTGCCCCCAAGTATACAATCAGCAGTCCTAAAAGGAAAAAAATACTACCTACATACATATCAGATACTCTCTTTTCTGTTCGCCTCCACAATTAAGACAGAGTCCCCAGCTAGAAGAACCCTGGGAGGCAGTATGGAAGGACATCTTGGAGAACATAAAAATAATACAAATGGAAAGCCACCTGGACAAGGTAATCTTAGACACACTGGAACTCAATTTTGCCTTGGAAAAGGAAAAGAAAAGCTAACCACTTTTTCTGAAGTCTTTCATATGCTGCAAGTAAAACCAAACTGGATGATGAACATCCAAGGAACGTAGGAGATATTCTCGTTTAGTTGAAAACCGTGGAAAGATGCACAACTGATGTACAGCCTGATTTACGCTGGTCTGTGATACTACCTTGGGAATCTCTTTTGCCTTGCACCAGGCCACTTTCTGAAGAAACCCGACTGAGAGAAATGGGATGGTGAGCATACTGTAGTCCTAGGGGCCACGTATGAACTACATCATCCATCAAGGGCTGTCCATTCTCAGGAATCAAAGCAAAAAAACTGCTACACCTGGTGTATGTCAGGGTTGGAGACAGATCACAGCAGGTATGGCCCCAGCAGCTAAATATCTTGGAAGCCACTGGCTGATTGAGGGAACACTCATGGCAGAAAATTAACCTACTCAGTTTGTCCACTAAAATACCGGACAAAAGGGCAGTGCTCAGAAATGGAAGTGACTGTCTCCTGAACAGAAGCACAAGAACCTCCAAAATGCCTGGCTATCATGATGTGATAAATGGTATCCTGTAGGTCCACCAAGCACATCCAGTTGTCCTTCCCCCAAAGAGGCAATGTGGACTGTACCATGACCATCCAGAATGACATCTGTTTGCCAAACAGATTAAACTTGGATGGCGCAGTGGTACAGCGGTAGCATTGTCGCCTCACAGTAAGAGGTTCTCCAGTTCAATTCTCGGCTGGGGTGCCTTCTGTGTGAACTCTGCATGTTCTCTCTGCATTTGTGTGGGTTTCCTCACATGTTATAAAGACATACATATGGAGCATTTCTCCCTGGGCCTCAGCTGAAAATTGGCTTCATTCCAAGTTGGACTTCCACGGTTAACAAATGTTAAATAAAAAAATAAAATAAATAAACTTAACTCTGTTCCAAAATTGACCTTAACTTCCCATTCTTTTTTGGTATCAAGAAGAACCTTGAGGTGGATCCTCTGCGGCCTGGTGGGCCCTTCTGGATTACTTTTTTTTTCTAGCAGCTTTAATATTTTCTATATACTGTTGCCCTGCTCTGTTGCGATGGAATGTCTGGAAGGGTCTTATTTGTCAATTTTGGAAAAGATGTGAAAGGAATGGAATGATCTCTGGCAACCATTCTCAACATGCAGGAATTGGGTGGTGATGGCCTTCCAGATTTGAGTGTGGAGAAATAAGCCCCCCCCCCCCCAACCTGCCTCCACAGAAGGACAGTCGGGCAACCATTCAGGAGAGTTGAAAAGGTTTGATCAGTGAAAGGACCTCTTAAGCTCTGGTTCTGCAGTCCATGTCAGCCCTAGGGTGACTTTCAGTAATGTTTTGCCCTCTACTCTAATGGACCATGTTGCCAGAAATGTCTGGGGCAAGACTTTGGTACTTCAGAATCAAAAACATTTTCCATCGTTCTGGTGCCAAACAAAGGACCTCTGAAGTCAGGAAAAACAGATTCCAATGACAAACAAGGTATTACTGTCCTATTCTCTGCTGGTTAGTATACTTCTGACCTTGAGTCCAAATAATGTTGACCAATAAAATTGGGCATTCAGGAAGAAAGTACAGTTTTGTACCTACCATAAATGTAGATGTCCGATAGGAATGCATCTGCAGTCCTTACAAATGGGTTGTCCTGTCGTCAGGCAGCCCTTCGGTCGGCCGGATTCCAAAGTCTGGGTCTGGCCTCGGCTGGTGTCGCACTTCTCCCGACGTCATAGCTGCAGTTATTCGGGTATAAAGGCATCAGCCGACGCCATTTTCCTCAGTGTTTCTTGCCCCAGATGCCAGGTGCCCTCTTGGAAGGCTAATTTTGGATAAATTCCAAATAGTAGAGAGCAAACACAAAAAATAAGCATGTATGTACATATATACAAACAAATACACCATAATAGATTCCCCCAGCTAGCTATAAGATGGGCAAATACCCTAGGAGCACCACAGAGGGGAAGGCGGGTGGGTAATCCTGACTGCAGATGCATTCCTATTGGACATCTACATTTATGGTAGGTACAAAACTGTACTATGTCCTTCAAGGATGCATCTGCAGTCCTTACAAATGGGTAGAATACCATAGCCAAACTGGGGGAGGAGGAAAAATAAAGTTATGGTGTAGTTAGGATCCCTTGCAAAACAGTAGTGGCAAAACCTGCTCGGGATCTAGAGTATAAAGGTAAATTATAATGCTTGGCAAAAGTATGCACGGAGCTCCAAGTAGCAGCCTCTAAAATGTCCTTGGTAGCCACTCCTCGTAAGAAGGCTGTGGTAGTGGCTGTAGCCCTTGTAGAGTGAGACCTGATGTTCTCTGGAGTTTTCTTTCCATGGTAGGAGTAACAAAATCTAATGCAATTTCCTATCCACTTGGAGATTGTCTGTTTTGAAATTGCTGTTCCTTCCCTTCCTGTTGCATATGCTACCAGTAGCTGGTCAGTTTTTCTATTGCCCTTGGTCCTGTCCAGGTAGTAGCGTAATTGCCTATGTACATCCAAGGTATGCAGCAGTCTTTCTCCCCTGTTCTGTGGGTTGGGGAAGAATGTAGGTAGGTGGATAGCCTGATTTAAAGAAACTCTGGAGACCACCTTAGGCATAAAGGAAGGATTTGTTCTCATGGACACTCTATCTTGATGGAAGATCAGGAAGGGTTGTACTGCCATTAATGCCTGAAGTTCAGAGACCCTTCTTGCTGAAGTGATTGCCAGCAGGAAGGCAGTCTTCCATGATAAGTATTGTAAATCTGCTGTTGCTGCTGGTTCGAAAGGAGGAAGTGTCAATTTTTCAAGTCCCATGCTGGTAATGGTGGCTTCCTGGGAGGCTTTACATTTTTAATTCCTCTCAGAAACTGCCTGAGCAGAGGATGTGAGAAGACAGGAGGATCCAAGTCGTATTCTGCTGAAATAGCTGATGCATGAATCTTGATGGAGGAGTAGGACAGGCCTGTGTGGAAGAGCTCTGCCAAGTATTCCAGGATGTTGGCTATGTTTGCCAGTGACACATCTTCTCCTTTTGCAGTACTCCAAATGAGATATCTTTTCCATTTTGCTGAATAATTTTTTCTTGTTGAGGGCCTGCGAGCCTCAAGGATAATGTCTTTAACCCTTTGGGATAAATTAGGGTTAATTGGTCTTATGCAATGTTCCAGGCAGTCAGCTGCAGAGTTTTCAGGTTTGGATGCAGATTGATGTAGTTGTTCTGTGTTAACAGCAAGGGAACCAGGGGTAGTGGCCATATTTGTTCCCGAGACATGCTCCTCAGTAATGGGTACCAATGTTGCCTTGGCCAGTCTGGAGCTATCAGAATGATCCTTGGACGGTCCTCTTTGATCTTCAATAGCACCTTGTGCATCAAAGGAAGCGGTGGGAATGCATATGCTGTCAGGTTTTTCCAACTGAAGGATAGGGAGTCCACCTTCCACGCAAGTGGGTGGTACGTCCTTGTGCAGAATTTCTTTAGCTGGTGATTGCGTGGGGATGCAAATAAGTCTATTTCTGGAAGCCCCCATTTTCTTGTAATGGTTTTGAAGATGTCCGGATGCAGCAACCATTCGTGGGCATCCGTGGTAGTCCTGCTTAATATGTCTGCTAGAATGTTTTCTTTTCCTGGTACAAAAACTGCTTTTAACTGGATGTTGTAGCTCAGGGCCACATTCCAGAGGTCCAGTGCCATCCGGCAAAGAGGATACGAATGTGTGCCTCCCTGTTTGTTGATGTACCACATAACTGTGGTGTTGTCTGTCCTTATCATCAATAGACCTTGTTGGAGAAATGGTCTGAATGCCTGAATTGCCAGTTTTACTGCCAGCATTTCCTTTAGATTTATGTGTAGGTGCAGCTGGTCTTGAGTCCATAAGCCTTGTATGCACTTGTCCAGCATGTGTGCCCCCCAACCGAGGTCTGAGGCGTCCGTCGTGATGGTTTGGCTTGGTTGTGTACTGTGGAAGGGCAATCCTGTGTTTGATTGACAAGCCTGAGCCCACCATAGGAATTCTTGCTTCAGGCATGGAATAATTGGAATCTGGGTTTCTAAGCTGTGCTTGTGTTGAGACCATAAATTCCTTAGGTACCACTGTAGTTTTCTCATATGTAGTCTGGCATGAGGAACCAATATTATGGAGGATGCCATGAAGCCCAAGGCTTGCAGTACTTTTCTTGCTGTCAGATGGTTCTGCTTTGTTAATGCCAAGAAGTAGAGAGGTAGCTGCTGCTGTTTTTCTACTGTTAAGAATGCCATTTGCTTTGATGTGTCCAACTCTGCACCCAAAAAGGTTAATCTCTGGGATGGTATCAGTCTTGACTTTTTTATATTGACTGTGTATCCCAGGGCTTGTAGCAAGTAAATGACCCTTTGCAAGTCTTCTGCTATCTTGTTTTTGTTGTCCGCTTGTATCAGGCAGTCGTCCAGGTAGGGGTATATTTGGATTCCCTGAAGCCTGCAATGAGCAATTACTGATGCCAGGCATTTCGTGAACACTCTGGGCGCAGTAGATAAGCCAAAGGGCAATGCTGAGAATTGATAATGCTCTGATCCTGCAAGAAATCTGAGGTATCTTCTGCAAATTGGTCGTATGGGGACGTGCAGGTATGCCTCCTTGAGATCTAGAGTTACCAGCCAAGACTCCTTGCCCAGCATGGGAAGAAGCTGCTGTAGAGTCAGCATTTTGAATTTTGGAACAATGAGGAATGTGTTTAAAGCGGACAGGTCGAGAATAGGTCTCCATTTGCTCTCTTTTCTTGGTACCAGGAAGAGTCTGGAGTAAAATCCTTTTCCTTGCTCCATAGATGGTACCTTTTCCACAGCCCCCATCTTTAATAATTGGGATATTTGTTTTAGAGCTTCTGCCTTTTGATTTGGAGGTAGGTTTGGCATTCCTCTCTTTCCTGGTAGAGTATGGAAGTGAAACCTGTAGCCTTGGTCTATTGTCTGTAAAATCCACTTGTCTCTTGTGATGTAATGCCAGTTTATTGAAAATAAAGCTAGCTTCCCGCCTAAAGGTGCTTCTAGTTGCTCCCTGGTAGGCGGTGCCAGAGCCAAGTCACTGTGATTGTCCTGTAGTTGTGGTGGTGGCTGTGTCCGTGGCTGTACCTCGCTGGTTGTTACTCTGCCACTGGCGTCCCCTGTAGGCACCCCTGGATTGGTTTCTGCCTCTTGAACACCTATTCCTGCCTCTCTGAGCTCTGGATGAGTCTGGAAAGGACCAATTCTTGGAGGGCCAATTCCTGCTAAATAGTGGCGGTTGGACCTGTAAGAAATCTTTTACTGTTTGGACAGATTTTGCCTTCTCTTCCATCTTCTTCAGCACCTGTTGTGCAGGAGAACCAAACAAATTGATCTTATCCATAGGAGCATCTAATAGTTTGGACTTGACATGGTCTGGTAAGGCCTGCTCTTTTAACCATGCATGCCTTCTGATAACTGTGCCAGTCATGGCTGATCTAAAGGAAGCCTCCAGTGCATCATAGCCGCATTTTAAGGAATGGTTACTGACTTGCTGAATGTTATGTACCATTTCCTGAACAGATTTTTTGTCTAATGATTCATCAGAGGACAGTTTTTTGGTTAACTGGTCTAGCATAAATTCTTGATACTGGATCATGTGAAATTGGCAGTTCAAGGCCCTAGCTGAAAGAGTAGCAGAAGTGTAAACTTTTTTACCCCATCTCTCTAAGGATCTGGATTCCCTTTCTGAGGGGAGGGGGTTCTTAGCAGAAGTAGCTGCTACAGCCTTGGGTCCTTGGGAGATAGTCTCGGGATCTGCAAAAGGAGCCTTATACAAATGGTAATGTGTGTCCGGGACCCTGTAGTATCTATCAGGCTTAGCAGGGGCCGGAGGTAGAGAATCAGGAGCAGTACAAGCATCATTAAATGCATCATCTACAACAGAAAGAACTGGAGGAATGGCTAAAGGCCTATGTTGTGGTAAATGCAGGAAGGTTCTAAGCCTTTTTCTGGAGTCTGAAAAATCCTGGCCCTGCCACTGAAATTGCTCCCTCATAGCATGCAAGGTTTCCCCAAAGGAAAATTCCTCAGGCGGAGAGGCAGAAGGGATGGACTCTTCAGCATCAGAGTCTTCATAAGGGGAGAAAGGAGCCTCTGGAGGGTCGGAATCATCTGAATCATCAGAGGAATCATCTGTAGAAAGAGGCT
Organism: Protopterus annectens; assembly: GCF_019279795.1. Classification (NCBI taxonomy): domain Eukaryota; kingdom Metazoa; phylum Chordata; order Ceratodontiformes; family Protopteridae; genus Protopterus; species Protopterus annectens. The sequence continues at coordinate 544,273,162 of NC_056734.1, read as the reverse complement.
GAGGGGGCTCTGCTCTAGGCCTCTTCTCTGGAGGTGGCTGAGAGGCCCTGTCTGGTAGAGGTTGGGATCCCCGGATTAAAGAAATGAGATCCTCTGCTAAACTAAGCATTTGAGAACTAGAGCTGGGCCTGTGAGTGGGGGTCTTAGCAGGCACAGTCTTGGTAGCTTTAGCTGCTTTAGCCCTGGCAAAGGCCTTAATGGACATGGCTGCAGGAGGCCTAGCAGCTCCATGTGCAGGGGTTGAAATATCCAAGGGAATAGTGTCATTTAATTCCTGAGAAACTGCAACAGCAGGTAGGTTTTCCGAAGGCGATTCCACCAGGCTGGAAGAGGCCTCGGTAGAAAGTAAGTTTTCAGCTGAAGGAAGAACCGCTTGCTCGGTTTCAGCCGAAACCGAGACACTCGCGGTTGGCTTAACCGCGGTTTCGGCCGCGACCGCGAAAGTGTCGGTCCTTTTCCTTGCGCTTTTTAGACATTTGCGTAGTCGGAGGATCCGACGGCATAATATAAGCAAAATCGGAGCCGAAAAACTCCTCAGCAAATTCAGACCGACGTCTAAGCGTCCGCCGGTTAAAAGAAGCACAGGCTAGACAAGCTGCTACGTCGTGGTCTGGGCCTAAACAGGGTAAGCAGCAAGAGTGGAAATCTTTATGAGGTATTTGTTTCCCACAAGTTAAACAGTTATTCACTTTTTCTGACATCGGCTGAGGCAAGAAAGAGTCCCCAACGGGGTACTTAGCTTTTTAGAAGTCTTCGTAGTTGTATTCGGTAGTAGTAATCTCTGGTTCTGACCGACCGGCACTTGCGAACAGCTTCTGCTTCGGGCGCCACGCGGCAAGAAAGACTGAGGAAAATGGCGTCGGCTGATGCCTTTATACCCGAATAACTGCAGCTATGACGTCGGGAGAAGTGCGACACCAGCCGAGGCCAGACCCAGACTTTGGAATCCGGCCGACCGAAGGGCTGCCTGACGACAGGACAACCCATTTGTAAGGACTGCAGATGCATCCTTGAAGGACATCATATTAAAACTTTCCATGAAGTGAAAGAGTCACATCCAACATGAAAGCAAACAGCAAGGCCAGTGCCTGCATCTCTAGTAATACCATCCATTGTGTCACACAAGAGATGCATAGATAAAATGGTGACAGTAGTCTGCATGGTCGTCAGGTTGGACTTCGCCATCATGGGACCAGTTAGGGGATTTTGACAGTTCCTTCATCAAATCTCTATGCAGTCTGGTTAAATAAATGGGCCATGTAGTTCACCACTCATATGGCAAATGTCACTGAAGCCTAGACAAGCTTACCAAATCTATCCAGCACACTAGGCTCTCTGTTTGGGAGGGGGGGGGGGGGGTCAGTCAAACTCTCCTCAAAGTTCCTTCTTATTGTCTGCAGCCACCTAGCATTCACTATAGGCCCCTTACACCACTGCACCATAGCTTTTGAGGGGACACTAAAATATTCTTTGGCCTTTGTGGGACTGCCTCAACTACATGCAGTTCCTTCTTGTCTTGAGTAATTCTATGGGCTTGCCAAACAAGACATCTTCCAGAGATCTGGGAGAACCTGCTTCTTTATTAAGATGCGTCTTCTATTAATGATTCCATAGGGGAATCTAAATGCCTCCTTTTGCATTTGTGTTCCTTATCCTCCTCTGTGGGTGGAGATACTGAGGGAGAGTCAGAAACAGCAAAAAAAAAAAAAAACATAACCTGGGATAGCTTGGGGTTGGTTGGTACAGGCTGTCCCAGAATACGATGATGAGGCACTGAAAACCTAGAAACAGTGGAGGTCCACACAGGATTCAAGAAAGAGGGGGCTGAATGGGAGAGGTTCTTCTCAAATACCGAAACAAAGGCCAGATGCAAAGCAAACCCCCCCTGAGATCAGCAAGTCTTCCCCTGAATGCCATCTCTGTAGGATCAGAGATGGAATATATTGCAGAGCTGTCAAGAGCAAACGTTCCAAAAACCTCAGAGTCAATTCTGACCTAGGGGCATGATCTTGAACCCTACACTCCAGGACCCATCCAGTTCCAAAGTGATGGAGTGAGTCAAATAAACTGTAGGAGTAAAAGACACCCAGGTTGTTGGATCCAACAGCGGGGCCATGCAAGGAACACTCCGACCCAAGGTTGCTGGATCTGACAAACATACTGTACAAGGAGTGATAACAATGAGTGTGTGAGGGCAGGGTCTCACCAACTCCATGGCCTTCATAAAGGTTCGCATCATCTAAGCCTACTTCATAGAAACTCCTAGAGGATGGCTCTGACCTAAAAGAAGCTGTCAAGGGCAGCCTGGAAGATCGGTGCCCTGGCATGCCTGGAAGAAAGAGTTGGTGACTGAATCCTGGGAGAAGAGGATTCTGGTGAAAATACTGGATCCAGCAGATTGGGGTCAGCTGAAGATCAGATCTGATTTTGGAGCAGATGGGGAAGCTGTCAAAGCCAAGGAGACTTCAGAGTGCGTCCTTACATGACAGAAGGGTCTGAAGACCCTCTTCTGACTCTCTTCTGATCTATCCTTGGAGAGGTCCTTGTCAAGGACGTCACTTTCCCTGGGTCTGTCCTTTACTTATCAGTATCACTCTTGGAAGAAGAGGACCCAGAAACAGAAGGATCTGAATCTTCTGCTTGGACAGGCCCTTCAGAACCAGTTTGGAGCAATACAACACACACGCACACAACTAAACAAACACACACCTACCCTTACAAGCCCCCCCGCACCCCCCCCCACCAATATATACCAACTCCGAGGTTGCACTACACGCCATAACAGAGACAACCCAGCACCACACATTCCACACACCCCTGCACAAACACACATCACATACAAACACCACCACTCCCAACACTAACACACCCACAAACTGACCTACCTACACTAACCCACACATAAAACGTCCCAACACACTCACAAACACACAATCACTCCCCACAACCCTAAAATAAACACTCACCTAAAGTGCTATCTGTACAGTGGGTTCGACATTGTCGGATTCAGCATTTCCTGGTTTGTGATTTCCGTCCGACTTTATAGGCTCAAGATTCTGAAATTTGATATTTCAGGATTTTGAGCTTACAAAGTGTTTCCATGTGTGTGTGTGTGTGTGTGTGTGTGTGTATATATATATATATATATATATATATATATATATATATATATATACACACACACACACACACACACACACACACACTCACACAAGAAAAAGGAGGGAAACCTTTCCACAAACAAAATCTCCTTCCTCCCTTATGATAGAGTTTGCTGCTCAACATATAACACACACCCGACACAACAAGACCTTACCTCTACTGGCAGCCCAAACATTCCTGAGCCAAAGCATAGCAATGGACAGCTCCTAGGATGTTCATCTTCCATATCCATGGCCAGAATAACATTGACAAGGTTGGGGGAAGGAGGGTGATGGTTGAAGACAAATGAAGTAAAACTACTAAGATGGAACGTTATGGAGAGTACATAACTTCTTTATCAGAAGAAGCGGACTTGATTTGGTCTTCAACCCTGTGGGAAAGAGTCCCCAGCTACTAACACCTGGGTGGCCCTCATGGAAGGATATTCTGGAGCCAAAGGATGTCCTGCTCATGGATATGATGTCCAATTTGTAATGTGAAATGAAGGTATGCGATGAGGACAAAGTAGGTGCAGAACAAATATCCAGTGACACCCTGGCCCAAAAGGCAGCCGAAGTAGCCACAGATCTGGTGGAATGCGCTTTTACTTGACTCGGAGGGGAAATACCCTTGATAGCGTATGCTTGAATAATACATTGGGAAATCCAACGAGCAACTGTCACCTTAGAAATTGGTTTCCCTAAAAATGGTTTTGAGTATGAAAAACTGTTCAGCTTTCATTCTGTGTAAATAGTTTTACAATTGCCTGTACTCATCCAGCAGATGCAATTTATATTCACGCCTATTCTGAAAATTAGCAAAAAAAGGAAGATTGATAGTCTGATTAATATTGGCTTCTGACACTACTTTAGGAAAAAAGGACGGGTTAGTATGTAGAGAAACCCTGTCCTTCTGAAAAATCATGTAAGGAACTTTGCTGGCTAGTGCTTGAAGTTCCTATACACTCCTGGCAGAAGTAATGGCGACCATAAAGGCAGTCTTGCAAGATAGATGCTGCAAATCTACCAAAGCTGCAGGTTCAAAAGGAGGGGAGACTAAAGTTTGAAGCATGAAAGTAAGGTCCCAACGGGGGTGTAGGATCCTTCACCGGGGGTCGTAGAAGAAAAGCACCTTTAAGGAAGGTCTTGCAAAGTTTGGAAGAGGAAAATCCCAGCCAAAGTCTCTAATACTACAGACACAGAAGCAGTAAACGGGTCCAATGCCCGTTGTGAAGCCTATATGGAGAATCGTTTCCACTTGCTACTGTAAATCCTTCTGGTGGAAGATTTGTGAGCTGCCACCAAAATGGTTTTAACAGCAGATGATAAACCGGGAGTCCTAATAATCAGGGGAACTGGAGCGGCCAAGCAGTGAGTTTCAGACTGTCCAGGTCTGGGTGAGGAATTCCTGAGGGATTTGAAATAAGATCCGGAACTGGATCCAAGGTCCATGGTGGAACTACTAGGTGAGACCAAAGAGGGGGAAACCAGACTTAGCAAGGCCAGAATGGGGCGATGAGGATCACAGTGTTCCCCAGTCTGCAAGTTTTCTGAAGAAACTTCGAAATGAAGGGCAGTGCGGGATAGGCATAAAGACGACTGGGAGGCCAAGCAAGAAATCAGTGCGCCTCTGCGAGTTTCCCCCGGAGGGAGGTTCAGAGCGAAGAACTTCCTGCATTTTGCGTTGGAAAGAGATGCGAACAGATCGCAGCAAGGACAACCCCACTTTAGAAAGATCTACTCTGCCACTGAAGGATTAAGAGAACACCCGTAAGGCATCAGGATAGATCTGAGCCTATTCGCTAGAATGCTGGACCGTCCCGGGATGTGCATTGCCACCAGAAAATGGCCAGTGGAAATTGCCCATTCCCACACTCTCATGGGTTTGCGACAAAGGGGGTAAAGATCTGGTTCCTCCTTGTTTGTTGATATACCAGACTACCAAAATGTTGTCTGTCTGAATCGCAATCGTCCCTAGAGGAAGATGGGTATGAAAGGCCTGGAACGCAAGAACAACTGCCCACATCTCCAGGACGCTGATATGCAAACCGGTCTCGGATGAGGACTACATGCCTTGGACTGCCCTTCCTTAGCAATGCCTCCCCCCCAGCTGGGAGGCATCCATGGTCACTGTGGTTTTGGGAAAGGACAGAAGTAAGGGAGTCCCCGACGAGGTCCAGGGAATGAATCCACTACCGAAGCGAGTCCTTGCATACTCGAGAGACACAGACCAGATGAGACAATGGTAAAGCTAATAGAGACCATTGGACTGCTAGTGTCCACTGAAGAATCCGCATGTGAAGTCGAGCTAAGGGTAGAAGGGTTGATCGTGGCCACCATAGAACCTAATCCCCTAAGAACTGCTTCTGCTGTCAGAACTTGGCCTTGGAGGATGTACAAGACATGCAACTTTAGACTGTGTACCCTGTCTGGGGTGAGGAAAACTTTCATTTGGATAGTGTCCAACCCAGCCGTAGTGAAGTCTAGAATCTGAACAGGGGTCAGTGGCGACTTGTTGAGAGTGATGGTGATATGTCCAGTCTTTTCGCTAGTAAGCGGAACTAATCCCTGGTTCAACAAAGTAGATGCTTGGAAGGGGCAGCAAAGAGCCAATAGTCCAAGTAAGGGAAGAAATGAATACCCTGAAGCCTCAGGTGAGCCGCTACTACTGCCATCACCTTGGTGAACCACCCTGGGGGCTGTGGTGAAACCAAAGGGAAAGGCTCTGACCTGATAATGATTGGAGCTTTTCTCCCCGGGCCTCTGCTGAAAAAGGGCCTTTTCGGCTCAGTCAGACACCCCCGGTTAACAAATGTAAAATAAATAAAATAAAAATTGGCTTCCAGCTGGAAGTGGAGAAAGCTCTGAAAGCGCCTGTCCATCTTCATATGATAGTACGCATCCTGGAGGTCAATCGAGCACATCCAATCATTTGCCTACAGGTAGGGCAGGATGGATTGAAGAGTGACCATTCAGAATTTCGACTTGGCTAATGACAGGTATAAGGTGGATAGATCCAAAATGGGTCTTGGATCCCCCGTTTTCTATGGCACTAAAAAGAACCTGGAATAAATGCCTGATCCGGACTGGCCTAGGGGGACAGGTTGGATAACTTGTTTTCTTAGCAGCTTGTCTATCTCTAGAGCTGCTTCCTCCTTTTGCACGGGTGGAACATCTGGGAGGTGATTTGGTGGGAGAGGTAGTTAAGTGAATGGAATGGAATAACCTCTGGATATAATTTGTAACACTCAACAATCTGTTATTACGGACTCCCATGCCGCTGGGTGTAGCGACAGGCGACCCCAGACTGCCTCCAGAAATAAGGAGTCGGGCAGCCTTTCAGGGCTGCAGTGCGGGTTTGTCTGAGAACGGTTCTCGAAACACGAAGATTCTCAGACCCCCTCTGCCTCTAGGGCGGTGTCTATGATAACCCCCTCTGCCGCTGAAGATGATGAGTCCTGAGCGTCCGGGGAAAATGCCTGAGACTTCCGGAACCACATCTTTTTCGTCCCTTGCCGATTCCTAGAAAAGGATCTTTGAGGGGTGGAAAAGCGGATCCTGATGGCAGACCGTGTCTTCCCAGCCTTCTCACTCTGGACCAAGGTCTCTTGAACTGACTTCCCAAACAAGGAAGAACTATCACATGGGGCACTTCCAAATGATGCCTTAAAGGGTTCAGAGAATTGACAAAGTCAGAGCCAAGCCTCAGAGCAACGCCAGAACCGGCCGCCCTGGTGGCTCCCTCCATGGCATGGGAGAGAAGACGCATGGACATATTAGCTACTGCCTTAAGAGTGGCCATCCAATCGAAGAATGTCTTCTTGCACTCTGCCGACGGGTTCCAGGGTCGACTCAGCGATTTAAGTCTCGCTGCAGCCGAATGACGTGTGCCATATAGCTCAGCACTCTGATGGAAAAAGTCGCTGAAGCATACACCCGCTTCCCTAAATGGTCCATCATCCTTGACTCTTGGTCAGGAGGATGGACTATAGAGCTCTCATGTGCAAGCTTTTTCTTCATGACGGCTGCAACCCCTCGGATCTCATACCGAGCCTACGGCTCCGACAGCTCGGATCTAAACCGGTCGGATCCGACACGCTCAAGGCAATGGCCGGCGTTGTGGTACAAGGTACCATCACTGCTGACCCCCCCCCCCGACCCAGAGGGTCCTCGGATCCAAAGGTTCTGAAACCGAAGGTTGGATCAGAGATGGAATGATTGGAGTAAAGGAAGACTGTGAGCTTCCCGCTCCAGAGGGAGAGGGGGCAAGCAAGTCTCCCATCTGGATTTGGGTGTGGATGAACTTCAGCATCATTCTATCCATCTCCACTTCACTAAGGCTTCGGGTTGACCAGGAGGAAGAGGCCACTTAGGACACAAAGTTTTTTACAAGACATGGTATAAAGACTTGGAGGAGAGTGAACAAATGCTTCTTGTTACCCTTGACATAAATTCATTATTTACTGTTAGACCAAATGATTTTGGTGTTGAGAGTTTTTGTTTAGAAGCAGCTTTTCCACAAAAAGTGATGCTGACATGTATGCTTCTTGAACTTATTCTGGAGAATAATATGTTTATTTTTGAAGATGAATTTTATCTGCAGTGGGTTGGGGTAGCAGTTATACCAAATGATTTTGGTTTTGAGAGTTTTTGTTTAGAAGCAACTTTTCCACAATGTGATGCTGACATGTATGCTTCTTGAACTTTAGTGGGCATGGTTTGTGCCAATTCCTGTGCAAATATAGCTTTAGCAAAAGGGAATATGAGGATATTTAGTCTAATAATCCTTTTCTTAACATTAGTTACTACAGACATTTTATCATATATATTTTGATTTTTATGCTGACTGTAAATGTTTAAATGTGATTTATTATGCTAAGTGCCAAGTCTGCACTAGTTTTTACGTCAGAAAAAACAACAAAATGTTGAAAGAGAGAGAGTTCTAGAACATACAGGTGAAATTTGGAATAAGAAGTCCAGGAACGCTTTAGCTAGACATGCCATTGACTTTGGCCACGCACACTGTTTTAAATGTACTGTTTTAGAGATTACAGAACGAACCAGTGGAGGGGGTGACATTAAAAATATTACAGAATATATTGAGCTCAGATGGAACATTGTACTTAAAGCTGATTTGCCTCGTGGTTTGAATGACGCTATCAAACCAGTTTTGTGAGCATGTGGCTTGAGGCACTGACTTTACTGGTTACCTCTTGATGAACGAAGTTTTTATGAATGGAGTTCTATGACTGAGCTCAGGTTACTTAATCTGTAGTAGGAGATATGTGACTTTTTTTTTTTGTGTTTTGGTTAGTCAGTTTATATTTTACATACTGAAGCACTTTCATTGACATTTTATGGTCTGAACAAGTGGCTATCAGCCATGAAAATGCTTACCTTCTTTTATTGGCCTTTATTGTATTTATATTAAAAGTTTTGCATGTTCCAGCCATGGGGGTCGAGTTTGTTTTATGCTTTTTCCTGCCGATATACCAGACACCAGCCATGTCGTTCCATCTTGATAGAGATCACATCCCTGGGGAGAGTCTTGGAAGGCCTGCACTTCTAGCAGAACTACTCTCATCTCCAGGACAATGGTATGGAGACTGGCTTCCATGTGTGAGCAAGAACATTTGGATGGTCTTTTCTTCAAAATGCCCCCCCCCCAAACAGAGAAGCATCCGAAATTACTATGGTCGTGGAGGGTTGTAGAGAAAAGGAGCAACCTTCTAAGACAGCTATCAACATCAACCACCACCTGATGTCAGACCTCTAAACAGGCATCAGACTGACTAGAGCATGAGGAGGTTGCAAAAAGTACAGTTGTGTACACTTACCATAAATGTAGATATCTGAGTGTATTCACTGTTGCAGTCATTACATTTGGGTAATCTGCTGGCAGGTTGCCCTCAGTCGGCCTGAATTCCAAAGTCTTGGATCCTGCTTCGGTTGCTGTCTCCTTTTCCATGACGTCAGGGGTATAAAACATGCATCCGATGCCATTTTCTTTAGTTTTTCTTGCCCTTGATGTCAGGTGCCCCTAAAAAGGTAGCGAAAAAAAAAAAAAAAAAAAAATATATATATATACACACACACGCACACACGCACACACGCACACACGCACACACACACACACACACACACACACACACACACACACACACGCACGCATCAATATAAACTTTGCCTTCGCCTACAAGCAAATATACCACATAGCTTGTAGAAGACAGAGAAGGAAAGATAAACTCCAGAATGACAGGGGGATGGCGGGAGGGTAACCTGGACTGCAACAGTGAATACACTCAAACATCTACATTTATGGTAAGTGTACACAACTGCACTATGTTCTTCATGTTTCACTGTTGCAGTCATTACATTCGGGTAGAATCCCAAAGCTATGGTTGGGGGGCTGGGTTAAACAGCTTTAGGAGCGGTTATAATGCCCTGCAGAACAGTAGTGGCAAAGCCTGCTCTGGATTTAGAGTAAAAAGGCAAATGATAATGCTTTGTAAAGGTGTGAACAGAACTCCAAGTAGCAGCCTCTAGAATGTCTTTGCTTGATACTCCCCTTAGAAAGGCTGCTGAAGTAGCTGCAGCTCTGGTGTAATGAGACCTAGTGCCCTGAGGTAAGTAGCAGAAACGGATGCAGTGGCTTATCCACTTTGAAATTGTCTGCTTTGAAATAGCCTTGCCCTCTGATCCTGCAGCATATGTCACTAGTAATTGCTCAGTTTTTTCTTAGAGCTTTAGTCCTGCTCAAGTAGAATCTTAGCTGTCTGTATACGTCCAATGAATGCAGAATTCTCTCCCCCTTGTTCTGCGGATTTGGATAAAAGGTTGGCAGATGAATTGTTTGGTTAAGAGCCACACTGGAAACCACCTTAGGCATAAAAGTAGGATTTGTCCTCAGAGATACCCTGTCTGGGAAAAATATAATAAAAGGCTCTATAGCCATGAGGGCCTGTAGCTCTAAAACCCTTCTTGCTGAAGTAATAGCTAGTAGCAGAGCTGTTTTCCATGATAAGAAATTTATATCAGCGGTAGCAGCTGGTTCAAATGGAGGCAGGGTGAGCTTTTCTATAATTGAGGTCCCATGCAGGCAATGGTGATCTTCTAGGAGGTCTTAAATTTTTGGCTCCTCTAAGATACTGCTTTACTAAAGGATGAGAAAAGATTGGTGGCTCTGTATTGTAATGAGCCGAAAAGGCAGAGGCATGGATTTTAACTGATGAGAAAGATAGGCTTTTGTCAAGCATCTCAGTTAAGTATTGCAATATCTGACGAATATTTGGTTCTGCTGTATCAGTTCCTTGTGCTTGATTCCAAGCACAGAATCTCTTCCATTTGTCAGCATAAGATTTTCTAGTACTAAGCCTTCTGGCTTCCAAAATGACATCCATCACAGCTTTACTGAGAGGTGTTGTTTGTATGACTACATGATCAGCCATGCTGCCAGGTTCAGAGTCTGTAGTTGATTATGCAGGATCTGATTGTTTTGCTGGGACAGTAGTTGTGGACTTTGAGGCAAGGTCCAAGCTGGGTACTGAGACAAGTTCCTTAGGATTGGGTACCAGTATTGGTGGGGCCAGTCCGGGGCAATTAGTATCATCTTTGGTTTCTCTTGTCTGACTTTTAGGAGGACCTTGGGGACCTTGGGGAGAAGAGGCAGAGGAGGAAAGGCGTAAACTGATAGGTTTTTCCAACTGAAGGAAAGGGCTTCCACTTTATATGCTTGTCTGTGATAAGTCCTTGTGCAGAATCTTTTCAGTTGATAATTTTGAGGAGAGGCAAATAGATCTATGGCTGGGCTCCCCCATTTCTCTGTTATGCTGAAGACTTGTGGATTTAGTTTCCACTCTTGAGGATCCATAAGGTTTCTGCTTAAATCGTCTGCCAGAGTGTTTTGTTTTCCTGGCAGGAATTGAGCCTGAAGATGCAATTGGTAAGTCAAAGCTGTGTTCCACAGTGCCATGGCTAATCTGCAGAGGGGGCATGAGAGTGTAACCCCTTGCTTGTTTATATACCTCATGACTGTGGTGTTGCCTGTCTTTATCAGTAGTTGTCCTGGATGAAGTAAGTCCTTGAAGGCTGTTAGGGCATTTTGAACAGCTAGCATCTCTTTCTGGTTGATATGCAGATGCATTTGTTTTGGTGACCATATGCCCTGAATGCATCTTCCTGCCATGTGGGCCCCCCAGGCATAATCTGATGCATCTGTTGTTATGGTTTGGCTGGCAGGGGGTAGAGTGAATGGCCGTCCCATGTTTTGGTGACATGCCTTTGCCCACCATAGAAACTCCTGTTGCAGGCAGGGAATGAGAGGAATCATTGTTTCCAGACTGTGAGAATGTTGACTCCATAAACTTTTTAGGTACCATTGAAGTTTCCTCATATGCAGTCTTGCAAATGGAATCAGTAGGATGCCATGAAGCCCAGAGCCTGCAGAATTTGTCTTGCAGAAGACTGGGTTTTTGTTGCCATCAGTTTGAAGTAAGTAGTCAGTTGCCTTTGCTTGCCTGGCGTGAGGTAAGCCATCTGGGCAGTTGTATTCAAGTTTGTACCCAGGAATGTTATCTTTTGAGAGGGTACCAGTTGTGACTTCTTTTCGTTTATTGTGCACCCTAGGCATGTTAGAACCCTTTTCCACAAACGCCAGGTGTCAAAGAAGACTGTCCTTGTTCTCTGCTTGAATGACACAGTCGTCCAAGTAAGGATAAATTTGTATATTTCTTTGTCTGCACAATGCAATTACTGGTGCCAGGCACTCTGTAAAGACCCTGGGCGCAGTAGATAAGCCAAAGGGCAGTGCAGAGAATTGGTAATGCATTAAGCCAGCCTTGAATCGGAGGTATCTTCTGCACGATTGTCTTATTGGGACATGCAGGTATCCCTCTTTTAGGTCTAAAGTCACCAGCCAAGCATTCTTGCCCAGCATGGGCAGAAGCTGCTGCAAAGTCAGCATTTTGAATTTTGGAATGTTCAGGTATGTGTTCAAAATCGATAAATCCAATATTGGCCGCCAGGCCGTGTCCTTTCTGGGTACCAAGAACAGTCGAGTAAAAACCTTGTCCTTTTTCCTGTTCTGGTACTGTCTGAATGGCCCCCATATCCATGAGAGACGTAACCTGTTTCTGTGCCTCTGCCCATTGATTTTTTGGCAGATCTGGCCAACCATTTGCCATTGGCAGAGTGTGGAAATGGAATCTGTATATCTGTGATACGATGTTTAGTACCCACTTGTCCTGGGTTATTAACTGCCAATTCTGAGCAAAAAATGCTAATTTTCCCCCTATGGGTGCTGCCAAAAGATAAGTGCTTGGTGTAGGCAGGGGGAAGTCATTGGGATTGCTTTCTGTAGGTTTGCGCTTTATCTCCTCCAGATTTGGAGGTGGAAGCGCTCCATTGCTTTGACCTGTATGAATATTGCTCCTGGTATCTGGAACCCTTAGGGCGTCTGGATTTGCCTCTTTGAGCTCTGTCTGACACAGGAAAGGACCAATATTTTGGTAGGCCAGTGTCTACTGAATCTTGGTGGCTGCACTTGTAAGAAGTCTTTAACAGTTTGCATAGACTTAGCTTTGTCTTCCATTTTCTTTAAAAACTTTTCTGCCTTAATACCAAACAGAGAATCATGTTGTAAAGGTGCATCTAGCAATTTAGCTTTAACATGATCAGGTACATTTTGTTCCTTTAACCAGGCATGCCTCCTAATCACAAATCCAGTAACTGCGGCCCTGCAGGAGGCCTCTAAGGAAACAAAACCACATTGCAAAGTATGCTTTCCAACTTGTTCAGCTGCATGCAATAATTCCTGCAATTCTTTATTTTCTGCACATTCTGAAATCAACATCATTTTCTGTTTCAGCAATCCCATAACATGCTGTTGGTACTTTAAGCATATGAAATTGACAGTTTAAGGCCCTGACTGCCAAGGTTGCAAATGTATAAACCTTTTTTCCCCATCTGTCCAGTGCCCTTGAATCTCTGTCAGAGGTGGTAGGATTTTTTGCTGCTGAGGCCTTAACTCCCTTTGGACCCTGTGAAATAGTTTCAGGATCAGCAGCAAGGTTTCTAAATAAAAATTTATGTGAGTCAGGGACCCTGTAATATCTGTCAGGCTTACTGGGAGCTGGAGGTAGGGAGTCAGGGGACAAGCTTGACTCAAAAAACACATCATCCACAATGTGTAAAACAGGGGGAATGGCTAAAGGCCTGTGCTGAGGGAAAAGAAGGAAACCCCCTGAGCCTCTTTTTTGATTCTGAGAAGTCTTGACTCTCCCAGTGAAAATGCTCCCTCAAAGTATGCAAGGTTTCGACAAATGAATATTCCTCAGGAGGAGATGCAGATGGAATAGACTCCTCCGCATCAGAATCCTCATAGGGAGGTATAGATAATTCCTGATCGGAAGGGGAATCAGAAGAAATAGAAACCTCATCTGAAGATTCATAATCAGTGTCTTGCCTAGGCCTCTTATCAGGAGGGGGATGGGTACCCCTGATCAAGGTAACAAGGTCTTCAGCCATTTTGATCATCTGTTTTTTAGGCATAGAGGCCTGTGCATGTGGCTCATGTGTCGTTTTTTTTAGTTTTAGAAGTTGCTTTTGTCTTGCAGCTGTCGTCAGTTTGACATACAAATGTTGAGGTCTGAATATACCCTCAGAAGCCGGTGCCTGCTCAGCAGCTCCGGACCCATCCGAGGGGGATACATCCTTCGGTCCAATACCTTGAGTATCTTGCCGCATGCCGGACTCCACATGGGTGTCAGTAGAGGCCTGTGACTCGAAGGTAGCGGGTATCAAGGGCTGCGAAAGCACCTCACCGAGTACTGGTGAACCGGCGACTGGCTTAGGAGAAGCTCAGTCATCTGTTTTGGATCTTGACTGCCTTTCTCTGTCCTTTTCTTTGCGTTTTTTATGTACTCCGGTTGTCGGATTGCTATCCGACAACATTTCTAAGTAGTGAAATCTGTTTCCAAAATACTCTGATGCAATAATATACCACCGCTTAATAGTGCATTGGTTAAATCTAGCACAAAACAGACAGCCAGGCACATTGTGATCAGGGCCTAGGCAAGGAATACAATATAAATGGAAATCCTTATGAGGTATTTGCTTCTCACAAGTAATACAATTAACTTTTTCTGACATCTGTAAAAACAAGAAAAACGTTTCCCCAACGAGGTACTTAGCTTTAGTGAAGACTTTGGTTCTGAAACTCAAACTGGAATATTTCAGTAGTCGGCCGACTGGCACTTGTGAAATGCTTCTGCTTCGGGCACCATGCAGCAAGGACTAAAGAAAATGGCGTCGGCTGCATGTTTTATACCCTTGACGTCATGGAAGAGGAGACCGCAACCGACACAGGACCCAAGACTTTGGAATTCAGGCCGACTGAGGGCAACCTGCCAGCAGATTATCCAAATGTAATGACTGCAACAGTGAAACACGAAGAACATCCTGGGATCACTGTACAGAAAGGGTCTACTGAAGAACTCTCATGTGGTATTCTGGCTAGTGGAACCACTGTTATTGTCAAAGCCATCAGCCCTATTAGTCAGAGAATAAGTCTTGTGGGGAGGGGGGGCTTGAAAGGCTAACTGATGGAGAGATATAATCCTGGACTCTGAGAGGCTGGCTATTTGACTTGCTTGTACTTAAGTGGCTTCTGATGAATTCTATCTGTTCTGTGAGTGTCAGGTGGCTCTTCTGCTTGATTGACTGTGTGCGACTCCGATTTCTGAAGAAGGTGCAGCAAGAAGTCCTGTTGTTGGATGAGTAGATGCCTGGCTGGGGTGGTGAGGAGTCAATAGTTTAAATATGGGAACATCCAGAACCCTAGCAATCTAAGATAAGCTGTAACCACTGCCATGTTTTTAGTGAGTACCCAGGAGTGTGTGGCGAGACCAAAGGGCAGTGCCCTGAATTAGAAGTGACAGGCTCCCAGCAAGAAACAGAGAAATCTCCTGGATTAACTTGCTATCACGACATGGTAGTAGGCATCCTGGAGATCTATAGCCCACATCCAATGGTCCTTCCTTAGAAGAAGCACAATGGACAGAACTGTGACCATCAAGGACTTTGTTTTAAAAAAACTGACTGAGATGACTGAGGTCCAAAATTGGGGATTTTTGGAACTAAAAAGAACCCGTAATAGATTCTGGATTCTAACTGGTCTGGGGGGACCTGCTGGATGTCTCTTTTTCCAACACCTTTAAGACTTCTCCTGTTGTGGATTCCATCTAATTGGGTGGAAACGTGGTAGCCTTTTCTTTACAGGGGAGGGGAAACAAACGGAATTATGCAGCTTCTGGTTATTATCCTCAAAACTGAAGTATCTAGGGTGACGGCCTGCCAGGTTTGAGGGTGCAAGGATAAGTGCCTCAACAGTGTGGCAGTCAGGCAATTCTTCAGGAGCACTAGAAGAATTTCTCGGAAAAGGGACTGCAAAATCCCTGATTCTGCAGCTTGCCTCTGCCCCTAGGGTGACATCCCTTGAAACTGCTCCCCTTCTACCATGGGAGAACCTGTCTGGAGTGTCCCGGTTGAATCCTTGACATTTCCTGAACCACATCTTATCACCTCCCTCGGATTCCTGGAAAAGGTTCGCTGAGGGGTAGAGAAGAAGATTCTAATGGCAGAAAGCGATCCTGCCTTGCTCTTGGTGAGAGTTTCCTTTCCATAATCTTTAGTCTGAAATGTGTGGAGCCATCAAAGGGAACATTAAGGAAGGATGTTTTGAAGTCTTCCACAAAGTCACACAACTATATCCAGGCATGCTGGCAGATGGTCATGCAGGTTCCTGTTGCTCTCGCCGGACTATCAGCTGCATTAGAAAGCAGACATATGGATACTTTGGAGATTGTAAGGCATACAACTGGGACTCCACTGTTTTTTGGATGTCCATCAGTAGGTTGTCTGACAGGGACTTGTTGAGCTCCTTAGTCAAGTCCCTCTGGAAATGCGTCATATGGGACAGCTTAGTGCTCTGCGTACAAAAGTTACTGACACACATGCCCATTTACCAAACTTGTCCATCACTCTTAATTCACTGTTACGTACTCCCCTAAGACCGTTCCTTTTTGGCAGCTGTTGGCACACCCATGGCATCCACCAGGAGTCCCTTGTTCCAGTGTGCTCTGTCCTTAGGTGCAACCAAGATTTTATCTAGCTTCTTAGGAAATGAATCAGCCACATCAGGATCCTCTCAAGTCAATGAGCTACCAGGTCTATAAGTGCATCAGCAACAGGTACCACCTGGAAGGTTGAAGAGCCAGCTCCAAACACCTCGAAGAAAACAGGCTCCTCAAGAGAGGGTGCATATCTGGACCAACCACCTCACTGTTTCACCAATTCCAAAATGTCACCAAAAGTGAAGTCCTCTAGAAGGGATCTTGGTGATCCATCTCTCTAAGTCTGTGTCTTCAGTAACTGATTCTAGGGATGAATCTAAAAATACCCTCTTAAAAGTCTGTCTTCTTGATCCTTGTCTTCGTTGGACATCTGGAGACTGGTCAGAATCAGACTGGGAGTGCATCTGGCAAGTAGCCCCAAGTCTGAATGAAGGTGAATGTTCCTACTGACCTGGACATGCAGAGTCAGATGCCCTGTCCAAAAGAGGGCAGGATGGAGCCAAGCATGTGGAAGACATCTCTTCTCTTGGCCTAGAGCAAAATCCTTTTTGAAAGCCTTGAATGCCAAAGTGGAGACTGGGGCTGAAGAGACTCCCATACCACTGGATGCAAGAACAGCCTCCCTCAAACCACCCCAAATCTGAAGTCGACAATGAAGCTGAGCTACTGAGGGCTGAGATACCAAGGGAAAAAATGGTTCCGGAAGTTCTGGTATAGAATCCACACCTCAAGCCTCAGCACCAGTGCTTCGGCTCTGAGACTCATCTCGATCTGAAGGCATCGGAGTCAAGTGAGTAAGAGAAACTTGTCAAACTCGACATGACTGTCTGCTCAAATGTGGGTGCCCTGAGGAATCACAAATCTATGGGCACTGGATCCAAAGGACTGACCAGAACAAGAGAATTCAATGAAGGGGTTGTTGGAGCTGTTCTTGGAACGTCCTCTGTGTGTGGTGCCAGGACAAACCGTAGTTGACTTTGCATCCAAAGAAATCCCATCATCATCCTGTCGACATCTGCCTTAGTAAAGCTCCTCAGTGATGAAGTGGTCCTGGAAGAAGCCACTGAAGGTGGCCCTGACGAGTGCTTCTCCTGCAGGAATGGTGAATGGAGTCAAGGACTCTTCAGCTCTGGTGAGAAATGAGGAAAGCAGTGGAGGTGATCAGATCCAAGAAATCAAATTCATTTCTCGAGGAATTTTCAGTGGCAGACCCATGGATTCCAATGAGATTAGAGACCATTTCTGATCTTATCTAACATCTTTTTGGATGCTCTGTCTTGCTCCCTTTCCTTTATGCTTCTCCTCGTCTTTTGGTTTAAGTTTTCCCCACATTTTAACTGGGGACAGAGGAGTAGTAGCAGTGGAAGATGAAGCCGGGTAGAAACTCCTGTCTGTTGTGGGATCAGACCTTTTAAACCTAACTTGTCCCCAAGACTCAGAAGGGCCCTGGTACCAAAAGGGGAACATACCTCGCATATGACTTCAAAATGAGCTGCCCCCAGGCAACAGACACACAGGAAGTGCAGGTCTTGCAGAGAAACAGTATAGCCGCAGGCTGTACACGTTTTGAATCCTTGAACTTTGCCCTCTATTGAAAGGTGTGGGATACACCAAAGCAGGAGACAGTCTTGTCAGGAAAAAAAAAGTTGCCATAATGGTTAGTGTGTTTACCTCACAGACACAGGGGTCATGGTTTGATTCTCCTCTATGACAGAAATTGCTGAGACTTAAAATGGCCCACAAGGGCAGATAGCCTGGTACTTGCCTATGAACTGTACACTAGCCAACTATATAATAAGAATATATGTATATAGCACCAAGTAAATGCGCTTTTAAGACAGAAAAAAATTATAGTGCTACAGGAAAAATTTATTACATATATATATATTTATATATATATATATATATATATATATATATATATATATATATATATATATATATATATATATATATATATATATATATATATATATATATATATATATATATATATATATATATATATATATATATATATAAGGTGGTGCAGCGGTTAGTGTTGCCATAGCAACAGGTTCTCCGGTTCGATCCTCAGCTATATAATTTTTTTTTTTTCTTAAATGTTTTATACAGATATGAAGAAGGGAAGTTGAAAGAGGAAAGAAAACTCCCAAAAATGGCACGGAGAGAAAAAAAACTAACAATTTAGCTGCAAATTATTTGACAGAGCCCTCAAAAACACTTCCTTCTTGATCAGGTGGAAAACTAGACCAGAGAAATTTAGAGGAAGAGAGGGACTGCGAGTAGGGTAGGAGTCAGAGCCCCGAATACACAGCTTCTACAAGGCACAGAGGTCGGATAAGATAACCTAAAGGTTGAATCGCTCTAAAAAAACATCATCAGATCACACTATTCAGGGACAAAGTCTCAGAGGACAAATACCCAATGCATATAAGCTGCTACTTTTACTTAAAAAAACACTAAAAAGTACAGTTTTGTACCTACCATAAATGTAGATGTTCGAGGATCCACATTGCTGCAGTCCTAACTATTGGGTAGTCCGCTGTCCAGTCGGCCCGAATACCAAAGTATATGGCTGACGTCGGTCAGGGCGCATTAGACTGACGTCAGTACGTCAGGGTACTAATGCGCATGACCGACGTCATATCCTCAGTCTTTTCTTGCCCCAGATGTCAGAAGACCCTGAAAAGATAAGGCCAAAAACAAAAACTCCCAAAATACCTGCACCAAAAAATATATATATATACAATATATACACAATTAGCAGAATATAACCTCACCTACACAACCACCCCTAAACACAGAGGGGAAGGAGGGAGGGTAAATTGGACTGCAGCAATGTGGATCCTCGAACATCTACATTTATGGTAGGTACAAAACTGTACTATGTTCTTCATTCCACATTGCTGCAGTCCTAACTATTGGGTAGAATCCCAAAGCAGAGGTAAGGGAGGCTGGCAAATCATAAGGAAGCAGGAACTGACAACATGCCTTGCAAAATAGCTGTGGCAAAACCAGCCCTAGACTTAGAGTAGACAGGAAGGTGATAATGCTTAGAGAAAGTATGCACTGAACTCCAAGTAGCTGCCTCCAAAATATCCTTAGTTGCCACCCCTTAGAAATGCTGTGGAAGTGGCAGTAGCCCTAGTGGAATGAGGCCTAATCCCAGCTGGAATCTCCTTGCCATGATGGGAATAACAAAATGTAATGCAACACCCAATCCACCTAGAAATAGTTTGTTTTGACACAGGCTTGCCCTTTGAACTCAAAGCAAAAGAAACAAACAACTGCTGAGACTGCCTAAAATCCTTAGTCCTGCTCAAATAATAACGCAATAGCCTGTGTACATCTAAAGTGTGCAAAATCTTTTCCCCTTTATTTTGGGGATCTGCATAAAAGGTAGGCAAATGAATAGTTTGGTTTAAAGCCACACTAGAAACCACCTTAGGCATAAAGGAAGGATTAGTACGTAAAGATACCCTATCCTTATGAAAAATCAAAAAGGCTCCACTGCCATAAGGGCCTGCAACTCAGAAACCCTTCTTGCAGAAGTAATGGCCAACAGAAAAGCAGTCTTCCATGACAAGTATTTCAATTCAGCAGTAGCCGAGGCTCAAAAGGTTGTAGAGTAAGTTTCTCCAACACAAAATTGAGATCCCAAGCAGGAGTAGGAGCTCTACGTGGGGGTCTTATATTCTTTGCCCCTCTAAGAAATTGCTTGAACAAAGGATGCGAAAACAATGGTGGGTCACAATCATAGTGAGCTGAAATTGCTGCAGCATGAATCTTAATGGAAGAGAAAGACAAACCTTTGTCCAGTAACTCAGTAAGATATTGAAGAGCCACACTCAAATTTGGCTCAGTAATCTCCAAATTGTTTGCTGCACTCCAAAACAAAAATCTCTTCCATTTTTCTGCGTACACTTTCCTTGTACTAGGTCTTCTGGCTTCCATAATCACATTTAAAACTTGTTGAGGAAGCTGAGACCTGCTGTCTTTCAAAATAGAATATGCCAGGCTGTTAGATGTAGAGAGTGAAGCTTGACATTGAGCAGATGACCGTCCCTCTGAGACAACAGGTGTGGAATCAAGGGTAAAGGCCATGGAGGCTTCCTTACCAGACTCCTCAGTAATGGGTACCAGTGCTGCCGAGGCCAATCTGGAGCTATTAAAATCATCCTTGGCTTGTCTTGTCTGACCTTTAGAAGCACCTTTGGAAGAAGAGGCAGAGGTGGAAAGGCATACACATGAAGATTTTTCCAACTGAAAGAAAGAGCATCCACTTTCCAAGCTGTGTGATGAAATCCTTCGTGCAAAACTTTGGCAGCTGGTGGTTTAGTGGAGAAGCGAACAGATCTATGTCTGGAGTTCCCCATGACACTGTCAATTTTGAAATACATGAAGATCCAGTTTCCACCGTGGGGATCCATGATTTGTCTGCTTAATACATCTGCTAAGGAGTTCTGTGCTCCGGCAGAAACCTTGCCTGAAGAGTTAGTTGCAGAGTGAGCGCAGTCTCCCATAAAATCATTGCTTGTCTGCACAATGGGTAAGAATGTGTTCCCCCTTGTTTGTTGATGTACCACATGACAGTTGTGTTGTCTGTTAGAATCAACACCTGCCCTGGAAGAAGTAACTCTTTGAAAGCAAGTAATGCAAACTGAACTGCTAACATCTCTTTCATGTTGATATGTAGATGCTGTAGTCTGGCAGGCCACTTGTCTTGTATCCACTTTCCATTTAGATGAGCTCCCCAAGCAACATCTGAGGCACCTGTCGTTAGAATCTGACTTGCCTCTGGCCGGGTCACAGAGAGTCCCTTGTTTAGGTGACATTCCTGAGCCCACCACAAAAATTCCTTTTGAATGCAAGGTATTATTTGAATGACAGTGTCCAAATCCTGGCAGTGCTGTGTCCACAGATTTTTGAGATAACATTGTAGCTTCCTCATATGCAGTTTGGCATTGGGAAGCACCAGAATACAAGATGCCATGAACCCTAAGGCTTGAAGGACTGTCCTTGCAGTCAGCCCGGACTGAAGAGATAGATGATGGAAGTAACTGGAAAGATTCTTTTGTTTGTCCGGGGTTAAAAAGGCCATCTGGGCTGCTGTATTCAGTCTCACACCCAGAAAGCATATGTCTTGAGAGGGTACTAGACTGGACTTTATTTCGTTCACAGAATACCCTAGGCATCTTAGCACTGCTATGACATATTCCAGATGCTGTAGAAGATCTTCTTTTTCTTGAGCCAGAATCAGGCAGTCGTCCAAGTAAGGATAGATTTGGATTCCTTTTAGCCTGAAGTAAGCTATCACTGGAGCCAGAACCTTTGTGAATACTCTGGGCAGTAGATAAGCCAAAGGGCAATGCAGAGAACTGATAATGAGAATTTCCAGCTCGAAAACGCAGATACTTCCTGCAACTTAGTCTGATTGGCACATGAAGGTAAGCTTCCTTGAGATCTAAAGTTACCATCCAGTGATCTTTGCCCAGCAGAGGTAAAAGCTGTTGTAACGCCAGCATTTTGAACTTGGGAATGTCCAGATAAGTGTTGAGGATAGATAAATCCAGAATTGGTCTCCACGTGTTCCCCTTCTTTGGTACTAGGAACAGGCGAGAATAAAATCCTAGGCCCCTTTCCGGCACAGGAACTGACTGAATGGCCCCTATTTGGAGCAACAGAGAAATTTGCTTGTGAGCCTCTGTCCTTTGAAGAGGAGGAATGTCTGGCATGCCTTTGAAAGGAGGCAAGGTATGGAAATAAAACCTGTAACCGTGGTGAATAATATCCAGAACCCATCTGTCTTGGGTAATTAAATCCCAATTTTCTTTGAAAAGAGACAGCCTTCCTCCCAAAGGTGCTGCCAGGCGAGAATGTACTGGCAGCTGAAAAGGTAGGTCATTGGGTCTGCTTACGAAAGGACTGACCCCTGCCCTCACCAGAAGTCTGAGCAGGGGAACTCCTGTCCTAGGCCTAAAAGAACCCTGAGCTCTGCCCCTACCACGTCTAGACCTACCCCTAGACTGGGAATCATAAGCAGGATAAGTCCATCCCTTAGTAGGCCAATTTCTACTAAACTTGGAGGCTGCACCTGCAAAAATCTTTAACAGTTTGCATAGACTTAGCCTTGTCCTCCATTTTCTTCAAAACTGCTTCCACAGGCGAACCAAACAACACATCAGACTGTAAAGGAGCATCCAAAATCCTTGTCTTAACATGCTCAGCTAAATTCTGATCTCTCAGCCAGGCGTGCCTACGAAGAACAGAACCAGTGGCAGCCACCCTGGAGGAGGCCTGCACAGCATCAAAACCACACTGCAAGGAATGTTTACCTACCTGTTCAGACACATGAACTAAATCCTGCAACTCTTTACACTCAATACCTTCAGCCAGAGCATCCACCTTAGATTTCAACTGTGAAAGAAGATAATTCTGATATTTTAACATGTGAAACTGACAATTAAACGCCCTCATGGCTAAAGTGGAAGAAGTATACACTTTCTTTCCCCATCTATCCAAAGCCCTTGCCTCTTTATCAGGAGGGACAGGATTTTTAACAACTGAGGCCTTCACACCTTTAGGCCCCTGAGAGACAGTTGCTGGGTCTGCCCTAGGACTCTTAAAAAGATACTTATGAGCTTCAGGCACCCTATAATACCTATCCGGTTTAACTGGGGCAGGAGGCAAAGAATCAGGATTCAGGGAAGCCTCTGCAAACACATCTTCCACCACATTCAAAACAGGAGGTATAGCTAAAGGCCTATGCTGGGGTAAAACAAGAATTCCCTAAGCCTTTTCCTGGAATCAGAGAAATCTTGACCTTCCCATTTAAAATGCTCCCTCATGGAATGCAGAGTCTCTGAAAATGAAAAATCCTCAGGAGGAGAAGCAGAAGGAGTAGAATCATCCACATCAGAATCAGAATAAGGAGGGTACTCCTGCAAGTCTTCAGCCGAAGACTCAAGCCTCCGAGCATTGCTCAAAACTCTCAAACTCAGGTTCCACCCTAGGCCTCTTATCAGGAGGGGGCATAGAACCCCTAATCATAGTAATCAAATCCTCTGCCATTTTAAGCATATGTTTCTTAGGCAAAGATCCTGAAGTACTAGGAGAAACCCCACAGAAGCTAAACTTGGCCTGCCCCTCAAAGAAGCCTTGGAAACTGAAGGAGAGGCTCTAACCACCTTAGGAAGAGAGGGAAGAACAGCCACCTGAGAAGCCCCTCAGCCTGGCCTACTTCCTGAGAGGATACATCCTGTAACAGTAAAGTCTCTTCCTGAGACTCCAAAGAGACACCTGGCAAAACCTCCGGCTCCACTGAGCCTTCCAAAGAACCGACGTCTGGGACTGTCGGTTCCTCCACCCTAGGCTTTGCTGCTTTATCTTTGCTTTTAGCGAAGCCGCGCCGGAGCATCCGACGGCATTTTATAATTACAACGCTTCCCAAACACTAACCTGGCACAGTCTAACCTTCTCTTAATAGTGCGTTTGTTAAATCTAGCACAAGAGCGCATCCAACAACGCCGTGCTCAGGCCCTAAACAAGGTATACACAAAGTATGGTAATCCCTATGAGGTATTTGTTTCCCACAAGAAATACAGTTATTCACTTTTTCTGACATCCGGTTAAATACTGAGGCAAGAAAAACAAAATATTCCCAACGGGTACTTAGCCAACTTTGATTCGGTCTGAAACTCTGACTTCAGAAACTTTCAGAACGCCAACCTGCACTCGCAAAATTGCTTCTGCATCGGACCATGCGGCAAAAAAGACTGAGGATATGACGTCGGTCATGCGCATTAGTACCCTGACGTACTGACGTCAGTCTAATGCGCCCTGACCGACGTCAGCCATATACTTTGGTATTCGGGCCGACTGGACAGCGGACTACCCAATAGTTAGGACTGCAGCAATGTGGAATGAAGAACATCTTATTTTTTTTAACTACAGAAAAGGTACCCGAAGGGATATGAGAGAACAGGCAAAACAAATTTGGAAATTTGGATAACATGTATTAACAAGAGTCACTTATCTGAGAAAAAAGAATTGAGCCCTAGAGAATGTGACCATCATTTATCACAGCAAATGAGATCTGAAGGAAGTCTGGGGGAACAAATCTCAGAAACAGATCTAAATAAAGATCCATTTTTTTTCCTGTAGGAGAAAAGCTCTTTGAACTGTGGTGTGTAGTTGAAATTCCAGGAACACAATCTTGTTTGAATAAGTCAAGAAAGACTTTTGAATGCTCTCTTGGAATCCCAGCTTGTTTAAGAGGTCTCTCTTTCGCCTGCTGATGTACCACATCACTGTGGTATTGTGTTTGTAACCACTTGAAGAGGTCTTATGAAAAACCCCATTACTGAGATGTGAAAAGATCGCGGGTGGTGATGCTGGGACGAAAGAGATTTCAGACACCACTGTATTTTTCTAATGTGGAGTCTTGCCAGAGGTATCATGAGAATCATAGATGCCATTAGACCCAAAATCTTGAGGTATTTCCTCACGATGACTGAACTCTGAGTGAAAAACAATTAGAAACAGATCTAAATAAAGATCTGTTTTTCCTTGAGGAAG
The DNA here is from genome assembly GCF_019279795.1 of Protopterus annectens. Classification (NCBI taxonomy): domain Eukaryota; kingdom Metazoa; phylum Chordata; order Ceratodontiformes; family Protopteridae; genus Protopterus; species Protopterus annectens. The sequence goes on along the minus strand of NC_056734.1, from coordinate 544,248,312 downwards.
AAAAGCTCTTTGAACTGAGGTGACTAGCTGATATCAAAGGAACACAATCCTGTGTTAGGGAGTTAAGAAAGACTACTTCTGAATGTTCTCTTGGAATTCCAGCTTGTGCAAAAGTTCTCTCACCCGAGAGAGGGAGAGATTCCTGACATTTTGAAAAAGACTACGCAAAACTAAGAAAGCTATCTAAATATGGAAAAACATGGATACTCTGTGGCCTGTAATGAGCTAGAGCAAGACACTTTTTGAGCGCTTGTTGTACAGTGGATAGTCCAAAGAGTAAGGCAGGGAAAGAACAGTTGTGTATAACCTTACCATATAACCATAGATGTCCTCTTCCATGCTGCAGTATTCACAACCTTTGGGTTATCCTCTGCTTAGCTACCTTAACGTCCAGCCAGTATACAAAAGCTTTCGTCACTGCAAGGTACGTGGGATGTCTCACATTGGCCATAGGGTGCGTGGGCCATAAAATTGACGTCTGCACATACCTTTCCTCAGAACTGAATGCCCCAGTCAGGCCCAGTCTCAGGATAGCTGCACAAGTCCTGTGTCATCCAACAAGACATATATATATATATCTATATATATATATATCTATATATATATCTATATATATATATATATATATCTATATATATATATATCTATATATCTATATATATATATCTATATATATATATATATATATATATATATATATATTATATATCTATATATATATCTATATCTATATATGTGTATATATATATATATATATATATATATATATATATATATACATACATACACACACACACACTGCAACATAGAACAGAAGAACATCTATGGCTAAGGTAAGATTTTACACAACTATTTTATGTCCTTCTATTCCCATGTTGCAATATTCACAACCTTTGGGTGAGTGCCAAAGCTCAAAGGGAAGAAGAGGAGGGTGATATGTAACTGTTTTCCAAGAATCCATGCAGGACTACCTTAGCAAACCTTGCACTGGACCTGGAAATATAGTGCAGCTTGTAATGTTTGGTGAAGGTATGGACAGTTGTCCAGGTAGCTGCCTCTATAATGGAAGCATCGTCCAGTCCTTTGAAGAAGTGGGCTTTAACTTTTGAGGTTAGAGGTTTGCCATGGTAGGTGTGACAAAAGGATATGGCCCTGGAAATCCAGGCAGAAATAGTCCGTTTTGTCACCGACTTTCCCAGAGCACTGGGATGAAAGGAGACAAACAACTGCTCTGATATCCTAAGGGACTTGGTCTCGTCAAGAGAATCTTAGCTGTCTATGAACATCAAGGGAATGCAAGACACTCTCACTGTCATTCTGGGGATGTGGAAAAAAGGTAGGGAGGTGAATACATTGGTTCAGGGACAGCTTACTGACCACCTTAGGCATGAAGGACGGATTGGTGCTTAGGGGCTACCCAATCATTGTGGAAGATTAGAAAAGGTGGGGTGGCCATGAGGGCCTGGAGCTCTGACACTCTCCTGGCTGATGTCAGGGCCACCAAATGCAGTTTTTCAAGTGCAGTATTTTAGACAGGCTTTTAATGCTGGTTCAAAAGGAGTGACAGTGAGCTTCTCTAAAATGTAGTTCAGGTTCCATGGGGTGGAACTGGCTTTCTGGGGGGCCTGAGGTGCAGTACTCCCTTAAGGAATAACATCACTGGATGTCAGGACACAAGAGGAGGGTCAAGAGGCAGAAAAGAGCCAAAATAGCAGCTAGGTGTGCCTTAACAGAAGAATATGCCAGCCCTGCTTGCAACAATTCACACAGGTAGGACAGCACTAAAGGGACCTCTCTTTGAAATGGGTCTAGCTGTCTTTGAAGACACCAGATGGAGAATCTTTTCCATTTGGACAAATAAGATGTCCTAGTATTCGGTTTCCTGGCCTCCTGCAGGACATTAAGCATGTCCTCAGTGTAAAGGTGTCTGAAAGGGATCAAAACTCTATCACCCACAGGGTTACGTTCAGGGACTCCAAGTGGGAATGGATTAGGGATCCCTTGTCCTGTGTGAGAAGGTTCACTCTGTGAGGTAACTTTTGATGATTACCTCTGGCTAAATGCAGACGGAGGGGGAACCAATGCTGTCTTGACAAAAAGGGAGCCAATAACAAGATTTTAGGTTTGTCCTGCTGAATTTTCAACAGGACTTTTTGATGAATGGGAAGGGGGGTGCATAGAGAAACATCCCCTTCCATGAGACAGAAAAAGCATCTGTTGCCTTCGCTGGGGGGCTGGGTGCCCTGGTACAAAAGAGTGGAAGTTGTCTGTTTAGAGGGGAGGCAAATAGATCTATTTGTGGTGTACCCCACTCATGGACTATGTCCAGGAACTCATCCCTGTGTAGCATCCATTTGTGGGATTGTGACATGAACCTGCTCAAGGTGTCTGCCTGAGTGTTCTGAGCTCAGGGAATATAGACTGCCTGCAGAGTGACTTCATATTTGGCAGCCAATTCCCAGACCTGGAGTGCAGGTCTGCATGGCAAGTAAGATTTTTCCCCCCTGTTTGTTCACATACCAGAGAACTGTAGTGTTGTCTGTGAACAACTTCAGGGAGCCTTGATTCAGAATGCGCTGGAAGGCCTTCAAAGCAAGGATAATGACCCTCATTTCTCTGATGTTGATGTGCCCCCACTTGAAGGGGCCTGTCCATGTGCCTTGCACCTTAAAGCTGCCCATAGCAGCCCCCCAGCCCAGTTCTGAGGCATCTGTGTACATCTCTCGGACTGAGGTGAGGGATTGTAATGAAGTTCTGGGTTGAGAGACTTAATCAACCACCAAAGGATCTCCTTCCCTAGGCATGGTAAGAAGGGGATGTTGTGCTCCAAGGTGTGGGAGTGTTGGGTCCATGTAGACTGAAGTTTTCTCATGTGGAATCTTGCCAGTAGCAACATGGGTATAGTGGAGCCCATATGTCCTAGGAGTCTGAGATATTGTCTCGCTGTCTTAGCAGAGGTGTGGAGGACAGACAGCAAGTACTGCTTTAGGCTTTTTACCTTTTGAGATGGAAGGAATGCCCTCATGACATCTGTCCTTATTCTGCATCCTGAGAAAACTTGGTCCTGGGAGAGGTTTAGTTTGGACTTGGGGAAACTGATGTTGAACCCCAGGGACTGCAGGATGGCGACAACTTTTTGGAGACAGATGTGATGAGAAGTGGAGCAACCTGCTTGGATCAGGAGGCCGTCCAGGTATGGAAAAATTTGTATCCCTTGGACCCTGCAATAGGCCACCACTGGAGCCAGACACCTTGTTGAATACCCTTGGAGTAGTAGATAGTCCAAAGGGCAAGGCAGAGAAAGTACAGTTGTGTACACTTACCATAAATGTAGATGTTCTAGTGTATTCACTGTTGCAGTCATTACATTTGGGTTATCTGCTTGCAGGTAGCCCTCAGTCGGCCTGATTAACAAAGTCTTGGGTCCTGTGTCATTTGCTGTCCCTTCTTCCATGACGTCAGGTTGTCAGGGGTATAAAACATGCAGCCAACGCCACTACATCAGTTTTTCTTGCCTCAGATGTCAGGTGCCCCCCTAATGGGGAGCAATTAAATATAAAAAGACAATGATATACCTCCTACAAAAAAGCAAATACACCAAAAAGGCTTTTAAGCATAGTAAAGGAAAGTAGAGATATAGCCAAAAGAAGTTAGAGGGCTGGAGGGAGGGTAACCAGGACTGCAACAGTGAATAAACTTGAACATCTACTTTTATGGTACATGTACACAACTGTACTATATTCTTCATGTTTCACTGTTGCAGTCATTACATTTGGGAAGATTCCCAAAGCTATGGTTGGGGAGGAAGAATTTAGATAGCATTAGGACCAGCTATAAGGCCCTGCAAGACTGTAGTGGCAAAGCCAGCTCTGGATTTAGAGAAAATTGGCAAATGATAATGCTTGGTAAAAGTATGCACAGAACTCCAGGTAGCGGCTTCTAGGATGTCCCTGGTAGGGACGGCCTCTGAGAAAGGCTGTAGAGGTAGATGCAGCCCTGGTGGAGTGAGGTCTGATCCCCTGGGGGATAGGTTTTCCATGGTGCTTATAGCAGAAATGAATGCAACAGCCTATCCATTTACAAATGGTTTGCTTTGAAATCGCCTTCCCCTCTGCCCCTGCAGCAAATGCCACCAGCAGTTGTTCAGATTTCCTTCGAGGTTTAGTCCTGTCCAAGTAGAATCTAAGTTGCCTGTGCACATCTAAGGAATGCAGTATCCGTTCCCCTTTGTTCTGTGGATTGGGAAAGAAGGTTGGCAAATGAATAGACTGATTAAGAGCCACACTGGATACCACCTTGGGCATGAAGGATGGATTGGTTCTGAGGGACACCCAGTCCACATGAAAGATGATGAAAGGCTCCACTGCCATAAGGGCCAGTAATTAAGATACCCTTCTATCTGAAGTGATTGCTAAAAGGAAAGCTGTTTTCCAAGAAAGAAATTTTAAGTTTGCAGTAGCAGCTGGCTCGAAATGAGGTAGAGTGAGTTTCTCCAAAACAAAGTTAAAGTCCCAGGCTGGGGTTGGAGCTCTCCTGGATGGTCTCAAATTTTTGGCCCCTCTGAGGGAATGCTTGAGCAGTGGATGAGAGAAGAGGGGAGGTTCTGTGCTATAATGAGCTGAAATGGCTGAGGCGTGGATTTTAATGGAGGAAAAAGACAGGCCCTTGTGAAGCATCTCAGTTAAGTATTGTAAAATCTGAGGTAAACTGGGCGCTGCTGTGCTCATGCCCTGAGAGTGGTTCCAGGCAGAGAATCTTTTCCATTTTCCAGCATAATACTTTCTAGTACTAGGCCTCCTTGCCTCTAAAATGATATTCATCACAGGTTTACTAAGGGATGGTAGAGGAGAGATTATGTAATTAGCCAGGCTGCAAGTTTCAGCGTTAGAAGCTGAGGGTGTAGAATCTGGTTCTCCTGCTGAGACAACAGGGAAGGAGTCTGAGGCAGGTGGGAAATCCGTGACACACTGCGCAGGGGGGGGGGGGGTACCAGTGTTGGCGTGGCCAGTCTGGAGCAATCAAAATCATCCTTGGTTTGTCCTGTTTGATTTTTAGTAGTACTTTGGAAAGCAGAGGCAGAGGGGGGAAGGCATAGACTGATACATTTTTTTCAGCTGAAGGACAGAGCATCCACTTTCCAGGCTTGCTTGTGGGGAGTCCTTGTGCAAAATTTGTCCAATTGCTAGTTCTGGGGAGAGGCAAACAGGTCTATATGTGGGCCCCCCCATTTGCTTGTCAACATGTTGAAAATCCTTGGTTCCAGTTTCCACTCATGTGGGTCCATGAGGTTTCTGCTTAGTCTGTCTGCCAGTGTATTTAATTTTCCTGGCAGGAATTGAGCTGGTAGGTGCACTTGGTAGCCCAAGGCTGTGTTCCACAATGCCATGGCTAGTCTGCAAAGGGGGGTAAGAATGTGTATCCCCCTGCTTGTTTATGTACCACATAACAGTGGTGTTGTCCGTCTTTACCATAAGTTATCCTGGAAGAATGTGGTCCTTGAAGGCTATCAGAGCATTCTGTACAGCTAACATTTCTTTCTGATTGATATGCAGATGCATTTGACTTGGGTTCCATTTACCCTGAATGCACTTCCCTGCTAGGTGAGCCCCCCATGCATAGTCTGATGCGTCTGTTAGGGTTTGGGCGGCAGGGGGTGGTGCGAAAGGTAGTCCTTTGATTTGGTGGCAGGCCTCTGCCCACCAAAGGAATTCTAGGTGTAGGCAAGGTATGATAGGAATCATTGCTTCTAGATCCCGAGAATGTTGACACCATAGGCTTTTTAGATACCACTGTAGTTTCCTCATATGCAGTCTTGCATATGGAATTAGAAGAATGCAGGAGGCCATGAACTCCAAGGATTGCAATATTTGTCTTGCAGATAGCAGAGTTTTTGTGACCACTTGTTTGAAGTAGGTTGTCAAATGAATTTGTTTCTCTGGTGTGAGGTAAGTCATTTGGGAAGTTGTATTCAAGCTTGCTCCCAGGAATATAATTTGTTGACACGGTACAAGGTGTGATTTCTTTTCGTTTATGGTGTACCCCAGACAAGTTATAACCCTTTGTACAAAGGCCAGATGATTCAAAAGTATGTCCTGGCTTTCTGCCTGAATTAGACAACCGTCCAGGTATGGGTATATTTGAATATTTCTTTGCCTGCAAAATGCAATAACTGGAGCTAGGCACTTTGTGAATACTCTGGGCACAGTAGATAAGCCAAAGGGCAGTGCAGAGAACTGCATGTAGCCTGCTTTGAAGCGTAGGTATCTTCTGCAAGATTTCCTGATAGGGATGTGCAGGTATGCTTCTTTTAAATCTAGTGTTGCCAACCAGGCATCTTTGCCTAGCATAGGAAGTAATTGATAAAGAGTCAGCATCTTGAATTTTGGAATTTCCAAAAAGGTGTTTAGAGTAGACAGGTCCAGGATAGGATGCCATGAACTGTCTTTTCTGGGTACCAGGAAAAGTCTCATGTACAAACCTTGTCCCTTTTCCTCTTCTGGTACCAGTTGAATAGCCCCCATGCTTAAGAGAGAACGTATTTGTTTTTGGGGCTCTGCCCACTGATTTGGGGGTAGATCCGGCCACCCGCTTGGTGTTGGCAACGTGTGGAAGTGAAATCTGTATCCCTGGGGCACTATATTTAAAACCCATTTGTCCTGGGTAATGAGTTCCTAGTTCTTTGCATTAAGAGCAATCTTTCCCCCCAAAGGGGAAGTCAGTTGATAAGTGCTTGGAAATTTTAAACGGAAGTCATTGAAACAGTTTACCACAGGGGGAGTTTTATTACTCCCAGACTTGAAAGTGGAGGCCCCCCACTGCTTAGTCGTGTGTGTCCCCTGGGACTGAAACCTGGGGCTTTTGCTGTGTCTGGGTTTGGCTTGAGAAGACCTGGAAGGGGTTGGAAAGGACCAATTCTTAGAGGGCCAGTGCCTACTAAATCTAGGAGGCTGAACTTGTAAGAAATCTTTAACAGTTTGCACAGATTAGCTTTATCCTCCATCATTTTAAGAACTTCCTCAGCCTTGTTGTCAAACAGGCGGTCCTGATTTAAGGGAGCATCCAACAATTTAGCTTTAACATGATCAGGCAAGGATTGCTCCTTTAGCCAAGCATGCCTTCTGAGCACAGACCCAGTAATAGCAGCCCTGCAAGAGACCTCTAATGAATCAAAACCACATTGCAAAGTATGTTTTTCCAACTTGTTCATCAGAATGCATTAAATCTTGTAATTCTTTATTTTCCACACAGTCAGGAATCAACATCATCTTCTGTTTAAGCAATCCAATAACATGTTGCTGATACTTTAACATATGAAACTGGCAGTTTAAAGCCCTAATGGCCAAGGTTGCAGAAGTGTATACCTTCTTACCCCATCTATCCACCGCCCTGGAGTCTCTATCAGAAGGGGTAGGATTTTTAGCAGTAGAAGCCTTAATGCCCTTGGGCCCCTGTGAAATAATCTCCGGATCCGCAATAAGATTTTTTAAAAAGGAACTTGTGCGACTCAGGGACCCTGTAGTATCTGTCAGGTTTTCTGGGAGCAGGAGGCAAGGAATCTGGGGCCAAACTAGATTCCGAAAAAGCATCATCAACAATGTCTAGTACAGGAGGAATAGCTAAAGGTCTATGCTGAGGTAGGAGTAAGAAATCCCCAAGCCTCTTTTTTTGAATCAGAAAAATCCTGGCTTTCCCAGTGGAAATGCTCCCTTAGGGTATATGCAAGGTTTCCTCAAAAGAAAAATCGTCTGGAGGGGAAGCAGAGGGAATGGAGTCCTCTGCATCAGAATCCTCATAAGTAGATAAGGGCAAATCCAGATCATCAGAAGAATCCGAAAAAATAGAATCCTGGTCAGAAGATTCATAAACAACTTCAGTCCTAGGCCTCTTAGAAAGGGGGGGCTGGCTACCCCTGATTAGAGTTATTAAATCTTCAGCCATTCTTATCATTTGTTTTTTAGGCATAGAGGCCTGAGCATGTGGCCTGGGTGACGATTATTTAGGCATGGTTCGAGATTTAGGCCTAAGTGAAAAAGGAGGCGTTGGTTTAATATGCTAGTCCGTAGGTGTGAATACACCCTCAGAAGTTGGTGCCTGTACAGTGGCTCCGGACCCATCCAAGGTACAGACTTCTGTGGGTTCCACAGTTGAAACATCTCGCGGCATACCAGACTCCGAATGGGTCCCAGTAGAGTCCTGCGAATCAGAAGTAGCGGGTATCAGGGGCTGCGAAAGCTCCTCAATGAGTACCGGTGAACTGGCGACTGGCTTAGGAGAAGCATCATCGGCAGTTTTGGACCTCGGTGGCCTGTCTCTGTCTTTATCTTTGCGTGATGGCTGACGACATTTCTGGATAATTAAACAGAGAACCGAAATATTTAGAGGCGAAAATATACCGACAACAGATAGTGCGCTGATTAAAGAACAAAACCGACAGCAAGGTACGTCGTGGTCAGGGCCTAAGCAAGGAATACAGTGCGAATGAAAATCTTTATGAGGTATTTGCTTTCCACAAGTAATGCAATTATTAACTTTTACTGACATCGGTAAGGAGCAAGAAAAAGTTTCTCCAACGGGGTACTTAGCTTTAGTTGAAGACTTTGGTTCTGAAACTCGAAAACGAAAATTTCAGGAGTCGGCCGACTGGCACTTGCGAATTGCTTCTGCTTCGGGCACCAGACGGCAAGAAAGACTGATGTAATGGCATCGGCTGCATGTTTTATACCCCTGACGACCTGACATCATGGAAGAAGGGACAGCAACGATGCAGGACCCAAGACTTTGTTAATCAGGCCGACTGAGGGCTATCTGCAAGCAGATAACCCAAATGTAATGACTGCAACAGCGAAACATGAAGAACATCTGAAAACATGAGGAACTCACAGAGAATAAATACTTCCTGTAGTTGAGCGTTGTGGGGATATGCAGGTAGGCTTCTTTGATGTCCAAAGTGGCCAGAAATGCATGAGGCATTAGCAGGGGGAAAGAGAGTCTGGAGTGTAAGCATGCGAAAAGTGGATACTTGTAGAAAAAGATTGAGGTGGGAGAGATCCAGGATGGGTCTCCATGGGTCACCTTTTCTTGGAAATAGGAAAAGTCTGGAGTAAAAGCCCTTTCCTTTTTCTGACAGAGAAACAGTTTGGATAGTCCCTTATTAGAGGAGATGGTCTAAGACGGTCTAGAAAAGCAGGAGCTGGTCCTTCGGTGGTTGTGGGATGACTCTTAAGGTGGGAGGAATGACCAAAGTCATGAAGTAACCCTTTTCTATAATAGAAAAGACCCACTTGTCTGAGGTAATGCTTTGCCAGAAAGGAAGGCAGTCGGAGTATTTTGTGGGTCCTGGAGCTTTTCTCTCAGGGCCTCTGCTGAAAAAGGGCTTTTTGCTCAGTCGAACACTCCCAGTCAACAAATGTAAAATAAATAAATAATAAAATACGAAGGGGTCCATCACAGTGAGGTCTGACAGTGCCTTGTACGCCAGGTATACATCTCCCCTCAACAGCCTGTTAAAAAACAGAATACAGGAATAGAGCCCTAAGGCAGTCTTGTACAGGACATGTTACTTATGCCCTGTATTCTTTTACTGAGGGACCTCTGTGGAATTTCCAGTTGTTGGATATGCCTGGTTAGGTACATACTAAAGGGGATACTGTACTCAATGACATATCTGATGAATGCCGAATACAGTTGAACAATGACTTCCTTGGACTTGGATGCTATACCTTTGTTTAAAAGTTGCACAACATAGAACGATTTTCTCAATACTGCAGACACAAGTGATGATCAAAGGCTAAATAACTGTCTGTGTGTGTCCCCAAGTCCCTGACTACTGGGTCAGCTCTTACGGGTGTGTTGTCAACATGATAGTTACCAGGGGTGGACAATTTCCCAAAGGATACTATTATGCATTTCTTGGCATTTAGTTTTTGTCCATGGCTCTGGCACCAGTTGTTTGTCAATCCTTCCTGGAGAACATCTGGGACAGTGGGTGATTTAATGACAGCTCCTAATTTGCAGTCCTCTGTAAATTTAGTCAGCCAGAGACCACTGACATTGGCCTTGACTTCAGAGAAGTAAATGCCAAAAATGTGCAGTCCCAGGACCGATCCCTGAGGGACTCGGTTACTGGCCTATCTGCAGAGGTGAACTCCCCAATTCCAACTTTGTAGGTCCTGTTAGTCAGCTGGCTATCCACTGGATGACATAAGGGTTTGTACCTAACCTCTTACGTTTGTCAAGAATGCCGGAGTAGGGGATTGTCTCAAATGCTTTGGCCAGGTCAAGGTAGGCAGTGTGAACCATTTTGTCCTCATCCACTGCTTTGGTAACTTTCTCAAAGAAGTTTACCAGGCTGAGTAGGCAAAACCTCCCCTTGATGAAACCAAATTGGGTTGGGTCCTGATTCTGGAGGTTTTCAATGTCATGACTGATCATTTCCATGATAATTCTTTCCATGGCTTTGCATATGAGACTAGTGAGACTTATGGGTCTGTAGTTTCCGGTGTCTATAGATGGCTCACCTTTGTGCAGAGGGATCACTGTTGCTGTTCTTCATTCATGAGGCATGAAGCCTGTTTGGAGGCTACAGCTGAATAGTAATTCCAGTGGGCTTGATAGGTCATGTTTCATGTTATTTAGAACGCATCCTGGAATACTGTCTGGGCCCACTGATGTAGTGCTCTTGGCCTTAGAGACAGCATTATGGACCTGTTCTTTAATGATAACAGGGGGAGTTAAACTTGATGGTACTTCTCGAGGGAAGGTTGAGGGGGAGAGAGGGGTAAAGTTGGAGCCAAATTTGCTGGCCAGTAGGTTTGCTGTATCTTCTGGCTCAGTACAGGTGGCTCCATTTACAATGAGCTCTGCACACAATTCTGTATGGCCTTTGAGGTTGTGGACACAGCTAAAGAATGCATTGTGGCTGTCCTTGGACTGGGAAGCCAAACTTACCTCAAATTTCTTTTTGGTAGACTATTTGTCTTCTGGTGTAGCAGCTGCAGATACTATGGAACAGGAGTTAGCTATGTCCTCTGCAGCTGTTGAGTCCCTTCAGTAGACAAGGGAGAAACATTCTTGCTGGTCCTGTAACAGGTAAGTTTTCCCTATTGTGTCAAAATGCTGTGCACATCCCTGGGGAAGTGTCTGCTGCCAATGGTAACATGGGTGGACCCATTCTTCCTGTCAAAAATAGAAAATCAAACATGTACCTACCCCCCCCCCCCCGTTATCTTTGGATAGGAGTAGTTTACTGGGTCTGGTTAAGGGTTTATTTCAGGCTATTCATCTCTCTTGTAAATACATTTTTGGTTAAAGAAAGAGGGATTCCTGTTTTCCTGAAGAGATTCAGTGTTCTGAATCTGAAAAGGAAGATGCAGGGACGGATGCAGGGTTTTTGTCCTAAGATTTCTGATTTAAGACAAGACCTCAGTTTCTGATTCTCCCTGTGGAGGCTTCGCTATCAAACTATTCATAGAATAAGCCAGTGTTTTGAGTGGGAGAACACCAAGGTTTCTCAGTACCTCAGAAAATGCTGAGTTGTTACAGAGGGATTTTCCAGAACCCATACCCTTTCCTCCTGTTTTGTTTGCTTTACAGGATGTATGTGTTATTGCCTACAGTTCTCCTGATAGTCAGTCAGCTCCCCCTAAAAAGGCACCTAGGAAGTACAAAGTTCCTCAGTCTTTTAAAATTTTATACACTGTTCACAAACCTGACCCAGCAACTAAAGCTTTAATTGATCCCATTGCTGCTAAGCACTTAGTTATTTCCAATTCTACACTTTCTGATAAGAATGGGAAAACACAAATAGGTATGGGAAAAACTGTAAACTTCTGCAACTTTGATTTGCAGAACTTGAAATTGTCCGGCTCATATGTTAAAGTTTGTTCTGACAAATTGTGAAGGTATGAGGAATGTTTTAGCTGCAGTTTCTTGTGAGGAAAAAAATCTGCTTTAAATAACAATTTCTTCTATTGCACGGGTCCCTACTCTGCAGATCTTCTAGCAGCAGGCTTTCTTGCCTCCTTTAGTACCTGCTTCACATCCTCATTAAACAGATGTCTAAAAGGAATTAAGACCCTATCATAAAGTCAACTGAAGTTGTTTGATGTCAGAGTGTATCAAACAATCCCTGTCCTTGTGTGAGTAGATCCAGTCTGTAAGGAACGTTGTGGTAACTGCCCTTGGCCATTTACAAAATAAAGGAGAAAAGTACAGTTGTGCAAGTTGAAGTTACCATAAAAAAGAAGTTATGTACTCACCATAACGTTCCATCTGAGTAGTTATACTTCATTTTTGTGCAACCTGTGGGTATACGGATCCGTATCGGATCTGAGCCGGCAACTTTTTTCTAGCATCTGCTCCAAGCTCAGAGCTCCTCCCCTTCCCTCAGATCGAGTTTGCTGCAACTAAAAATATATATGCAACACAACTCAATAAACCAACCCTGAAAACAGGATAAGGTCCAGGGACGGAGGGAGGGAATGTTGCAGAAAAATGAAGTATAACTACTCAGATGGAACGTTATGCTGAGTACATAACTTCTTTATCTGAAGTAGTTAACTTCATTTTATCTGCAACCTGTGGGGCAGAGTCCCCAGCTACTCCGATCCTGGGAGGCTCTTATGGAAGGATATTCCTGAGCACCGCAGAGCCAAAGGATGCTCTACCCCTTGAAATCAGATCCAATTTGTAATGGGAAATGAAGGTATGTGAATTGGCCCATGTCGCTGCTGCACAAATATCGTCCAAAGGCACCCTAGACCAAAAAGCAGCAGAAGTCACCATGCACCTGGTAGAGTGAGCCTCAACTATACCAGGAGGAGATAAACCTTTTGCTTTGTAGGCATGTGAAATGCAAAGAGTGATCCATCTGGCTAAAGAAAAGTACAGTTTTGTACCTACCATAAATGTAGATGTCCGATAGACATGCAACTGCAGTCATAACATGTGGGTTGTCCTGCCTCAGGCAGCCCTCGGTCGGCCGGATTCCAAAGTCTGGGTCCGACGTCGGCTGATGTCGCATTTCTCTCCGACGTCAGAGCGGCTGGAGTACATAAGCATCAGCCGACGCCATTTTCTTCAGTGTTTCTTGCCCCAGATGCCAGGTGCCCTCCAAGGAAGGCTGTAATCAAATTGGAAGACAAAAACAGGATTCCAAACAAATACATGAGCAATAAAACAAATACACCATAACAGATATCCCCAGCTAAGAGTAAGGGGGATAGGAGTGGACCCCAGGCATAGAGGGGTATGGAGGGAGGGAAAACCCGACTGCAGTTGCATGTCTATCGGACATCTACATTTATGGTAGGTACAAAACTGTACTATGTCCTTCAAGAATGCAACTGCAGTCATAACATGTGGGTAGAATACCATAGCTTAGCTGGGGGAGGAGGAGGTATGCTCTAGGAAAGAGATGGTGTGGCAATCAAACCCTGCAGGACTGCCGAAGCAAAGCCTGCTCTGGATCTGGAATATAGAGGGAGATTGTAGTGTTTGGAGAATGTATACACGGAGCTCCATGTAGCAGCTTCTAGAATGTCCTTTGTAGGCACCCCTCTTAAAAATGCTGTAGAGGTGGCTGTAGCTCTGGTGGAATGTGGTCTGACATAGGCTGGAACAGTCTTCCCATGAAAGGAATAACAGAATCTGATGCAATGTCCAATCCATTTAGAAATAGTCTGTTTTGAAATTGCTTTTCCTTGGACTGCAGGGGCGTAAGCTACAAAAAGCTGTTCAGACTTCCTACTGGCATTGGTTCTGTCCAGGTAGTATCGAAGTTGTCTATGAATGTCCAAGGTATACAAAAGTCTTTCCCCCTTATTTTCAGGATTGGGGAAGAAAGCAGGCAGATGAATGGCTTGATTTAGAGAAACCCTAGATACCACCTTTGGCATAAAAGTAGGGTTGGTCCTTAATGAAACCCTGTCTCTGCGGAAAATAATAAAGGTTGGTATTGCCATTAGGGCCTGTAGCTCCGAAACCCTTCTTGCTGAGGTAATTGCCAACAGGAAAGCTGTTTTCCATGAGTGAAATTGCAAGTCAACTGAAGCTGCTGGCTCAAAAGGAGGTAGAGTCAGTTTTTCTAAGACAAAATTGAGGTCCCAGGCTGGCACTGGGGCCTTTCTTGGTGGCTTAATGTTCTTGATTCCCCTGAGGAATAGTCTTAGTAAGGGGTGAGAGAAAACAGGGGGATCAGTGTTGTATCTAGCTGAAATAGCAGATGCATGCATCTTTATTGAAGAATATGAGAGGCCGCTCTGTAACATATCTGCCAAATATTCCAAGATTAGTGGGATGTTCAGTAATGATGCATCATGTCCCTTGCTGGTATTCCAATTGCTGAATCTTTTCCACTTTGCTAAGTAAACCTTTCTGGTGGATGGTCTTCTAGCCTCTGTTAGTATCCGCTGAACTTCCTTGGAGAGAGATAAACTGAAGTTATTTATGGGATCTCCCAGGCTGTTAGCTGCAGTGTCTGAAGGTTTGGATGCAGTGTTTCGAAATTGTGTTGAGTCAAAAGTAGAGGCCACTGAGGGAGGGCCCACCTCCTGGTGTGACATATGCTCCGTAGTAGTGGGTACCAGTGTTGTCTTGGCCAATCCGGAGCTATTATGATTCCCTTGGGCTACTCTGCTTTGATCTTTAGTAATACTGAGGTCATCAGTGGCAGAGGTGGGAATGCATAGATTGCTAGGGAGTTCCAGTTGAATGAAAGGGCATCTATTTTCCAAGCCTTTGGATGGTATGTCCTTGTGCAAAATTTTGGTAGAAGATGATTGAGGTGAGAGGCAAATAGGTCCACTTCTGGCTTGCCCCATGTTCAAGTGAGTTGTCTGAAAGCCTTCGGATGTAACCTCCACTCGTGTGGATCTGTGAAATTCCTGCTTAGGCTGTCCGCCAACACATTGTCTTTTCCTGGAACAAACTGGGATTGTAACTGGATGTTTAGACTCAGTGATTTCTCCCAAAGCTGCATTGTCAGTCTACAAAGGGGGTAAGAGTGGGTGCCCCCCTGCTTGTTTATGTACCACATCACAGTGGTGTTGTCTGTCCATATCATTAAATGGCCTTGCTGGAGTTGGTGTTGAAAAGCCTCGATAGCATGCATTACTGCCAGCATTTCCTTTTGGTTTATATGCACATGTGTTTCCTTTGGAGACCACTGTCCTTGTATACACCTGCCTTCCATGTGCGCCCCCCCATCCAAGGTCTGAGGCGTCTGTAGTCATGGTCTCTGTTATCTGTGGTTTTTTGAATGACATACCTGTGTTTTCCTGGCTCACCGAGGCCCACCATAGGAATTCCTTTTGTAGGCATGGGATGAGTGGTATGATTGTCTCCAAGTTGTTGCTGTGTTGAGACCAAATGCTTTTTAGGTACCACTGAAGCTTTCTCATGTGTACTCATGTGTAGTTTTGCTAATGGAACCAGTAGAATGCAGGATGCCATGTAACCCAGGGCCTGTAGGAATCTCCTTGCAGTCAACTGGGTGAGTTTTGCTAAACCTTTGAAGTATTGAGTTAACTTCTCTTGCTTGTCTTCTGTCAGGTAAGCCATCTGAGAGGCTGTGTCTAGTTTGGCTCCTAAGAAGATTATTTGCTGGGATGGCTGCAGTCTTGACTTTTGGAAGTTGACTGTGTATCCCAGAGCTTGAAGTAATCGTATGACATAATCCAGGTTTTTTGTCAACATCAATTTGTCGTCCGCTTGTATGAGGCAGTCGTCCAGGTACGGGTAAATTTGTATACCCTGGAGCCTGCAATGAGCAATTACTGAAGCCAGGCATTTTGTAAATACTCTGGGCAGTAGATAAGCCAAATGGCAATGCTGAGAATTGATAATGCTCTGGCCCTGCAAGAAATCTGAGGTATCTTCTGCAGCTGTGTCTGATAGGGACATGCAGGTATGCCTCCTTGAGGTCCAGAGTAATCAGCCACTCCTTGCCCAGCATGAGAAGGAGTTGCTGTAGAGTCAGCATTTTGAACTTTGGTACTATGAGAAAGGTGTTTAATGCGGACAAGTCCAGTATTGGTCTCCATTGAGATTCTTTTCTTGGAACAAGGAACAGTCTTGAGTAAAACCCCCGTTCTTGTTCTTGTTGTGGAACTCTTTCTATTGCTTTCATTCGAGTCAGCAGAGTGATTTGCTTGATAGCCTCTGCCCTTTGATGTTGTGGTAGATTTGGCATGCCTTGTTTTCTTGGTAAGGTATGAAAATGAAATCTGCACCCTCGGTCTATAATGTCCAAAATCCATTTGTCCTTTGTCAGTCTGTGCCAGTTTTCTGCAAACAGAGATAATTTCCCGCCCAAGGGAGCTTCTAGTTGTTCCCTGGTAGGCGGTAGTAGAGGAAAGTCATTGAGTTTGTGGTTGTTGGGCAGGTGAAACCCCTGCGCCACTTCTTTGGTTTCCTGGCTGCCATTGTCGCCGCCTGTAAGGGCCTCTGTATTGGCCTCTTCCTCGCCACGCCTGTTCTTACCCCTTTGAAACTTTTCTGGATTAGGAAAGGACCAGTTTTTTGAAGGCCAATTCCTACTGAATCTGGGGGGTTGAACCTGGAGGAAATCTTTGACAGTCTGAACTGATTTTGCTTTTTCTTCGATGGTCTTTAACACATCCTTAGCATTTGCACCAAAAAGCTTGTTCTTTTCCAAAGGTGCATCCAGAAGTTTTGCTTTTACATGAACTGGTAGAGGTTGATCTTTTAACCAAGCATGTCTACGCATCACTGCCCCTGTCATAGCTGCCCTACATGAAGCTTCCAGTGCATCATATCCACACTGCAGGAAGTGATTGCTTACTTGCTGAGTGTTATGTACAGCTTCCTGCAAAGTCTTCCTGTCTAAAGGATCAGAAGAAGCTAATGTTTTTTGTAAATCTTCTAAGAGATAATCCTGATATTGGAACATATGAAAAAGGCAATTTTAACCTCTCATAGATAAGGTAGTGGATGTGTAAACCTTTACCCCATCTCTCTAATGACCTTGCTTCCCTGTTGGAGGGCAAAGGATTTTTTGAGGTGGAGGCTGAAACTCCTTTAGGCCCCTGTGAAATAGTTTCCAAATCAGCAGTATGGGCCCTGAATAAATGGGAATGAGTTTCTGGGACCCTGTAATACCTGTCTGGCTTGGCTGGAGCAGGAGGAAGAGAATCAGGGGTAGCACTAGAATCAGAATACAAATCATCCAGAACATCAAGTACAGGAGGAATAGCTAAGGGCCTGTGCTGAGGCTTCTTAAGGAAAGTCCTAAGGCGTTTCCTAGAATCAGAATATTCCTGACCCTGCCACTTGAAATGTTCCCTCATGGTGTGCAGAACTTCCCTAAAAGAAATATACTCAGGAGGGGAGGTCGAAGGTATGGAATCTTCTGCATCCGAGTCCTCATAGGTCTGGAAGAGCTCTTCCTGGCTATCAGAGTGGACAGAGCCCTCAGAGTCTTCATCTGAAGGAGAAGGGTCAGAGGGTTCAACCCGGGGCCTTTTATCAGGAGGAGGCTGGGATGCTCTCTCAGGATGGGCCTGTGAACCTCTGATCATGGAAATTAAATCAGCAGCCATGGACATAATTTGTGTCTCCGGAGTCGGCTGAGGTAAGGATTTGGAAGCAATATGCTTTGTTTTGCTGGCTGCCTTAGCCCTAGTGTAGGCCTTAATAGACATGGCCATAGGAGGCCTGGCAGCTCCACGTGCAGGAGTGACCTTGTCTACAGCAATGGTCTCGGGCATTTCCTCGGTTTCGGTATCCGGAGGAAAGTCTATAACTGGTGTCGGAGTAATGTCTGGAATCGGAGTCGTCGGTAATGCGATGTCTTCGGTTCGGAGCGGTGGAGAGACCGTCTCAGAGGGAACCGGAGCACTCGCTAGGTTTTGGCGTGGAGTCGGTGGTAGACGGGCCGAGGATGTCGGTCCCGGTCTTTTCGCTTTTTGGGAGTTTGCGATGTCGGAAGATCCGACGGCATGGTGTAAGCAAATTTATCGCCGAAAAAAATCTTCAGCGAACTCCGCCCGGCGCCTGAGAGTGCGCTTGTTGAAGCGAGCACAGGCTACACAGGCCGAGACATCGTGGTCTGGGCCCAGGCAAGGGAGGCAGTAAGAGTGGAAATCCTTATGAGGTATTTGTTTACCACAAAAAAGACAATTGTTAACTTTTTCAGTAATTTCTGACATCGGCTGAGGCAAGAAAAGGTCCCCAATGGGGTACTTAGCTTTTTTGATGACTTCGGTATCGTAGAATACAGGAGCTGACCGACCGGCACTTGCGAACTGCTTCTGCTTCGGGCACCGCGCGGCAAGAAAGACTGAAGAAAATGGCGTTGGCTGATGCTTATGTACTCCAGCCGCTCTGACGTCGGAGAGAAATGCGACATCAGCCAACGTCGGACCCAGACTTTGGAATCCGGCCGACCGAGGGCTGCCTGAGGCAGGACAACCCACATGTTATGACTGCAGTTGCATTCTTGAAGGACATCTTTAGAAACAGCTTTTCCCATAAAAGCTTTGGAAAAGGAAACAAACAACTGGTCAGTCTTGCGGAAAGATTTCGTTCTATGAAGATAAAAATGAAGTTGTCTTTGAACATCTAACAAATGGAGTTTGTATTCACCTTTATTTTGGAAGTTGGGAAAGAAAATGGGCAGATTAATGGACTGGTTTATGTTTGCTTCAGATGCCACTTTAGATAAGAAGGAAGGGTTAAGTACGGAGGGAGACCCTATCCTTATGGAAGACCAAATACGGAGGCATGGCAAATAGAGCTTGAAGCTTAGAAACTCTCCTAGCGGATGTGATGGCGACTAGGAAAGCTGTCTTCCAGGGCAAAAATTTCAAGTCCACCGAAGCTGCAGGTTCGGAAGGAGGAGCCACCAATGCCTGTAAAACAAAAGTAAGGTCCCAAGGAGGTACAGAATCCTTGACAGGAGGCCGTAACAGAAAAGTACCTTTAAGAAAAGCCTTACACAGCCTAGAGGAGACTAAGGCCAAGTTGTCTTCGCCAACGTGAAAACTGGAAATGGCTGCCAATTGTACTTTCACTGTGGAGGAACTAGCTCCTTACTGAAAGATACCAGACAGGAAGTCCAACACCGCTGGAATAGGAGCTGTAAAGGGATCTATTTTTCTCTGCGAGGCCCAAATGGAAAAAGCGCTTCCATTTACAGCAATAAAGTTTCCTAGTGGAGTCTTTAAGAGAGGCCACCATAATGGATTTTACCGGGGATGAAAGACCGGGAGTCCTGGCAATTAACGGAATTGGAGCATCCAAGCTGTTAGCTTGAGGCTGTCCAAATCGGGCGGACGTTTTCCCGACAGGTGGGAAATTAGATCCGGGCAGGGATCCAGAACCCACGGGGGAGTAAGAGATGAGACCACAGGAATCGGAACCAAACTTGACGAGGCCAGAACAGGACAATGAGGATCCCTTTGCACCATAGTCGGCAAGCTTTCTGAAGAAACTTCGGAATGAGTGGTAAAGGTGGATAAGCATACAGAAGCCCGGGGGGGCCAAGCATGGACTAGAGCATCTCTGGGGACTTCCCCTTGTGAGGGAATCAGAGCGAACAACTCCCTGCACGTCGTGTTGGAAAGAGAAGCGAAGAGATCGCAGCAAGGCTGACCCCATGGAAGGAAGATCTCCTCCGCTACTGACAGTTTCAGAGACCACTCGTAAGGCATCAGAATGGCCCGACTCAATCTGTCCGCTAAAATGTTGGGGCACTCCGGGATGTGCGTTGCTATCAGAAACCGACCGGTGGAAATCGCCCACTCCCACACACTCATGGCCTCGGGACATAGAGGGTAAGAGCTGGTTCCCCTCTGCTTGTTGATATACCAGACAACTGACATGCAATCAATCCAGGAGGGAGGACTGTGTGAAAGGTTTCCAACGCTAAAAGCACTGCCCTCATCTCTAGAACATTTATGTGCAAATTGGTCTCTGCCTGGGACCACGTGCCTTGGACTGTCCTTCGCGAACAGTGCCCCCCCCCACCCGAGTTGGGAAACGTCCGTGGTCACTGTGGTTTGGACTGGATGTGACGCAAAGGGGCGTCCTTTTGATATCTCCGGTGAACTTAACCACCAAAGAAGAAATGTCCTGCAGACGTGACTGATCTTGATAGGAAATTCCATGGGCAGGTCTAGCCAAGCCCATTAAACAGCCAGAGTCCATTGAAGAACCCGCATGTGAAGACGCACATAAGGGAGAATAGATATGGTGGCAGCCATGGAGCCCAGAGCCCGGAGAACCTCGCTCGCCTTTGAAGACTTGGAGTTCACTATCTGAGCTATGTGGCACCTAAGATGTAGAATCCTGTCTGAAGTTAAGAATACCTTCATCTGCAAAGTGTCTAACTGTGCCCCAATGAAGTCTAGAACTTGTACTGGTTGCAAATGGGATTTGGGAACATTGACTGTAATTTCCAGTAGATCTGCTAACCGAATGAAATAATCTCGGGCCAGACACAAGTGATGCTTGTTGGGCGCAGCAAAGAGCCAGTCGGTCCAGGTATGGAAACACCTGAATACCCTGAAACCTCAGGTGAGCCGTTACAACTGCCATTACCTTGGTAAACACCCTGGGGGCTGTGGTGAGACCAAAGGGTAGGGCTCTGAACTGAAAATGACTGGCTCCCAGCCTTAAGCGCAGAAACCTCATGGAGCTTCTGTGTATTTTGATGTGGTAGTAAGCATCCTGAAGGTCTAACGAGCACATCCAGTCGCACTCTCGGAGATAAGGTAGAATGGACTGTAGGGTGACCATCCGGAATTTCTGTTTGGCTACAGACAGGTTTAATGTTGACAGGTCTAGAATGGGCCTGAGGTCCCCTGTCTTTTTTGGCACCAAAAAGAACCTTGAGTAGACGCCTAATCCAGACTGATTGGGGGGGGGGGCTGTTCGATGGCTCGTTTGAGAAGCAGCTTTGGAACCTCTAGAGCTGCGGCCTCCCTGTGAGCGGGTGGAACATCCAGGAGGTGTTTTGTAATATTTGGAGGGGCAACGAAAGGAATAGAGTAACCTCTGGATATTATCTGAAGAACCCAGTGATCTGTCGTAATGGACTCCCATGCCACTGGGTGTAAGGACAATCGTCCCCAGACTGCCTCCAGAGTAGGACAGTCGGGCAACCCCTCAGGACTGCTGACCGGGTCTATCACAGAAGGGTTCCCTAGACCCAAAATTCCTGGGACCCCCTCTACCTCTGGGTGGGCGTCGATCCTGTCCCCCTCTGCCTCTGGAGGAATAGTTGTCCTGAGAATCCCGGGAGAACTGCAATTTTCGGAACCACATCTTCTTCTGCCCTCTTTGATTCCTAGAGAAGGACCGCTGAGGGTTAGAGAAGTGGATTCTGACGGCAGCCAAAGTCTTCCCGTCATTTTCGCTCTGGACACGTGTGTCACGTACTGTCTTTCCAAAAAGGAAAGAACCATCGTAGGGGGTGTTGATAAATGACGCCTTGAACGGGTCCGTGAACTGACACAATCTGAGCCAGGCATGACGCCTCATGGCTATGCCTGTCCCAGCCGCCCTAGCTGCTCCTTCTGTGGCATGGGAAAGGAGCCGCACAGATGTGTTTGAGACTGACTTCAGAGTAGACATTTTCACAGAGAACAGCTGTCCTGCGGCGATAAAGACTCTGGGGGCGACTCAGCGAATTCCGAAGTAAGGTCTCGCTGAAGTCGAATCATGTGCCAAATAATTCAGCGCACGGATAGAAAAAGTCGCTGAGGAGTATACGTGCTTCCCAAACATATCCACCGACCTGGACTCCTTGTCTGGGGGTTGGACTAAGGAACTCTCCTGTGCTAGTTCCTTCTTTGCGGCCACTGCGACCAACATAGCATCAACTGGGGCTCCTTTCAACCAGGGTGGTCTGTCAGAGGGGGGAGATAAAACCTTGTCAGGGCGTTTGGGGATGGGCTCTACGGTGTCAGGCTCCTTCCATGCCCTCGTGGTGATGAGGTCCACCAAGGGGTCTGCTGGTGGGGACACCCAGGAAGTAGATAGGCCCATGCCAAAGGCCTCCAGGAACACTGACTCATCCCCAGAAGGTTTTGGGGCTGATCAACCTTCCCTCTGGCGGACGATCTCCACAATTTCTCCGAAGGAGACATCTTCAGGAGGTGACCTGGGGGAACCTTCTCCTTCATCTAAGTCAGTGTCAGTAGTGAGGGGACTCGGGGGAGTCAAAGTGCCTCCTTTTGCACTTGCGCTTACGGTGACCCTCTTCAGTGGGACTTTCAGAAGGGGATCCGTGAGCCGCAGGGGTTTCCTTGTGGAAATTGACCTGGGGATCCTCTGGCACGAGCTGTCCTTGAGACAGGATGAAGGGAATCGTCGCCAAATCCAGGGGGGCCTGGGTGGTATCCGAGGGGATGGGCTGGGGTCTCAATCCCTGGGAGAGAACCCTCTCCACCACTTCGAAGGCCGAGGGAGAAGCCCTCCCCGGATCCGAAGCGGGGACTGGAGCCGAAGACAGGGTAGCCTGAAGTCCGAGGGATCGGACTGGATCTGAAAAGGTCGGAGCCGAAGAATCCGTTCCCCCGGGTCCGACTCCCTGTTCGCGGCTCCGAGAGTCACTCGGATCCGAAAAAGTTGGATCCGAGGAACTCAAGGTAACAGCCAGAGTCGAGGTTGGAGGAACCGTTGGCGCTGAGCTAGCAGCTCCTAAAAACCTCAGATCCAAGAGCCCCGAAGCTGAAGCACGGATCGGGAAAGGAGAGATGGGGTGGAAAAGAGGCATGGAGGTCCCCCCTCCAGAGGTAGAGGGGACTGGCAAGACTCCCGTCTGAATTTGGGTCGGAATAAATCTCCGCACCATCCTGTCCATATCCATGTCCGATAGGCTCCGTGTTGACCTCGAAGAGGCCACCGACTCGGATCTGGCTGGTTTGCGCAGTGGGGAGGAAGGCCTCGGGTCCGAATGTTCCAACGGCTCCGGTGGGAAACGAGGAGATCGGAGCCGTGGAGAAACAGGCCTCATGGTCTTAGATGGGGGGCTGAGAAAGAGCTCCCTGTCTGGGGACCTCTTATGATGCCTGTCCTTTTTCTCCCTTTCCTCTCTGTGCCTTTCCTTTTCCTTCTCTTTCTCTTTTTCCTTTTCTTTGTCAGACTCGCTGACTGAAGATCTGTCCTTTGAAGACCCATCGCCAGACGAAGAGGGAAGTTGAGTCCCTGTCTGGGTGAAAGGTGGTACACTAGAGACCGAGGCAGATTCCAGCATGGCAGCAGGGAGAAGGCCTTTGGCAACTAGCTTGGCCTTACGATCCCTAAGGGCCCTAGGATTAAAACCTGAACATACAGCACATTGAGTGGACAAATGTGCCACTCCTAAGCAAATCACACACAGAGTGTGACCATCAGCCAGTGAAAGCTTATGGCCATACTCTGTATATTTTTTAAAAACAGGCTTTGGCTGGTCAGCCATAGTCCTGCACTCCAAGGTACAAGCACTACCTCTCCAAAAACCACACACACATAGGTAGGGGAAGGGCAGGCCTAACTACTACTCTATACAAAAACTTTTTTTTTTTTTTTTTTTAACACCTATGACCAAACGAGATACTACACAAGGGAAGTAAGGGAAATCTTACTCAAGCACACCTGTAAGGTCCCACAGAGGCATAGGATCCTTCACTGGGGGTCTCATAAGAAAGGTAACCTTTAAGGAAGGTATTGCAAAGTTTAGAAGAAGTCAATGAAGTCATATTTTCCCCCACATGAAAGTTAAAAATTGCAGCCAGTTGGACTTCAGCTGTGGGTGAACTGGCGCCTTCTTGAAAAATCCCTGACAAAAATTCCAACACTGCAGAAACTGGAACAGTAAAGGGATCCAGTGCATGCTTTGAAGCCCACACAGAAAAACATTTCCACTTGCTATGGTATAACCTCCTGGTAGAAGACTTATGAGCCGCCACCAAAAAGCTTTTAACGGGAGAAGATAAACCAGGAGTCCTAATAATCATGGGAACTGGAGCTGCCAAGCTGTGAGCTTCAGACTGTCCAGGTCTGCATGGAGAATCCCTGAGGAATAAGAAATGAAATCCGGAACTGGATCCAACCATCCATGGTGGAGCTACTATTTGAGACCATAGACAGGGAAACCAAAATTGGCAAGGTCAGAATGGGTTAATGAGGATCACGAAAGCTCCCCAGCCTGTGGGCTTTCTAAAGAAATTTTGGTATCAAGGGTAGAGAAGGATAAGCATACAGAAGACCGGGAGGCCACGCATGAATCAGAGCGTCTCGGGGCTTGCGCCTGAGGGGAGCGAAGAACTCACTGCATTTCACGTCGGAAGGAGATGCGAACAGATTGCAGCAAGGCTGATCCCACTTTTGAAAGATCTGTTCTGCCACTGAAGGATTCAGAGACCACTGGTAAGGCATCAAGATAGATCTGCTGAGCCTGTCTGCTAGAATGTTGGACAGTCCCAGAATGTGCACTGGCACGAGAAAATGGCTGGTGGAGATCACCCATTCTCACACTCTCATGGCTTCTCGACAAAGGAGGCAAGATCTGGTTCACCCATTTGTTGATGTACCAGACCACCAACATGTTGTCTGTCTGGATAGCAATCGTCCGTTTAGGAAGATGGGCATGAAGAGCCTGCAACGCGAGAAGCACCACCTTCATCTCCAGGACGTTGATATGCAAACTGGCTCCAGAGGGGGACCACATGCCTAGGACGGTCCTTCCCGAGCAGTGCCCCCCCCCCCCCAGCTGGGAGGCATCCATAGTCACTGTGGCCTTCTACGGCCTTGTGGAATGATGGGAGAAAGGGACGTCCCCGGACTAGGTCCGGGGAATGAATCCACCACCAGAGAGAGTCCCTGCACACTCAGGAGATTCGAACAAGATTAGACAATGGCAGATCTAACAAGCACCACTGAACTACCAGAGTCCATTGAAAAATTTGCACGTGAAAGCGCGCAAAGGGTAGCAGATTGATAGTGGCGGCCATAGACCCAAACATCCACAGTACCACTTCTGCTGTCAGAGACTGAGCTTGTAGGACGCAAAGAACATGCAGCTTCAGTCTGTGTATCCTGTCTGGAGTAAGGAAATCTTTTGTTTGGATAGTGTCTAATTGAGCCCCAATGAAGTCTAAGGTCTGAACTGGGATC
Source organism: Protopterus annectens (assembly GCF_019279795.1). NCBI lineage: Eukaryota > Metazoa > Chordata > Ceratodontiformes > Protopteridae > Protopterus > Protopterus annectens. The sequence continues at coordinate 544,223,193 of NC_056734.1, read as the reverse complement.
AGCGATGACTTTATGATGATGCCCAACCTCTGTGCTAAAAGAAGGAAGTAATCCCTAGCTTGGCAAAGTTGATGCTTGGAAAGGGCAGCGAGGAACCAATCGTCCAGGTAAGGGAAAACCTGAATACCCTGAAGCCTCAGGTCAGCCACTACTACTGTCGTCACCTTGGAAAACACTTTGGGGGCTGTGGTGAGACCAAAGGGAAGAACTCTGAACTGATGATGATTGGCTCCTAGCCGGAAGCGGAGGAACCTCTGAGACCACCTGTCCATTTGATATGATTGTACGTGTCCTGGAGGTCGATCGAGCACATCCAGTCGTTCGCCTGCAGGAAGGGCAGGATGGACTGAAGTGTGACCATCTGGAATTTTGCCTTGGCAACTGACAGGTTCAAGGTGGGTAGATCCAAAATAGGTCTTAGGTCTCCCATTTTCTTTGGCACCAAAAAGAACCTGGAATAAATGCTTGATCCAGAGTGGTTGAGGGGGTCAGGTTGGACGACTCGTTTTATTAGCAGCTTTTCTACTTCTAGTGTTGCTTCCTCCCTTTGTGCAGGTGGGATATCCAGGAGGTGTTTCAGTGGATGGGGTGGTTCGAAGAATGGGATTGAATAGCCTCTGGATATGGTTTGCAACACCCAACGAGGTGTTGTTATGGACTCCCATTCCATTGGGTGTAGCGATAACCGACCCCCGACTACCTCCAGAGAAGAGCAGTTGGGCAGCCCTTCAGGGCTGTTGTGCAGGTCTGTCAGAGAACAGTTCTCGAGACCCATAATTTCTTGGACCCCCTCTGCCTCTAGGGCGGCGTCTATCATAACCCCATCTGCTCTAGGGGATGGTGAACCCTGGGTGTCCCGGGAAAATGCCTGAGACCTCTGGAACCACATCTTTTTAGCCCCTCGATGATTCCTAGAAAAGTATCTTTGAGGGGAGGAGAAGCGGATCCTGACAGCAGACAATGTCGTCTCGTCATCTTCATTCTGGACCAAAGTCTCGTGTACTGACATCCCAAACAGGGAGGAATGTTCTTATGGGGCATTGGTGAACAACGCCTTAAAGAGTTTTGAGAATTGACATAGCTGGAGCCAGGCGTGTTGCCTGATGGCAATGCCTGTACCGGCTGCCCTACCAGCTCCCCCTGTAGCATGGGAGAGGAGATGCATGGAGGTGTTAGCGACAGACTTCAGAGTGGCCATACGAGCGGAAAACATTTTATCTCCCACCGACATGGACTCCAGGGTCGACTCAGCAATCTCCTTTACTAGGTCTCGCTGCAGCCGAATCATATGTGCCATGTAATTCAGTGCTCTTACTGAAAAGGTGGCTGAAGCATACACCCGCTTCCTGAATTGATCCATCGTCCTTGACTCTCAGTCAGTAGGATGGACCGAAGATTTCTCCTGAGTGAGCTCTTTCTTAGTAGCAGCTGCTACCACCACATCAACCGGGGACCCTTTGTTCCAGTACGTCCTATCTGAAAGGGGCTAAGAAATTTGTCCGGGCGCTTTGGGATGGGCTCCACCGTGTCCGGTTCCTTCCACGCCCAACATGCTATGAGATCCACTAAGGGATCAGCGGGACACCCAGGAAGTAGATGGGTCTGCACCGAATGCCTCGAGGAACACCTATTCGTCCAAGGTTGATTAATGGGCAGACCACGCCTTCCCCTTTAGTGGAGGAGTTTGATGATGAGACATCCTCGGGGGGTGATTGGGGGGAACCTTCCCCCTTCCTCCAAATCGGTGTCTTCGGTGAGTAACTCTGGTGGAGAGTCTAAGTGCTTCCTTTTGCACGTGTGTTTGTGAGGAACCTCCTCTGTGAGAATCTCTGGGGAGGACTCGCCAATGTCCTGCTGCTCCCAAGCGGGAGTTTCCTGAGGCAAAACGGCGACAGGCTATCCAAGAGATGGCAGGATGGCCGGGACCGTACCCAAACCAGACTGAGTCGGGGAGGAGGACGAGATGGTCAAGGATCTCAAAATCGAGAGAACCCTCTCCACTACATCAAAGGCCGAAGAACAGACATCCTGTGAAAGGCCAGTAGGAGCCATCCCCCTCTGATCTGACGGGGCAGTCAGAGCCAAGACTCCAGGCATTGAGATACTGAGGGGAGGACTGCGCTCTGACACACATGGAGCCGACAACTCCTCCTAAGATCCGACGTGCTGAAGGCAATGGGCGGCGTTGAGGTACAAAGTTCTGTCGGCGCCTACCCAGAGGGTCCTCAGATCCAGAGGCTCCAAAACCAAAGTTCGGATTAGAGAAGGAGTAATCAGGGTAAAGCATGACTGCAAGTTACCTGCTCCAGAGGGAGAGGGGGCAGGCAAGACTCCCATCTGTATATGGGTGTGGATGAACTTCCGCATAATCCTATCCATCTCCTCTTCACTAAGGCTTCGGGTGGAGTGGGACAGGAGAAGGCTACTGACACTGGTCTGGAGTGACGGTGGGAGAAAGCCTGCAAGGGAGACCAGATCCAGGACTCATCTGGCTCAGTGGAAAACCTGGGAGAGTGGAGCCGGGGAGATCCTGGCCTAGTATTTGACCTAGATTTTGTCGATGGCGCAACCGGAGCCGAGCGGTCAGGATACCGCTTCCTTGGCCTGTCCTTTTTTTACTTCTCTTCCCCGGTCGTCTTGGTGGGAGTTTGAGTCCCAGAGACCGGGGAAGAGCTAGAAGCTGAGGCTGAACCAGGAGCTGGAGGCGCACAGGCTATCGTCCCCATGGATGAACGTAGGCCATTCAAGGATGAGCTTATCCCTCCTTGTCCTTAAGACAAGTTTGGGCGTGAAACCCTTCAGAGTTTTCCTGCCAGCAGAGACAGGGAGGCTGAGCCCTGAAAGAACAAGGATAAGAATAACAAAAAAAATAAATAACTGTCCATACCCTGGCAAAAAAAAAAAATGGGGAGGGAGTGGCTACTGAAGCAGTGATCATTCGAACACCTACTGTTATGGTAAGTTCAACTTACACAATTGTACTATGTTCTTCATGTTGACCACTGCTGCAGTAGCCTTAGTTATATGGGTAGATTACCATAGCTACCTATTTTGGGAGGTGGAGAAGGGTCCAGCAGCCCCTAGAAAATGGAGCTAGCAAAGCATGACCTAGACCTGGAAAAAGAATCTAGCTTATAGTGCTTTGCAAAAGTATGTACAGAGGACTAAGTAGCAGCTTCTAGAAAACTTCTAGAATCCAGCCCTTTCCAAAAATTCATAGAAGCAGTCAAGGTCCTTGTACAGCTTGCCTGGAATAGATTTGTCATGGTGAGTAACAGCCTTGGACAACCATTTGGAAAGTGACTGTTTTGACACTGGTTGTCCCTTCTTACCTTCAAAAGAAATGAACAATTGATCTGAAAGATTTAGTTCTGTCAAGATTAGTACTAGAGTTGTCTGTGGACATTCAAAGTATGGAGTATCCTTTCTCCCTCATTTTTAGGTTCGGGAAAGAAAATGAGGGAGATGGAGAGTTTCACTTAAAGTAACCTTGAATACCACTTTAGGCATAAAAGAAGGAGTAGTTCTGAAAGAAATCCTATCCTTGTCGAAAATGAGGTAGGGCTGACTCATCATAAGAGCTTGCAACCAGATATTATTCATGCAGAGGTCACAGCAATCAATAAAACAGTCTTCCATGTTAAGAACCTACCTCAAGTCAGCTAGTTTAAAAGTCCTTCGGCTTTTCCCGGTTAGGGGTCGCCACAGCGGACCTCCGGGTCCACTAATGACTGGCAGTGGATTTTACGGTGCCGAGTTGCCAGCCCAATGCCCAACCTTCAAAGAAGGCACACCCATTCACACATACACCTACCTGCATGTCTTTAAACGTCACTCGACCGCAAGGAGGACATGCAGACTCCACAGAGAAGGCGCTCCAGCCAAGACTCGAACGGAAGAACCTCTTGCTGGGAAGTGATGACGCCAACCGCTGTACCACTGCGGTCGTCAGATAGATTAACTGGTTCAAATAGCACAAGTGTCAGTTTCTCCAACGCAAAATTAAGATCTCAAGGAGAGGCACCCGGTTTACTTGGAAGCATCTTATGCAAAACCCCCCTTCAAAAACATTTTGAGATGTGACTGCCTTAAAAGAGAAGGAGCGATGGGTAGACATGCTGAAATGGCTGACAAATGAACTTTGATAAAGTAATGAAAGGCCATAAGATAGTAACTCACGCAAACATTGTAAAAGCAGAGAACAAACAGCCCTGAATAGGTGCTGGTTATGCCACTGGCACTAACTAATAAACCTTTTCCATTTGCTAATATATCATTTTCTAATAGCAGGCTTCCTTATCTCCCTTAGTACATGCTGCATGTCCTCAGAAAAAGTACAGTTTTGTACCTACCATAAATGTAGATGTTCGAAGATCCACATTGCTGCAGTCCGAACACTTGGGTAGTCCGCTGTCCCAGTCGGCCCGAATACCAAAGTATATGGCTGACGTCGGTCAAGGCGCATTAGTCTGACGTCAGGACGTCAGGGTACAAATGCGCATGACCGACGTCATATCCTCAGTCTTTTCTTGCCCCAGACGTCAGAAGACCCTAAAAAGATAAGGCCAAAACCAAAAAACACCAAACACTCTTGTACCAAATATATGTACAATATATACAAATTTACAAAGGTACAACCCCACCCACACAACCACCCCTAAACACAGAGGGAAGGAGGGAGGTAAATTGGACTGCAGCAATGTGGATCTTGAACATCTACATTTATGGTAGGTACAAAACTGTACTATGTTCTTCATCCCACATTGCTGCAGTCCTAACACTTGGGTAGAATCCCAAAGCAGAGGTAAGGGAGGCTGGCAAATCATAAGGAAGCAGGAGCTGTCAACATGCCCTGCAAAATAGCCGTGGCAAAACCAGCCCTAGATTTAGAGTAGAGAGGAAGGTGGTAGTGCTTAGAGAAAGTATGCACTGAACTCCAAGTAGCTGCCTCCAAAATATCCTTAGTTGCCACCCCCCTTAGAAATGCTGTTGAAGTGGCAGTAGCCCTAGTGGAATGAGGCCTAATCCCAGCTGGAATGTCCTTGCCATGATGGGAATAACAAAATGCAATGCAAAACCCAATCCACTTAGAAATAGTTTGTTTTGACACAGGCTTGCCCTGAGAACTCAAAGCAAAAGAAACAAACAACTGCTGAGACTGCCTAAAATCCTTAGTCCTGCTTAAATAATAACGCAACTGCCTGTGTACATCTAAAGTGTGCAAAATCTTTTCCCCGTTATTTTGGGGATCTGCATAAAAAGTAGGCAAATGAATAGTTTGGTTTAAAGCCACACTAGAAACCACCTTAGGCATAAAGGAAGGATTAGTGCGTAATGATACCCTATCCTTATGGAAAATCAAAAGGCTCAACCGCCATAAGGGCCTGCAATTCAGAAACCCTTCTTGCAGAAGTAATGGCCAACAAAAAGCAGTCTTCCATGACAAGTATTTCAATTCAGCAGTAGCCGGGCTCAAAAAGGTTGTAGAGTAAGTTTCTCCAACACAAAATTGAGATCCCAAGCAGGAGTAGGAGCTCTACGGGGGTCTTATATTCTTTGCCCCTCTAAGAAATTGCTTGAACAAAGGATGAGAAAACAATGGTGGGTCACAATCATAGTGAGCGAAATTGCTGCAGCATGAATCTTAATGGAAGAGAAAGACAAACCTTTGTCCAATAACTCAGTAAGATATTGAAGAGCCACACTCAAATTAGGCTCAGAAACCTCCAAATCCTTTGCTGCACTCCAAAATAAAAATCTCTTCCATTTTTCTGAGTACACTTTCCTTGTACTAGGTCTTCTGGCTTCCATAATCACATTCAAAACTTGTTGAGGAAGTTGAGACCTGCTGTGTTTCAAAACAGAATATGCCAGGCTGTTAGATGAAGAGAGTGAAGCTTGACATTGAGTAGATGACCGTTCCTCTGAGACAATAGGTGTGGAATCAAAGGTAAAGGCCATGGAGGCTTCCTTACCAGACTCCTCAGTAATGGGTACCAGTGTTGCCGAGGCCAATCTGGAGCTATTAAAATCATCCTTGGCTTGTCTTGTCTGACCTTTAGGAGTACCTTTGGGAGAAGAGGCAGAGGTGGAAAGGCATACACATGAAGATTTTTCCAACTGAAAGAAAGAGCATCCACTTTCCAAGCTGTGTGATGAAACCTTTTCGTGCAAAACTTTGGCAGCTGGTGGTTTAGTGGAGAAGCGAACAGATCTATGTCTGGAGTTCCCCATGACACTGTCAATTTCGAAATACATGAAGATCCAGTTTCCACTCGTGGGGATCCATGATTTGCCTGCTTAACACATCTGCTAAGGAGTTCTGTGCTCCCGGCAGAAACCTTGCCTGAAGAGTTAGTTGCAAGCTGAGCGCAGTCTCCCATAGAATCATTGCTTGCCTGCATAGAGGATAAGAATGTGTTCCCCCTTGTTTGTTGATGTACCACATGACAGTTGTGTTGTCTGTTAGAATCAACACCTGCCCTGGAAGAAGTAACTCCTTGAAAGCCATTAATGCAAACTGGACTGCTAACATCTCCTTCATGTTGATATGTAGATGCTGTAGTCTGGCAGGCCACTTGTCTTGTATCCACTTTCCATTCAGATGAGCTCCCCAAGCTATGTCTGAGGCATCTGTCGTTAGAATCTGACTCGCCTCTGGCCGGGTCACAGAGAGTCCCTTGTTTAGGTGACATTCCTGAGCCCACCACAAAAATTCCTTTTGAATGCAAGGTATTATTTGAATGACAGTGTCCAAATCCTGGCAGTGCTGTGTCCATACATTTTTGAGGTACCATTGCAGCTTCCTCATATGCAGTTTGGCATTGGGAAGCACCAGAATACAAGATGCCATGAACCCTAAGGCTTGAAGGACTGTCCTTGCAGTCAGCCCGGACTGAAGAGATAGTTGATGGAAGTAAAGGGAAAGATTCTTTTGTTTGTCCGGGGTTAAAAAGGCCATCTGGGTTGCTGTATTCAGTCTCACACCCAGAAAGCACATGTCTTGAGAGGGTACTAGACTGGACTTTATTTCGCTCACAGAATACCCCAGGCATCTTAGCACTGCTATCACATATTCCAAATGCTGTAAAAGGTCTTCCTTTTCTTGAGCCAGAATCAGGCAGTCGTCCAAGTAAGGATAGATTTGTATTCCTTTTAGCCTGAAGTAAGCTATCACTGGAGCCAGAACTTTTGTGAATACTCTGGGCGCAGTAGATAAGCCAAAGGGCAATGCAGAGAACTGATAATGGGAATTCCCAGCTCGAAAACGCAGATACTTCCTGCAACTTAGTCTGATAGGCACATGAAGGTAAGCCTCCTTGAGATCTAAAGTTACCATCCAGTGATCTTTGCCCAGTAGAGGTAAAAGCTGTTGTAACGTCAACATTTTGAACTTGGGAATGTCCAGATAAGTGTTGAGGATAGATAAATCCAAAATTGGTCTCCACGTGTTCCCCTTCTTTGGTACTAGGAACAGGCGAGAATAAAATCCTAGGCCCCTTTCTGGCACAGGAACCGGCTGAATGGCCCCTATTTGGAGTAACAGAGAAATTTGCTTGTGAGCCTCTTTTCTTTGTAGAGGAGGGACGTCTGGCATGCCTTTGAAAGGAGGCAAGGTATGGAAATAAAACCTGTAACCGTGGTGAATGATATCCAATACCCATCTGTCCTGGGTAATTAAACTCCAATTTTCTTTGAAAAGTGCCAGCCTTCCTCCTAAAGGTGCTGCCAGACGAGAAAGCACTGGCAGCTGAAAAGGCAGGTCATTGGGTCTGTTTACGAAAGGGCTGACCCCTGCCCTCACCAGGAGATTGAGCAGGTGAACTCCCTGTTCTAGGCCTAAAAGAACCTTGAGCTCTGCCCCTACCACGTCTAGACCTACCCCTAGACTGGGAATCATAAGAAGGATATGTCCATCCCTTAGTAGGCCAATTTCTACTAAACTTCGGAGGCTGAACCTGCAAAAAATCTTTAACAGTCTGCATAGACTTAGCCTTGTCCTCCATTTTCTTTAAAACTGCTTCCACAGGCGAACCAAACAACACATCAGACTGTAACGGAGCATCCAAAATCCTTGTCTTAACATGCTCAGCTAAATTCTGATCCCTCAGCCAGGCGTGCCTGCGAAGAACAGAACCAGTGGCAGCCACCCTCGAAGAGGCCTGCACAGCATCAAAACCACATTGCAAAGAATGCTTACCCACCTGTTCAGACACATGAACTAAATCCTGCAATTCTTTACACTCAATACCTTCCGCCAGAGCATCCACCTTAGACTTCAATTGTGAAAGGAGATAATTTTGATATTTTAACATGTGGAACTGGCAATTCAAAGCCCTCATAGCTAAAGTGGAAGAAGTATACACTTTCTTTCCCCATCTATCCAAAGCCCTTGCCTCTTTATCAGGAGGAACAGGATTTTTAACAACAGAAGCTTTAACACCTTTAGGCCCCTGAGAAACAGTTTCTGGGTCTGCCCTAGGACTCTTAAAAAGATACTTATGAGCTTCAGGCACCCTATAATACCTATCCGGTGAGGGTGGAAGATAGATTGGTAAGCAATGGAGCGCCATACAAAAGAGAGGGGAGGAGATAGGTAGTGGCCAAAGTTTGTGTGGTGGAGGGAATGGAATGAGGAAGTGGTTGTTTCTGTAGAGTAGGCAGAGTTTTATGTGGGTTTTCTTGATGTTAAGTTGGATGTGAGTATTGAATTTTAAGTGTTTGTCGATGGTGACCCTCAGGAGTTTGGCAGAGGGAATGACTTTGATAATGGAATTTTTAAGGCTGGTAATTTGAAGTGAGTTTTTATCAATAGGAGTGGATTTTAAAGGAGTAAATAGAAGAATCTTAGTTTTGTTAGCGTTTAGTGAAAGGTGGTTTTGGTGCATCCAGTTTTCAGTAGTTGAGAAGGCAGTTTGAGTTAGAGACTGCAGATCAGATAGGTTAGAAGCGCAGCAGATCAAAGTGGAATCGTGTGCGTATTGGACAATTTTGGTATTGGGTATGGCTTTGTAGAAATCGTTAATAAAGATGTTAAATAGCAAAGGGCCTAGTATGGAACCTTGGGGTACTCCTATAGGGGTGGGGAGGAAAATGGAGGAGCCCTAGCCCCATTTGACAGCTTGGGACCTGTCAGAAAGACAGCTGGAGAACCAGGAAAGAGTTTTTTGGGAGATGTAGAGATTTGATAGATGATTTAATAGATGGGTGTGGGAGATGGTATTGAAAGCTTTAGATAAGTCTAGTAGAACAACTGAAACTATGTTACCAGTGTCTCGATTGACAGAATGTAAGAAGGATAGAAGGGCTGTGTTGGTACGGTGTCCAGGGCAGAAGCCGTGTTGGGTAGGAGAGAATAGCTGGTGTTCAAGTAAGGAATGGCATGAGCTGCAGGTGTATGCATTTTTCAAGAAGTTTAGAGATTGGTGAGAGGATGGCTATAGGGCGGAAATTGAAAACATTACAGTTTTTACCACCCTTGTGGAGTGGTAGAATAAATGCAGAATGCCATAGTATGGGTACATAGGACTCAAGTAGAGATAGATTTATCAGGATGCTGACAGGGAGAGCAATACCGTCTGCAATTTTTAAGGAGGAGGAAGGAATGTTGTCGGGGGCATTGGTGCAAGGTTTAAATTTGGAGAGAAGCTTTTTTATAAGGTAGGTGGATACAGGTTTAAGTTCAAACGTAGGAGAGGAGGAGAAGGAAGCTTGAGCAGAGGGGGTGGAGGGTTATTGTTAGGGAAGGTCTTGATTAGATCAGCAATAGAAGAGGTGAAGGTGTTGAATAGTTCGGCGATTTCTTGTTCAGATTTACTAGTATCAGGACATGGGTTGTTTTTTTGTACCAGGCTTGAGGAGGGAATAAACAGAGCTCCAGAATTGTTTGGGGTTTTTGCATGATTTACTTGGAGTTTGATGCAGTAGGATTTTTTATCTTTAATGACTTGTTTTTTAGCTTGGTTTCGCAGCTGTTTGTATTTAAGTAACAATACAGGCTGTTTATGTGGGAGATCGCTTTTCCAGGTTTTGTCTCTTTGTAGCATAATTTTTTTGGTTTCTTTGGTAAGCCATGGGGCGGTTTTAGCTTTAACTCTTTTTGTTCTTATTGGAGCTAGGGAGTTTAGGACAGTTAAAAATGTAGAGTTGAAAAAGTCAACGGCATTGTCTAAATGTAGGGTTTTTAGTGGGTTCCAGTTAGTGAACTTAAGGGAGTCAGAAAAGGTAGAAGGGTTAAAGTTAGCGAGGTTGCGAGTATGTAAGAGTTGGTGGGAATGTGAGAAAGAGGGTGTAGCTCTATGGGTGAAGGCAGGGAGGTGGTCTCCTAATGTGTTAGGAGTGACACCAGATTTTGTTATTTTGTTAGGGTGAGATACAAGGATCCAGTCTAGGATGGAGCCTTGGGGGTTGGTTTTGTTGGTATTTTTATGGTCGTTTAATTTTAGAAGGCCACTTACAAGTTCAGCATTATTAAAGGAAGGGATAGGGTCAGGGTAGGGAGTGATGGACAAATGACTGGAGTAGATTATAGCTACACCACCACCTCTTTTACTTAGGCGGTCGGATCGGAGAGATTGATAGCCAGGGGGAAGGAATTCGGAGTCGGTTATGTGTGGTTTTAGCCAGGTTTCAGAGATGGCTACAATGTCAGGTATATTATGATTGAACCAGGCATGAAAGAGGGTAAGCTTATTTGCTAAGCTTTGGGCATTGATGGTGAGGAATTTAAGGTATTTACTGGTGGATTTGTTGTTGGAGCTAGGGTTGTTTGTTAGAGAAATGTTTGGTCCTGGGTTGGGGCAAATGTCGCCTGCCAAGTAGAGGTAAGAGAGAAGGGGAATAAGTTTGTGAGGATTGTGTTTGGTTAGGAATGGATGGTAGGGGGTGGGTTTGGATTTGTAGAATTTAGTAGGGATTCGGAAGAGTTTTACTTTTAAGAGAATGATGGGATCAGAGGGAGATAAAGAGGCAGAGATATTGTAGAAGTGATTTGTGAGGTGGGGGTGTGGAGGAGGAGGTATAGGGTGTAGGTGGATGTTGGTATGAGAGGAGGCGTGATACAAAGGAAGTAGAATGAGGATTAGGATAGATGTAGGGGTAGATGAAAGATATTTAGGTCAGAGAGAGTTAGATAGGTCCCTTGTGTGTATGCAACTATCCAAGTAATATAATCCTCTGTCTATAGAAAAATGGATGATGCAGAGAAGCCAAAACCAACTAACACACAGTTCCCAAATGACAATTATTAAATGAGGGAAAAGCAACGCCCGAGGATTATTGATTTACCAAAGATGCGTGTTCCCAACAACAACACTTATATCCTATCATATAAAATCCAGGACGCATACATATAGCTTTGATAAAAAGCAAAAACAGAGTTGCAATGTCCTATATAGCAATTCAAAAAGCCATAGTTGCTACTGTAGGTTAAGTTGTAATCAGTGTTATATCATGAATCACAACTTGCGTATATGAGGAAGTTCACCACATTCCCCTAGAAAGCCTGCCTGTAAAAAATGTAGGGGATAGTGTTCTTAGTCCCATAAATGTAATGTGCACTGTCCATTCCCTGTTAAAAACTCAAAACAAAGCATTGGGTTCAAAAAGCCTAATGTATGCCACAAATATATCCCAACATAAATGGTATCTAGCTTAATCTAGTTCTTATACAATGTTCAAATATATATATTCAACTTATTCTGTCTAATAATGCAAGTCAGAATGTAACTGCAAGTTAGAACCACAAACAGTAGATGCGAGTCATATACACACACAACACAAAAGCGGCACATTTTAAAACACGCTAAATGACAGAATACTGCTATATATATGCAGAGGCCACTAGTGTCATATTATCTGAAGAAAGGTTAAACACCCAGCACATTTCTCATGGTGATATTTCCAAAATCAGGTTTGGCATTTGGCGAATATTATTCCCAAATTACTTATTTAAATATTCGCCCATTTTGTGTAATGATATAAATTGGAATGAAACTTCAGGTTAGATCAACAACCAATAAGTGTGAACACACAGAAAACAAAGCGGCCCAGTTTTAAATCCCACTAGATAGCAGAATACTGCTTTAAATGTACAGAGTCCCTTAAAGTCATTTTATCTAAGATGGAATTAGTTACATAACACAAAAATAGAGATGAATAACCTCCAAAACATAAAAAGCATGTGGGCGGCAGTTTTCAAACCTGCTAGTTAACAAAATACCGCTATATAAGTGCAGAGGCCCCTATTGACATGCTATATATAAAAAAGGTTTAGTACATAACACTTTCGACATAGGAATATATCAACAACAAATACATCATTAAGGGAATTTTATTCCCATTCAATACAAGTCCCTTGTATTCATAGAGTTCGAATATTCTTCATTCAACCTCTATCCAATCAGTATGCACTTTTGCTGACCAAAATTAATTGAAATAGAGAAATACAAAAGCCCCAAGAAAGTCGTTATTGTATTGTATCACCCGATCCAGTTTTCACCACACAGACAGTTCCGTTCTTGAGAAAACACCAATCACGATGCCCTGGTGCAATCAGTACGAATTTTTGCATACAAAGCTGATTGAAGTAGAGCAGTTCCCACTGTTATGTCACCGGATGTAATTTTAGTCTCAAAAAACTGTTACCGTTTTTATGAATAAGCCAATGTCGTACCCAGACTCAAAGCACTCTCTTCCCACTGTAAAGGTTTAATAATCCAGTCCAAGGAAATCTACCAAGCCCTTTTACATGAGATGTCAACCAAATACACTTTTGATGGGGGACCGCTAGGTTTCATATATGCACAGTATCTTAATACAATAATCCAAAAGTGTGCCACAAGCTGCCTGTCTAGTTTCCACCTGTTATTTATTACTGTGGTTAAGTCAAATAACAGCTGCTATTAAGTGCAGCCAAAGTACTTGCAGGCACATTGTAGAGCCATGACGAGTAGACAGAGACAAATCCACTGTGCTGAAAAGGTACAGTCCACCCCAATTGCAAAGATATTATAGTCCCGATAAAAAATAGCTGAATACCAGGTCAGTCACCAATTTACTTGCATCCAGCATGTGTAGCAACGATGTAATGATAAAGTACTAGCCTGAAATATAGGTACCCATTGAGCAGATGTTTCAGTACTATAGGCTATGTGGCATTTCAAGGAATTTGAAATCATAAATAATAAATATTTAGAGGATGTGTGTGTTACTGCTTGCAGTTCTTGAGAACTTTATAAATCCTATCTGCCTCTTTAGGGGCAGATGGCTGACTATCAGGAAAACTGCATGCATTAACACACACATCCTCTAAAGCAGAAAGAACATGAGGAATGGTTGTAAGTTCTAGACAGGGAATGCTGCAAAGCTAGCTCCCAGGCCATCACTGCCAACCAACAGAGGGAATGACATTGTAACCCCATGTTTGTTGAGGTACCACATCACTGTGGTGCTGTCTGTAACCACAACAGGAGGATCTGGAGTCCATAGGTAGTAAAAGACTTTCAAGGCATGATCCCTGTCAACATTTCCTTGTCACAGTATTGATGTGCTTCTGTGCATCCTTGGGCCTTCAAGTGGCCTGCACTTGCACTCATACCAACACAGATCCCCCAGGTGAAATCTGATGAATCTGTTTGGAGAGACTGTGCTGGAACAGGTGGGAGAAGGGAAGCCCTGGACTGATACTCATCTGTGCTCTCTACCACTGTAACTCTTGTTTGATGAAGGCCAGCACTGGTAACTTGGATTCTAAGAAATACAGGTGCTGGGTCCAAAAATTTAGTATATACCACTGAATTTGGTTCTTCAGCAAAATGGTGCAAAAAAAAAAAAAAGTTTAAATTCTATAAATTAGCAAGTCTTCCTGTCAAAATTTCCAAATTAAGCTTTTAATCAACAGAAACAAGAGAAGCAATTTACTCACAGTTTTGAAAGGGCAAGGTAATGAGAGTTGCTGTACTAAAATGGCCTTTGTACAGAAAATCAGTTAAACATTCACCAATGGCCATAAAATACATTCCATGGTTAAAAAAATCCCCAGAAAACAGTTGGCTTATTACAAACAGTGTAAGCCTTAGAATGTGCAGGCATATATAGATTTTTAATCAGTAACAGTTAAAGTAACAAAATACACTATTCAAGCACTGATAGAAAAAGCAGAGGGAGGAAATAAAACCCAGAAGGGTTTCTTATCAGAGATCAGAAGCTGAAGAATTCCGGAGTTAGGTGTAGTCTTCCAAGAGATCCTTCTCTTACTATGGCAAAGGAAAAACTGAAAGGGTCCTGTCCCTCTGTGTGGAAATCAGTCCCTGTATTGCCAAGTGATTGGTCCCTCACACCCACAGTCAGGCAGTGGTAGGGACTCGGAGCTTTAGTAGATTGCCAGAGGAGGGTAGCAAAAGAACGACTACCTGAATGCCAGTAGGGCAGTGTGCTAGGTGAACATCTTTCAATTAAACACCCATGCTCCTGTGAAATATAATTTCTGTTCAGTTTAACCCAGTTATTGTACCTTGGGGAATAATATGCAAGTTCTATCTTGGTTCCTGTTAATAATTTTACATCATCCTTTCCAAATATTCTCATATATTTCTTAAGAAACCTACCATCTTTTCTTACATTCTCCCTTCTAGGTTCCCTGTTGCTTCTTCATTACTGCTTAGCAGGTTCCAATCCCCACCCATGAATAATATTCCTTACTGGAAGCTAATTAATTCAATGATGATCCTCTTAAATTTCTTAATATTAGTTTTAGGTGGAATATAAATACATACCAGCGTAATCCTCCTTTCTTGGCAACAACCCCTTATTTCTACCAATCTACCATTGCTGTTTTTCTTCTCTTCTCTATCACTACTGCAGCCCCTCTTGAGATCAGTATTTTTACCCTCTTCCTTTGTCCATGATACTATGAACATCCATTTTGAAATCCTTTCCTTGCCAAATTCACATGCTCATTTCCATCCCAGTATGTCTCCTACAACACTATTTGTGCCCTACGCTTCTTAATATAATTCAATTCTCTGTTTCTTGAACATGCCTATAATACCATTCACATTCCATGATATGACTGATAAGGCAATCATTCTGATAAGGAGGTATTACTATCACATATTCTACAGGGAAGTTTTCTGAATATACTTTTCAAACTTACAAGTAACATGCAGACATTAATGTTTGTTAGGATGATCATATGTGCATTTGCAGCTTCTAGTCTCTGTTTGGACCCATGTGATATTTTCCCTGAATTTCTGTTTAAATAAAGATGCTCAAAAAACAAACTACTATGTACATTTTCATTTTAGTCTCTAACCCAACATATTTGAAATGAACATTATGTACTTTACCATAACAATAGAGCCATATTGTCCGATTTTAATCTGGTTCAACCATGGGTAGTCAGACCTACCTTGGCACTATTTCAGAAGCTTCTCAGTTCCAGGGTTCTTACTCCTCCCCTACCCATAACTCCCTCGGGTCAACCTAAGTACCTCATATCGAGTTTGTCCAAGTAAATTAAACCTTAAGAAATACATTCAAGATTAAGCCCCAACATACAGGTAAAAAGGATCGGAAGGCATCCCCAAATCGTATCTAATTATAATAAGACAATTAAAAGACCTATCAATAAGTTACCTTAGTAAAGGGAATGACATAATTAAAGAAGAAGATTTAAACATGTGTCTGAACTTATGGCAAACCCTTACACAGGAATGTAAATATATAACTGCAGCATATGGTTTGATTAAAGAAATAAAATATAATAATCAAATATTAATTTCCAAATACTGGAGAGAGAAATTGTTGACAATTGAAGAAAGTAAAATACTAAAAGCAATTCACTTAACCATAAAATCTGTGTCCCTTCAGAAGCTATTATTTACCCAATTGATGATATTTAATAACGCGTATTAATGCGTCTCACTCTACACAAATTTAACTCAAAGAACTCACCAAAATGCCCATATTGTATAGATCAAACAGCCGACCTCCTACATATGTTTTGGAGTTGTAAATGTATTTTCAAACTCTGGAATTCCTTGAAACTTCAACTACAAAAATGGGATATCAACATTCCACACTCTCCTGGGAATTTACGATTTTACATATTCCACCACCCAACTTGGAAAGAACCCAAAGAATTATACTAGTCAATATTTTTTGTTGATGAAGTTATATATAGCTTCCAATTGGTTGAACCCTTTACAGACATCATGGCAAAATTTCAAGATAGTAGCCACCAAACATATTCTAGCACATAAATTTCTAATTAGTGATCATAAGAAAAATGTAAACAATACAAAAATATGGGAACAAATCTTTAACATTGTATTAGCTTAAAGTTCCATTCCACTATTCTCTGGGAAAAACTGAATAACTGTTGAATTTTATTGAGATAAGTCTTATATGGTTACTAGTTCTTTTTTTTTCATTATTTTTTTTTTTTAGAAGTGTATAGGTATGTATAATGATTCTATGTAACTGTTGGAAGCATTCATGTACATATTGTAAGTAGTTGGTAGTACTGTATTAGTTGTTTGGAAAAAATAAAATAAAGAATTATTATTGAAAAAAAAAAAAAAAAGGATCGGAAGGCAGTTAATTATAACTGCTCAAAGACAGGGTGTACATGGAAGCTATCCGGGCACCAGATGCCTGTTTGTGTCAATTTGGAACAGTAGGAGAGAGGGAAATTGAACCAGACGAAAATCAAACATGGATCTTTCTTTATGGTATAAGCATAACTTTCGAATCCAGTGTTGACTATTTTCATCTGATTCAATGGTGGGACAGATTTCAAAGCTACTACACCTGGGTGGTATTCAAAGAAGTCCCATTCCTGAGAATGGTGGCACCAAAAGAAGAATGTGATATGGACTGTGCATCCAGTTTGTAGTGAGATACAAAAGTGTGAGCTACTGCCCAAGCAGATGCAGCACAAAGTTTATCAATAGGTAGTCTGAATGAAAAGGCTGCTGACATGGCCACTGCCCTTGTGGAATGAGCCTTAGGTTTAGATTGTAGAGACAAGTACTTTTTGTTGTATACAAAATAAATGCAATCTGATAACGATATGGAAAGAGTAACCTTAGCAAACTGCTTTGCCTAATTTAGGCTTTGAGAAGGCAACAAGCAATTGATCAGACTTTCTGAATTGCTTGGTCCTATGAAGACAGAACCTAAGTTGACGATGACCATCCAGCATATGTAAAATGTAAACTAAACTATTACTATTCGCTCCATCACACAAGTCATCCTCTCTCTCCTTCAATATATCCTCTAACAATGGCACCATAATATCCCCTGATCCTACGACCAAACTTCTTGGTGTCACAATAGACCACAACCTCAACTTTGATTCCCATATTAACTTAACTATCAAATCAATCAATAGAAAACTTGGATCTCTCTACAGACTTAAACCCTTCCTCACTCCCTCAGCCAGAAGTACTTTAGCACAAACCCACCTACTCTCTACCCTATTCTATGCCTCTCCAATCTATACAAACCTAACTAAAAGTAACCTCAACAAACTAGCAACAGCTTACCATAACATAGCCAGATTTGCAACAGGAGCCCCATTTCGTACTCCACCATTGCTCTAATCTCAAACAGCTAGGCTGGCTAGAATTACAAAATCATATCGACTTCTGCAACTGACCATTACCCACAAAATCTTTCATCAGCCCACTAATATCACTATACTCTGTTCCCTTATTACCCCATATAAAAACATCTCTTCCCTACGCTCTGCTACCAAACTACTAGCTGCCTCCAACAAATCCAACAACAAAGCTGGGGATAGTCTGTTCTCCAACTGGACTGCACCCATCTGGAACAAACTTCCAAGTGAACTTATGTCTATTACCTCTTTACCTACTTTCAAGAAGCATATAAAATCATGGCTTTATTCCCAGTGGCTCTGCCCTTGTTCTAACCCTGATTAATCCTTGTTTGTTCCATGCCTTTTCCTTTCTCCTGCTAGCTATAACAAGATATTCTCTTACTGTTTCTTTACTTCTCTTTTAATCTTGGATTCTCAATACCACTATGATGGGTGGATGTTTAAAAGAAGAATCTAATGTACTTTTTCCTGTTGATGCTACTAGTAGTTTTAGACTTTTATGAAAATGTTATGTACTACAGTCTGTCTTTAAATACACCCTCTGTACAACTATGTT
Source organism: Protopterus annectens (assembly GCF_019279795.1). Lineage (NCBI taxonomy): Eukaryota > Metazoa > Chordata > Ceratodontiformes > Protopteridae > Protopterus > Protopterus annectens. The sequence goes on along the minus strand of NC_056734.1, from coordinate 544,205,011 downwards.
TGTAAAATTATGTCTTACTGTGGAGCTTTTCTCCCCAGGCCTCTACTGAAAATGGACATTAATCCAGCTAGACTAGCCCGGTCAACAAATGTAAAATAAAATAAAATAAATAAATAAATGTATTCACCTTTGTATTTGGGGAAAAAGACTGGTAGATTTATTGACTGATTTAGGCTAGTCTTGCATGGCACCTTAGGAGGGAAGGAGACAGTTCTCAAGAAAACTATGCCTTTATAAAATACCAGCTAGCGAAGCTTGCAGGAAAGCACTTGCATCTCTGAAATCCATCTGGCTGATGTGACAGCCACCAGAGGGTACCAACAGACACACTTCAAATCAGCTGATGCTGCTGGTTCAAAGGATGGTTGAGTTAATACCTGTAGCATGACAGCAATATTCCAGGGGTGGACTGGATCTCTGATAGGTGATTGAAGGAGAAAAGTAAAAGTTCCCTTCAAAAAAGCTTTAGAGACTCTTATGGAAGTTATACAGTTGTCATTCTGCCCTATGTGGAAACCTCAGGTAGCAGTCATTTGCACTTTGATAGTGGAAGTCACTTCACAAAAGTTCCTACAAGAATTCTAATATAGGAGTAGAGAAGGGTTCTAAAACCTTTTGACTTGGCCAAATGGAAAAGCTCTTCCATTTGCTATGGTTGATCTCTCTTTAGTGGATTCTTTTTGAGAACATATGATCTTAATGTAAACTGGGGGCCTGGCATAATTGGCTAAGGTTAGAATTGGAAGAACCAGTTAATTTCATGGATCTCTGGTTAGGACGGGTGTGTTAATAGGTTTTGATGGTGATCAAACATCCATTGTGGATGTACTAGTAGAGGACACAAAGGGAGAATACATTTGTCAGCACCAATGAAGTTCACTCTGGCCTTGCACATTCTTGCTTTCTGTATGACTTTATTCACTAATGGCAAAGGCATAGCAGAGACCTAGGGGCCAAATGTGGACTACAGTATCCCTCGGTGACTATCCCTGCAGAGTGATCAGAGGAAAGTTACTGCTGCATTTTTGTTCAGGTAGGATGCAGAGAGATCGTAGCAAGGCTTGCTTCAGCAACAAAAAATCATGGTGGTCATTGTTGGACTGGGGGCCCACTCATGACACATTAAGATAATTCTGCTCAATTTGTCCACTAGTATACTAGATGTCCTGGTACAAGTGTTGCAATCAGAAAATAAGACATCACCTACTGACAAACTCTCATGGCCTCCCGATATAGGGCAGTGTTTCTGAAACTGGGGTCCGTACACTAAATTCAAGGGGTCCACAAGCTCACTTGCACCCATTTGGATTTCAGGCATCATCTACAAAAAGACCCTATAAATGGAGAAAGAAAAGTTGTGCTGCTCATCCACAATTTAGTTAAAAAAAAAGATAAGAAACTTCCCTGTTTGCGGCTGAGCAGCTTAATTTCTGCCTTCATGGCTAAGCAGTACCTTGCCATTTTTAGAGGAGGAGGAAAAGAAAGATAAACTTTCATGTTTGTCGCTGATGCTGAGCAGCTGCTCAACTGCCCTGTGTTTTCTGCCAGCAGTTAGAACTTGGAGGGAAATTTAAACAACTGTTCTGTTCCCTCCAAGTAAGACAGGTCCTGTATTTATGTTGGTTGCTGCATGTGTACAGGTATGGGTATGCTTTCTCTCCCTTTTGCCAGCAAATAAAAATGAATGCAGAGCTGACGATTGATCCGAACAATCTTGTTGACAGAGCTTGAAGGTTTTTTTTTTTGTTTGTTTGTTTTATCAAGACTTGAATAAGAAGCGGTGCCTGAGTAGTGTAGCTGCCAATTGTCCACATTTTCACAGAATGTCCAGATTTTTGCCTTATTTGGTCTGTTTCTCATAAAATGGTGTTTTTCCTGGCAAATCTCTGGCAAATCATTGAGGATTGAAGTCAGAAAATAGTTCTGGCCCTTTGTTCCCCCATTATAACAGGCTTTGTCCATTATTTCTCGGACTGAAAAGGTTGAGAGGTATTTTGTGTGTGTGTGTTTGTGCGCAAAAGGGAGGGAGGCAGGTAGGTAGATGTGTGTGTGTGTGTGTGTGTGTGCGCCTGTGACTGTGTGTGTGTGTGTGTGTGTGTGTGTGTGTGTGTGTGTGTGTGTGTGTGTGTGTGTGTGTGTGTGCGTGTGCGACTGTGTGTGCGTGTGCGACTGTGTGTGCGTGTGTGTGCGTGTGTGTGCGTGTGTGTGCGTGTGTGTGCGTGACTGTGTGCGTGACTGTGTGCGTGACTGTGTGCGTGACTGTGTGCGTGACTGTGTGCGTGACTGTGTGCGTGACTGTGTGCGTGTGTGTGTGTGTGTGTGTGTGTGTGTGTGTGTGTGTGTGTGTGTGTGTGACTGTCTGTGTGTGTGTGTCAGTGTGTGTGAGTGCCTGTGTGTGGGTGTCTGTGTGTGGGTGTCTGTGTGTGGGTGGGGTGTCTGTGTGTATGTGTCTGTGTGGGGGGGGGTGTCTGTGTGTATGTGTGGGGGTGTCTGTGTGTGTGGGTGTCTGTGTGTGTGTGTGTGTGTGTGTGGGTGTCTGTGTGTGTGTGTGTGTGTGTGTGTGTGTGTCTGTGTGTAATAGGGAGGGAGGGAGGCAGGCATGCAGATGTGTGTGCCTGTGTCTGTGTACAAGAGGGAGGGAGGTAGGTAGGGGTTTGTGTGTCTGTGTAAGAGGGAAGGAGACAGGTAGGGGTGTGTGTGTGTGTGTGTGTGTGTAAGAGGGAGGGACACAGAAAGGGTTAGGGAGTGTGTGCATGTTTGTAAGAGGGAGGAAGCAGGAAGGTGTGCGTGTATGCATGTTTCTAAGAGGGAGGAGGCAGGACGGTGTGTGCGTGTGTGTGTAAGAGGGAGGGAGGCAGGTAAGATAGTGTGTGTGTGTATGTATCTGTGTAAGAGGGAGGGAGGGAAGCAGGTGTGTGTGTATACACATTTGTAAAAGGGAGGGAGGCAGGTGTGTATGTGTGTGTGGTTATGTGTGTGTATGTGTGTGTGTGTATATAAGAGGGAGGCAGGTAGGGGTGTGTGTATAAGAGGTAGGCAGCATACCCTTCAGCTGTCCAGGTTTTTGCCTCATATTTTCAGTCAGTTTCTAATAAAATTGTGTTTTGCTAGAAAATCCCTGGCAAATCATTGAGGAATGAAGTCAGAAAATAAAGGCAGACATTTGAGCTTTAGACTTCACAGCTTTCAGAAAATTTGTACTAATGCAAAACTTGTTGCTCTATTAGCTTTCTAAGTTTATAAGAGCAATAATTAAAATGTGTCCTTGGTTTTGGCCCTCTGTCTCCCCATTATGACAGGCGCGTATTTCAATTAATTTAATTTCAAGTGCATTTTCAAGGAATTGTGAGGGTCAAGGGAAGAAAAGTTTACTGCTGCTTATGCTAAGTTTGCATACAATGTGCAACTGCTTTGTTTAGTTAGCAAATGGTATCAATATTGTGGTAGAGAATTTTAAAGCAGTGTTAGTAGCATTCTTGGATTTTAATGTAGAAGGCTGTCGGTTCTACTCCCACTGCATATTGATGGATTGCTAATACTGTGCTGCATTTTTAGGGGGTGGGGTACGGAAGTCCTGAATATGTTTTGGATGACATGTCTACTAACTATGAACCTGTTTTCAGTTTGCCATCCATGCAATATTACCAGCTTACCATTTTTTCCCCCTCTGTGCGTGGATGCTGACGGAGCAGTGCTGGTTTAAGGCTTTTTCTCACATTTCTGAAAGACTGAAGTGACCTATTGGAATCCTAAGACCTTCCTTATCCACCCTCCAAAACCTGCCTGGGGTAGTATCCACCTGGGTTACCTCCCTGGACAAAAGCCACAGTAATCTGCTTTGTATGTCTCAGTGTTTTTGATCTCTCCAAAAGCATTATTGTTTTATTAATACATTACTTTGTGTAGATGTATTACACCACCGCCTGACTGTCAGCAGCCATCAGCAGCCATAACCCCTCCATCTGCTCTCCTACCCCTTACTATAGTCCATCTCCGTGTTCCTGTTGATCCTTCCCTTTCTTACATTAGCCTTATAACTGTTCCCTATTCCATTATCTGCCCTTCCCCTTTTCCCAACTCCTGTATTCTCCTCCCAAGGTTACCCTAAACCTTAGACAAATAGGGGTCTGTCGTCTTCTTTCCCCTGTAGACAACCTAGTCTCTCTCCCTACCTCATTTCTCTATTGTTTCTGCCTGCAGGTCTGCCCATCACTATATATCCCCTTCTACTATCCTTTAGAGTCCTGTCTATATTGTCTGCTCCACAGTCCTCTCCCTACTCCCCTTCACCACCTTCTCCCTGACTAGTCCACCCTATCTTTTTCTCCCTGCACTGGTTTCACTTCATTTTCTCTCCTCTCTTTATACTACTCCCTTAACCCCTGCATAATCTCACCCTTATTACTGCTCCTCTGTCTCCTGCCCTGGTCTTCTACCTTACTGATTGTCTCTCTCCCACTGCTCTCACCTTACTTGTATGTCCTGGGCTATTCTATTCTATTTTACGCTTTATTATTCTTTTTAATTCAACTCAGTCCTTCTATTTCACTCTATTCTGTACCTGCTAATTTCCCTCCTCTCCACTCTTACTTTTACATCTCTCCTCTTGCCTCCTCCCCTACTATCTTATCTATCGCTCTTTTCTGTACTCTGCCCTCATTATAATGGGTTTATGTTTTCTTTTTTCCTTCCTCTCTTCCTAACTTAACTTAACTTATTCCACACTACGCTGCAATTTTTCCCTCATCTCGACTCACTTTTCCCCATCTCTACTTGTGGCACGCCACTTGCCTGTGTTACTCTCTTTTCCTTGGTACCTCCCACTGTCGCTTAGTTTTCGTTCTCCTCTTGGTTTTTCTTTGGGCACATTACCCTCCCCCTAGCTCTCCACTTCCGGCCAGGAAATTGTAAATAGGGGTAGTTCCCTTGAGGCGCCATCTTTTTTTTTCCCCCTCTGCGCGTGGATGCTGACGGAGCAGTGGTGTGTATCGTAGCTCCAGATAATATGTTTTATGTTTTCTCTCTAATGTACTGTTATGAGTTTCTTTTATTGTAGTATTACCTAGGTCTCTCTAGTGTTTAGATTAGCGTTGTGTTATGTTGTGGGAAGTTACTATTTGTTCGGAGTTTGTTGCTGCACTACTCTAGATTGTATCTCCTTGCTGCCTTATTCGTTGCAACCTAACTGTTGATGCGACTAGGCTAGGCATTTGTTACTCAGCCATTTCCATGCTTGCTTAGGTTTGTGAAGTATAATTTACTCCCTGTTTAGTGCTGACGCTATTTAACTCCATCCTTGTCTCTGTGGAGACTTATAAAGTGTTAGAGCCCCCATTGTTGTATATCCCTTAGTTAAATGTCTGCTGGTAGTTAGTGCGTACTATATCGAGCCTCTATGCTGTACCAGCTGCCCAAATATGTCGCCTTGCTTAATCTTTACTGCCGTGCTGTTCACAGTGGTTTAAAGGTTTTGTTTTTATAACTTTTGTATTGTCGTATATCCGGCACTCCAATAAAGGATAGCTTTACTTGCCTATCAAGCGCTGAGCTGTTCTTAGGGGAATATCGGCTTTTTATAGCAATTCTGTCCCTCTATTAATATGTATGATTAGTTACCATATTTTGTTTTAACCTTGCCCAAAGCGCCAGCTATTTTCGCTATAACTCTCAGGATTAGCTTTTTTTTCCCCCTGCAGCTACTTCTGTCTTTTACTTTGGGATAGCGGTTTCTCTCTGAGTGTAGGTTTTCCCACTGAAACTTTCATCGTCTCCATCTTGGAACCTGCATGCGAGGCCTCAGAGTTTGTTTTGGGGAAGGTCATTATTTTGCAATGTGTACCTGTTCTCTGTAATAGCTACTATTTGTGTTATAAGCCCGTGAATTGTGATTTCTAACTGAATGGCAGTTTGTAACTTTTATTTCCTAACACTATACTGTGATTACGCTGGTGCGTATGCTGAAATGTTTGACTGTTTTCTGGCTTGATTGAGCCTATGTTATTTTGTCACACCTACAATGTGTTAAGAGTGTTAATGTTTATAGTGTTTTACGAGCATTTTTACCGGCCTAAACTACAGTCATTGTTTTAGTATACTGCTCATCTATTTTCATTTTATTTATTTTTTCTTACCAGCTGGTTTAAGGCTTTTTCTCACATTTCTGAAAGACTGAAGTGACCTATTGGAATCCTAAGACCTTCCTTATCCACCCTCCAAAACTGCCTGGGGTAGTATCCACCTGGGTTACCTCCCTGGACAAAAGCCACAGTAATCTGCTTTGTATGTCTCAGTGCTTTTGATCTCTCCAAAAGCATTATTGTTTTATTAATACATTACTTTGTGTAGATGTATTACACCACCGCCTGACTGTCAGCAGCCATCAGCAGCCATAACCCCTCCATCTGCTCTCCTACCCCTTACTATAGTCCATCTCCGTGTTCCTGTTGATCCTTCCCTTTCTTACATTAGCCTTATAACTGTTCCCTATTCCATTATCTGCCCTTCCCCTTTTCCCAACTCCTGTATTCTCCTCCCAAGGTTACCCTAAACCTTAGACAAATAGGGGTCTGTCGTCTTCTTTCCCCTGTAGACAACCTAGTCTCTCTCCCTACCTCATTTCTCTATTGTTTCTGCCTGCCGGTCTGACCATCACTATATATCCCCTTCTACTATCCTTTAGAGTCCTGTCTATATTGTCTGCTCCACAGTCCTCTCCCTACTCCCCTTCACCACCTTCTCCCTGACTAGTCCACCCTATCTTTTTCTCCCTGTACTGGTTTCACTTCATTTTCTCTCCTCTCTTTATACTACTCCCTTAACCCCTGCATAATCTCACCCTTATTACTGCTCCTCTGTCTCCTGCCCTGGTCTTCTACCTTACTGATTGTCTCTCTCCCACTGCTCTCACCTTACTTGTGTCTGCCCCGCTTTGCTCCTCTCCCTACCCCCAATTCCCACCCACCCCCAGGGGTCCTCCACTTATACCTCACTAGACACTCCCCCTATCTCTCCCTACCAATCCTCTTCCACTTTACTAATTCTATTCCACTATTTTCCTTCCTCCCTCTTAGCCTCTCTCCATAGGTTGGCTCTCTACAACTGGTACTTTGACTTACATTATCACACTAGCTATATCCACCCTTTATTCACTCATTACCATGCCTCCTACACTCAAAGCTTTTTTCATACATATCCTACTCTTCACCTCTACTATAACCTTCCTATCCATACCTTATTACCTCACCTTCCTTGAAAAGATTACTCTATATGAACAAAACCTTCACCTCCAACAAACTTTACCTACCTCTTCTCAGAATACCCTCAATCATAGTAACATAACCTGTTCCTCTAACTTTTTACTACCAAGATACCACAGATCATCTCATACTTCATACTACTTAAACAAAAGGTACCCATATAACATACCCAAGATCCTTAAATCCCAACTTTCTTCACAGAGGAACCTCCTCCTACATGGAGACATTCATCCCAACCCTGGCCCTAATACCAACATTAATGTAAGTCCAAGTAATATGTCTACTACAATACCTCCATCTTGTACTAATTCAGGCAACTCCCTTCTAATAGCTCACCTTAACATTAGGAGCTTAAATAATAAAACTCACCACCTCCATTCCCTCCTAGACTTGCACTCATTTGATATTCTATGTCTCACAGAAACTTGGCTAAAACCCTCTACTAAAGACCAAGAAATCACCCCTCCTGGCTTTAATATACCATCTCTAGACTCCAAAGCCGAAATTTTATCCATCAAACTGCTAATTAACAACAACAAATCAATATATATAATTTGTTTGTACCTTCCCTCTGGAAAGAATACTCATATTCTTGAAGAATTACTTAATTCACTTTCAAACCAACTACCCCAAGAAACCATAATACTTGGTGACGTCAACATTGACTGGTTAACCTGTTCATCCCAGCACCCTACTAGCCATATAAATCTCTATGGGTTCTCACAATTAATGACCACTCCAACTAGAATTCATAAACCTAATAAAAAAGAAACAACTCTAGACTGGATCCTTATTAATAACCATCCTAACATCTACACTCCAGGAACACTCCCTGATAATATTAGCGATCATATGCTCACATATATTGTTAGACAAATATTGCATGTCCCCAACTACCCATAAACTCAAGACATCTCGCTCAAACAAATTCTTCCATCCTGAACGGTTCCTCGCAGAACTAAAAGCATGTAACTGGTCTCCACTAACTCACCTTGAACTTAATGAAGCTGTGACCTACTTTAATACCAGTTTTCTACAGATCCTTGACTTTCATGCTCCCATTCGCACTACTAGGATAAGATCCAAAACGGCACCTTGGCTAACAAAACAAACTAAGAACAAAATGATCCTTAGAAATAAAATTTGGGCTAAATGGAGAGCTACTAAATGTCCTTTAGATCACCTCCTCTTTAAACAATTAAGAAATGCCACTAAGAAAGATACTCTCACAGACAAAAAGGAATTTTATCTTCACCTACAACAAACTAGTCAACAAACCCCTCAAAGATTTTGGTCAGGCATTAACAAACTTCTTAATCCAGGAAATACAACTACCCCCACACCTTCTGGCTTTAACCTTAGCAACTCCACTCTGATCCCAGATGCCTTCAACAACTATTTTACAGAAGTTATTCAAACCCTAGCTAATTCATTAGCCACATCTACTCCTACCTTACCTAATACTTCTAATACCTCCTCTAACACCTTTCACATTCAACCTGTAGCCACATCTCTTATCTATAAGCTTCTCAAGAAACTTAAACCTTGCACTCCATCTGCTGACCAACTCCCATCTGAATACCTACAAATTGCTGCAGAAGCTATAGCCTACCCTATTTCCATACTTATTAATAGAACTATCTCTGAAGGAAAAATCCCCACCATATGGAAAATATCTCATATAATTCCCCTACATAAAGGGGGCTCCTCAACTGAGTTCTCAAACTTTCGCCCTATTGCCTTACTCTCCCCTTTATCAAAGATTATGGAAAGATGCATACACAAACAATTTCTCAACTACCTTCTACAAAACAGACTTCTAGCCAATTGTCAACATGGTTTTAGACCTTCCCACAGCACTACAACTGCCCTCCTTTCCTTTACTGACATTATTAATAATAATAAGAACAATAATCTCCTCTCCTCTGCACTATTCCTAGACCTGTCAAAAGCCTTTGACATGGTTAACCATAACATACTTCTTGACAAACTAAATCTCTATTGTCTGAGCTCTCAAGCACTTCAATGGTTTAGGAGCTATCTCCAACACAGGCAACAAGCAGTACTATGGGATAATAACCTATCTTCCTTACTACCAGTAAACATAGGTGTTCCACAAGGCTCAATCTTAGGTCCCTTGCTTTTTTCTCTATTTATTAATGACCTACACGTAAACATTCCCCAAGCCATCTGCGTTCAATATGCCGATGACTCAACTTTAATCTGTGCTGCTAATAATGTTTCCTCACTCCAGTCCCTAACTCAAACAGTATTCCATAAAGTTGAAAATTGGTTTATGGAACATTCCCTCCTTCTAAATCCCAAGAAAACAAAACTTCTTCTCTTTTCTCCCACTCTCAAATCTTCCACACCTTTCTTCTCTATCTCCTCCAATAATGCCACCTGTATTAACCCAGACATGCCCACTCGCCTATTAGGTATTACTATTGATAACCGTCTTAATTTTGATCACCATACTGACAACACCATCAAATCAGTTAACAAAAAAATAGGTACTCTTTACAGAATTAAACCCTTTCTAACCCCAGCAGCTAGAAAAACCATTGCCCAAACCCACCTGATCTCCACTCTTTTCTATGCCTCTGCCATATATACTAACTTATCAAAAAATAACATTACCAAACTCTCTTCCTGTTACAACAGTATAACTAGATTCATTACGGCTACGCCCTTCAGAACTCACCACTGTCTTAACCTCAGGCAACTTGATTGGTTAGAACTTAATAGCCACTTACTCTATCAACAACTAACTATCATTCATAAGTCCCTTTACTACCCAGATGCTACCCCTAGCCTGACAAAACTGATTACCCCTTATAAAAACCTAGCCACACTCCGTTCTGCTAACAAACTACTAGTAGCCTCGACTAAATCTTACAATAAAGCTGGTGACTCATTATTTTCAAATTCTGTCGGGAAAATCTGGAACCAACTCCCTCAAGAAATAACTAACCTAGACTCCACATCCCTTTTTAAAAAACATATCCAAGAGCACCTAAAAACCCACTGGCTATGTCCCTGTGCTAATCCTGACTGAAAACACTTCCCCCTTACTCCTACTTCACTCACTCTCCCCTGATTGTTGCCTCTAAATGCCACACTTACTGATACCAGCTACTTCCTTATTTTGAATCCTCTATAAATTTTACCTATTCTTTCTTTCTTCTTCATTTTAGGCCATTTAGGGGCTTCCTAATCGGCTATTTTTATTACTCTTACTTTCTATCCTGCATACCTGAAATCTCTGTTTTTAACCAGCTGTTTCATTTATATTTGTTAATTATGGTCTTGGGTTGACTAGTCTGTTTCTGTTTTTCTTTTTTTCCTCTTTTGTCTTACTCATGCTTACCATTGCACCATTCTGTATTTTTGCTTGCTATTGTCTCTTTTTTAATTGTAAATGGTTGCTTACTGCCTGTATTTTGGAGCTTTTCTCCCCGGGCCTCTACTGAAAATGGACATATGTCCAGCTAGACTAGCCCGGTCAACAAATGTAAAATAAATAATAAATAATATAGCATATGTAGGCAATTTATTTTTCCAGGGCAGCAGGTACTGAATTGGTAGAAGAAACACTGAAAAAAAGTTGCTTGCTAGCAGCAACCTTTTCATTAGTTACAGATCTCTTTAATATAGAAATATTCAGATGACTTATTCTACAGAGATTGTGCATATTGACTGATATTGGTGGACTGTAATGACAGACGTTTGAGTGGCATTTTATAGTTGAAATGTTCTGAATTGGGCAGTTTTGTCATTATTGGTTCATATGTTTTGTTTAATCTCTTACTGGAAAAATGTCAAAACTATACATTTAAAACATGTACTACCAAGTAGTGCTGTATTATACAAGGGATACAACTTAATTATTGTGTATTAAAATTTAATTATACAGTCAAGAAGGTGAATCAAAGAACTTTGAGATGGTCCTAAAAATGTTCACAAGGGACCTATGCTTTCAAAACAGCCCAAAGGTAAACAATCCACCACTGGCCAGATGTATTTTCTTTGAATGTGGGTTTCAATGCTGTTTCAGTGAATGTGAGTTTCAAAGGCAGAGAAGTTTTAATGCTAACTCTGTTTTCATTATGAGACTATATTGGTTTGTTTAGATTTAGCAAATATCTATCAGTGATTGTGCTATAAATATGAAATGCAAAATTTAAATTAAATAAAAAGATCTGTAATCATTGTAGAAGTAAATTAGAAAACAGTATGCATACTGAGAATTTTTAACAGTGTTTATAGCAAATTGGGAGATCTAGCCAAATAACAGGACACTGAAATGGCTGCATGCCGGGGGTGGGGGTGGGGGGTGTGATTCAAATGCAACGTATGTGTATCACCACCTATGGAGGTCCACCAAAATATTTCCTTTATAAAAGGGGTCCTCCAGCTTGCAAAGTTTCGGAGCCACTGATATAGGGGATAGCAGAGAGCTTCTCCCAGTTTGCTGATATACCAGACTGCTGGCATGTTGTCTGATTGTACAGAAATCATACCTTTGGGGAGGACATCCTGGAATGCCTGCAATGCTAGGACGACTGCCCTCATCTTCAAGACACTGATGTGAATATTGACCTGTGTGTGGCCAAATACCTTGGACTATCTTCCCTTCGAAATGCCACCCCCACCCCCCCCCCAGAGAGCCTGGCTACTACAACCACAGGCGGATCCACATGGATTTATTTATTTAACATTTGTTACTGGGAAAGTCCAACCTGGAATGAGCCAATTTTAGGCAGTGGCCCAGGAAGAAACGCTCCTGATGCATGTCTTTGTAATGTGGGAGAAAACCGGAGTACCCGGAGGAAACGCACACAAACGCAGGGAGGACATGGAGACTCCGCACAGAAAGCACCTTGTTCGAGAATCGAACTGGAGAACCTCTTGCTTTAAGGTGACATGGAAACTCCTCACAGAAGGCACCTTGGTCAAGAATCGAACAGGAGAACCTCTTGCTTTAAGGTGACAATGCAAACTGCTTCACCACTGCCCTTCAGTAGCTTAAGGGGATTTTATCCACCAGGAGAGTTGCTGTTTGTAGATATGAGTGAGAAGGATTTTTGTCTCTAGCAGATGAATGTTTTGAGACTGCTGCACCACTACAGTCCGCTGAAGCTCTCTCATATGAAATCGGGCTAGTGGAACCTTGAGGAATTAGTCTTGCTGGGGAAGGGTGATGGAGTACTGGGGGGGCTGCGAGGTGCACACAGAACACTGGAGTGGGGAACTTTTGTGATCTGTAAAATTGACTCCAGGTGACATCTGATGAATTGTATTTGGTGAGTCACAGTAAGATAACTTTTGGATAGGCTGACTGTGATCCCTAGATGTTACATAAGACGTAGCAGAAGATCCAGATGATTCAACAGCAGGGAGTTGGAGGTTGTGGTTGGGAGTCATCTGTCAATATATGGGAAAACATGGATCCTTAACAGGCGAAGATGTGCTACTACCACTGCCATTACCTCGGTAAACACCCTAGGGGCTTGTGGTGAGGCTGAATGGCAGGACTCCTAATTGATGATGATTGGTTCCCAGCTGAAAACTGTGGAATCTCCTGGAACATTTATCTTTACATGAAAGTATGCATCCTGGAGATCTATGGTGCACATCTAATAGCCTTTTCTCAGCTGAGGCAAAATGGACTGAATTGTGACCATCCAGAATTTAGTTGGTTTCACATACTGACGGAAATGACTCCGGTCGAAAAGGGGTCTGTGGTTTCCTGTTTTCTTTGGTATTAAAAAGAACCTCAAGTAGACTCCGGACTGCTCTCTGGAGACCGGCTGGATGACTCTCTATTGTAGCAACTTGGAAACTTCTGCTGCTGCAAGATCTCAATGACTGGGTGGAACACTGGGAACTTTCTTCTTTACTGGAGGAAGGGAAAAGGGAACTGAATTGTCACTAGAAATTATGTTTAGCAACCAAGAATCTGCTTCCAAAGTGCAGCAGTCAGGCAACCCTTCCAGGGGGTCGGTTTCTCTGTAAAGGGACTGTGAAAGCCCTGGTTGTGCAGTCCGCCTATGTCTCTAGTGCAACGTCCATTGTAACTGCCTCCTCCTCTGCCATGAGAAGGTCTATACCCATGGCTGTCATGGTAAGAACTCAGTGAATTATGGAACCACATTTACTTTCCAGCCCTTTGATTTCCAGTAAAGGTTCTTGGAGGGGTGGTGAAATGGATTCCCACTTCAGAGAGAGTCTTACCATCTTGCTGACTCTTGGTTATTGTTTCTTATACTTTTGGTCAAAACAGACAGAAGCCATCAAAGGGGGGACTGACGAAGGACATCAGAGCATTCTGCAAAATCACAGAAATGCATCCAGGCATGCCAGTACATGCTGATGCCTGCTTCCCTAGCTGTGCCATCAGCTGCATTAGAAAGCAGTTGCATGGTTATACCGGAAGTAGACCAAAGGATATAAAGCTGGAAGTCTACTACATCTTCATGCAGGTTAGCAGATACAGACCTGGAAAGATCTTTGGACAGATTTCTCTGAAATCTAGTAAGATGGGCTAAATAAATCAGCACTTAGTGCGAAAGTCGCAGAAGCATACATCTGTTTCCCAAAACAGTCCACAGCCCTAGACACAGTTAGTGAGATGGAGCAAGAACTTTTCTCTGACAGTCCCTTTTTAGTGCCTGCTACCATCATCACATGCATTGGTGGACTTATGTTTCAATGTTTCCCTTCCTTTGGTGCTCCCAATATCCCGTCAAGTTTCTGGGAATCTGTTCCTTGGCACTGAAAGGCACCCTTCAAAAGCCTCAAAGGCCGAAGTGGCCACTGGCTCTGTAGGCTTCCTCTTATCCACAAACAGAACAGACACCTTGGAGCCAATGGGTCTCTACCCCAAAGTTGATCTCTGAGAGAGCTATCGAGTGATGAGGCCATGAGGGGAAGAGATGGGTCTAGCAACTTCATTGTTGACAAATCCCTTCAAACCCCAGCCCTGAAGCTTTGTCCCAGAATCTTTTCCAAATCAGAACATACTGAAGTCAAAAGAGGAAGGGATGCTACTGGAGTCTAAGTAATTTGGACTGTTGGCTTTGACAAACGTGCCCTGGGGCAGGTTGGATACAAGACAATGGGGGGGTTCAAAGGGCAGATCAGAACTAGGGAAGGAAGAGTAGCTGGTCCAATGTTTCCATGGGTCAGTACAGAAAGACTTCAAAGCTGGATATGCATTCTAAGGATATTTCTCATCATCCCATCAAAGTTTTGTTCAGTTAGGCTTCTGGATGACTGGGTAGAAGAAACCAGTGAAGGTCTCGATTACTTCTGCTCCTGGAGAATGGAAGAATGCAATGTTAGACTCGCTGGATCTGGAGAGAACTGGGACCAAGTAGGCGAGGTACAGACCCCAGAAAACTGTTTGCTCTGACCATCAAGAATTTTTCTGACCTGGGCAATGTTTCCTTGACCTTTTTGGTTCTGATTTATCATTTTCCTTTTCCTTCATCTTTTCCCTATTTTCACTCTCTCTCTCTCTTCTAGCTTGTTTTTGGGTTTCTTATCCATTTTGTTGGCTGGAGAAGAGGCAGCAGAGGAAGTAAAAGCTGTATGAATTGTAGACCCTGTCTATGGAGGGAGAAGGCCCTTGGCTGTGAACTTCTCCCTCATAGTCCGAATGTCCTAGAATTGACGTAGGCACAAGCTTGATAATGTGTACTGAGAAGGGCCATGCTCTAACAATACACACACAAAGTATGTGGATCCTTGGGGGGCATCAGTCCACATTTGGAACACTTTTTAAACCCCAGGCTGTCTGACATACTCTCCTCAGAGACTATCACTACTACTCCCCAAAAATTTGCTAACATATGCACACTACTAAATATATGACTAAGAGATGAAATAGAAAACACACACACTATACAAATATCTATAACTAACATTTACAATATGAAAAACAAACAATAATGTAAAACTCTACTACCTAGCCACCTATAAGCCCAACTGCTTATTTTATCAAAAATCTAATGCTAATTTTAAGAAACTGAAGAGAGAAATCTCTCGGTAAAGGGAGGAGTATTTAAGAATAGCAAATATCGCACAAAGGATACTGATTATTGAAGAGCCCTCATAGATACTACCAAAATCTCCTGGCAGCAAATGAGATCTGTGGTACTAAGGTGGAGAGAGCAGAATTATGGGTAAGGAAAGTAACAGAGCCCTGGAACCAAGAAAGCTTCAGAACTGCTGCTGAAGTCAGAACCAATCTGATCTGACAATCCATGGCCGAGTTGGACAAAAATAGGCAACAATTGATTCCAAAGCAAGCACACACAACTATATAGGAAATGTACCCTCCATATATGGACAGATGCCCCAGACAGGCAGCTATGCACACAGGCTTCACCCATTCCAAAGTTAAGTTTAATCATTCTGAAAGCACGTCAGAGCCTGTGCTACATCCTGTACCCACACCATCCTTTCTTGTTCCATCTCAATTCCCTTTTCAGATGCATAAAAAAAAAAAAAAAAAAAACAAACAAACTTGCATACTCTCAAGTAACTGATTTTTAATGTAAAGAAAAAGTGCCCTGGCTACAATTAACTGAACAGATTTTGCATTGTTATGATGTACACTGAACTGGTTGTTACTATTAGAAATGCATCTGTTTGTATTCCCTTCAATGTAGCAGAATAAGAAGTTATGTACCTACCATAACGTTCCATGTTAGTTGTCTTCTCTCGCCTTCTTTCTTGCTTGATGGGTTCGGAGCCGATCCTCGGCTCCGACTTGGCACTTGCTAAGCTCGAGAGTCACTTTTACCAGCTCGAGGCAGCCCCATATCCCATGATGCAAGGCGGTAAGTACCCAGATCTCGTTCGATGACAAAGGGCAATAGCACCAAGCATAAAAACACTTCCAAAAGGAAGAAAGAAAACTTACAGAATGGAAGAAGGACCAGGTCTGAATGGTCTTCAGCATAATAATTTCTTATAGAAAGGTCTGTCCAGGCCTGGGGGAAGGAGGGAGGGTCGCAAGAAAGAAGGCGAGAAGACAACTAACATGGAACGTTATGGTAGGTACATAACTTCTTAATGTTAAGTTGTCAATCTCGCCTTCATTCTTGCTTGATGGGACCGCGTCCCTAGCACCTCTATCCTGGGTGGCTCAATGGAACAGACTCTTGAGGACTGTAGAGCCAAAACTGGCTCTGTCCCTGGAGGCCAAGTCCAATTTGTAATGGGAAACAAAAGTATGAGGAGTGGCCCAAGTGGCCGCTGCACAAATAGTGTCTAAAGGAAGTCTAGCTTGAAAGGCTGTAGAAGTAGCTAAGCTCCTAGTTGAATGTGCTTTAGGTTTTGAGCACAGCTGTTTTCCCCTGAGCAGATAAATTTCAGAGATGACCGAAGAAAGCCATCTAGATAAGGTCACTTTAGAAACAGGAAGGCCTTTCTTATTATCCGCATAGGAAACAAAAAGTTGATCAGATTTCCTAAATTTTTTTGTTCTGTCCAAATAATATCTGAGTTGACGGTGGACATCAAGATAATGTAGTTTTTGTTCGGCTCTGTCTGAATAAGTTGGGAAAAATACAGGGAGATCAATGGATTGATTCAAATTGGTCTTTGAGGCGACCTTAGGCAAAAAGGTCGGATTAGTTCTCAATGATACTCTGTCTTTGTGAAAAACCAAATAGGGGGGTCGAACCGATAGAGCATGAAGTTCAGACACCCTCCTGGCCGATGTAATAGCCACTAGGAATAAAGTCTTCCAAGAAAGAAATTTCAGGGAACAAGAAACAGCTGGCTCGAAGGGGGGAAGAATCAAGGATGTCAGCACTAAATTTAGATCCCACTGAGGAGGAGGATTCCTGATTGGAGGCTTTAGCAGGAAAATTCCTTTCAAGAAGGCCCTGCAGAGCCTATGGGACATAATATTGTGATCTGCGATCCCGACATGAAAGTTCGAGATAGCAGCCAATTGAACTCTGACTGTGGAAGAAGAGGAGCCTGCATGAAAAATCTCTGCTAAGAAGTCCAGGACTGCCTGAACAGGGGCAGTGAAAGGATCAATACTCTTGGCCTTAGCCCAATAAGAGAAACGTTTCCATTTGCTTGCATAAATCCTCCTGGTAGAGGATTTTAAAGAAGCTACTATGATGTCTCTAACTGGGTTAGAGATCAAAGGAAGCCTGGCTAAGGAAGGAAGTGGAGCAACCATGCTGTGAGGTTGAGAGAAGGGATAGACCGGTGCAGCTGACCGGATTGGTGAATCAGAAGATCTGGCACTGGGTCCAGATGCCACGGCTGCACCAAAAGGTGACGATGGAGGAACGGGAACCAAACTTGTCGAGGCCAGTAAGGGGCAATGAGAATCAATTTGGCTCTCAAAACGGTTGCCTTCTGGATAACTTGAGGGATCAGAGGAAATGGAGGAAAGGCATAAAGAAGTCCCTGGGGCCAATCCTGGGTCAGAGCGTCTCTGGGGGGGGTGACCTGGAAGAGGGAAGAGAGAGAAGAAGTCTGGGCATTTGCTGTTTTGGGGAGTAGCAAAAAGATCGCAACATGGACGACCCCATTCCAGAAAAATCTCTTCCGCTATAGATTGCTTGAGAGACCACTCGTGAGGCATGAGAATAGCTCTGCTCAATCTGTCCGCTACAATGTTGGTTTTCCCAGGGATATGCGTTGCTACCAGAAACCGATGAGAGGAGATTGCCCATTGCCATAGTCTGAGCGCTTCTCGACACAAGGGGTAGGACTTGGTTCCGCCCTGTTTGTTGATATACCAAACTACAGACATGTTGTCTGTGTGGACTGCAATTGTCCCTACGGGAAGAAAGTCGTTGAGGGCTTGCAGCGTTAAAAGCACTGCTCTCATCTCCAGGACATTTATGTGCAGGTGGTATTGAGCGGCTGCCACGTCCCATGAACCATCCTGCCCTGATAATGACCCCCCCACCCGATCAGGGAGGCATCCGTGGTGACAGTGGCTACCGGGGATGGGGGTACAAAGTGTCTGCCTTGGTGAACCTGGGAGATGTGATCCACCAAGCAAGATGATCTTTGCAAGTCTGTGTCACCAGAATCTGGTGACGCATTGGAAGTTGTTGGTACGACCATTGTGTGAACAGCATCCACTGAAGAAGGCGCATGTAGAAGCGAGCCAGGGGAAGAAGAGTAATGGCCGCAGCCATGAGGCCTAATACTTTTAGAACCATTCTGGCCTGTACTTTCTTGTTGGCTAGAATGATCCTGACATGACTTTGAATGTCTGAAACTCTTTGATCTGTAAGGGTAGCTGACATCCGAACAGTGTTTAAGTTTGCCTATGAAAGTAATAGACTGGCAGGGCGATAAGGATGACTTTTCGAAGTTTATCGAGATGCCCAACAGAGTACAAAGCTTTATTGTGTAATCCCTGGCTTGAATAAGCTGATGCCTGGTGGTGGCTGAAAGGAGCCAGTCGTCGAGATACGGAAACACCTGGAATCCTTGGCGTCTCAGGTGAGCCGTGACCACTGCCATGCATTTGGTGAACACTCTGGGGGCTGTAGTGAGACCAAAGGGCAGGGCTCTGAACTGGAAATGACTGGACCCCAGCCGGCGGAGAAATCTCCTGGAGCGTCTGTGAATTTTGATGTGATAGTACGCATCCTGAAGATCTATTGAGCACATCCAGTTGTCCTTCTGTAAGAAGGGCAGAATTGACTGAAGAGTGACCATTGAATCTTGTCTTCCTCACAGACTTGTTGAGTCTGCTGAGATCCAATATTGGTCTCCAGTCTCCCGTCTTTTTGGGGACCAAAAAGAACCTTGAGTAGATTCCGGGCTCTGAATGATCTGTCGTAACTGGCTGAATGGCTCTTTTTTGCAGAAGTTTTAAGACTTCTAACTCTGCAATTTCCCTTAGACCGGGTGGTACATCTGGAAGGGAATTTGAGTGACAGAAAGGACTTTCCTCGAAAGGAATTTTGTAACCCTCGGATATGATCGACTGCACCCATCTGTCTTGAGTGAGGGAACGCCAGGCTTCTGGGTACAGCGATAGTCTTCCCCCGACTGCCTCCAAGGATGGACAGCCGGGCAACATCTCAGGGAAGCTGAAAGGGCTCGTCAGACTCTGTTTCCCTGGTTTTTTGGACCCCCTCTGCCTCTAGAGCGGCCTGTTGTTGTTACCCCTCTGCCTCTAGGGGTAAACTGACCACGTGAATCGGCGTGACTCCTTGGGATTTATGGAACCACATTTTGCCACCTTTCTGTCCTTTGGGGTAAGGTCTAGAAGGGGTGGAAAAAGCGGACTCCCACGCAGAAAGAGTCTTGCCGTCCTGCTCACACCTGGTCAAAGTTTCCTTCACTTGAGGGCCAAACAAAGCTGACCCATCAAAGGGAGAATTTGTGAAGGACGCCTTAAAGGGATCTGCAAAGTCACATAGCCGCATCCAGGCTTGGCGTCTAAGGGCCACACCTGTACCTGCGCCCCTACTCTCCATCAGCAGCATATGATATTAGCCGCATGGAGGAGTTTGCAATGGAATTAAGGGTTCCTAGCTGCAAAGCAATTTTTTCCTGAGCTCCTGCAGCTGTAGGATCCTGTACAACATCACCTAGCTCCTTAAGGATATCCCTTTGGAGTCTGGTGAAGTGACATAGGTAATTCAGCGAACGCATAGCAAAGGTCGCTGAGGAAAACATCCGCTTACCGTACCTATCCATGGTCCTAGAGTCCTTATTAGGAGGATGGACGGGTACAGAAGGATCTGCAAGTTCCTTCTTGGTGGCAGCAGCCACCACCATGGCATCAGCGGGGACACCCTAAGTGAGGAATTGCTTATCACACGGGGCAGTAATAAATTTTGAAGGCCTCCTAGGGACTGGCTCTACAGAGTCAGGAGCAGCCCACGCCTTTCGGGCAATAACTTGCATAAGGGGTCGAAAGGCGGAGACACCCAGGAGGTGGAGGGCCGAGATCCAAACGCCTCTAGGTATACTGACTCATCCTCAGAGGGATTATTGGTGGGCCAGTTTCCCCTCTGTCTAAGGAGTTCTAGGATGTCTGAGAAGGAGACATCCTCAGAGGGGGATCTTGGGGATCCCTCTGACTCATCTAAGTCAGTATCTGAAGTGATAGACTCGGGGGAGTCTATATGTTTCCTCTTACAAGTCCTCTTTCTAGGAGGATCTCCCGAAACATCAGGAGAATCCTCGGAAGAGGGGGATATTCCCAATGGGGAAACCTGAGGCGGAGGATCTCTGGGTCCTGTAGCAAGAGAAGTGGCAGAGATGTCAACATGCACTACAGAGGGAGGAGCTAAGGGAACAGACTGCTGGCTGACACCAGTGGCCAGCACACTCTTCATCACCTCGAATGCTCCCCTCCCAGGAAGGTCCGAGAGAACCCATTCCGAAGAGCTAGGAACTCCAGGGACCACCGAAAGGGAAGTCTCCGAGGCAGATGTCGGAGCCGAGCTCACCAAGGCCGAGGCTCCAAGGGGAAGAGCGGGTTCGGACAAGGGTCCGATGCCACTCACCCCCTCGGAGGAGACCATGGAAGCCCAGCCACCGAATCCCTCTAAGGAAGGTCTCGAAGAGGAGATAAGAGTAGAGGCTGAAGGAACAGAAGGGGGTATCTCTCCCTCAGCCGTAGCAGTAACCATTCCCGAAGACTCCAACTCCAAGCTCTGGGGTAGAGTTGAAGGAGGAACTGCAATGGGGTGTGGACCAATAGTCGTCTGTTGAGACGGACTATGTAACATTTGGGCCAGTGCCTGTGACTTAAGTAATCTACTGACCACTCTCTCTAAATCATGGTCAGAAAAGCCTGGATGACCTTGAAGATCGGCTCCGATGGCTCCGTTCCGAGAGGAGAGGTGAAGCCGGAGCCGAAAGTATCGGCTCCAAGGAAGGAGACCTAGACCTCTTCCTGGAAGGAGCCATCGGAACCGATGAAACTACTGAACCTGTCGGAGCCGACAACTTATCGGAGCCGACAGGTAGCCTCGATGCATCGGCTCCAGCCGGAGCCGATACAGCCACAAAAGTAACGGTGTCGGAGCCGATCAGAGCCGACACCGATGCCTGAGCCACATGGTGGTCGGAACCGATCAGAGCCGACACCGAAGTGGTCGAACCAGAATCGGCACCGATAGCCATCGGTGCCAAAGGCTTAGTTAAGCCAGAATCGGCTCCAGCCGGAGCCGATCTCGACTCAGAACGAGTCGGAGCCGAGGCCGCAGGCTTGGACACAGAAGCCTGGGCCTTGGAAGACTTAGCGGTCTTGGATGGAGCCGAATTAGCCGGAGAGCCCTCCGGCTTAAGAAGGCCCCTCAAAATCAACTTATTTCTTCTTTCCTGCAGGACTCTCTGGCTGAAAGAATGACAAATAGCACAGGAGTCCTGCAGGTGAAGAGGCCCCAGGCAATACAGGCAAGAAGTGTGACCGTCTGTCAGAGACATTTTCTGACAGCACGAGTCACACTTCTTAAAGCCTGAGACCCTTTCTTTAGACATGGTGCAAACACAGACACACACACCAGTCAAAGAAATTAAATTAAATATACCAAAAGGTATAACTAGAAAACACACACACACACCCTAACAGGGGGGGGATGGGATGGGAAAAAGTCTGACTAAAAAAATAAGAAGAGACAGGAAATTTTCTGTCAGAAAATGTTTAAAATTAAAATAAATTTAACAATAAAGGGTTTTTTAGTTAAAAGGGGCTAAAATAGCAAAGTAGCAAATCACTTACCAGGAGCTGGTAAAAGGAGGACCTCATAAGCGGCAAACGAGATCTGGGTACTTACCGCCTTGCATCATGGGATATGGGGCTGCCTCGAGCTGGTAAAAGTGACTCTCGAGCTTAGCAAGTGCCGAGTCGGAGCCGAGGATCGGCTCCGAACCCATCAAGCAAGAATGAAGGCGAGATTGACAACTTAACATCTTAATTTATTGTCACTGAGCTACCTGTCACTTTTAAGTAACAATTTTAGTGTTTCCTAATACAGATGCCTCATAGTTCACGGTTCAGTCATTTTCTGATTAACTGCATGTGCCAAGAGATGGAGTGCATGTCTGCCTTTGTAGAGATCATTTTGTAGATAAAAAAGGCCAGCTAAACTTTGAGTGGCATATCTCATATCAAACACTAGGGAACTATCCATTTATGCGATTTTAATATATACTTTTCACCATTATGCACAGAACCAAGGGAACCACCATGACTTAATACATAGATATGACCCGTTTACTTCAACTGCTTCCCCCTACCAGCTTATGATCACAACTTTATACTGCTTATATCCAAGTCTTTATCTTGTGACAATTAAATATAGCTACATTACACTCAATACAAACACAAAAAAAATTACATTTCTAATTTTTTTGACATTAACAGCAGTTACTGATAAGACCCGACCCCTACACACACACACACACACACACACACACACACACACACACACACACACACACACACACACACAGTATCTCTCTCTTCATGCTGCACACAAAACTACAGTACATGCAGCTGAATTCAAATTTAATGTACACATATTACTAAGAAAAAAAGAACCCTTTTTACTTACAGTTACATCTCAGGTTCTTCATTACCCTTCTGAACTTTAATGACAACGTGGTAATTATACTTTAGAATCCTCACACTAGTTAAGAGTCTATACACTTCTAGTCCCTTCCTTCCTCTCCACCTTTTAAGCACAGTTCTCATGTCCAAAATTAATCTTATGGAAATGTCACTTTATGATTCATCCATTTATTTCCTACTTTCATATTCTTGCTGGCCCTCTTCCTCTTATAGGTTCATATGTGAATACTAGGCTAACTGTCCTGAAGGGCCATTTTAAACCTAGCCAGTTACCCGAGGTCAGAATCAAACTAACTTGCATTTGTGACATGAAGACCTTAACCACTATGCCAAACCTACCCACAAAGTCTTATCAAATATTTTTCATCATAGGTAAGTACTAAGCTAGCTGCCCTTGTGGAGTGTTTTAAGCCTAGCCAGTTTCCTTTAGTGAAAATTGAACCATGTACTTCCTGACTGTGAAGTAAACACCTAAACTATTACGCCAGTCCCCAAGCTAAAATATTTGCACTCCATGGCACTGACTTGCTGAAAGTAGGATACACAGTTATGCTCTTCTGACTATACACACACACACACACACACACACACACACACACACACACACACACACACACACACACAAACACCAGATGCCAGCAGTGAGAGTAGAATCCTTACCTAACTAAGCAGACCAGATATAGAACTCAGTACTTAATGCAAGTGTCACAGCACAAGTCTAAAATCTTTCTACCCCTTTTCATAGCAGTGGATGGTTTTGATCCACTGACCTCTGGTTAATGGGCCCAGCTCACTTCCACTGCACCACTTTGCTGTTTCTAAATTATTATATGGATGTATACACACTCAAGTTGCTTGCTGTCACATTAGAACCCCTAAATATCTAGTTACAAAAGCTGTAGAACACAGTACTTAACATTACTGCCCGCAGCACAAGTTTTTTCTTCATCACACTGACCACCCAACACCAGTCTATGGTTCAAGGTTAAAGGTACTCTGTTTTGTTTTCTAGTCTGTTTCTATGCTTGTTTTTTCTGTCACTCACTGATTTTCCTTTGGACCACTACAAAAGATTTTACTTGCAAATTTTGTGAATGGGCTGTGCCACTATCAGATGAATGATTAGCACAATCCCCTCCAACTCGCTAGTTTGCTAAGTAACCCCCCCCCCCATTTCCTCCGTCTGTTCTGCATTCAAGAAACTCTTTACTCCTCAGATAAAAAAAAATATTCTGAAGACAGGTGGATATAGCAATTTGAATCTCGCACCTATCCCCTCAACATTCTCTGACTGTAGGGATAAACTTCTTGGTGCACAGTGAATAATAATCTTCCATGAACACCAAGTCCCTAATTAATAATACTTTACTCTTCTGCCACAATTTCTTAAAACCAGTCCTTTCTACTGTGACTTAATCTTTACTAGTATAGGTCTTGGTTTCATTTTCATGGCAAAATGTGGCATTTCAATTAACAAATCCTGCTGTGGAATATGAAGTCCAGTTGCTTATTTGTACTTTATTTAAACTAATCCAATCTATTCCTATCAATTTTTCTTGTACAACCGAAAATTTCAGGTTTTCTCTCTCTGTTCTGCGTTCTAAATCTACTACTGTTTGAAACAATTCTCCATGAGAAGCCTAAGCCAGTCTTCCTTTATTTTAACCTCCTGCAATTTTATCAGCTCATCTGAACAGTTGCTTAAAGCTTCTGCTATTCCTTCCAGACCTTATTTGACTAAGTGCTTATCTATTTCTTCACTTATTTAAAACACCTCTGATTGCATTTGACTTATTTTTTTCCTTTAAATTACTAGAAGCCACCTGCAGTACTAAGGCTAAATATGAACTGTTTTGTGCTGAACAGTCTGTGATTACAAGCAGAGGGCCTGAAGTCTAAAGATGGCTCAGAAACTTGAAGACATTCATTAATGCCATTCTATTTTTTTTTCCAAACATTTATGCAGCTGAAGTTTAACTTGATTCCTAGGTCCTGGGCTTTCATCCCTCAGGACACAGCTCCGCAAGCAAGGTCTGATGATGGGTCCAGAGTGATTAAAAGAAATTCTGAATTTCCCTTATGAAAACATAGAGGCCCTTACAACTG
This sequence comes from Protopterus annectens, assembly GCF_019279795.1. NCBI lineage: Eukaryota > Metazoa > Chordata > Ceratodontiformes > Protopteridae > Protopterus > Protopterus annectens. The sequence continues at coordinate 544,180,057 of NC_056734.1, read as the reverse complement.
GGATTCTGAAAGGTTCCCTTGCATGGTCAGAAAATCTCAAAAACTACTGCTTGTAACGTTCTACTATGGGCTAAGGAAGAAAGACCATTATGAGGGATTTGTGCAGTAGGCATCCTAAGATATTCTTAACATCCTGTGAAAGAGTCAGCAAAATTAAAGCAATCCTTTGAATACATACATACCATGGCACAGATGTCTACAACAGACGCATTCTAAAATCAAAAAATGGAAGTAGTCACTCTTCAATGGAACAAGTTTTCATTGCAGCATCTTCCAAATGGTGGCCAGACACTGGCAACAAACAAAAATGCTGACTGCAATCTGCACGAATGTAATTTGTTCAGCAAATGCAAAATCTTCCATTCATGTAGCAAAGGAAATGAATAGCTGTTGCACCATTTTAATCTCAAGCTACCACTCCAAATAAAAAGCGAACAGGTGGCGCACAGAGGCAGTGACTGAAGGATACTTTCCCCATGGTTTCTGTTACAGCAAACAAAATAAGGAGATGAATAAACTCTTTCGGGGACAATCTGGAAACCAGTGTCTACAAAATGTGGTTCAGTCCATGATATACCAAACACTTGTGAAAAATCAGATGCAATTCCCTACATGTATGTACAAAAGCAGGTCTGACACTCCAATATCATGTTCGCAGAGATGATGGGCACAAGGAATGGCATTTTCCAGAACACAAACTTCAGTGATGTCAAGCCAACGGACTTAAAACTGGATTGGATAAGCTTGTCTTTTATCAAGCTGTGGTCACACAAAGGGCAGAGACGATAGAGGAGGATTAAGAAGCAGTACTCCAAAACCACTAAAATGCTTAGTCTACTCGTAGAATAACAAACTCAAACTGAACAAATATCACAAGTAGTTAGGTATCACTGGCAAGCTAACTGACTGGCAGCAGTACAGGAAGTTGAAATGTCCAGACTGACAATTCCAACTGAAAGCATAAGGCTAGCTGAGTGAAATGCTTCCTAGCGACCTCTGTAACCTCTTAAAACCTTTGCTGGAGAACCAAAACAAACCAAGGACTCTGCAAAATGAAAAAGGCCTAAGCTGGATCAGTTTTGATTTCTGTTGAGAAAGACATCTTTGGCTAGGATGGCTAAGACTAGCAAAGCTTTCTGTACCACCACTGGGGACCAAAGTGCCTGAAGCTAGGTCCTTCTTGGCCACAACGGATCAATAAGAATGATCCTTATCATTTCCTTCATGAATGTCTATGATGAGGCATGGAATCAGCAGAAATGATGGTAATACGTACAAGAATATCACATGCCAGAGGGTGCAGATCATGCACATAGCCACCTCCGATTTGCACTGCAGCACTATGTAGAACGGGGAAGGACTCTGTTCTTCTGTCAAAATGGCTGATCTCCAAGTGCCCTACTTCCACAACACTCAAACAAAACACAGTCTCTGAATCCACAACTCCAAGAGGGGATAATAAGCATTTCAGAGAATGACAGTTCATTCACTTTCACTGGAAACACAAACTGCTGACAAAACAATGCTCTTATTTTTTGGCCCATAATTAGATTCTCCATTTACAGGTTGTATGACCTAGTACTAAATACTTACAAGTACCACATGATGAACTGACTGCATGAGTACATGAAGACAGGCAGTACCAAACAGCTTTTTCTCCAAGGCCTTTACGACTATAAGTACCCCTAGTTTACTTTTTAAGTGGTTTGCTCTTAAATGGAATATTCTACCATGCCAGGATACAGCAAAAAGGGTCTGAAAACAGGAGGTCCATAAGTAGTGGCTCTGCAACCATTGATAGATCATACTTAGTGTAACAACAGCATCATGAAGACTGCTGCAGCTATCCTGCCCAAAAGATGCAACAAGATCTAAGCCTCTACAGTGAACTAAATCCTCACCCACAACGTCAATTACGTGATCTGAGCCCTTACTTAGGGCAGAAATGACAGGCATTGGACAGCATCCAGCTTTGAATTTATGAAGGGCATGCTCTGAGAAACAGGACTTATATTTTAAAAGGACACCCACTGTAAGGACACTTCAAGGGAGACTCTGGACAGGGCAAAAGGGATTTAGTAGTCCAGGGAAGGGACTATATGCACAACCTTTGCCTGTAAGCTCTTTTTACCAGAGTCAACATCTTAGAACAGTCTGGGCACTGTAAAAAGCCCAAATGGAAATATGCTACCATGGAAGTGATGTCCAGCTGGTGGAATTTCTCAGTGAAACGTATGTGCTTATGTGTCAAAAGGCAGCAGAAGTATCACCTTTTGGAGAGTCACCATCTGCAATACATAATGAATATGCTACATGATACTGCTGAGGTCCAGAATGGAAAGAAAACTTTTTTTTTCACTTTTGGACCAGGAGGAGGAGAAGGTGGGAGTAAAACCCAGAACCTGCTTTTGAATATGGGAAAGCTTCTATAGCCCTTTACATCAAATAGGATCTAGGCAAGTCCCAAATGTTCCACTGGCAAAGAAAGGTAGTTTCAACAGGACCCTCTCGAGAGTAGGAAATGTGAGCTCTAAGGTGTGACCACAGCTGGAACCCACTGGTCCTTCAGAGATGGTTTCATTAAACCAAACTGAACTTACAGAGACCTTCTGCTCACAGCTCTAAACCTCTTAACACAAAAAAATCGGGACAGAGCCAAAAATAATGGTGGCAAAGCCCCAAAAATAGGGACAAATTTTAAATATCGCTCTTACAAATGTAAAACGTTGCTAGAATAAAAGCTATTTTGTCACCGTGCATTTTCTGATGGATATGAAGTCTGAAACTCACGTGACTTATTATTTAGCAAATTTAGTCCTCAATGATTTGCCAAAAAAGTCCAGAAAATCACAAATTTTATGATGAACAGACAAAAAATATGAGGCAAAAATCTGGGCATTCTGCGAAAATCTGTACAGTTGAAAGTATGGAGTTTGCTTTACCAAAAAAAGCAGTCCCAGAAAAAGTACAGTTGTGTACACTTACCATAAATGTAGACGTTTGAGTGTATTCATTGTTGCAGTCATTACATTTGCGTTATCTGCCTGGAGGTAGCCCTCAGCCGGCCTGAATACCAGAGTCTTCAGATTTCTGCGTTGGATACTGTTGCTTCTTCCATGACGTCGGGTGTATATAAAACATGCAGCAGACGACATTACATCAGTTTTTCTTGCCCCAGATGTCAGGTGCCCCACAATGGGAAGCAATTATATGGCATGGGATACCCCAGCAAAAAGCAAATACACATGATATAATATATACCAAACAAAAAGGAAAGGTAGAGCCAAGAGAAGTCTGGGGGTTGGAGGGAGGGTAACCAGGACTGCAACAGTGAATACACTCGAACATCTATATTTATGGTAAGTGTACACAACGTACAGTTGTGTACCTACCATAAATGTAGATGTTCGAGTCTATTCACTGCTGCAGTCATTACACTTGGGTTATCCTGCTGGCAGGCTACCCGCAGTCGGCCTGAATTCCAAAGTCCTGGTCCGGCGTCGGTTGCTGTCGCCTCTTCCCTGCCATCAGTGCGCCAGGGGTATAACAGATGCAGCCAACGCCATTTTCTTCAGTTTTTCTTGCCCCAGATGTCAGGTGCCCCCAAAAGGGTATGCTGTAAAAATTATGATCATAAAAAAGCATGCACATAACCTTCATCTACAAGCAAATACACCTCATAGGTTGTATAGAATAGAGAGGTACAGATAAGTCTCAGCAAAGAAAAAGGGGGATGGTGGGAGGGTAACCTGGACTGCAACAGTGAATACACTCTAACATCTACATTTATGGTAGGTACACAACTGTACTATGTTCATCGTGTTTCACTGTTGCAGTCATTACACTTGGGTTGAATCCCAAAGCTGAGGTTGGGTGGCTGGGCCTAAATAGAGTTTGGAGTGGCTATGAGGCCCTGCGAAACTGCAGTGGCAAAGCCTGCCCTGGATTTAGAGTAGAGCGGTAAATGGTAGTGCTTTGTAAAAGTGTGCACTGAAGTCCATGTTGCAGCCTCCAAAATATCCTTGGTTGGTACTCCTCTGAGGAGGGCTGCTGAAGTGGCTGCTGCTCTGGTAGAATGTGGCCTAATGTCCTTGGGCACTGATTTGCCCCGTTGTGAATAGCAGAAACGAATGCAGTGGCCTATCCATTTTGAAATAGTCTGTTTTGAAATGGCTTTTCCTTGCGAACCTGCAGCATATGCCACCAAGAGTTGCTCAGTCTTTCTGAAGGCTTTAGTCTTGTCCAAGTAAAAGCGTAGCTGTCTGTGTATGTCCAAAGTATGCAGAAGTCTCTCTCCCTTATTCTGTGGGTTTGGATAAAAGGTAGGCAAATGTATGGTTTGGATAAGAGCCACGCTGGACACTACCTTATGCATAAATGTCGGGTTTGTCCTTAGAGAAACCCTGTCCTGATGGAAAACAATAAAAGGTTACACAGCCATTAGTGCCTGTAACTCTGAGACTCTTCTTGCTGAAGTTATTGCTAGGAGAAGTATTGGCTGGCTCAATAGGAGGCAGTGTGAGTTTTTCCAAGACAAAATTGAGGTCCCATGCAGGTATTGGAGCTCTCCTTGGAGGTCTTATGTTTTTGGCCCCTCTGAGAAACTGTCTTGGCAGTGGATGAGAAAAAATAGGTGGGTCCGTATTGTAATGAGCTGAAATGGCAGAGGCATGGATCTTAATTGATGAGAAGGATAGGCCTTTGTCCAGCATCTCAGTTAGGTATTGCAAAATCTGAGGAATATTTGGTACAAGCGAGTCAATTCCCTGTGCCAAGCACAGAATCTCTTCCATTTTTCTGCATAAGATTTTCTGGTGCTGGGCCTCCTGGCCTCCAAAATAACATCCATAACTGCTTTAGAGAGAGGTGTGTTCTGAATGATTACATTATCCGTCATGCAGCCAGATTTAGGGTTCTGAGTTGGCTGTGCAGGATCTGATTTGTTCTGTTGGGTCAGCAAATGAGGTATTAGAGGCAATGTCCAGGCTGGGCCTTGAGACAAGCTCTTTAGGATTGGGTACCAGTGCTGGCGTGGCCAGTCTGGGGCAATCAGTATCATTTTTGGCTTCTCTTGTCTGACCTTTAGGAGTACCTTGGAGAGGAGAGGCAGAGGAGGGAAAGCATATACTGTAAAGGCTTTCCAGCTGAGTGAAAGGGCATCCACTTTCCATGCTTGCTTGTGATAAGTCCGAGTGCAGAATCTCTGTAGCTGGCAGTTGTGAGGGGAGGCGAATAGATTTATGTCTGGGCATCCCCATTTCCCTGTTATCATGCTGAAGATTTGTGGATCTAGTTTCCACTCGTGAGGATCCATGAGGTTTCTGCTTAGTTCGTCTGCCAAAGTATTTGCCTTTCCTGGCAGGAATTGTGCTTGCAGATGTACTTGATAAGTCAATGCTGTGTTCCACAAAGTCATGGCTTGCCTGCAGAAGGGGTAGGAATGTGTGTCCCTTTGCTTATGTACCACATGACTGTAGTATTGTCCATCTTTATCAGTAGTTGTCCTGGATGAAGTAGGTCCTTGAAAACTGTCAGGGCATTTTGTACAGCTAGCATCTCTTTTTGATTGATATGAAGATGCATTTGGTTTGTGGGCCATGTGCCCTGAATACATTTTCCTGCCATGTGCGCCCCCCAGGCATAATCTGATGCATCTGTTGATAGTGTCTGCCTGGCTGTGGGTAAGGTGAATGGCTGTCCCTTGTTGTGGTGACAGGTCTGTGCCCTACACTGAAATTCCTGTTGCAGGCAGGGAATGAGAGTAATTACTGTTTCCAGGCTGTGGCAATGTTGAGCCCAAACACTTTTTAGATACCATTGTAGTTTTCTCATATGCAGTCTTGCATATGGAATTAGTAGAATGCAGGATGCCATGTAGCCCAGAGCCTGCAGAATGTTTCTTGCAGATAACTGGGTCTTTGTTGCCATGTCTTTGAAGTAAGAAGTCAGATGCCTTTGTTTGTCTGGCGTGAGATAAGCCATCTGGGAAGTTGTATTTAAGCTTGCACCAAGGAATATTACCTCCTGAGAGGGTACTCATAGGCTCATAGGCTCATAGTTCATTACTAAGCTAACTGCCCTTGCGAGCCATTTTAAGCCTAGCCAACTATCCCTTGTGAGATTCAAACCCTGCACCTTGGGTTTGTAAGGCAAACACCTTAGCCATTAAGCCACCCTCCCAACCCCTAGTTTTGATTTCTTTTCCTTTACTGTGTACCCTAGGCAAATTAGTAATCTTTTTACAAATGCCAGATGCTGTAGTAGAATATCTTTGTTCATTGCTTGATAAGGCAGTCCAAGTAGGGATATATTTGAATTCCTCTTTCTCTGCAAAATGCAATTACTGGTGCCAGGCAATTTTTGAAGACCCTGGGCGCAGTAGATGAGCCAAAGGGCAGTGCAGAGAATTGGTAGTGCATTGAGTCAGCTATGAATCTGAGGTATCTTCTGCAAGATTGTCTGATTGGGACATGCAGGTATGCCTCTTTGAGGTCCAAAGTTACAAGCCAAGCCTTCTTGTCCAGCATGGGCAGAAGCTGCTGTAGAGTCAACATTTTGAATTTTGGGACGTCCAGAAAAGTATTTAGAATAGAGAGGTCCAGAATCGGTCTCCAGGCTTTGTCCTTTCTTGGTACTAAGAAAAGTCCCGAGTAAAATCCTTGTCCCTGATCTTGTTACGGCACTGGCTGAATAGCCCCCATGTCCATGAGAGATGAAACTTGTTTTTGTGCCTCTTGCCATTGATTGCGTGGCAGGTCTGGCATACCTTTTGCCTTTGGAAGGGTGTGAAAGTGGAACCTGTAGCCCTCAGAAACTATATTTAAGACCCATTTGTCCTGGGTTATCTTGTGCCAGTTTTGTGAAACAATTGCTAGCTTTCCCCTAAGGGTGCTGCCAAAAAATAAGTGTGTGGCATTGGCAGAGGGAAGTCATTGGGATTGTTTTCTATAAGGCTATGATTTGTCTTCCCTGCTTTTGGAGGTAGAAGCACCCCATTTTTTGGGCCTGTATGAGCCCTGGGGCTGTTGCCTGCCTCTAGGGCGCCTGAATCTGCCTCTTTGTGTTCTGTCTGACACTGGAAAGGACCAATTCTTAGAGGGCCAATTCCTGCTAAATCTGGGTGGCTGTACCTGTAAGAAATCCTTTACTGTCTGCATGGATTTTGCCTTATCCTCCATTTTCTTCAACACCTCTTCTGCCTTAACACCAAACAAAGTATCATGCTGTAATGGAGCATCCAATAATTTTGCTTTAACATGATCAGGCAGATTCTGTTCCTTTAACCAAGAATGCCTTCTAATAACAGAACCTGTAACATCGCCCCTGCACGAGGCCTCCAGTGAATCATAGCCACATTGCAAAGTACGTTTTCCCACTTGTTCAGCTGCATGCAATAAATCCTGCAAATCTTTGTTCTCAGAACATTCAGAATTTGTCAACATTTTTTGTTTTAACAACATTAAGTATTGCTGATATTTGAGCATATGAAATTGACAATTTAAAGCCCTTATAGCCAAGGTAGCAGAAGTGTAAACCTTTTTCCCCCATCAGTCCAAAGCCCTAGAATCTCTATCTGAGGGGACAGGGTTTTTGGCAGAAGCAGCCTTGACCCCTTTAGGACCATGTGAGATAGTTTCTGGGTCAGCAGCAGGGTTTTTGTAAAGAAATTTATGGGAGTCTGGGACGCTGTAGTATCTGTCCAGCTTAACAGGGGCAGGAGGTAAAGAGTCTGGAGGACAGGGCGGACTCTGAAAAAACATCATCTACTATGTCTAGAAAGTACAGTTGTGTACCTACCATAAATGTAGATGTTCGAGTGTATTCACTGTTGCAGTCATTACTCTTGGGTTATCCTGCTGGCAGACTACCCTCAGTCGGCTAGAATTCCAAAGTCTAGGTCCAGCATCGGTTGCTGTCGCCTCTTCCCTGACGTCAGAGCGCCAGGGATATAAAAGATGCAGCCGACGCCATTTTCTTCAGTTTTTCTTGCCCCAGATGTCAGGTGCCCCCAAATTGGTAGGCTGAAAAATATCCCAATACAAATGCATGCACAAAAATAACATTTCCTTCATCTACAAGCAAATATACCAAATAGGTTGTATAGGATAGAGAAGTGCAGATAAGACCCAGCAAAGAAAAGGGGGGTGGTGGATGGGTAACCTGGACTGCAACAGTGAATACACTCGAACATCTACATTTATGGTAGGTACACAACTGTACTATGTTCATCATGTTTCACTGTTGCAGTCATTACTCTTGGGTTGAATCCCAAAGCTGAGGATTGGTGGCTGGGCTAAATAGGATTAGGAGAGGCTATGAGGCCCTGCAGGACTGCAGTGGCAAAGCCTGCTCTGGACTTAGAGTAAAGAGGTAAGTGGTAGTGCTTTGTGAAGGTGTGCACTGAACTCCAGGTTGCAGCCTCTAAGATATCTTTGGATGGTACTCCTCTGAGGAAGGCTGCTGAAGTGGCTGCTGCTCTGGTGGAATGAGGCATAATGCCCTTAGGCACTGATTTGCCATGTTGAGAAGAGCAGAAATGGATGCAATGGCCTATCTATTTAGAAATAGTCTGTTTTGAGATAGCCTTTCCTTGTGATCCTGCAGCATATGGCACTAAAAGTTGCTCAGTCTTTCTGAAAGCTTTAGTTCTGTCCAAGTAGAAGCATAGCTGCCTGTGTATGTCCAAAGAATGAAGAATTTTCTCACCCTTGTTCTGTGGATTTGTATAAAAGGTAGGCAAGTGAATGGTTTGGTTGAGGGCCAGACTGGACACCATCTTAGGCATAAATGTAGGGTTTGTCCTCAGAGAAACCCTGTCTGAATGAAAAATGATGAAAGGTTCCACAGCCATGAGTGCTTGCAACTCAGATACTCGCCTTGCAGAGGTTATTGCTAGGAGCAGAGCTGTTTTCCAGGATAAGAATTTTATATCTGCTGTTGATGCTGGCTCGAAAGGAGGCAGTGTGAGTTTTTCCAAAACATAATCGAGGTCCTAGGCCGGAATTGGTGCTCTCCTTGGAGGCCTAATGTTTTTGGCCCCTCTGAGGTACTGCCTTATTAAAGGATGAGAAAAGATAGGTGGTTCCGCATTGTAATGGGCTGAAATGGCAGAGGCATGAATCTTAGCTGATGAGAAAGAAAGGCCTTTGTTTAGCATCTCAGTTAGGTATTGTAAAATCTGAGGGATATTTGGTACACACGTGTCAATGCCTTGTTCCTTGTTCCAGGCACAGAATCTCTTCCATTTCTCTGCGTAAGATTTTCTGGTACTGGGCCTCCTGGCCTCCAAGATAACATATAATAACAGCTTTTGAAAGAGGAGTGTTCTGAATGGCTACATTATCCACCATGCTGTCAGATTTAAGGTCCTGAGTTGGCTGTGCAGGATCTGATTGTTTTGTTGGGTCAGCAAGCAAGAAGTTTGAGGCAATATCCATGCTGGACCTTGAGACAAGCTATTTAGGATTGGGTACCAGTGTTGGCGTGGCCAGTCTGGTGCAATCAGTATCATTTTTCGCTTCTCGTCTGACCTTTAGGAGTACCCTGGGAAGGAGAGGCAGTGGAGGAAAGGCATATACTGTTAGATTTTTCCAGCTGAAGGATAAGGCGTCCACTTTCCATGCTTGCTTGTGATAAATCCTTGTGCAAAATCTCTGCAATTGGCAGTTGTGAGGGGAGGCAAATAGATCTATGTCTGGGCTTCCCCATTTCCTTATTATCATGCTGAAGACTTGTGGATCCAGTTTCCATTCGAGGGGATCCATGAGGTTTCTGCTTAGTTCATCTGCCAGAGTATTTGTTTTTCCTGGCAGGAATTGTGCTTGCAGGTGAACTTGAAAAGCCAATGCTGTGTCCCATAAGGTCATTGCTTGTCTGCAGAGGGGGTAGGAATGTGTACCTCCTTACTTGTTTATGTACCACATGACCATAGTGTTGTCTGTCTTTATCAGTAACTGTCCTAGATGAAGCAGGTCCTTGAAAGCTGTCAGGGCATTTTGAACAGCTAGCATCTCTTTTTGATTGATGTGAAGATGCATCTGGTTTGCAAGCCACATGCCCTGAATACATTTCCCTGCCATATGGGACCCCCAGGCATAATCTGATGCATCCATTGTCAGTCTCTGTCTGGCTGTGGGTAGACTGAATGGCAGACCCTTGTTGTGGTGACAGGCTTCTGCCCACCATTGAAACTCCTGTTGCAGGCAGGGAGGAATGAGTGCAATTACTGTCTCCAGGCTGTGGCAATGCTGAGTCCAAACACTTTTTAGATAACATTGTAGTTTCCTCATATACAGTCAGGCATATAGAATTAGTAGAATGCAGGATGCCATGAAACCCAAGGCCTGCAGGATTTTCCTTGCAGATAAGTGAGTTTTTGTTGACAATTTCTTGAAGTAAGTAGTCAGATGCTTTTGCTTGTCTGGCGTGAGATAAGCCATCTGGGCAGTTGTATTTAAGCTTGCACCCAGGAATATTATCTCTTGAGAGGGTACTAGTTTTGATTTCTTTTCGTTTACTGTGTACCCTAGGCCAATTAGTAATCTTTTTACAAACGCCACATGCTTTAGAAGAATGTCTTTGTTCTCTGCTTGAATTAGGCAGTCGTCCAAGTAGGGATATATTTGAATTCCTTTTTGTCTGCAAAACACAATTACTGGTGCCAGGCATTTTGTGAAGACCCTGGACGCAGTAGATAAGCCAAAGGGCAGTGCAGAGAATTGGTAATGCATTGAGCCAGCTATGAATCTGAGGTATCTTCTGCAATACTGTCTGATTGGGACATGCAGGTATGCCTCTTTTAGGTCCAAAGTTACGAGCCAAGCCTTCTTGCCCAGCATGGGCAGTAGCTGCTGTAGAGTCAACATCTTGAATTTTGGAACTTCCAGAAACGTATTTAGTATAGACAGGTCCAGTATTGGTCTCCAGGTTTTGTCCTTTCTGGGTACTAGGAAAAGTCTAGAGTAAAATCCTTGCCCCTGCTCTTGTTATGGTACTTGCTGAATGGCCCTCATGACCATGAGGGCTGTAATTTGTTTTTGTGCCTCTGCCCATTGATTGTGTGGCATGTCTGGCATACCTTTTGACCTTGGTAGAGTGTGAAAATGAAACCTGTAGCCTTGGGACACTATGTTCAGGACCCATTTGTCTTGGGTAACCATTTGCCAATTTGATGAAAAAAGTGCTAGTTTTCCCCCCTAAGGGGGCTGCCAAAAGAAAAGTGCTTGGATCTGGTAGAAGAAAGTCATTGGGACTGTTTCCTGTAAGGCTGTGATTTGTCTTCTCCGCTTTTGGAGGTAGGAGCACCCCATTGTCTAGGCCTGTATGAGCCTTGGGGCTGAGATCTGCCTCTGGGACGCCTGTATCTGCCTCTTTGTGGCTTCTCTGACACTGGAAAGGACCAATTTTTAGAAGGCCAGTTCCTGATAAACCTGGGTGGCTGTACCTGTAAGAAATCCTTGACTGTCTGCATGGATTTTACTTTATCTTCCATTTTTTTTTTTCAACACCGCTTCTGCTTTAGTACCAAACAAAGTATCATGCTGTAATGGTGCATCTAATAATTTTGCTTTAACATGATCAGGCAGATTCTGTTCCTTTAAATAGGCATGCCTTCTAATAACAGAACCTGTAACAGCGGCCCTGCAAGAGGCCTCCAGTAAATCATAACCACATTGCAAAGTATGCTTTCCCACTTGTTCAGCTGCATGCAATAAATCCTGCAATTCCTTGTTCTCTGAACATTCAGTATTTGTCAACAACTTCTGTTTAAGCAGTGACATTAAATATTGCTGATGTTTAAGCATATGAAACTGACAATTTATAGCCCTTACAGCCAGGGTAGCAGAAGTGTAGACTTTTTTCCTCCATCTGTCTAGAGCCCTAGAATCCCTATCAGAGGGGACAGGGTTTTTTGCAGTGGAAGCTTTGACCCCTTTGGGACCCTGAGATATAGTTTCTGGGTCAGCAGCGGGGTTTTTATATAGGAATTTATGAGAATCTGGGACCCTGTAGTATCTGTCTGGCTTAGAAGGTGCAGGGGGTAAAGAGTCAGGGGACAGGCCGGACTATGAAAATACATCTACAATGTCTAGAACAGGTGGAATAGCAAGGGGTCTGTGCTGAGGAAGTAGCAGAAAGTCTCTGAGCCTTTTTATTACATTCAGAATAATCTTGGCTCTCCCAATGGAAATGATCCTTCGTGGTATGCAGGGTTTCCCCAAAAGAATAATCCTCAGGACGAGAGGCTGAAGGAATGGATTCTTCAGCATCAGAATCCTCATAGGGAAGCATGGAATAATCCTGTTCAGAAGAGGAATCAGAGGAAATAGAAACCTGATCAGAAGAATTATACTCTGTATCTTGGCTAGGCCTCATCAGGAGGGGGATGGGAGCTCCTGATCAAAGTAATTAGGTCTTCGGCCATTTTGAGCATCATTATTTTAGGCATGGAAGTCTGAGCAGGAGAATGCTGTACTTGTTTCTTTGTCTTTAGAGCTGCTTTAGTCTTTGTCTTTGAAGCTGAAAATGGCTTAATATATAGTTGTGTAGGTCTGAAGACACCCTCAGAAGCCGATGCCTGCTCAGCGGCTCCGGACCCATCTGAGAGAATGATTTCAGAGTGTCCAATACCTGGAGTATCCAGAGGCCCAGTCAGCTCCACGTGGGAGACGGAAGCAACCTGTGGCTCTGAGGTAGCGGGCGCCAGGGGCTGCGAAAGCACTTCATGGCGAACCGGCGACTGGCCTAGCAGAGGCCTCATTGGTTTTGGACCTCAGATGCCTATCCTTTTCCTTGTCCTTGCGTTTTTTGTAAGCTCAGGTTGTCGGCTGGTCCGATAGCATTATATAATTAAATCTTCGGCCAAAGTAATGAAATGCAAAATCGAACCAACGCTTAATAGTGCACTGGTTAAATCTAGCACAAAACCGACAGCTAGCAACTTTGTGATCTGGGCCTAGGCAAGGAATACAGTAAGAATGTAAATCCTTATGAGGTATTTGCTTCCCACAAGAAATACAATTGTTAACTTTTTCTAACACCGGTCTATAGTAAGAAAAAAGTTTCCCCAACGGGGTACTTAGCTTTAATGAAGACTTCGGTTCTGAAATTCGCATTTGAATATCTCAGGAGTCGGCCGACCAGCACTTGCGAACTGCTTTGACTTCGGGCACCACGCGGCAAGAAAGACTGAAGAAAATGGCGTCGCCTGCATCTTTTATACCCCTGGCGCTCTGATGTCAGGGAAGAGGCGACAGCAACCGACGCCGGACCTAGACTTTGGAATTCTGGCCGACTGAGGGTAGCCTGCCAGCAGGACAACCCAAGAGTAATGATTGCAACAGTGAAACACGATGGACATCAGGGGAAATTGCAAGAGGTCTGTGCTGAGGAAGTAAAAGAAAGTCTCCAAGTCTTTTCTTAGAATCGGAATAATCATGGCTCTCCCAATGGAAATGCTCCCTCATGGTATGCAGAGTTTCCCCAAATGAATAGTCCTCAGGAGGAGAAGCTGAAGGAATAGAATCATCAGAATCCTCATAGGGAAGAGCAGAATATCCCTGATCAGAAGTGGAATCAGAGGAATCATATTCAGTGTCTTGCTAGGCCTCTTATCAGGAGGGGGATGGGAACCCCTGATCAAAGTAATTAGGTCTTCGGCCATTTTGAGCATCTGTTTTTTAGGTATAGAAGTCTGTCCTGGAGAATGCTGTACTGGTTTCCTTGTCTTTAAAACTGTTTTAGACTTTGTCTTGGCTGCTGAAGTAGGCTTTATATAAAGTTGTGTAGGTCTGAAGACACCCTCAGAAGCCGATGCCTGCTCAGTGGCTCCGGACCCATCTGAGGGATTCATTTCTGAAGGGCCAATACCTTGAGTATCCAGAGGCCTAGCTGTCTTCACGTGGGAGTCGGAGGTGGCCTGTGGCTCTGAGGTAGCGGGAGTAAGGGGCTGCGAAAGTGCCTCACTGAGCCTAGAAGAGGCTTCGTCGTCGGTTTTGGACCTGGGATGCTTGTCCTTGTCTTTATCCTTGCGTTTTTTATGAATTCCAGTCGTCGGTTGTTCCAACGGCATTATGTAGTTAAACCTTCTGCCAAAATAGTGAAAAGCAAAATCGTACAGACGCTTAATAGTGCATTGGTTAAATCTAGCACAAAACCAACAACTATCAACGTCGTGGTCAGGGCTAGGCAAGGAATACAGTAAGAGTGGAAATCCTTATGAGGTATTTGCTTCCCACAAGAAATACAATTGTTAACTTTTTCTGACATCGGTCTGGAGCAAGAAAAAAGTTTCCCTAATGGGGTACTTAGCTTTATTGATGACTTCGGATCTGAAATTCGATTTCGAAAATTTCAGGAGTTGGCCGACTGGCACTTGCGAACTGTTTTTGCTTCAGGCACCGCGCGGCACGAAAGACTGAAGAAAATGGCGTCGGCTGCATCTTTTATACCACTGGCGCACTGACGTCAGGGAAGAGGCGACAGCAACCGACGCCGGACCAGGACTTTGGAATTCAGGCCGACTGCGGGTAGCCTGCCAGCAGGATAACCCAAGTGCAATGACTGCAACAGTGAAACACGATGAACATCTGTACTATGTTCTTCGTGTTTCACTGTTGCAGTCATCACATTTGAGTTGATACCCAAAGCTAAGGAAAGGTGGAGGCAGTTAAAGGAGTACCACACCCACAGACTCAAAAAACATGTTTAAAACATCATGGCATGAAGTTTCCTACACTTTAAAGGAGTACAACAGGTTTCTCTAATGTATTCCTCAACTTCTCGGCCCTTTTCCTCCCTATTTACTTTGTCCTCTGTAAAGCAACAACAATAAAGCATTTACAATTTTTATAATTCCCCCTTACTTCTGTAACAGAAGTCTACCTTCTCATACTGTGATGGTTTCACTTACAAAATGATTCTCTCACGTTTGAATAAACCTTGCTGGAGTCGCCCAATTACTGACATCATCGAGGCCAGGCAGTGCAGGTACTTTTTTTTTTTTTTTTAATCAGTTCCCTCCCCCAAAGTGACATCACCACAGCCGTCACCTGATTCTAACTAAAATAATAAGACCCACCCATTCTGTGATGTCATGGCTCCCTTGTCCTTTCCCCAGCCTGAATGCTGTTCATTTTATTCAGTAGTCATGTAGTAACACCGATGTTTGGAAACACAGAAATTTGGTATGCATACTTGTACATTCTGCACGGCAAATGATGCTTAGATGGTGTATCCTTTGCATACTTCTCTGTTGTATTTGCACCAGATACTGCTAGTGTGCAGTGCAGGAATAGAAAGATTAAAACATTACCCTGGTATCAGAGGTGGCAGTGCAACATATTCATAGTGGCTTAACATGAGAGTAGCTCTAAGCAAGCACCATGTGAAACCTGAATAAGCACCTATAATTATTCAGTGCTGCTTCCACACCTTAAGTCTGAAAATGAATTCACATACTCACATGAACAGGAGTAGCTGCATATTGATGGCTAAAGGTGTATGAGCATGTCGAGTGGTTACTACACTGCAAAACTGGTATGTAATGGTGGAGATATTTGGAAGGCATGAGCAAACACATCAGTATATTAAAGCCATAGCATTACTGAACTGGAGGCTGGCAAATAGATTTAGTAAGGGATTTTGTCCATGCACAAATATTTCAACAGTGATTCTTTGCAGTGGCATCCATTATCTGATTCAAGGTAAGTTAACCCTGACATAGCTCTCAACCTTCCATGTCCAAAATGAGGAACACTAGCCCTCATAATGTGGAACAAATGGGTAAAATGTGGAACACGTACTAATGGCTTACTAACAACTTCAATTAGGAAGGTCATAGGATGGTTAAAATATGCTGGTTTTACTTATAAAGAAGATCTTTTAATGAATTAATATGATTCATTTTTATTTACAATGGATTTCACTTAAAAAAGTTCCTAACACTGAGTGTGTGACAGAGTCTTTCAATGTGGAACTTTGAGGAATTTCGAGGAACATGAACTTTTTAAGACCCCAAATGAGGTACATTCCTCGCAATGAGGTACACTTGAGAGGTATGAACCCTGATGTCCTTTATTTAAAAAAAAAATCAATAAAAAATTTACTTTGTTATAAGTGACTTCTGGACACAAGAAAAAGGAAGGGGAAAATATAGCAATGTGGTTTGTATGTACAAAGACAAATCCAGGGACACTGCAAAAGGTTTTTTTGCAAACCAACCAGTGGAGTAAAAACATATGAAGGCAAACACTGCATACCAACACACTTTGCACATGTGAATCTCAATTTTTAACAAGGTGGAAGCTAGAAGTGATACCTTAACACTTAAATTAATAAAGATCTAAACTGGTTAATAGTATAAATGTTTTATTCTTTAGCTCCTTGGTGCAAGGCCTTACTGGATGTGATTGCAGTCAAGTAAGGCCATGGCTGTAGTGCAGCAAAAAATGTCCCCTCTAACAAAGGAAATGCTAGAGCAAAGATTAAATTACATGAGTCAAGCACCCTGCTAGATCTGCCAATTAATGGAATTACCAGGTCAAATTACCCTCAGGACTTTGACAGCTAGGGAAGCTAGGTGTTATGGGGGAGGGGAGAAGTAAATGGACTGGAATTCATTTTCTCACAAATTAGTGCCATTTAAACTAAATTAGAAAAAAAGGCAGCAGTAAACAGCACTTAAGAGTGTGTTCTGTGGCATTTGCACTGTTTCTGTTTTAAGTAGTCATCCAGCAGCAGGGAATGTTACTTGCACTGTTCTATTTACTCAGTACTTTGTACGCATGCAACATCTATGAAATGACAGGAATTTAGGCAAACGGAGGCCTGCATGATGTAACATCTTTGAGCCAAACAATGATTTCTGGGACACTGGATGGCAACCTGATTTATCCAAACCACGTCAATATGCCAGCCTCCAGGTGGTCAGAGTCTGGAATTACATATAAAAATATTTAAAATCCTGCAAATAATCCCAGAGTGCTGTTAAAGTGTAGGAAACTTCATGCCATGATGTTTTAAACATGTTTTTTGAGTCTGTGGGTGCGGTACTCCTTTAACAGCACTCTGGGATTATTTACAGGATTTTAAATATTTTTATATGTAATTCCAGACTCTGACCACCTGGAGGCTGGCATATTGACGTGGTTTGGATAAATCAGGTTGCCATCCAGTATCCCAGAAATCATTGTTTGGCTCAAAAATGTTACATCGTGCAGGCCTCCGTTTGCCTAAAGTTCCTGTCATTTCATAGATGTTGCATGCGTACAAAGTACTGAGTAAAATAGAACAGTGTAAGTAACATTCCTTGCTGCTGGATGACTACTTAAAATAGAAACAGTGCAAATGCCACAGTACACACTCTAAGTGCTGTTTACTGCTGCCTTTTTTTCTAATTTAGTTTAAATGGCACTAATTTGTGAGAAAATGAATTCCAGTCCATTTACTTCTCCCCTCCCTCCATAACACTTAGCTTCCCTAGCTGTCAAAGTCCTGAGGGTAATTTGACCTGGTAATTCCATTGATTGGCAGATCTAGCAGGGTGCTTGACTCATGTAATTTAATCTTTGCTCTAGCATTTCCTTTGTTAGACGGGACATTTTTTGCTGCACTACAGCCATGGCCTTACTTGACTGCAATCACATCCAGTAAGGCCTTGCACCAAGAAGCTAAAGAATAAAACATTTATACTATTAACCAGTTTAGATCTTTATTAATTTAAGTGTTAAGGTATCACTTCATGCTTCCACCTTGTTATAAATTGAGATTCACATGTGCAAAGTGTGTTGGTATGCAGTGTTTGCCTTCATATGTTTTTACTCCACTGGTTGGTTTGCAAAAAAACCTTTTGCAGTGTCCCTGGATTTGTCTTTGTACATACAAACCACAATGCTATATTTTCCCCTTCCTTTTTCTTGTGTCCAGAAGTCACTTATAACAAAGTAAATTTTTTATTGATTTTTTTTTTTAAATAAAGGACATCAAAGTTAACTTACCTTGAATCAGATAATGGATGCCACTGCAAAGAATCACTGTTGAAATATTTGTGCATGGACAAAATCCCTTACTAAATCTATTTGCCAGTCTCCAGTTCAATAATGTTATGGCTTTAATATACTGATGTGTTTGCTCATGCCTTCCAAATATCTCCACCATTACATACCAGTTTTGCAGTGTAGTAACCACCCGACATGCTCATACACCTTTAGCCATCAATATGCAGCTACTCCTGTTCATGCGAGTATGTGAATTCATTTTCAGACTTAAGGTATGGAAGCTGCACTGAATAATTCTAGGTGCTTGTTCAGGTTTCACATGGTGCTTGCTTAGAGCTACTCTCATGTTAAGCCACTATGAATATGTTGCACTGCCACCTCTGATATCAGGGTAATGTTTTAATCTTTCTATTCCCGCACTGCACACTAGCAGTATCTGGTGCAAATACAACAGAGAAGTATGCAAGCGATACACCACCTAAGCATCATTTGCTGTGCAGAATGTACAAGTATGCATACCAAATTTCTGTGTTTCCAAACATCGGTGTTACTACATGACTACTGAATAAAATGAACAGCACTCAGGCTGGGGAAAGGACAAGGGAGCCATGACATTACAGAATGGGTGGGTCTTATTATTTTAGTTAGAATCAGATGACGGCTGTGGTGATGTCACTTTGGGGGAGGGAACTGATTAAAAAAAAAAAAAAAAAAAAAATACCTGCACTGCCTGGCCTCGATGATGTCAGTAATTGGGCGACTCCAGCAAGCTTTATTCAAACGTGAGAGAATCATTTTGTAAGTGAAACCATCACAATATGAGAAGGTAGGCTTCTGTTACAGAAGTAAGGGGAATTATAAAAATTGTAAATGCTTTATTGTTGTTGCTTTACAAAGGACAATGTAAATAGGGAGGAAAAGGGCCGTGAAGTTGAGGAATACATTAGAGAAACCTGTTGTACTCCTTTAAAGACCATTGGGGCAAGCAATCGGGCCCTGTAAGACTGCTGTGGCAAATCCAACTCTGGATTTAGAAAAGATAGGCAGGTGGTAATGCTTGGTGAAAGTATGTACAGAGCCTCCAGGTGGCAGCTTCCAGGATGTCCCTGGTAGGGACTCCTCTGAGAAATGCTGCAGAGGTAGATGCAGCCCTGGTGGAATGTGATCTTATCCCCTGTGGTGTAGGTTTTCCATGGTGTTTGTAACAGAAATGGATGCAATGGGCTATCCATTTGGAAACGGTTTGCTTTGAAATGGTCTTCCTCTCTGCCCCTGCAGCAAAGCTAACTAGCAGCTGGTCAGAATTTCTGAGAGGCTTAGTTCTGTCCAAGTAGAATCTAAGCTGTCTGTGCACATCCAGAGAATGCAGTACCCTTTCCCCCTTATTTTGAGGATTAGGGAAAAAGGTAGGCAATGAATGGGCTGGTTTAGAGCCACACTAGACACCACCTTGGGCATAAAGGATGGATTAATCCTGAAGGAAACCCTGTCCGCATGGAAGATAATGAAGGGTTCCACTCCCATGAGGGCCTGCAGTTCAGACACTCTTCTTGCTGAAGTGGTGGCTAGAAGTAAGGCTGTTTACCAGGAAAGGAATTTCAGTTCTGCTGTAGCAGCTGATTCGAAGGGTGGAAGAGTAAGTTTTTCCAATACAAAGTTAAGGTCCCAGGGTGGACTGGGAGCTCTCCTGGGGGGTCTTACATTTTTGGCCCCTCTAAGGAATTGCTTTAGCAGGGAATAAGAGAAGAGGGGTGGCTCAGTATTATAATGAGCTGAAATGGCAGAGGCATGAATTTTAGTTGAAGAGAAAGATAGGCCCTTGTGCAGTATTTCTGTTAAATAATCTAGAACATGGGGTAAGCTGGGCACCATTGTGCCCCTCCCCTGAGCCTGGCTCCAGGAACAGTATCTTCTCCACTTTTCTGAATAGGATTTTCTACTACTAGGCGTCCTTGCCTCAAGAATGACATCCAACACCTGCTTGCTGAGGGTTGCTAGGGGTGAGCTCAGGGAATTAGCCAGGCTGCAAGGTTCAGGGTTTGAAGCTGAGGGTGCAGAATCCAGCCCGCTTGCTAGGATAGCACGGAGGGGGTCCGTGGCAAATGCCATGGTTGTAGCCCTGTCAGACTGCACAAAAGGGGATACCAGTGCTGGCGTGGCCAGTCTGGGGCAATCAGTATTGTCCACGGCTTGTCCTGTTTGATCTTTAGCAGAACCTTCGAGTGGAGAGGCAGAGGGGGGAAGGCATAAATTGAGAGGCTTTCCCAGGAAAAGGACAGGGCATCCACTTTCCAAGCTTGACTGTAGGGAGTTCTGGTGCAGAATTTGTTCAATTGGTAGTTCTGAGGGGAGGCAAACAGGTCTACCTCTGGTGTCCCCCATTCGTTCCTCAAGAGCTTGAATATTTTGGGTTCCAGTTTCCATTCATGTGGGTCTATGAGATTTCTGCTTAGGTAGTCTGCCAATTAATTTAGTTTTCCTGGCAGGAATTGAGCTTGCAGGTTCACTTGGCTGCTCAAGGCTATGTTCCACATAGCCATGGTTAGTCTGCAGAGGGGATAGGAATGGGTTCCCCCTACTTGTTTATGTAACAAATAACTGTGGTGTTGTCTGTCATTACCAGTAGTTGTCCTGGAAGAATAAGGTCTTTGAAGGCTGTCAGAGAATTCTATACAGCTAACATTTCTTTTTGATTGATATGCAGGTGCATCTGTTTTGGGGTCCATTTGCCCTGAATGCACTGCCCTGCCATGTAAGCCCCCATGCATATTCTGATGCATCTGTTGTTAGGGTTTGGGCGGCAAGGGGTAGAGTGAAAGGGAGTCCCTTGTTGTGGTAGCAGGCCTATGCCCACCAAAGGAACTCTGCCTTAGACAAGGAATGCTAGGAATCATTGTTTCTAGGTCCTGAGAATGTTGACACCATAGACTGTTCAGATACCATTGAGTTTCCTCATATGCAGTCTTGCATATGGAATTAACAAAATGCAAGAGGCCATGAACCCCAGGGCTTGCAAGATCTTTCATGCAGAGAGCTGCGTTTTTGTGGCCAGTAGGCTGAAATAGGTTGTTAAATAATCTTGTTTCTCTGGAGTGAGGAATGCCATCTGGGAAGTTGTGCTCAAGCTTGCTCCCAATAATACAATCTGTTGGCAGGGTACTAGGTGTGATTTCTTCTCGTTGATGGTGTACCCAGTGAGGTCAGAAGTCTCTCTACAAATGCCAGGTGCTGTAATAGCAAGTCCTGGCTTTCTGCCTGAATCAGGTAATCGTGCAAGTATGGGTAAATCTGAATATTTCTCTGCTTGCAAAAGGCAATAGCTGCAGCTAGGCATTTTGTGAATACCCCTGGCACAGTAGATAAGCCAAAGGGAAGTGCAGAGAACTGATACTGCATGGAGCCCGCCCTGAAACGTAGGTATTGTCTTGCAGGATTCCCTTATTGGGATGTGCAGGTAATCTTTCTTTAAGTCAAGGGTTGCCAGTCAGGCATCCTTGGCTAGCATAGGAAGAAGCTGTTGAGGAGTTAACATTTTGAATTTTGGAACCCCCAGAAAGGTGTTGAGAATAGACAGGTCCAGGATAGGACGCCAGGTGTTTTGTTTTCTGGGAACTGGGAACAGTCAAATAAAAACCTTGTCCCTTTTGTTCTGCTGGGCAGGATGAATAGCCCTGATACTGAGGAGAGAAAGCACTTGTTTTTGGGCCTCCACCCACTGATTTGGGGGGGGGGGGGCTGGCCATCCACTTAGGGTTGGTAATGAGTGGAAGTGGAATCCGTATCCTAAGGAAACTATGTCTAAAACCCATTTGTCCTGGGTAACGAGTTCCCAGTTTTTTGCATGCAGGGTGAGCTTTCCTCCTAGGGGAGCCAGTAGTTGAGCAGGGCTTGGAAGAGTTAAGGATAAGTCATTGTGCCATTTTTCCAAAGGGGGGAGGGCTTACTACTCCCTGCTTTGGAAGTGGGAGCTCCCCACTGCTTAGATCTGTGTACAGCCTGAGACTGAAGTCTTGGTGGTCTGCTGCTCCTGATTTTGGACTGAGAAGGCCTGGAAGGGAATGGAAGAGACCAGTTCTTTGAAGGCCAATGCCTACTGAATCTAGGAGGCTGTACTTGTAAGAAATCTTTTTAACAGTTTGCATAGATTTAGCTTTTTCCTCCATCCTTTTGAGGACAACTTCTGCTTTGTTGCCAAAAGGGCGGTCTTGGTTTAAGTGTGCATCCAGTAATTTAGCTTTAACATGATCTGGCAAGTTTTGTTCCTTAAGCCAGGCATGCCTTCTAAGTACATACCCAGTGACAGCAGCCCTGCAAGATGCTTCCAAAGCATCAACACCACACTGCAAAGTAGGCTTACCAACTTGTTCAACAGAATGCATTAACTCTTGCAACTCTCTGTGTTCAGCACAATCAGGAATCAACATAATTTTCTGTTTTAATAGTCCCATAATATGCTGCTGATACTTTAAAATATGAAACTGGCAATTTAAAAGCCCTAATGACCAAAGTAGCAGAAGTGTATACCTTCTTACCCCTTCTGTCTAAAGCTATACAGTCCCTATCAGAAGGGGTAGGATTTTTGGCAGTAGTAGCCTTAATGCCTTTTGGTCCTTGGGAAATGGTCTCTGGATCCACAGTGGGATTTTTGAAGAGGAATTTGTGAGAGCCAGGTACTTTGTAGTACCTGTCAGGTTTCCTGGGAGCTGGAGCAAGGTGTCTGGGATAAGGCTGGATTCCAAGAAAACATCTACACTCTCCAGAACAGAAGGGATAGCTAGAGGCCTGTGTTGAGGCAGGTTTAAAAATTCCCTAAGTCTCTTTTTGGACTCTGAATAATCCTAGCTTTCCCACCGGAAATGCTCCCCAAGGGTATGCAAGGTTTCACCAAAAGAAAAATCTTCTGGGGGGAAGCAGAAGGAATGGAATCCTCTGCATCAGAATCCTCATAAGTAGATAAGGGTAAATCCTGGTAGTCAGAAGGAACACAGATATCAGATTCCTGATCAGAAGAGCCAGTAGGAAAATCAGTTCTAGGTCTCTTAAAGGGGGAAGGCTGGCTTCCCCTAAATAAGGTAATAAGGTCTTCAGCCATTCTAATCATTTGTTTTTGAGGCATATGGGCCTGAGTATGCGGTTTGGTCGTCGGTTTTCTAGGCGTAGTGCGAGCTTTAGGCATGAGGAATTCAGTATTTCGAGCTTGAAACGAAGTCATCGGTTTAATATGAAAGTCGGTAAGCCTGAATACACCCTCAGAAGCCGTTGCCGGCACAGTGGCTCCGGACCCATCCAAGGCGGAGACATCCGCAGGTTCCATAGTCGAAGAAGCATCTCACAGCATACCTGACTCCAAATGGGTCTCAGTAGAGGCCTGCGAATCTGTAGTAGCGGGTATCAGGGGCTGCGAAAGCGCCTCACTTGAGTACCGGCAGGCCGGCGACTAGCTTAACAGAAGCGTCGGCGGCAGCTTTGGACCTATGCGGTCTGTCTCTGTCTTTACCCTTACGTTTTTTGGAAGATCAGTAGTCGCATGGCTTAATTAAGCCATTTCAGAGTACAGAGATCGAGAACGAAAGTATTTAGCTACAAAAATAGCCCGACAACAAATAGTGCAAGCGTTGAACAAGGCACAAAACTGGCAGCGAAGGACGTCATGGTCTGGGCCTAGACAGGTGAGGCAGTAAGAATGAAAATCTTTATGAGGTATTTGTTTTCCACAGGTAAGACAATTGTTAATTTTTTCTGACATCGGTTAGAACAAGAAAAAAGGATCCCCAACAGGGTACTTATTCTTTTTGAAGACTTCAGGTCTGAAACTTGAAAATGAAAATTTCAGGAGTTGGCTGACCGGCACTTGCGGACTGCTTCTGCTTTGGGCACAGCATGGCAAGAAAGACTGATGTAATGGCATCGGCTGCATGTTTTATACCCCTGACGTCATGGAAGAAGCGACAGCATCCGACGCAGAAATTTGAAGACTCTGGTATTCAGGACGGCTGAGGGCTACCTGCAGGCAGATAACCCAAATGTGATGACTGCAACAGTGAAACACGAAGAACATCTGTTGGGACTGGTGGACTACTACTCTTAGCAGAGCAGTCCCCATAAGAAGCAAGACTAAGACTGCCTGATGCTTACATGCCGTCCTCTGGCAAAGAAGAAGCTTCTGCTTCTTTCTGCAATTGGGTAGGACTGTACCAAAACAGAAAGTATAGCACAGTGCTTTTACTAGGCCATCTACCAAACCATAGAAAAAGACCAGTTGAAAAAAAAAAATCACTCTCCCCTTGAACTGGGTATCTAGGACAATGTTTCTAAGATCCATCATGAGAAATGAGTACCTCCAGCACCCCATTCAGTGCAGGCATGTGTCTGAACATTTGAAAAAGGCATGAATGCAGTCAAAACTGTACAGAGTTGCATGGAAGCCCACCTCAGAAGCTGCAAAGTCAAAAAGATCCAGGCCCTGACAGACTTTCAAGCTTTTCATGCAACTGTTCCACAGGAAACGACTGAAGCCTTCATAGGCAAGATGGGTTTCAGTTTTTGCTTGTGCCAGACTGAAAGCAACCACTGTCAACAAACACAAGACTCAGCTGTCACCGTCACTAGAGACAAGAAGCAATCAATTTTTTAATTTCAAAGCATTTCTGTTCTGTAGCGGTGGGTGTGTGTATGTTGGGAGGCGGGGGCTGAAGTCTTTACAAATGCCATATACAAAATCATCATTCCCTTTTCTTATGTAACATAAGCAGAAAGGATGCTAGTCTTCTGGAGGAATTTTATGATAGCACTACCAGTTAGTAAATGACTTGCTATCCATTTTAATTAGCTGACACTAAAAAGTCAAGCAGAGCAAAAACAACTTACACTAATAAAAAACAAATGGGTTAAAAAAAAATCACACAGCAACAATTATAATAAGGAAAGAATGGCAATGAAATAGGAAGGTCTTAAGACCCCAGGAAGGGGAAAATGGAGGGAGAAAAATCATTCAAAAAGGCAATTATGTGACCTACATTGAACATAAGGGGATAACAGGATGAGAATATGGCTGAAAAAATACTGAAGAACCTACAACATTGGAAAAACTACTTAGAATATAAAATTACAAACAGTACCTTGGAGCTGCTTCTACAATGTGACAGCTGTATAGCAAAGGACATCAGGAGTGGAAGCCATAGCATTATCAGTAAAAGGGGGAAGGGGCTAGTAATTTTGGAAAGTTTTCTCTGCTGACATGGATGGAGCTCCTCTCAATAGATCTTACCACACTGTAGTTATGAGTTTGAAAAGCCAGCACAAGTCAGCTGCCCTTTCAGGCCTAACATTTAAATGTCCCTTTAAATACTGTGTCACAGGAAGCCACTAAATGAAAGAAAAAATAACTGGGGAAAGAAGATGAGACTGGAAAAGAAAAGAAAAAAATACCAATGCTGATCATCAAGAGGTAGATTACAGTGCTTAGTAAGTTGATGGAGAGACAAGACACAATCACACTGAACAAGCCACTTATCACATGGCATTTTTATACCCCTATAAAATTACATTTGGAAGGCAGTGCTGCCTGCAACATGAAGCACGGCAGCCTCTATTAAGAAAATTTAACAATTTATAAAACAACCACACACTGTTGCAGCAGCATCTGTAAAACAGAAAAATACATATACCAATTCATTGCAAATTATAGCACACAATTTTTGTGCAACTAAATTTTAGGTAGCAGTAGTTGGGGGTGCTTTAATCTCTGCTACAAAAATTTTGAGGGTTGCGATTTTCAACGATCTGACATATTCCCATTTGAAAATGAGGCTGCCCTTAAAATAACTAAAGTTCAGACAGTGATAATGTTTGCTGTAAAGGCTAAGTTTTAGTATGGTTAATTTCCAATTCTTACTTGTGCAATGTGGCAACAGCTTCTCTTGTTTTGATTTGATCCAGGCCAAAGGTTAAAGCAAATCTGCGAGCAAGTTCTTTGATTCCACTGACATGTGCAGATGTTCTGTCAAGGTTTGGACCTTGTTCTTGAACTAATTCATTGAACAACTAAGAAATTAAAAAAAAGGCAAGAAATATACAGATTTACTGTTCAGGTTGACAGTTTTACAATGTACTCAAACAATGGCAATTTCTTTAATACAGTAAAGTATATTCCTGGCATGCTCCAATATCATGCAGACAGTAGCAAAGTGGCAGTTAATATTCAAAGTAAAATACTGCTAAGTTAAAAAAAACATAGTACAAATATTAGACGACAGTCAATAATACAAGAATGTACACTGAAGGCCTTCAAAGACTAGCTGCATTGGTGGCTCAGTCAGACCTCACCACCACAGGGCACAAGAATCCATCAGGAAAGGGACAGACAGAGGAAAATAAGCATTTTGAAAGAAAGACACCAAATGAGCACTTAAAAAAAGAAGTCTAAAATGATTACAAAATAGGGATGCAGAGTTAAAGTACAGGAAGAGTACTTAAAATATGTGTGTGCGTGTTGTGTTAGTGTGTATGTATTTATGTATGTAGATGTGTGTGTGTGAGTATATATATATATATATATATATATATATATATATATATATATATATATACACACACACACACATATACAAACACACATACATAGATACACACACACATACAGACAGATGCATACATACTTATATATATATATTATTTGTATATGATCAAAGAACTGAAGGGTAGAAAGTGCACTCAAAAATTCTAAGGGTAACTGCAGAAGGGATTATTTAACATAAGAGGGGGAATGAGAAAGCACATACACACACACACTATATATATATATATATATATATATATATATATATATATATATATATATATAAACACATACACACACATACAGTGCAATGAAAAAGTATTTGCCCCCTTCCTGATTTCTTATTTTTTTTGCAAGTTTGTCACACTTAAATGTTTCAGCTCATCAAACAAATGTAAATATTTGACAAAGATAACCCAAGTAAACACAAAATGCAGTTTTTAAGTGATGATTTTATTTATTAAGGGAAAAACAAACTATCCAGACCTACATGGCCCTATGTGAAAAAGTAATTGCCCCTAAACCTAATAAATGGTTGTGCCACCCTTAGCAGCAACAACTGCAATCAAGTGTTTGCGATAACTGGCAATGAGTCTTTCACATCGCTGTTGAGGAATTTTCACCCACTCTTCTTGGCAGAATTGTTTTAATTCAGCCATATTGAAGGGTTTCCAAGCATGAACTGCCTTTTTAAGGTCATGCCACAGCATCTCAATTGGATTCAAGTCCGGACTTTGACTAGGCCACTCCAAAACCTTCATTTTGTTTTTTTTTTTAAGTCATTCAGAGGTGGACTTGCTGGTGTGTTTTGGATCACTGTTCTGCTGCAGGACCCAAGTGCGCTTCAGCTTGAGGTCGCTAACTGATGGCCAGACATTCTCCTTCAGGATTTTTTGGTAGAAAGCAGAATTTCTGGTTCCATCAATCAAAGCAAGTCATCCAGGTCCAGAAGCAGCCCCAGACCATCACACTACCACCACCATGTTTGACTGCTGGCATGATGATGTTCTTCTGAAATGCTGTGTTACTTTTATGCCAGATGTAACAGGACGCACACCTCCCAAAAAGTTCAATGTTTGCTTCATCAGTCCGCAGAATATTTTCCCAAAAATCTTGAGGATCAAGATTTTTTTGTGGCAAAAGTGAGACGAGTCTTTATGTTCTTTTTGGTCAGCAGTGGTTTTTGCCTTGGAACTCTGCCATGCATGCCATTTTTGCCCAGTCTCTTTGTTATGGTTGAGTCATGAACACTAACTTTAACTGAGGCAAGTGAGGCCTGCAGTTCTTTAGATGTGGTTCTGGGTTCTTTTGTGACCTCTTGGATGAGTCGTCCCTGCGCTCTTGGGGTAATTTTTGTAGGCCGGGCACTCCTGGGAAGGTTCACCATTGTTCCATGTTTTCTCCATTTGTGTATAATGGCTCTCACCATGGTTCGTTGGAGTCCCAAAGCTTTAGAAATGGCTTTGTAACCTTTTCCAGACTGATAGATGTCAATTACTTTGTTTCTCATCTGTTCCGGAATTTCTTTAGATCACGGCATGATGTCTTCCTTTTTGGGATCTTTTGGCCTACTTTACTTTGCCTGACAGGTTCTATTTAAGTAATCTCTTGATTCAACAGGTCTGGCAGTAATCAGGCCTGGATGTGGCTAGCGAAACTGAAATCAGCTTTCCAAAAAATGTGATTAACCACAGTTACTTCATGATTTAACAAGGGGGGCAATTACTTTTTCACATAGGGCCATGTAGGTTTGGATAGTTTTTTCTTTAATAAATAAAATCATCACTTAAAAACTGCATTTTGTGTTTACTTGGGTTATCTTTGTCTAATATTTGTCTAATATTTAAATTTGTTTGATGATCTGAAACATTTAAGTGTGACAAATATGCAAAAAAAAATAACTCAAGAAGGAGCAGATACTTTTTTCATTGCTCTGTATATATGTGTGCGTGTACTACACACACACACACACACATATATATATATATATATATATATATATACACACATATATACATATATATATATATATATATATATATATATATATATATAGAGAGAGAGAGATATACACACACACACACACACACATACATATATACACACACACACACACACACACACACACACACACATATATATATATATATATATATATATATATATTTTATATATATGTATGTGTGTGTGTGTGGGGGGGGGGGGTTCTGGATAATTTTAGGAGATAAGACTACCAACAGAGAGCCAAATATAAGAAAGGTCATTACTAAAAACAGTTCAACTCTAGAACAAGTGCTTCACAATAGATGGGCTACAAAATCTAGTTTTAATGCTTGTAGCCACGGCAACAGCAACTACTTCATTGCTCCTATTTCGTTTTTGATCTCTCACTGGATCAGCTGAAGTGCAGCAGTAACGTAACAAGAATTCACTTCCTTGGCAGCATCAGTTCAGCTATAAAATCACTACTGCACTTGATGTTCAAGCTACTGTGCATACAAACGTAGGCAGATTCTGACAGGCAGGATGCCTGCCCATCAGTCAATGTTGGCAACAAAAATGAACAAACAGCTAGAATATGCCAGAGACACTAACATTAAGAAAACAGATAAATGTGTCAATAGTAATCCATAGATGCAATCATAAAAAAGTAGTCTGACAATGCAATCTTTTGATATAGGAGGTAACCAAAACAGAAGCAGTGATGTAAGAACTTTAAAATGTGATGAGGCAGCTCACTTTAAAATGACACACACTGAAAATAAAATTCTACTGTACTGCTATTCCTGCTATTCTTTGTTACATCCTCTGAAGAGACTGCACTGCAGCTCTGTAGTTCAGTAGAATTATTGCAGTCTCCAAGTTGTTACTGTCAATATAAAGGCACCTCATCAGGCACTGTAGATTATTTACAACTGGTTTTAACTGGAAGTCCATCTGAATTAAAGAATCCGTATTACTTCTATTTCTGGGACACTAATTCATCTTAGCACATCACACTGTTAACCCGGGGGCAAATGGTATACCTTCTTTGTTAATGCTTTCTCTCGTATTATTTGTACCCCCCCCCCCCCCAACTCCAGGGAATTTTTGCTTTGTTTACATGTTTACAATGCCTGGTAGGAAAATGGTTTGCACTTTTAACACCTGTGCAAATTTATGCATTAATCATTTATTTGTGTTTGTAAATGATAGGCTGGAACAGGACCCTACTGAGCCACTAACAGGGCCATGCAGCAAAGACTTTGCTGAGAACAAAACTGATCAAACACAAGCATGTTAAAATACAAATAAGTAAACAAATAAAATGAGTATTACAGATACATTGTATATAACCAAACTGCTTAATTAGGATATATTACTATGTAAAGGGGAGTGGCTAGTATACTGGTTAAGGTCTTTACCTCACAGAAACAAGGTAATGGGTTTAATTCTGAACTCTGGTTACTGGCTAGGCTTGTAATAGTCTGCAGACTGACAGCCTAAGATTTATCTACAAACAAGGACAGTTGACATGATAATTAAGGTATTTACTTCACTGATACAACATAACAGATTCTAGGGTCAGACATCCTCTGGCAGAAGGTGTTTAACCGTGTTCTCAAGTTGGGAAGCACAGGAGGAAGCTCAATATGTGGTTGCAAGACACACTGGTCACTTACAGAGAATTCCATAATGCTTTTCCAGTGTTTCAAATGCATCTAGAGCCACCCAAGCTAGATAAGAATATTTCTTGATTAACTGCACTTGTACTTACTTTATACAGTGATCACTACTGTTTCTGAGCATTTTTTAAAGCATGTATTTAATTTTGTGGCAAAAATTGTCATTTCTCTGTTGGCTTTTCTAGGCTGTGTGCCTCCAAATCTCTTTGCAGAAGGGTGAATTAGCCAGGAATTTAGTTGTTTGTAGTTGTTTAATATGCACTTGAGAGCTGCTTTTACTGCTCTTTTACATTAAGAAATTTCAGGATCAGACATCTTGTGGCATGAAGTGTTTACCTGGTCTCTCGGTTTTGAGAACTAGAGGAAGCTCCACGTGTGGTTATGTATTGGCTAGAGGTCACAGGAGTCAGTTTTCAAGCTTTTTTCTCTGTGTGGAGCTCTCCACAGGCCCTGTTAGTTGGCAGTGCCCTGTAGAGTATCAAATACCTAGACAGTAAAACTTATTATGAAGTTAGGATTAGATCCAAAACCTGTTAAACAGCGTGGCAGGGTGTTAAAATAAGCTTAGAGCAGCTAGTTTCAGCATCGAATAGCAGCACTACCATATCCTAGCATTATATAATATCGTGAGCTTAACCCCAGAAATTACCTAGAGGATCCCTGTTGAAAGCAAAGCCTCTATCCTAAACAGACCACTGTATTACAGGACCAGATAACATGGATATGCAATTTCCAAATGTATCTGTGGCCAGTTTGGTAGATTTGGGCATCCTAAGTCAACGCAGCAATTGTCTTATGTTGTCAGACAACCAATTAATAATTAAAGAAAAGAACACAGTATGCAAGAGATGTAAATATACGACTTCCTTGGAGGCAAAAATCTTGCATACAAATGAGGTTGTCAGGTAAAGCCATACTACATCACACACACACACCCTTATCCTGAGGTGCTTAAAAGAAACATCCCCAAATATCAAAGACCTACAAAGCCACCTACAGGCAGAGCTGCTCCTCAGCAATCATTAAAGCACACACTAAAAGCAACACTAAACACATCTCACATAAGTCTACACCTAATCCTCCAAGTGTAAAGCCCACATGGCAAGCATACACTGTACTTAATACTCTTGTCATTGGTGGCTCCATTGTATGACACACTGATGCCCCAGTCACCAACATGGACAAGGAAAAGATAACTGTAAGCTGCCTATCTGGAGCCAGGATTTGCAATATCATGCACACACTCAAGTTACTGCACCCCCAGGTAGCAATATGAGTCTGTTATACTCCACATGGGTGCACATGACCTGAGACACATCTCACTGGACTATATGAACAGAGACCTAATGGATCTTTTGGAATGTGTGTCACAGATAGGTATGAGCCTTGCACTGAGCAACATTCTATTTTCACCACAGATGATGCCACAGTATGAACATAAAATTATTAATTTTAATAACTGGTTTAGTTTCTGGTGTCATTCCAAGGGGATCCAATATCTGTTAGCAGGTGACGAACATGGTCAAAAGACCAATGTTGGATAGCATCTGTCTCCTTAGGCTTTGGATATTGGCTAAAATATTAATTCACCCCTTACAGCCTTTTTTAGACTATGCCAAAAAGAAAAAAACTACCAAAGTAGTGAAAAAGACTACAAGCAACCTTAAGGTGTAACTGCTCAATGCTCAGAGCCTAAACAAAAAACTCCACACATTCCTCACTCTGGAGAATGTAGACAACTTTGCCATGACCAAGACTTGGTTTAAAGCTGTAGAAAGTTCTCCGGAAGTGCAAGGCTATAATGTCTTCCACACATTCAGACCAACAGCAGCACAGACTGAGGCCAAAAGTAGAGGTGTTTCAGTTTATGTTAGCAACAAACATACCTTCAGGTTGGTTAAACTGTATGATACCATCAAGCTCATCCACGTGCAAGACACCATAGGTAAGGTTCCTCACCACATCATGGCTAGCTACAGGTCATCATCTATGAGCCTCTCCTCCCAAATATCATGGCTCTTACCTAAACCTACTACAGGCACTCACCATCCAACCAAATGCCCTATTCATGGGTGACTGACTACTCCTCTATAGGCTGGGAAATGTACACTGCCTCATACTCACACGCACATTTCCTTGGCTTTATAAACACAAACACCCAGGAACAGACAGTGCACGCTCCAACCAAAGGTTCATACATATTGGGTCTGGTACTCACCAACACGGAAGAATGTTGCATCCCACCTCCACCCTTCATGTCACATCCTCACTTGTGAGGTTGGATTACAAAGCTATCTCATTTGAAGTACAAAACAATCCAGCTAAACCAGTATCAGATAGGAATTATTCAAAGGCAAACTACATTCTAATAAGTTACAATCCATCAAAATTCAAGGTTCCCCCCAACCCCGAGACCACAACCACCTATGCAGAATTACTCAGAGAGACACTATATAAATATGTGAATGGTTGCATAGAGGTTGCCATACCTACCAGAAATAAACCCAAAACAAAACCAACTGGTGGAATCCTCACGTAAACATGGTGTGAAGAATGGGTGAAGATAGACGAAGGCTGCCAGCCTAGCCAGATAGAATTTTGTGGATAATTCTGTCATTTGTAAATATGAATGTAAACTACAGGCTTGTTGTCTTAAATGTAAAGAAATAGTGTTACATGTGGAACTGGGAAAAATGTGACATGTGACAACAGTGCACTCTACTGACCAAAGTAAAGCATGTGGTGACCCTTTGATGTAGACAGTGGTGCCGAAGGGTCTAGATGAAGACATTCTTTCTATTGTTTTAACCAAGAGTTAAATTGCTAGATTTAAACATGCAAATGTATTTTTACTGCTCTGCTTCCTGACCAGCTGCAAGATAACAAAAGGAGATTGTAAGAATGTAAATACAGTTTCTGTTACCCTGGGAACCCAGGAAAGTGTGAAGAATGATGTAATGTGAATCAGAACTGCAATTTCAATTTAAACAGAGAGAAGCAGAGATTATTAAGCATTTTTGTCTTGACCATCCAACTCAGCACTGCCTTTGCTCTATAAGTAAGTTTATCTTAGACTTCTTTTAGAAATAGCTAAGAACTAGAAAGATTAGACTGTGTTTTTCTGTGATATCAGAACTGTACTACTGGATTATTTTAAGTATTTCTCTGTGATCGCTGAACTCTTGACTAGCACTGTGTAGTAAGAAGTATTGTCTTGTGTTTTTTATTTATTAAATATTTTAAAACTACTGTGGCTGTTTTGTGTACAGATAATTTAAGCTCTAGAGTACATTGCATATTTATAGTGATTACTGTACCAAGTCACTCTAATAAGCCTTGCCTGTTTAGTTATACTACCAATTGGATAATAATATTGCACAGTAATAACTGGACACCCTTTTAAGGGCCTTTGAGTAGCTGATAAATATTAGCTGGGTGTTGGCAGGCGGTACAACTGTATAGTCTGGGTAATAGGGACACAGCTGGAGAACCTGTGCCAGCCTTTCCCAGAAGTGTTTGTGTGGTTGTATAAACCTCTTATCTCAAAGTGTGTGTGCGTGTGTGTGTGTGTGTGTGTGTGTGTGTGTCAGCTACTTGGGCAAGGACACGAAGCACTGGTGGAACAGAGAGGGTGCTGGAGGTTTTAGCTTGCCCAGCTAGGCGGAGATCAGGACTCTATAGCTGTGCCAGTGGGGAGTCTTATTGAGGACCTGGAGAGCAAGGGGAGCGACCAGCCCCAGACTGACTGTGACCTCTGTGTGCTCTTCAGGGAAATTGCACTTTACTGCGTGTATTGGTTATCCTTTCTTCATACATGAGATGACCTCTCTGGTGTTAGTGGTGAGGATTGAGGCTCCTTGATTGCTGGGCCAGGGCATGGGCGTCACACGTGGTATACAATAAAAGAAGAAAACTCATGGCCAAAATCAGGAAAAGTAACTCCCTTAAAGACAACTGCTCTCTTATACAACTAAACAAGAAACTAAGAGGTCTAAGTCCAACAAGGTCTAGTATGAGGTCAGGATAGCCTTCAGGCTAATAACAGTCAGAAGGGCCTTATTCATCCAAAACCTTAGAGCTAACACAGAACAGTGTGAGGAATTGGTGGTGAATGGTGGTAGCTACACAGATCTCGGCGACACAGCAAATCCTACTGGCTGATAAATTCAGCTGAACCTCCCACCCCCAGCTCCACCAGGAGAAATCCCCTCCAACATAGTTCCTCCAGCTACTAGCAGGGACCAGGGAAATGGGAAGGAAATTGTTGAATACAGCGCAAGCTTGTCCTGAAAGCAAGGTTTCTTGGAAGTAGAAGTTGGAGTAGACTTAAATGGAAGCACATATCTTGAACCCTTTTTGCCTTTAGGTGGAGGGTGAGACTGCCTGCGAACAAAAGCAGATTTGGAAGGGTAATTTCTTTGAAAATTAGAAACAGGAGAAACAAAAATATATTTCAACTCCTGTAAGGTCTTGCACTTACATAGGTTCACAGGTGTTTACTAGGCTAATGACCACAAAGGCCTTTTTAAGCCTAGCCATGCATTGCATCCTTGCTCTCAGAAAAGTTCTGATGCTCTTGATAAGTGTATGGAGGGGCTTGGGAGATGAAACATTTACAAGCTAGGGCCTGGGAGATGAACCCTTTACAGATTGCCTGTGCCCATTAGAGATGTAGGTGCCAAACCAGGGATACATTTCCTATTCCCCATTCAATTGTCTAAGCTGCACTCAAATTGGGTTAGGGTGGAACTCTGCTTCACATGGATGGGAAGACTGTTCCAGAGACAAGGTAAATCTCTGGGATACATACCTGTCTCTCCAGCAGGTCGTATTTATATCACATGTAAGGTTCAAGTCCTTAGAATGTGTAATTCTGGTGCTGTTTGTTTCACAGATATGCAGGGAGGTTCATCAGAGTGGGGTCTGACAACGCCCTGTATGTCAGGGATAGATCTCCCCTCAAAAGCCTGTATGAGATGGAATAGAGAGACCAGAGCCTTGAGGCAGTCTGCATGGGACATTGAGCCCTATATTCTTTTGGCGAGGAACATATATGGACGTTCTGTTAGATATGCCTGGTTAGGTACATACCAAAGAGGGCAGTGTACTCAATGACAGGTCTAATGAATGTCGAATACAGTAGAATAATGACTTCCTTGGACTTAGATGCCATACTTTTGTTTATAAGTTGTGCACCACAGAATGATTTCCTCACTACTGTAGACATGTGGTGGTCAAAGGCTAGATTACTGTGTCCCTAAGTTCCTTACTACTGGGTCAACTCTAAGGGGTGTGTTGTCAATATGATAGTGATCATGGATGGCTGACTTCATGAAGGATACTATTATGCTTTTCTTGGCATTTAGTTTTAGTCCATGGCTCTGACACCAGTTGTGTCTCAGCCTCTCCTGCAGGACATTTGTGTCAGTGTAGGATTCAATGACAGCTCCTAATTTGCAATCATTTGCAAATTTAGTCAGCCAGAGACCACAGACATTGGCCTTGACTTCAACTAATAAATGCCAAAAAGGAGCAGTCCCGTCCATGGACTGATACCTGAGGGATTCTACTTATGAGTGGACTCTTTGTAGAGGTGGACTCCCCAATTCTAAATTCCTGGGTACTGTGAGCCAGTTAGCTATCCACCAGGTGAGATATGAGTTTGTACCTAACCTCTTGAGTTTGTCAACAATGCTCGAGTGTGGTATTATGTCAAATGCCTTGGCCAGGTCAAGGTAGGCAGTGTGAACCATTTTGCCCTCAGGCACTGGTTTGGTTACCTTCTCACAATTTCCACCAGGTTGAGCAGGCATGATCTGCCCTTGATGAAACCAAACTGGGTTGGGTCCAGTGTCTGGAGGTTTACTATATCATTACGGATCATTTTCATGATAACTCTTTTCAAGACTTTACATACAAGACTAGTGAGGACTTATGGATCTGTAGTTTCCAGGGTCTATAGATAGCCCACTTTTGTGCAAAGGGATGACTGTTGCAGTTCTCCATTCGTGAGGCATGAAGCCTGTTTCGAGGCTATAGTTAAATAGTAATTCCAGAGGCCCTGATACGGTAAGTTTCATGTCATTTCATGAAGCACAAATCCTGTTTGGAGGCTATAGCTAAATAACAATTCCAGAGGCCATAAATAACAATTCCAGAGGCCATGATAGGTCATGTTTCATGCTATTTAGACGGCAGTCTGGGATACTGTCTGGGTTCATTGATGCAGTGTTCTTGGCCATAGAGAGAGCATTAAGGACCTATTCCCTAGTGACAGCAGGGGGAATTATATTTGACATTTCCTGAGGGAAGATTGAGGAGGAGAGGGGGTAAAGTTGGAGCAAAATGTATCAGCCTGTAGGTTTGCTACATCTTCTGGCTCAGTACAGGTGGCTCCATTTACAATGAGCTCTGCACACAATTGTGTACCGTCTTTGAGGTTGTGGATTTGGTAGACTTTAGTTGTCCTCTGAGATGTTTGTTTAGTTTGATGCAAGTGCTTTTATCCTGCTGGGTGCTGCACCGCCTAATTTTTGCCATAATTTTCTTCCTTCTGTTATATAGCCTACTGATTTTGTGATTCCAACAGGGTGGCTTGCTTTTTGAGTTAGTTCTGTACTTCTTGGTGTATACAGCTGCCTCTATGCAGCTATTAACAAGCTTATACAGGGTTTCTGTGAACGGTTCTGCATAAGCAGCAGTGTTCTCAGGGTTAATGGGGGCTTGAAATTTTGCCAGGTTATCACTTAATAGCCTTAAAGTAGTTCTTGAATATTCCAGGTTTTATTTTACTTCAAAGCCGACCATTTTGTGGTCTGACCATATCAGGGAAGGTATTACAGTAGGTGGTGTGCAGCCCTCTCCCATATTAGTGAGAACTGGATCAGTATGGCTGCACCCCTGGTTGGTGGTACTGACTATGGTTCAGGTACTACCTACCTCCATTACCTCCTCCATCTTCCCACTGCTATCACACCTCCTCAACTAACATGTACAAGCATACCTTACCTATGCTCACTGCATGCACTCTCCTTGCTTATCTTACATCCTACCAAAGCTCTATCATTCCCGCACTCAACCACTACCGCTGTACTACTACTCACACCACCACTCATGTCTCACCCTCACTCAGCTCCCCTCCCACTAACTCAAGAACCATCCCTATGCACCCCCCACATATTCTACCAACTATATTACTCAAACATAAAGCATCCCTACAACTTAACATAGTAACCTGCCCACCATACATATTACCCAAAGAGCACAATCATAAAGTTTCCCTTATAAACAAACACATTCAAAAACTGAGCAAACTAATAACCTCATGCATATCAAAACTAGCCCTAAGTGGAGATATCCACCTCAACCCTGGCCCTACCATCTCCAACCCCAATCCTCATAATCAGACGAGAAACCACAACTTCTCCCATATTACAGACAATAGACAGCCAAATGACTTCCTTCTACTAAGCCTAAATATTAGAAGTATATCCAACAAAGTCCATGAACTCCATGCCACCACAGACTTGTACTCCCCAGATATAGTCATCCTGACAGAAACCTGGCTAAAACCTCACATTACGAGTGAGCAAATACTCCCTACAGGTTATGGCATACTAAGAGTAGACCGGCTAAACAAGAAAAGAGGCAGTGTAGCTATAATATTTAAACAGCATCTAAACATCCAGATCTTAAAATCATCAGCTCCACAAATAGGCAATGAAGAAATAATATATACCAACCTCAAATTAAACCAGAACAAAACCATCAACATAATTGGATGCTACTTCCCACCTGGCCAAAACATCCCTCCACTAGAAAACCACCTCATCTGGTCTACCCACCACCTCCCCCAAGAAACTATCATTTTAGGTGATTTCAATATTGACTGGCAATCCTGTTCTGGCAACCATCCAACCCATCATGTAAACCTTCATGGCTTCACCCAACTAGTCCAGTCGCCAACCAGGATAAATAAAAACTCCAGCAAGCACACTATCCTGGATTGGATACCAGTCAGTAAGAGCCCCCAGTCATATACAACAGGCTGCTTTATCAGATAGCCTCAGTGATCACTCCCCAACATTCCTACTGAAAAAATACCTATACCAAGCTAAACCTGTCGTCTACCATCAGATACGTAAAAAAATAAACTTTAACCCACTCACATTCATCTCATCCCTCAAAGAATTTAACTGGCATCCTCTAAAGTACCTCAGTCTTGATGATGCAGTTGAATTTTTTAATACTACCTTCCTGAGCATCCTTAATTACCATGCCCCCATAAGACTTTCCAGAATCAAAGCACAACCCTCCCCATGGCTACAGAAAACCACTAAGTCAGAAATGAAAAACAGGGATAAAGCCTGGGAGCACTGGCGCAAAACCAAGACCTCCTCAACTAGACAGAAATTCCTAGAACTACACAATAGAGTCAAAAAGCTAATAAAACAGGACAAATTCCGATACTACCAGTCTGCCCTAGACTCCTCCGAACACAGCCCCAAACAATTCTGGTCCTCCATAAACTCCATCCTCCACCCAAGTAAAGTCAGTACCCCTCCTCCTAACATCCCTCACTCCTCAGAAAATATTGCTACCTCATTCAACGCACACTTCACACAAACCATACTATCACTAGCTAAACAACACAATCCCCCTCCCCTCCAACCCACACCTTCAACTACTAATCTCCCCACTGCCTTCTCTTTTTCTTCAGTACCTACCTCCAACATAAAAAAACTCTTAACTAAACTTAAACCCACCAAATTAGCAGCAGACAACCTCCCGAGTGAATACCTACAAGTCGCAGCTGATGCTCTGGCCTACCCAGTATCCATCTTGATTAACCAATCTCTGTCAGAAAGTTATGTTCCCACACTGTGGAAAGTATCGCATATAATTCCCATCCACAAAGGCGGACCCTCCACAGAACTAACCAATTACCGCCCCATAGCTATTCTCTCTCCACTCTCCAAAATACTAGAGAGATGCATACACTCTCAGGTCTCAGACTACCTCCTTACTAACAACCTCCTTTCCAATACTCAGCATGGTTTCCGACCAAACCATAGCACCACCACTGCCTTACTCTCCTTTACTAACATTATCCTTCAGCATAAAAACAATGGCCATCTCTCCTCTGCTACTTTCCCTAGACCTATCTAAAGCATTTGACATGGTCCCACACAAACAACTTATCTCTGTCCTCAATAACCTATCCTTCTCACAATCAGTCACCAACTGGTTTCAGAGTTACCTGTCTGACCGCCAACAATCCGTTGTATGGCAGAATGACATATCTCCCCAACTACCTGTCTCCATAGGAGTTCCCCAAGGATCCATCCTTGGACCCCTACTCTTCTCTGTTTTCAAAAATAATCTAGCCTCTGCCAACACACTCATACAATACGCAGATGACTCGACCATCATCTGCTCAGCCCAGTCCCTACCCAAACTGCAAAAAGTCACACAAGAAGACCTTTCCTCTGTTGAAACTTGGTTATCCGATGCCCAATCAATACTCAACCCAAACAAAACTAAACTACTCATCTTCCAACCCACCAAACATACTCAAAACAACTCTCACTTTAACATCACAGCAAAAGACAACACCACTATATACCCAACTGAACACACCAAATTGCTAGGAGTGGAAACAGACAAACTAAAATTTGACATTCACATATCCATGACCATAAAGAGAGTCCACAAAAAACTAGGAGCATTGTACAGAAATAAGCATCTTCTCACCAAAGCAGCAAAGATTTCAATAGCAAATTCCCACCTTATCTCCACCCTACTTTATGCCTCTCCAATATATACCAACCTAAGGCAATGCGGTCTAAACAAGCTAGAGACCTGCTACAACAAAACTGCCAAATTCGCCACAGGGGCATCCTACCGTAGTCACCACTGTCCCTCACTTGCTGAACCG
The DNA here is from genome assembly GCF_019279795.1 of Protopterus annectens. Lineage (NCBI taxonomy): Eukaryota > Metazoa > Chordata > Ceratodontiformes > Protopteridae > Protopterus > Protopterus annectens. Next base: position 544,139,902 of record NC_056734.1, on the reverse strand, counting down.
GGCTGGCTTAAACTCCCTTACCTCCTTCAATGGTATCAACTCTCACTCGCCCACAAACTAGTAAACCATCCACTAAATGTCCCATCCCTCCAGAAGCTACTTCAACCCTATCGCACCACTAGACCACTAAGATCCAGCAACAAAAATCACTTGCAGATCACTAAAGCCAACAATTCTGCTGGTGAAGCACTATTCTCTTGCACCATAGCCAAATTATGGAACTCCCTCCCACCCACAATTACCTCCATACCATCATGCACCCACTTCAAAACTTTACTAAAAGCGCACCTAAAAACATGCTGGCTATGCCCTTGCAACTCCCACTCTAATATGACCCACCCCATCCAACCACTACCTTTCTTTCCACTCCACTAACTACCTTGATTATAGCAAGCTCAGATGCTCATAAGCCTAGTACTTATACAGCAGGAACTTCTTATTTTAACATGTGTTAATGCCTGTTATGTACTTCACAGATAAAGATTCTTGTTGTCTACTGATGTACTATGTTCTTCATCTGTAAATATGTTGTAAGTAATTGCTATGTAAATTGTTAATCGCTATGTAATCCAATGTAACTACTGTCTGTTTATTTTAACTGTGGAGCTTTTCTCCCCGGGCCTCCGCTGAAAATGGACCTACGTCCAGTCGGACACTCCCGGTCAACAAATATAAATAAATAAAATAAATAAATACAGGTAGCGTATGTTTTCACCTAATCCAGCAATCTCTGTGCCTGTACATTTGGTATTGGTTCATAGGTTGGTACTAGGCTATTGGCCCTAGGGCCTATACAAGCCTAGCCATAACAATTCCCTGGCTATTTCTTCCCACACCATTTACTTCCCTGGACCTCTGTCTAGCAGGGCGACTGATGTGATCCTCGGGGTGAATTTCCTTTATCCCATCCAATCATCAAGGTTCCTTTTGAAGAGGGCCAAAGAGGTGCTCTGCTTGACATGTATGGGCAATCTATTCCAGAGTCTGGGGAGTCTCTGGGTCAGGAACCTATCCCTCCAGCATGTTTTGTTTATTGTGATGACAAGGTTTAGATCCCTGAAGCATGTGGCACTGAGGGATTGTGATTTCTTTAAGTGTAGCATGTCCAACAGCTCTGGGTTTGACATGGCCTTGTATGTTAAGCAGAGATCGGTTCTGAGCAGACGATATGCGACAGAGTATAGATGGCATTTTTTTAAGGCTGTCAGCATAGGGCATCTGCTTTAGGCCTGTGATTCTTTTAGTGAGGTATTTCTGTAGCCTTTCCAGTTGTTGCAGATGTCTTGAGAGGTACATACCAAATGGGGCGTTGCATTCTATAACGGTTCTAATGAAGGACGAGTACAGTGTATGTGAGTATTGTATAGGCTTCCCAGTTAATAGTGGGGTAAGATTAAAGTCCCACATGAATATGGTATTGGGCTGGATGGTTAGCGTTTCTAATACGTTTAAATACATGGTATGGGTTTCCTGAGTCAGAGGGGGATTTACAGCTGGCTAGGAAGTGATACTGGATTTTGCCTATAGTGATTTGAACATGGAGCAGCTCAAGTGCATTGCCCTGTTTGACCAGCCTTGACATACATTTATTTTTGATGTAAATACAGACACCTCCACCTTTAGTCCTTGTCTGTGTAGTAGTTGGTCTAAATGTGTGGAAGGCGTTATAACCTTGCACTGTGGTGTGCTCTGCGTAGCTTCAAGCCACGTCTCAGTGACCGCATATACATCTGCATTCTCTAGGGTAAAAGGAGCTTCTAGGGAGCGGAGTTTTTTGCTTAGACTCCTAGCATTGGGCAGTAATACCTTTAGATTTTCTAGGCTTTGATTTGCTATGTCAGAAGTACTTTCAGTTTGGCATTGCCTAATAAAGGCACTATGGGGAAGACTACGTTTTGGCTAATATTTGAAAGCCTAGACGGGAAAAGTGCAGACCATCCCTGCAAATGCAGTGTGGTCTGTTGACCATCTCCTTCACGCTGACAAATACTGCTCCTCCTTAGAATTACACCAGAAACTAAGCCAATTATTAAATTCAATCATTTTTTGTTCTTATTGTGGCAACCCTGAAGAGACTTGAAAAGTTCAACAGCAGCAGCAGTACCAAACAGATTTTCATTGCCCACAGGAGCAACCAATAATTTGTCTTTAATGTGTTCTACTTCTGCCTCAGTTCTGATACTTTGCTGCACTAATCTATCGCCCTTCTCTTAGAGCCTCCTAATTTCCTTTCTCACCCTCCCCATCTTTGTTGTTGCTTCACACCCTCAAAGCCCTTTTTATCAACAACCCTGTCTGCTATCCTCCCTGTCTAGTTCTGCTACTACTATGCTGAGACACTTCCTTAGTGGTCATATATCTTCTGCCCTACATCCCACCTAATACCCCTGTCCTAACACTTTTTTCCTCTTACCGCTGCTGTTTGCAATTTCCCAGTGAGCACATCCGACTAACCCTGCTTAAGTGGATCTCCCACTCCTTTGCAGCTTCCTCGTGGCAAGAAATACAAACATTCATTTCACCTGCAGGGAAACTAAGCGTCATTAATCTTCCTGCTGTACTAGGCAAGTTTCTGTAGTGAAACACTTTAGTTTAATGTTGGACTCCCCTATCCTTTTCCCTGAACTTTCTCCTCCATTATTCTCTATTTTTAGCAACTGCTAATATCAAGAGCTGCACAATTATACAGAACTAATAAAGCAGCATGCACTACGCTGCTATTACATGCATTTTTCTGACCTGTAGAAACTGCCTACTCAACTGCTTGCCTGTCTTGAGGCACACACTGATCGCTTCTACTGTGGTCTGGAAAGCTGCCTCAAGGTTTCTGCCCGCTCCTCTCGGGCTCACTCAACTCTCCTACCCCCATTCCCACACCCCCCCACATCAATTACATTTATGCCTTCCATACGCTCTTCCCTTTCCTGTCTAAATCTCAATCAATCACCCAGACACCTACACACCAGTATCCTCCCATTCACTCCACCCTAATTATCTTCCTTCTTAATATTTTCCCTTCCTGAATCTTCCTCATTCTTCTCATTAACTATAGTACCACAACCTTTTCATAGCATGTACTATACATCAAAACCTTGTATTACCTTAATCTCCCTCATCTCCATTCTTCTTTTCCTATCTGACACCACCTCCCTACATACTACATTCCACTCCCCAACTTAAACATTTTCCACATCACCCACTGCACCCCATACTAATACCAACAGTTTCTCTGAAATCTCAATCTCTTTATTCAACTTCCATACCTGGCACCTTACAAAAATTAGATCCTTTGTCATCATAATCAAACTAAAATTGATTTGTAAGCTTCACCATAGGCCTCTCTATTACTCAACATCCCTCCATAATTACATGTCACTACCAGGCCCTCTCTCTGTGTGTTGACATTCACCCCAACCCTGGACCAATCAACCATTCTGCCCAAAACCTTTCTTCTAATGCCAAGAACCTCTGCTTCACTACAATTAATGTACACAGTATCTGTAACGAAACCACAAATTCCATGCCTGGGCCAGACACTGTACCACTCAGAGAGACCTGGCTAAAACCACATATTGCTAACAGTGAAATAATCCCTTCAGGAAATAATATACATAGAAATGACTGGCTACATAAAAAAGGTGGAGGTGTCGCATTACTCTACCGTGACACTTGAGTTGTTACACCATATGATAAACTTATACCAACATTTGGAAACATGGAATTATTACTAGTTAATCTTCACATCAACAACAGAAAACAATTACGTATTGCTGTACTCTATATTCTACCAGGTCAAAACATATTTATTCTGGAAGATCTGCTATCCTGGATCACCCTCAATATATCAAATGAAACCATCATTCTTGGCGACACAAATATAAACTGGCAAACTCTCATCTCTGACTCCCCAGTAAATAGTATTATCTTGCACAGGTTTACTAAACTCATCTCTAACCCCACTTGTAAGGTAAAAAAACAAACAGAATCAACCCTAGACTGGATAATAGTCTCACACCCTCAAAAATTCACCAAGGCAGGGACTCTACCCAATACCTTTAGTGACTATCTTCCTGCCTATACCCATAGAACTCAACTTCAAATAGACAAACTGCACTGTCTAAGAACAACTAGGAATCTTACCCATTTCAATGAACAACTATTCTTAGAGTCTCTAAAGACCCACAACTAGCCCCCTACCAAATTTCTCCCACTGGATGAAGCAGTCAACTACTTCAATAAAGTCTTTTTAGATAGTCTAGACAGTCTTGTCCCCACATTTACCAAAAGAGTAAAGCCTAACCATGCCCCACGGCTAAATAAAACTAAACAGTTACTTATCTCCAGGGATAAAGCCTGGAAGGAATGGCATTGTAATAAAATCCCACAACTTGAACGCAGACATAACAACTCTGTAGCAATGCCAAAAAAGCAAGTCATCAATGATAAAAAAGCTATTTCTCCACTAAACTTACTATCCAACAAAAAAAACCCAAATTGTTCTGGAACTCTGCTTCCTCTCTCCTAAAACCTGGTACTCAACACAACCCCTCCTCATCTCCTCACAAAGACCCTCAAGAAATTGCCCAAGCCTTCAATTCTTGTTTTATTGATACTATCCAAAAACGTAATGATTTCTCTCTACAAAAAAGTATAACTGGCAACATAAACGACAATACACTCTCTAACCACTACCTTCACATCAATTGCAATTACAACAAAAACCCATCCACTCCTCTATTTACATCACAACCAGTACCCACCTCTCTAGTTCGTAAACTGCTCTCAAAACTAAAACCATGCTCCCCCTCATCAGATGACCTCCCAGCTGAATACCTAAAACTTGCAGCAGACTCTATAGCTCTTCCAATTAGCCTTCTCATTAACCGATCAAGTTCTGAATCATATGTCCCACAGCTATGGAAAAACTCTATTATTCCCCTTCACAAAGGCGGTAACACCAGTGATCTACCTAACTACCGGCCCATCTCCATACTTTCACCTCTATCTAAAATTTTAGAAAAGTGTATTCATTCTCAATTGCTAAAACATCGCATCTACTCGCACCCACCCAACATGGTTTTCGGCCAGCACACAGCACAACAGCCTTACAGTCATCTACCAACACTGTATACAAAGCTCTTGATGCAGGCCTAACATCAGTGATCCTACTAGACCTATCAAAAGCTTTTGATACAGTGTCCCACTCACAACAACCTTTACAACTTGAGACCGTAAACTGCTCCCCACACATTCTATTCTGGTTCCATAACTATCTACACAAGAGAAACAATCTGTTAGATGGCAAAGTAAGCAATCCAATTATCTACTCAACAACACAGGCATTCCCCAAAGGTCTGTTCTCGTGCCCTTGCTTTTTAACATATTTATTAATAATCTCCTTCCCTGCAAAGGACACTCATTCAATACGCGGACAATTCAACAATAATTACATCCTCTAACATCTCAGACCTCCTAAAGTTAACACAAAATGCATTTACTTCCATCAAAATGAAGCTCAACTGCTACTTAATCTAAAAAAAAATCAAAATGTTTACTCTTCACAACTAAACCTCTAACTCTAGACTTTAAAATATTGTCTCAAAACAATACAGAAATTAAAATTGTAAAAACAGCCAAACTACTTAGCATCACAATTGATGACAAGCTATCCTTTGAGAATCATATACTCAGCTCAATCAAAAAGACCAATTTTAAACTAGGCAAACTCTATAGGCATAAACTCTACCAAGTTGAAACTACTTGAGTCTACTTTTACCCTCCCTCCTCTATGGTTGCCCCATTTTCACTAATCTACACACATCACTCCTGAGCAAACTGCAGTCGTGCTACTATAAAATAACCAAGTGTGTCTCCAACATGCCAACTTGCACACATTGCCTGGCCATTAAATCTATAAACTGGTCTGAGTTCTCTCCTTATGTACATTACTCCCAATTTACTCTCACTCACAAACTACTAAATAATCCAAACTTCTGCCCATTCCTTCAAACTATAATACAAACGTACATCCCTACTCTGCATCTTAGGTCCTCAACAAACAACTCAACTATAACTAAACCAAACAAAAGAGCTGGACAATGTCTCTATTCCCATCCCATTGCCAAACTTTGGAATGCTCTCCCTCCCTCTCTCTCAACTAGACTCTTTAAAAACATTTAAATTTGCACTAAAAGAACACTATCTCAATAACTTTGTCTGTTATTGTAGTCATATGATTAAACCACCTTAAATGTTTTTGCCACTATACACCACAAATAATTTTACTAACTTAATCTAGTTGCAATTTACTCTGTCTTCGTATCCAATCTCTCTTGCTTTCTTATTTCTGTGGCTGAATAAACAGAATTGATTAAACAGTATTCTTACTTATGAGAATATACAAACAGAATTACTAAAAATGTAACACACTGGATTTATTTTCTTATAGTGTATACCTCTATATTATTACCTCTATAATATGTATTTGTCTTGTATATCTACTTCAATTTGTATTATGTAAAAACTTTCTTGACTTTCAAAGTTAAGCTGATGTTATGTAAACATTTCTGTGACTGTATGGAGCTTTTCTCCCCGGGCCTCCACTGAAAATGGGTCTTTTGGCCCAGTGAACTTTCCTGGACAACAAATGTCAATAAATAAATAAAGATAAATGTCATCATAGGAAGCCTGAAGACGAAGCCGAGAGTAACGCTTCATATCAGAACCAAATGCAGCAGCCCTGGAAGAAGCATCAGATCCATCATAACACCACTTAACAGAATGGCAGGCAACCTGATAGGTGGAACCCAACAGGGAAAGGGCAGAGGCCTTCCCCTCAGTCTGGAAGATCAGAAATAATCTGCGAAAGGAGGTTTAAAACATACCTAGTCATACCAGTTCGATATTTAATGGCCCTAAAGGATTAGGTGGCAGCAGCATAAATCTTCTTGCCCAGCCTCTCCGTGCTTCTACGATTCTTATCAGAAGTAGTAACTTGGTAGAGGGAAACAGTGTGGAGGGCTTGTCTGAACAGTCAGATACTACAGTAGGATCAGCAGAAGGGTGTTTATATAAAAATTCACATTCATCAGGTACCTTGTAAAATCTGTCACATTTCTTGAGAGCAGAAGGCCAAGAATCTAGGGGCACAGAAGTTGCTGAAAAGGTATCCAAGGAGGGCAGCCTTAACAGGGAGACATCAGAAAGTTTGCGAGACTCCATCTGAAGGAGCTCATACTACCTTTTCTTGGCATCAGAAACCTGAGGGCAGTTCCACTTGAAAAATTCCAACATACGGGTAAACAGCATCCCCAACAGAAAGCTCCTCTAAAACAGAATCCGGATTAACAGAATCTTCCTCCCCCTCTGAATCATAATCCAATCAATTAAAAGGCTAGAGAATAAGAAGAAGAATTGTTGGGTTAAACACAAGAATTATAGGTGTGGAAGGTGTATGCGATGGCCATTTGTAAAAGACAGGGAGAGTACATTTATTATGGGATATAATTTGGTCAAGATTGAGCAAGCTATACTACTCCTCTTGTGCAACAATGTAAGAAAGGTCCACATTTTTACATTGGCAAAACAAGAGGGATCTTTGAAAGACAGCATATATGAACACACACATGATATTAATAGCAAAGACAAGCATAGTGCCTTATTTAAACATATAGAAAAATACCAGGAACACATTTATTTTTTTTGTTTTGGAAGCAATGGAAAGAGACAATAGGGGTGGACCATGGAACGTAAGGCTAGAAATAAATGAATGGCAGTGGCAGCGTAAGAAATATGTCATGGGTCAATATGGCTTAAATGAAACATCATCCATTTTAAGTGTGTCGAAAATGAAGTCACTAAATATTTACTCATGTTTATTGATTTCAGGTCTATGGGATCCTAGTAATTATAAATAAGGGTTAATTTCTATTTAGATTACCATACACACTTTTTTATAAAAATGCATTTTTATACATTTTCATGTTTTATTCTTATGTATTTTATTTAAATGGAGTGAATTTTTAAATGTAGAAATTTATTTTTATGAATTGCGGATTTAAAATTTTATTATTTTATTGTACCAGAGTGAACATATTTGGAAAATGTCACACTGTGTCATGTGACTTGTGGGGAGGGAATAGGTGGTTTTAAAAGGGAAGTTGTTGAAGAACACGCCAATCTTTGAAGTCATCTCACTATTTTTAGGGATGAGAAAGCTAAGATGTTGTATTATTTGTACAATTAAAGATTCTGCAGAATTCCTGACTGTATTTTTTATTAGTTCTTAGTATACTTTCTGCTACTTTATGAATATGATATGATCCGCTGTGGCGTCCCCTAACTGGGAAAAGCCGAAAGAAGAAGATGATATTCTGTATTACAGTCATTATTCTCGTTAAGAATCTGCAGCCAATGACTGACTAATCTTGAGTGAATTACCAGAAAAGCAAAAATTTCACTAGGAAATGGGCAAAAAAAAAAAAGAGAAAAAATAGACAGTTGAGTGGTATTGTGTGTGTGTGTGTGTGTAAATAATAAATATATGTATATATATATATATATATATATATATATATATTAATGCAACAATACATTTTAAACTTGTGCAATGCAAGTTATAAAAATATAATATATATGCTGGGGAAACCTATGCTTTTTGATGTCCTGCTTTGTTAGGCACTGAAATGTTGAAGCAGGAAGTTCTTCTGTTCCTTGCTATCAACCTTTATTTTTTGGAAGGCAAATCACCTCTTAATACATCAGCAATAGTTAGGTTGTAACCTACATTTTTATTTGTACTTTGGAGATGAGGGAGATGGCAAGTCTTGTTTTTTTTTTTCTTCCCCCTACTTTCTCCTTTTTCCTCTGTATTTGTCTGACTTTTTAACGGTTTGGGGGTGGGGTGGGGCTTGCTCCCACAATGAAGGTGGCAGGAACTTTTTAGCTTTATTAAACTCGTAATGTATCCAACAACATGTATCTAAAGTCAATACCAACAATATGTTGCAATCATATGCTTACTGAATTTATATAGTCTTTTATTTTGTACCATAAACTTCTGACATTTTAAGCTACAGACATTTTTTCAAACAATAACAGTACATGCCACTCACTACTGTTTTTTAATACCATTTTCAACTCCTTCCAGCATCCCCTATTTCACCATCACTGGACTCCACTATGCAGGCAATGATCCCACACATTCTATTTATGAGTATGCATCTTGTTCTTCCCCCTAACAAGCCCCCCTCCCCACATGCTTTATTTTCCTTGTAATACAAGCATGTTTTCCAAAGTCAGTCCAACCTTTATTTCTACTTTCTGATTATTGCTTTCTTGGCTGTTAACATAACTAAAGTTGAACAAAAACACATGCAAGGCTTAACAGTCAAGGATTTAATAAAATGCAGAATTAAAACAGCAGCAAAGCTTTTGAGTAAAGCAGCTCTATCAATACTAACATACAAATATGTCTTGCAGTAAATCTGTATATATACTAAATGGGTACTTGCGTATTACTACAACCAGGTTCCAAACTGATAAATACACACGTACCCTTAGTCTTCTACAGTGCTGTGCCTAAATATTAACGACTTAAACACACTACATCCTAAACTGTGCAGTACTGAGACATTCAAGCAATAATATATCATCCACAATTAAGCTCTTACAGTGTAAACAGTCTGCTTAAGATAAGGCAAAACATTGTGCCATTTTGCGAGTGCTGGGACAGTAAAAAAAGGTCAGAGCATCCATTATCTTTTTTATACTGTACTTGTGAAAATAACAGTTCCGTCATTAACTATTCTACATGATTACAAAGTGATACATTTTTTTTAATTTTCTTCTAAAAAATTGCGAGATCCTTGTACTAATAAAAAAATGAAAAGCAGCACACAAGTAGGCCAAGGTGTCCACAGTACAAAACCCCCCCACAAAATCCACCAAGAAAAGCACTGGAGAAGCTAAGAAAGTTTTTTTCTAGCATAGTTAAAATTTAATGTTTGCTATTCATCCCAAAGACTTCATCAGAAATGAAAATACACTTCCAAATCACTTTCAAACCATTCAAAAAAATTTGACCAATCAAATCGCAATAATAAATCAATTAAATACATAAAAACATTTAAAGACATACTACAAAAAAATGTGCATCTCAAAGCGTCCACACAGTTAACACGGTTTAAAACACAAGGGCATTCACCCCTGTATATTCACTTTAGTAATTTTACTATTTTTTAAGAAACGTTTTACGTTCACCATATCATTCAAACCAGGGGGTAAATAAGAAGCATGTTTTATCTGCCATTCTGCCTCTCTTTGCTCAACATAAGTAAGTCCTCTCTCCTAAGGTCACGTTTAACAACTTCCACGATAGAAAAAGTACATTTTTTCCAGTTAGAACATGTCAAAGAGTGCTTAAAAAGGGCATTATTACTATTTTTTGTTTTTATAGCATACAAGTGCTTCAATACCAGTTTCCTTAAACATATGGTAGACATGCCCACATAAAAACTTGGGCATGCTGAACACATCGCAAGACACACTATCCCTGTTATACCACAGCTCAATTTTCCAGGGATGGGTATGGTAAACTGTAGATGTTCCAGAAACACAAAAGGACCCTCAGAAATAAATCTACATGCCTTGCACCCTGAACATTTGAACATATTTGAACATACCCCCCAGTTTCACCAGAAGTAAGGGTTAGCCCAAAATTATTTTCTAACAAATGTTTAAAATCTTGATTTTTCTTATAAACAAAATGGAGGCCTTCTCCAAGAACTTTAGATAAATCTGCATTACCCGTAACCATTTTCCAGTTCTCACTAATAATCTGACAGATGTAATTACTGTCTACATTCATATCCAAACAGAATCTGGGACATTCTGCCTCTCTCTCTTTTGTATGTATGCCACTAAGTACTACATTCTGAGCTTTTTTAACAAAATCTCTTAGCAGAATAGGAGAAAAATCTGTCCGTCTCCTATGAATGACCTCTTGAGCCATATTTTCAAGTAGGTCTCCAGGGTAACCTCTTTCCAAAAGCAATTCTTTTATGATGTTAATTTCCTTAAAAAAAAAAAAAAAAAAAAACAGAATCTTCCACTATCATTCGAGATGCTCGAATGAATTGTCCTCTAGGAATATTTTTACTCAAAGTAAGGGTGGCAACTCTTGAAATGGACATAGCTGTCACAGAATGTACTCTTGCAATGAATACCACTCAAAAACACATTCTTATTAATGTCCATTATCAAGTTAACATCCAAAAAGTAAACCTAGTTTCCTTCACCACAAACTTTAAAAATGTAGTACTAGCACTTAAAAGCTCCACAAAGTCATTGACATTAAAATTGTCTTTGTAAAGTATGAAGAACAGATCTGCAAATCTTTTATAAAAGATAGTTTTGTTCTGAATAATCAATGTGTGGCAGTATTTCGATGCCCCACCAACCTAATACCAAATTTGCATAGGTTGGGCCAACAGTGGCTCCCATGGCCACCCCTTGTAATTGTTTATAAAATTGCTTATTAAACAAAAAGAAGTTATCTAATAATAAATCTAACAAAGCAGTATAAGTAATAATACTGTTGTTACTTAAACTTGTATTTCGTCTTATTTACCCCCTGGTCTGAATGATATTGTGAACATACAATGTTTCTTAAAAAATAGGAAAATTACCTAAGTGAATATACAGGGGTGAATGCCCTTGTGTTTTAAACTGTTAACTGTGTGGACACTGAGATGTACATTTTTTGCAGTATGTCTTTAAATGTTTTTATGTATTTAATTGATTTATTATTGAAATGATCTGATTGGTCAAATGTTTTTTGAATGGTTTAAAAGTGATTTGGAAGTGTATTTTATCATTTCTGATGAAGTCTGTAAAAATGACTGTAGCTGTGGTCTTTCTTAAGCTACGATTATAGAGTTTAGTTATTTTTACACTGTGAAGCAGCCCACAAATACCTGCAAGTTTGTTTGTACAAGCTTATTTAAGTTATGCAATAATGTGTACACCCTTGAACATGTCTACCTTTATGCAGAAAATCAAAAGAAAATGAGTAAATATAGAAGGAGCACGGGAAAGTATACGGTAAAAAAAACCCAGTACTTATGTATTATCAAGTTGTTTGAAACCTAGTTGCAATAATATGCAAGTACCACTAAATGCCAGCATGTCCAATTATTTGTCCAATAGGAATTATATAACATTTAAAACAATAAAACATTAACGATGCTCAGAAAAATTATTGTGAACAATCATTGTTTAATACTGGTCTTAACATTTAAACCAGGTGGTTTGTCTGCCCTAAAGTAATTAATCCACCTGTACTCAGCCATTTCAGCTTTGGTACAAATATCACTTCCCCTAAAATTAACATGTACTTTCTGTATAACCCTGTATTCTTTCCTTCAATTTCTGATTAGTTTTCCTTCTATAAAAATGTTCACATTTCATACAATTCGCCAGATACACTATATTAGCAGTGGAGCAAGTAGCAAAAGCAGTAAATTTAAAAGCAAGTTTGGTAATAGGATGGATGAAAGTGGTATCTGTATTAATACTACCACAAACTGAACAATTACAACATGGAACAGTTGCCTTCGTGTTCATTTGAGAGGCACTAACATTGATCAAACATGATCAAACCTGTCCTAAAATATAAGAGATTTTTTGTAAAGAATGATTTTTCACAATTTTTCTGGGCATCATTAATGTTTTACTGTTTTAATAGTTATATAATTCCTATTGGACAACTGATTAATTGGACTTGCCGGCATTTAGTATATATAAGTTGGCACCGATAGAATTGCTTTACTCGGAAGCTTTGCTGCCGTTTTAATTCTGAATTTTATTAAAGTCTCGATGGTTGAGCCTTGCATTCATTTGTTCTTCTGTAGATTTCACTTTTATGTTTGGAATCACTTAGACACCACAGACAGTTTTATTTGGTTTTACTGTGGTTTTTACCCTCCTGGTGACACGTCTAGGCTTACTGCCAGCATTATGGATATACAGCTCAGTTCTGGTACTTCTACTATGTCAGTCCAAAGAACTGCATTGGTAAGCTCTTCATTAGAGTTTGTTGGTGGTGAGAGAAAACCCATTACTTAACCATACTGCTAATTGTGCTGAATTTTATATGGATAAATTTTCACCTAACCAGCGGTGAACTGAACTAAGTGCATTCGTAATTTGGAGTCTAAAGTGTTACAGTTTAAAAGACTCCAGTGGCAATGTTTGGCTTTTAATGCTTACCTAGAGATGGAGATTGTGCTTTGTAGATTAAGCATTACCAAAATGCCTACTTATGGCAATTCCCATCCAGATTTGCTTAAGTCTTGGCAAGAACTGAACCTTAAACCACTGCAGTATTGTTTACATATTAATACTTGTTTCTTTCAGAGTTTAAGTATTTCTTGCACTGACTTGCACTTTGCACCTTGTATGCATATGTATATTTACTTTTTTGTCTTGTTCTTAATAGTTGCATGTGTGTCTTCTGCCTTGTTCTTAATAGTTGTATGTATGCCACTTATGTAATTCATACCTGGAGAGTCAGTGAAACCAGAATCATATTCCTTGTATGCATGCATACTTGGCCAATAAATATGACTCGGATTAAATTCAGCGCTGACTACATGCGCATAATGAACGATTATTTCAGTACGAGAGACCCAACTGTCTACTGATATAGCGACAACTGAAGATAACAGTTCTACAGATTTTCAATTTGTCTCAATAGAGTATGATAATATGCTTACTAGAATTAAGACTTCTGAACAGAAATTAATTACCGCTAAAAATGTAAACTGGAAAGGGGCATTCGTGACTTTAAAATCAGAATGTTTTTCATTGGCTGAAATTACAGAAACATCTAACATCATCATTAATTCTTTTGTGAACTGATACTGTTGACTTGGCTACTATAACTTCTAACAGCTGTGCAAAATGCAGTGATTTGGTCTGTGATTTGGATGATTTTTCAGTTTCTTTTAATGTTAATTATAATAAAAATGAAAATATAAAAAGAAGTTATGTACTCACCATAACGTTCCATATGAGTTGTTCCATCTCGTCTTCATTCTTCACTGATGGGGTTCGGAGCCAATCCTCGGCTCCGACACGGCCGACTAGCAAGCTCAAAGTTCTCCAGTAGCTCGAGACCCAACCCCTTATCCAACAATGCACAGCTGGAATTACCTCTGATCTTGTTTGCTGTGTACTATATAGAAGTACAATAATTATTCTGCCTAGGAATGAAGACACATTGAAAAACTAGGATGAAGACCGTCTCCAGGTCAACTGCCAGCCAGGAGGGGGAAGAGGGAGGGATGTGAGAATGAAGGTGAGATGGAACAACTCACATGGAAAATTATGGTGAGTACATAACTTCTTTATGTGAAGTTGTTCAATCTTGCAGTTTATTCTTCACTGATGGGTAGCGTCCCTAGCACCCTGATCTTGGGTGGCTCACGGAAGTACACTCTTTAGAGCCGTAGAACCAAATGAAGCCCTGTCCTTGGAGGCCTTATCCACCTTGTAATGAGTTATAAAAGTGTGAGGTTTAGACCATGTGGCTGCTGCACAGACATTGTCCAAAGGTAATTTGGCTTGAAAGGCTGAAGAGGTAGAAACTGCTCTTGTTGAATGAGCCTTCACATTACTAGACAAGGGCATGTTATGACAAGAATATGTGTAAGTGATGCAATCTGACAGCCACTTAGACAGGGTTGTTTTGGCAACTGGTTTACCTTTCCTGGCCTCAGAAAAAGACACAAAAAGCTGATGTGATTTCCTAATGTCTTTTGTTCTGTCTAAATAAAATCTAAGTTGTCTGTGAACATCGAGTTTGTGCAACATGTATTCCAATTTGTTGGTGTGATTAGGGAAGAAAACGGGCAACTCAATGACTTGACTGATGTTAATCTCAGAACATACTTTAGGTAAAAAGAATGGATTTGTCCTGACAGATACTCTATCAGCATGGAAGGCCATATAAGGGGGCTTGATGGACAGGGCTCTGAGCTCTGACATTCTGCGGGCTGAAGTGATGGCTACTAGGAAGATAGTTTTCCACGATAGAAATTTTAGTTCACAAGATGATGCAGGCTCAAAAGGAGGAAGAATGATGCGAGATAACATAAAATTCAAATTCCAGGGAGAGTAAGGTATCTTCACTGGAGGCCTCATGTGAAAAGAACCTTTTAGAAAAGCCTTAGACAACTGGTGAGCCATAAAATTCAATCCATCGATCCCTAGATGGAAATTAGATATAGCAGCTAACTGTACTTGCACCGTAGCAGCCGCTGCTTCTTTGTTGAAAATTTCTGTCCAAGAATTGTAAAACAGAAGATAATGGCGCTTGGTAAGGGTCAATGTTATGGGAAGAAGCCCAAATGGAAAATCTCTTCCACTTACTACGATACAATTTTCTAGTGGAAGGTTTATGGGAAGCCAACAAAATTTGACTAGTGTCATGGGAAAGATTATAAAGCCTGGCTATGCGGGGAATTGGAGCAGCCAAGCAGTTAGCTTCAGTGTCTGCAATGATGGATGAAGATCCCCTGACGGATGTGTCAATAAGTCCAGAACTGGGTCCAGGATCCATGGATCTTCCAGAATGTGATGGTAAAGAAACGGAAACCAAATCTGCCGAGGCCAGTGAGGGGCTATAAGGATGATCGTCCGTCCCAGCGACTTTGCTTTCAGTAAGAATCTGGGTATCAGGGGAATTGGAGGAAATATGTAAAGGAGTCCCGGGGGCCGATCGTGGATAAGAGCATCCCTAGGAGAATGACCTGACATGGGAATCAGGGCAAAATAGCTTCTGTATTTGTTGTTGATATGACTGGTGAACAGGTCGCAGGAAGGCTGGCCCCATTTGCGGGAAATCCTGTCTGCAATCTCTTGTTTGTGGGACCATTCGTGGGGCAATAAAATTGCCCTGCTCAGTCTGTCTGCTATGACGTTGGATTTGCCCAGGATGTGCATTGCTAACAGAAAGCGCTGGGATGAAACTGCCCACGGCCATACTCTGAGGGCTTCTCGGCAAAGGGGATAAGACTTGGTCCCACCTTGTTTGTTCAGGTACCAGACCACTGACATGTTGTCGGTCTGTACTGCAACAGTCCCTAGAGGAAGAGAGTACTGAAAGTATTGCAATGCTAGAAGTGCTGCTCTCATCTCCAGGACATTGATATGCAGATGTGATTCATGATCTGTCCATGTGCCTTGGGCAGTCTTTCCCTGAAAAAGCCCCCCCCCCACCCACCCTATCAGGGAAGCGTTCGTGGTCACAGTGGCAACTGGAAGGGGTAGCATGAAGGGACGTCCTATTGTGACATGGAGACGTCAACCACCACTGAAGATCCTTCTTGCAGGAATTCGTTATCAGGATCATGTGACTCATTGTAAGTTCTTGGTAAGACCATTGCGTGAATATAAGTCATTGAAGGATTCTCATAAGCAACCTTGCTAACGGGATTGCCAAGATTGATGCTGCCATCAATCCTAGTACTTTCAATACCTCTGCATCTGGTGCTCTGTGCTTTGATACCAAGGACATGATGTGTTGGCAAAGAATACAAATCCTTTCTGGTGGAAGACGAAGAGTGGAGGTTGACGTATATAATTCTGTCCCTATAAAAACAATATATTGCGATGGCAACAAGGCAGACTTTTCTAAGTTGACTGTAAGGCCTAGCCAATCGCAGAGTGTCAGAGTAGCCTCTCTCGCTTGAAGAAGTTGATGCCTGGTGGTGGAAGTAAGGAACCAATTGTCCAAATATGGAAACACCTGGAATCCTAGACGCCTCAGGTGAGCCGTGACTACTGCCACGCACTTGGTGAACAATCTGGGGGGCTGTAGTGAGAGCAAAGGGCAGAGCTCGGAATTGATACTGATTGGCTCCCAGCCAGAAATGCAGGTGATCTCTGGATGGCCTGGCCATCTTTATGTGGTAGTACGAATCCTTGAGAACAATCGAGCACATCCAATTGTCCTTCCCTAAAAACGGGAGTATGGACTGCAGCGTGACCATTCGGAACTTCTCTTTTCTCACAAATTGGTTGAGTCTGCTGAGATCCAAAATGGGTCTCCAGTCCCGTTTTCTTTGGAACCAAAAAGAATCTTAAGTAAGTTCCGAATCCTGCTTGGTCTGCCGGGACTGGCTGAATGACTTTTTTCTAGCAATCGGCGTACCTCTATTGCTGCTTGTCCCATGTGACTGGGTGGAACGTCCGGGATTTTTTTGATGGGAAGGGACTGGGTGGAGAACAGTATGAAATACCCTCTGGAAATGATACTTTGTACCCAAATGTCATTTGTTATATTTAGTCAGGCTTCTGGGTACAATGACAAGCAACCCCCGACTGCCTCAGTAGGACAGCCGGGCCTCCCTTCAGGAGCGCTGGTAGGACTGACCAGAGAAGTTATCTCTGTCACCCTGGTGCTGTGGACCCCCTCTGCCACGAGGGCGGCGTCTTCCATTGTAGCCCCCTCCTCTGCCTCTGGAGGGGGGCTCTCCATGCGTGTCTTGAAAGCCTGCTTGGGCTTCCCGGAACCATATCTTTCCTCCCCTCTGACCTTTAGGAAAGGGTCGAGTGGGGGTGGAAAAACGGACTCCGACGGCAGACAGTCTTTCCCTCTTGCTCACACCTGGTCAAAGTCTCCTTTCACCTTTGGCCCAAACAAGGATGAGCCGTCAAAAGGGGTATTCGTAAAGGAGGACTTGAAGGGTTCCGCGAAGGAACAGAGTCGCATCCAGGCATGCCTACGAAGAGCAATTCCTGTACCTGCAGCTCTACGTGAACCATCAGCTGCGTAAGATACCAGACGCATGGATGAGTTGACTATCGAATTGAGGGTAGCGAGCTGGGTGGCACTCTTGTCGGATACACTCGTAGCTACAGCACCCTGAAGAGCATCTCCCAACTCCTTAAGGAGATCTCTCTGTAGTTAGTCTGGTAAAATGTATCAAGTAGTTCAGTGATTTGAATGAGAAAGTCGCTGAACTAAACATGCGTTTCCCATATCTATCCATGATCCTAGATTCTCTGTTAGGAGGACGGATAGAAGAGGAGGTCTCAGACATTTCCTTTTTGGTGTCTGCCGCCGCCACCACCATGGGGACTCCCCTTGGTCAAAAAGGACTTATCCATGGGTGCAGAAATAAACTTATTAGGCCATCTAGGAACAGGTTCCATAGATTCTGGTGACTCCAATGCCCTATGAGAGACCAGATCCATAAGCTCATTGTAAGGTGGAGATAACCAAGAGGTGGAAGGTTGAGACCCGAACGCCTTCAGGAGAACCGACTCATCCTCAGTAGGGCTCTTGGACTGCCAATCACCCCTCTGCCTAAGAATTTCAAGAATCTCTGCAAAGGAGATGTCCTCAGAGGGGGATCTAGGGGACCCTTTCTGATTCATCCAAGTCGATGTCCGATGTGAGAGACTCCTGTGGGGAGTGCAAATGCCTCCTCTTGCATAATCTCTTCCTGGGGACATCTTCAGGGGGAACTTCTGGAGAGGTCTCAGAAGAGCAGGGAGCGCCCTGTGGGGCTACCTGAGACTCTGGGTCTCTACACTTGGGATGACTGGAGGAAACAGAAACTGACAAAGGCACTTTAGGGGAAGAAGAGGCCAGACCTTGAGATGAGGAAGTCTTAGGAGACAACACTCGCCTCATGGCTTCGAATGCACCTCGGCTCAGATGAGGAGTCGTCGACGGATCCGAAAGAGCTGCGATCCCCTCCCGCACGGAAGCCGTGAGCTCTGAGTCTGAGGTAGGAGCCGAACTCACTGAGGGAGGTTGGCGTAATGGTTAAGGTGCTTACCTTAGAAACACATGGTTCAGGGTTTGATTCTGACATGGGGTAATTGGCTAGGCTTAAAAATGGCCCATAAGGGCAGTTAGCCTAGTACTAACCTATGAACTAACCTATGAACCAAGGCCCTGAGAGGAAGAGTCGGCACCAAGTCGGTGAGACTATCCTCCCCGGACCCGACCAGAAAGTGTCAGCTCCTAGAGTCCCCGGTCGGTGCCAGGACGTCCTAGCAGATGGAGCTGACGACACTGGAGCAGGTGTTGGCTCCAAGGGATCCACATATCAGGTCGGCCTCCTCCGGCTCCAAAGGTCCGGTATGGCTCGGAGAAGCAGACAATTCAGGAGTAATGGTCTTCGGCTCCGATGGTTGGGTCTGAGCCGACAGCAATTTAGCTAGGACTGGTGCCTTTAAGAGATTTTGAACCAGCTGGTCCATATCCAGATTGGACAGGCTGACAGAAGACATGGAAGAGTGAACAGATGGAGCTGATTGGAGCAGTATTGATGGAGGTTTTTTGGCAACCGGTTCCAGAGCAGTGTCCCGGTTCCGAAAAGAACAGACTGTCGGCTCCGAAGGCAGTGGAGCCGAAGTCACCACACTTTCTGACTTTTTTCCTTTCTTAGTCCTGGATTCAGAGGAAGATTTAGACGATTTGCTGACCCCATCCTGGTCAGACAATGCCTCTGAAAAAGGGTGTTTGATAATACCCCTATCAATTAACTTTCTCTTCCTTTCTGCAAGCACTCTAGTGGAAAAGGAGTGACAGATACTGCATGACTTTTGCACGTGCACCTCACCCAAACAGCATACACACTGCACATGGGCATCCGTGACGGACATCTTCTGTCACCAGTCTGGGCATTTTTTAAACCCAGACTTTGGATGTTTTTCCTTCTCTTCAGACATTTCACAAAATCCAATTTAAAGGACACACAATCTAACTCACACAATACACACACAGCCCAAAAAGGCAACTAGTAACCAACTATTTAACTATATCAAGATAAATAGGATTAAGGCAATCCAAGAACAAGAATCTCAAAAAGGGAGCACTAACAACTATAAGAAAGGGCCCAAGGCCAAAGGGCCAACGGCAATCACAGATTTTACTGGGGAAAGGGGAGAACACAGAAAACAACTGCTAACTAGATAGTATTATATATAGTAAGAAAAGATATAAAAATTGAAATATAAAACTTGCTGAAAGTTGAAAGCTCCCAATAATAGTCTCGAGCAATGCTGGAAACCAAGAGATCCGTGCCGCGGCAAACTAGATCTGAGGTAATTCCAGCAGTGCATTGTGGGATAAGAGGTTGGGTCTTGAGCTACTGGAGAACTTTGAGTCTGCTAGTCGGCCGTGTTGGAGCCCAGGATTGGCTCCGAACCCCATCAGTGAAGAATGAACGGCGAGATTGAACAACTTCACATCTACCAATTGGGTAACAGAGTCAAAAATAACAACTGGTGAGTCTGGTAATGATGCTGCTAGAGCAGTTTCGGTAGCTTCACCTAATGCAGAAGCCAGCTGGACTTCTGCTGGAATGAACAACAATCATTTTTTAGTGTCTACAAAAATACAGTTAGAGTTACCGATGCAAGTCCAGCAAAAGGAAAGTGTCACCAGGAAGAAGAGCGGAAAAGAAGGAAAACAGCAGATACAGGTGAGGGCACAGACACCTATGAAAGTAGGGCCAGCGATCAGAAGCAAGACTCTAACAAAACAGTAGCTGGTGTTACTATACATGATTTGTCAAAATATCAGATTTCTTTTGATGAGAAGAGTCTTTCAGATAAAGATTTAACGTTCATTCCTGCTATTGAAGGCAATACAAATGACTGTTTAACTGAACTGAGACTTACTTGTAATATTTAATTAAAAATGCTATATAAAAATCAGTTTAATGAACAATATCAATTAAAATGTTAAGACTTGTTTGTACCTACATGTACTCTAGTTGGTAAAGCATTTTTTGACATGTGTGATCAATTTTATAAAATTTTCTTCGTTAGTCAATGTGCAAAATATTATAATTTGACTTTAGAAGAAAGGAAGGCTTTATATAACTTATATACCAATAAAGAGATAATTACAAAGCCGATAAGGATGGGAAGACTAATTATGGATAAAGAACAATACTATACTTGGATGTATTTTTTTCTGTTGAATGACAATACTGTTAAAAGGATAAATACGATGGAAGCTAATAATCATATTTTTGAAGTTAAAAACAAATTTTATGACATGTTTATGGAGGGCTCTCTTACACCTGAAGTTTATAACTACCTTTATACATCTGAACCTGTTATACCAGCCAGTTATGGTTTGCCCAAAAATTCATAAAAATGTTCAAATTCCACCTATGAGTCAAACTGTTTCTTGAAGCAGATGGGCAACTACAGCTGTTTCTAAATATTTGGACAAACAGTTGTCACCTCTTATCGTATAGCTATAGCCATATTAAAGACACCAATAACTTTCTCAGTTTACTTTATAAATGTTATACTACCAAGGCAAGGTGACAACTTTGTTTGTAACCTTAGATATTAAGTTTATTTATGGTAAATCATAAGGAATACGGAATTCAAGCAATAAGAGTTTTTGAATACACACAGCACCTTCAAAGGGATTAAGACAGTGCTGCCATGAAGAATGCTAGATTTAGTTTTAACCAAAAACATTTTTATATTTAATGGAGAATTCTTTCACCAGTGGCTGGAAATGGGCTATGGGTACCCCAATCACTAATACTTATGCAAATTGTGTCCTAGCAAACTGAGAAAATAAATATATTTACAGTAATGATTCTGCGCACACTTTTAAGAGTTCATATTTGCAGTATTACGTACATTTTGCTGATGACATTCTATTTGTTTGGACAAGGAATGCCGCTCAGTTAAAAACATTTGTTATGAAGTTAGAACATATTACAGACTTCCTTGTTTTTCATGTGAATTATTCTAACAAGGAAGTACATTTTTAGATGCAACTTTGCTGTATAACGATGGTAAAACAGATACTGCTATACATAAAAAAAATGTTCAGACTACCAGATTCTTACATTATGAGAGTATGCACCCAAGATCTGTATATAAAAGTGTCACTAAGAACCAATTTATTAGAGCAAGTAGACTGAATACTAATAATTAACTTTTTAAATAAACTTTCAAAAAATGTCTAGTGTTTAAAATAAGAGGCTATAACCAAACAGCTACTGGTTCAGCAAAAGATAACGAATTAGCAGAACGCGACAGTTTTGCTAAACCTATTTTCTCTGACAGTATTGAACATAATTTTGTGAGATACATTATGAAGTATAACATTTTGTGTTCCAATCCAGAAATTAGAGAAATAACAGGAAACAAGCTCTCCTTTGCTTTTAGTAAAGAGAGAAATTTAAAGTCATGGTTATACTATAAAGATTTAATGTTTGATCATGTTAGTGCCTCTCAAATGAATGCTAAGGCAACTGTTCCATGTTATAATTGTTCAGTTTGTGGTAGTATTAATACAGACGCCACTTTTATCCATCCTATTACCAAACATGCTTTTAAATGTACTGCCTTTGCTACTTGCTCCACTGCTATCTATCCTTAATGCTTCATACTGAATATTATCATATGCCTTACTAACATCCCCATCATGATTTGTTTCCACTTTTTAATAATATCATCAATTACTTCCCTTATTATCCACAATAGGTCTTGACTCTCTTTTCCTCTCTCCCAAAAAAATTCTGATCAAGTAGTATTTCTATTTTACATTATAATCTTTTAGTTACTATTTCCACAGCTATCTGGCGAACTGTATGAAATGTGAACATTTTTATAGTGGGAAAACAAATCAAAAATTGAAGGAAAGAATACAGTCACATTTGTCAGAAATTAGAAGAAAAGTAGACAGTAATTCATTATTTAGACATATCATGATCAAGGGTAACGACCATAATTTTAAATTTAGGGTTATACAGAAAGTACATGTTAATTTGAGGGGAAGTGATACTTGTGCCAAAACTGAAATGGCCAAATACAGGAGGATTTAATTACTTTACGTCAGACAAACCACCTGGTTTAAATGTTAAGACCAGTATTAAACCTGTCCTAAATTATACAAGATTTTTTGTTAAGAATGGCTTTTCACAATAATTTTTCCAAGCATAATTAATGTTTTAATGTTTTAATAGTTATACAACTCCTACTGGACAACTGGCTGACTGAATAACTGTACTTGCTGGCATTTAGCATATACACAAATTTACTGTAAGACATTTCTGTATGTTAGCATTGATAAAGAGCTGTTTTACTCGAAAGCTTTGCTGTTGTTTTAATTCTGCATTTTATTAAAGGCTTGATGGTTGAGCCTTGCGTTTTTTTTTGTTCTTCTGTGGATCTCACTTTTATGTTTGGGCTCATTTGGACACCATAATTTTATTTGGTTGAACATAGCTAAAGTTAATAAAGTTTTCTTACCTTTTAGTCATACTTTGTACTGCAAGAATTCTGGATAAAGCTTAGAGTAATTGGGGCACGAAGGTCCAAAATAAGGGACAAATATTAAATATTGCTCTTATAAACTTAAAATATTACTAGAATGATTTTTTTTTTTTTTTTTTTTTTTACTAACGCATTTTATGAATGAAAATGGCTGAAACTCAACTGTCATTATTTAAGGTGCACCAGATAGCATGGTTGCCTCACAGCAAGACATTCTCTGGTTCGATTCTTAGGTGGGGTGCCTTCTGTGCGGAGTCTGCATGTCCTCCGTGTTCACGTGGGTTTTCTCCAGGTGCTCCGGTTTCCTCCCACATTCCAAAGCCAGGAGTCTAGAGCATTTTTCACAGGGCCTCTGCTGAAAATGAGGCTCTGTCTCAGTCGGACTTTCCCAGAAAAGAAATGTTAAATAAATAAACAAATTTTGTGATTTCAATCCTTAATGATTTCTAGGACCCCCCCCCCCCCAAAAAAAATGTTTTTATAACATCTTTACTTAATTACCACTTAAGACACAGGCAAGCATACATTAACAAAAAAGAAAACAAACAATATTAACATTTTCCACTTACATTATTACTCCATACGTCTTTCCTTTCTTTGTAACCATCAGTCCAATATTGTATAAATTGCTGAATTACTCTCCTCCCTTAAACCTCACATCATCTCCTCTTCATAAAAATTACTCTGCATGAACTGCATACCTCTCAACCTCTTAGTGTGAGAAGTATGGACAGAGCCAAAAATAACAGGGTACAAATGCCCCAAAATAGGGATAGATTTTAAATGTTGCTGTTATAAACGTGACAAGTTTCTAGAAAAACAAGTTATGTTCTTACCACAACATTCCATCTGTGTTGTCGATCTTCATTCATTTTTGACTAATGGGTTCAATTCCAATCCATCAGAACCGACTTGGCGGTTATACAAAGCTTGTGCCAGCCAACAACTCTCAAGCTAAGGATCTACCCATACTGCCTCTCTTCCCAACAACTCTCAAGCTAAGGCTCTACCCATACTGCCCCTCTTCCCATTACCCAAGATAAATTTTGCCTATCACCAAGGAAAAATGGAAGTTCTGTCTGAGGAACAATCCTATAACAAAACCCCCAGACTAGTTCCGAACCTCCAGGAGTTTCTTGGAGTGGGCAGGATGGTGGGATGTCAAGAATGAATGAAGACCGACAACACAGATGGAATGTTATGGTAAGAACATAATTTCTTTATCTGATGATGTCAATCTTCATTCATTTTTGACTGATGGGGGCACAGTCCCCAGCTACTTTAGATCCTGGGTGGCCTTAAGGAAGAATATTCCTGAGCACCATAGAGCCAAAGGATGCTCTTCCTCTGGAGACCATGTCTAATTTGTAATGAGTGATAAAGGTATGTGGAGTAGCCCAAGTTGCAGCTGCGCATATGTCTTCCATAGTAGCTCTGGAATGGAAGACCACTGAAGTGGAAACAGATCTTTTAGAATGAGCTCTAACTTTTGAAGGTAGTTTGAATTGATTCCGGTTGTATATGAAAATAATGCAGTCCCTTAACCATTTTGACATGGTGACTTTTGATACAGGTTTGCCCAATCTGGTACCTGAAAAGGATAGAAATAGTTGGTCTGATTTTCTAGAGGATTTTCTCGGTCCAAGTAAAAATGTAATTGTCTGTGGACATCCAACATATGCAAGCAGTACTCTCCTTTGTCTGAAAATGTTGGAAAGAAGACTGGTAGATCTACGGTCTGGTTAATATTGGACTCTGATATAACTTTTGGAAGGAAGGAGGGACTGGTTCTGAGTGATGCTCTTTCTTCATGGAAGATTTTATAAGGACGATTTACACATACAGCTTGTAACGTTGAAATTCTCCGAGCAGATGTGATTGCCACTAGGAAGAGGGTCTTCCAAGATAAAAACACGAGGTCACAAGTGACTGCTGACTCGAAGAGTTGATGAACTAGGCATTGGAAAACTTAAGGTCAAATCCCAAGGTGTTACAGGCTCTTTGAAAGGGGGTTTCAAATGCTGAGTGCCTTTAAGAAAAACTTTGCACAGACGATGAGACATTCAAAGAATGATCATCAAAACCGTTATGAAAATTCAAAATGGCAGCTAGATGAACATTAACTGTAGATGTTCAGGCTCCCAATTGAAATAAGGTGGCTAAGTATTCCAGGACCCTATCAAATGGTGCCAAAAAAGGATCAATGCAGTTCATACACGTCGAAATAGAGAATCTTTCCCATTTACTTAGACACATTTTTCTGGACGACAGTTTATGTGAAGCCAGAAGTATTTTCTGCACTAGGGAAGACAAGTTGTTTTTCCTGGTAATTACTGGAATTGAAGAAACCAAGCCTTCAGCTTGAGATGTTGAAAGATTGGGATGCACCAAGCCCCGAGGGTGAGACAGGAGATCCGAAGCCGAATCCAGAATCCACGGGTGGTGAACCAGGTGAGGTCAAAGAAAGGGAAACCAGACCTGACGGTGGCAGTAAGGTGCAATGAGAATCACTTTGCTTCTCAACCATTGTATTAGTTTAACGGTGTGCACACTTATACAACCAGCTTACTGTATGTTTTTTATTTTTTATATTTTTCCCCCCTAATAGATTTGTTTGTTTTTCAATTGAATTGTACAGGTTATAGGTCACATTAAAGGTGAGAAAAGTTTTGAAATTATTTATTGTGGTCTCATTTTTTATATCACAAAAACCTGGCATTTTAACAGGGGTGTGTACACTTTTTATATCCACTGTAGGAGCTAATCTAGAATTGCTGAAAAAAGGTGGACCTGATTTGATGGCAGTTGAGGGGTCCTCTGGAAGGGTGGAACTGCCCAAGTCATGAAGTAAATAGAAGTTATGTCCTTACCATAACGTTCCATGTGGAGTGTTCATCTCGCCTTTGTTCTTACACCTGGGTTCGGAGCCGATCCTCGGCTCCGTGTCGGCCGCTTGACAAAGCTCTGCATCGAGAAGAAGCTCGAGACCAACCTAACTCCCACAATCCCCCTCTGCCTTTACCTCAGATCTAGTTTGCAAGCAAACCAGCAGAGAAGAGAAGAGAGCATAACACTTTCATACCAACAACAAACACGTATTTACATAGTACAACAACTGTTCCAGGCAGAAGCCGGAGAACAAACCAGGCACCTAAATTGGACGTTCTTCCTGAGGGAGGGAGGGTGGGAATGTAAGAACAAAGGCGAGATGAACACTCCACATGGAACGTTAAGGTAAGGACATAACTTCTATATGTGAGAGTGTTCAATCTCGCCGTTTGTTCTTACACCTGGGTAGCGTCCCTAGCTCCTTGTTCCTGAGGAACTCAAG
Organism: Protopterus annectens; assembly: GCF_019279795.1. Taxonomy (NCBI): domain Eukaryota; kingdom Metazoa; phylum Chordata; order Ceratodontiformes; family Protopteridae; genus Protopterus; species Protopterus annectens. The sequence goes on along the minus strand of NC_056734.1, from coordinate 544,113,237 downwards.
GGAGAACGTTCCTGAGCACAGTGGAACCAAAGGTTGCCCTGTCCCTAGAAATCCTATCCACTTTGTAATGAGAAATGAAGGTATGTGGTTTAGACCAAGTAGCAGCCGCACAAATAGTGTCTAACGGTAGGCGAGCTGCATGAGCCAGGGATGTAGATACTGATCTTGTAGAGTGCCCTTTGGGCTTGACAGGTAAAGTTTGCTCAGAGGCAGTGTAGACAAAGATAATACAGTCAGTAAGCCATTTGGACAAGGTTCGTTTTGTGACCGCCATACCCTTCTTGTTGTCTGAGAAGGCTACAAAGAGCTGGTCTGTTTTCCTGTGATCCTTTGTTCTGTCCAAGTAAAATCTGAGTTGTCTATGAACGTCTAACTTGTGTAACATATATTCCAATTTATTGGAGTGATTCTTGAAAAATGTGGGCAATTCAATGGACTGACTAATATTATTAACGGAGCAGACGTTGGGAAGAAAGGATGGATTAGTGCGAAGAGAAACTCTGTCAGGGTGAAAAATCAAATAAGGATATTGAACTGAAAGAGCCTGAAGCTCAGATACCCGCCTGGCCGATGTGATAGCCACCAGAAAAAGGGTCTTCCATGACAAAAACTTCAAAGGACAGGAAGAGGCTGGTTCAAAAGGTGGTAGCATCAGCTGAGACAAAAGAAGGTTCAAGTTCCAAGGTGAAGTAGGAGTTCTAACTGGAGGTCGAATGTGGAAGGATCCTTTTAGAAACGCCTTACAAAGCCTGTGAGCCATAATAGGAGCCCCACTTTCTCCCACATGAAAGTTTGATATGGCAGCTAATTGCACTCTCAAAGTGGCAGGAGAAGCCCCTTGGTGGAACAATTCGGTCAAAACTCCAAGACCTTATTCAGAGGAGCTACTAAGGGATCCAATTGTTGTGTAGTTGCCCAATGTACAAAACGCTTCCATTTACTGGTGTAAGTCCTCGTAGTGGATGCTTTATGAGAAGCCACCAGGATATTTTGAACTGCAGGGGATAAAAGATCAGACCTGGCTAAGAAGGGAAGCGGAGCAGCCAAGCTGCTAGTTTGAGGGAGAGAAGCGACGGGTGGAGAGCCCCTGACGAATGGGTCAGTAGATCCGGCTCTGGGTCCAGGATCCAGGGTTCCCGCATTTGGTGTTCTAGAAGAAAGGGAAACCATATTTGACGAGGCCAGAATGGGGCAATGAGGATAATTGTCCTTTGCAGGTTGCTGGCTTTCTGCAGAAATTTCGAAATCAGGGGAACAGGAGGAAAAGCGTACAGGAGACCCGGGGGCCAATCGTGAACCAGAGCGTCCCTTGGGACTTCCCCTGGAGGGGTAATAGGGCAAAATAGCTCCTGCATTTGGCGTTCATTGGAGACGCAAACAGATCGCAGGAAGGCTGGCCCCACTTGCGAAAAATCTCCTTCGCAATTGACTGTTTGAGGGACCACTCGTGAGGTAACAGGATGGCTCTGCTCAACCTGTCCGCTATGACGTTGGATAACCCCGGGATGTGCGTTGCTATCAGAAAGCGACCCGTGGACTCCGCCCATTGCCAGATTCTCATGGCCTCTCTGCATAGTTGATAAGACTTTGTTCCCCCTTGCTTGTTTATGTACCAGACTACAGACATGTTGTCCGTCTGGACTGCAATTGTCCCTAGAGGAAGAAGGGGAGCAAAGTGTTGCAACGCTAGGAACACTGCCCTCAACTCCAGAACATTGATATGCAGATTGTATTCCAAATTGGTCCATTCGCCTTGGACTGTCTGTCCCTGAAAGATGCCCCCCCACCCTATCAGGGAAGCGTCCGTGGTCACTGTTGCTGTTGGAGTGGGTAGCACAAAGAGTCTTCCGTTGGAGTGATTGCAAGTTCGAAGCCACCAAGCCAGGTGCGACTTGCATATGTTTGTGATGTAGATCTCGTGTGTCAGGGGTAGCTTTTGGAACGACCACTGTGCAAACAGAAGCCATTGAAGAACCCTCATATGCAGTCTTCCCAAGGGTATGGCAATGAGAGAAGCTGCCATGAGGCCCAAAACCTTCAGAACCAATTTCGCTGGGGATTTTCTGGAAGAGAGAAGAAGAGATATATGACTTTGCAGGGATGCTATCCTTTCTGGGGGAAGCCTTAGAATTAAGCACTGCGTATCCAATTCTGCTCCTATGAATGAGATATGCTGTGATGGCTGTAGTAAGGACTTTTCGAAATTTACGGAAATTCCGAGATGAACACAAAGCTGTAGTGTGTAATCCCTGGCCTGAATCAGTCGACGCTCGGTGGTGGCAGAAAGGAGCCAGTCGTCCAGATACGGAAACACCTGGAATCCGAGGCGCCTCAAGTGAGACGCTACCACTGCCATATATTTGGTGAAGACCCTGGGGGCTGAGGTCAGACCAAAGGGCAGGGCTCGAAACTGAAAGTGACTGGCTCCCAGCCGGAAGCGCAAGTGATCTCTGGACGCCCTGGCCATTTTGATGTGGTAGTATGCGTCCTTTAGATCTATTGAGCACATCCAGTGGTCCTTCTTTACGAATGGAAGGATCGATTGAAGCGTGACCATTCGGAACCTTTCTTTCTTGATAAAGGTATTGAGTTTGCTCAGGTCCAGAATTGGCCTCCAGTCCCCTGTTTTCTTTGGAACTAAAAAGAACCTTGAGTAAGTTCCGAATCCTCTTTGGTCCGCTGGGACTGGTTGGATGACTCTTTTTTCTAGCAGCTTTGAAATTTCTGTAGCTGCAGGGCCTCGCAGATGAGCGGCACATCTGGAAGTCTTTTCTGTGGAATTGGGGCAATAGAAAGGGAATTTTGTAGCCTCTGGTAACAACGCTTTTTACCCAATTGTCTGATGTTAGATTTTGCCAGGCCTGTGGGTACAAAGCTAAGCGACCCCCGACTGCCTCCAGAGCAGGACAGTCGGGCCTCCTCTCAGGAGTGCTGAAAAGGTTTCCCGGGGAGTGTATCCCTGTCACCTTGGTTTTGCGGACCCCCTCTGCCGCCAGGGCGACGTCTTCCACCTCTACCCCCTCCTCTGCCTCTGGAGGGGGTATCACCCTGTGCGCCCAGAAAAGAACCCTGGGGTTTTTGAAACCACATCTTTCCACCTCGTTGCCCCTTGGGGTACGGTCTGGATGGGGTGGAAAAACGGACTCCGACAGCAGACCGAGTCTTTCCCTCTTGCTCACACCGGGTAAGGGTCTCCTTTACTTTAGGGCCAAAGAGAGTGGCACCATCAAATGGGGCGTTAGTAAAGGAAGACTTGAAGGCTTCCGCAAATGAACATAAGCGCATCCAGGACTGCCTACGAAGAGCAATCGCTGAAGCTGCTGCCCTACTCGATCCTTCGGCTGCGTATGAGATCAGCAGGAACAGGTGGAGATAAGGGAAGGCCTTCGAGTCTCGACACCAGCTGGGAGGAGACCGAGATGAGCTTGGACAAGGCCGTATTCTCCATCAATTTCTGCACCACGCGGTCCACATCGGTGTCGGAGAGGGGCCTGGAAGAACGCGTCGAAGAAATCGAAGACGGAGCCGACCTCAAAAGTGCAGGAGGAGGGAGCTCCGTCACCGGTTCCAAGACTCGAGGCTCGGTAACTGACAACAGTTCAACACTCGGCCCCGAAGTCTGTGGAACCGGTGATCGAACTTTGAATGAAGAGCTCGGAGCCGATGACTTGGGCTCCGACGTTTTCGATTCCTTCGAGGATTTAGATGCCTGGTCTGATGCATCCAGAGCCTCTTGAAAAGTAGGTTTTAGAAGACCCCTATCCATAAGTTTCCTGCGCCTATCTGTCATGACCCTTCCACTGAATGAATGACAGATAGAGCAGTCTTCCTGCAGATGGAGAGGGCCAAGACAGTAGATGCAGGAACTATGATTGTCTGTGACAGACATCTTCTGTCCACATTGGCAACGTTTAAAGCCAGACTTAGTTTTTTCTGACATGGTAATAAATCCAGAAAACAGTGTACAATCCTGTAATTAATGTCAAATCCAGAGAATAAGTCAAAGCCAGTAATAGTCAAATCCTGAAACCTAAGTCACATCCAGTAGTCAAATCCAGTTAAGGGTGGGGTAGGCCTCGAGGGAACTCAAAAGTATATAAAGTATATAAAACTTACATACGGACCCGAGAAACCCTCGATACACTACTCACACATACAAACACTCAATCTGAAATATTTGAATACAAAAAACTAATGAAAGAATTATAGAAAATATCAATCTTAGCTTTCAGGTGGTCCGAGCTCAACAAAATGATGCGATCTTTGCAGCGGCAAACTAGATCTGAGGTAAAGGCAGAGGGGGATTGTGGGAGTTAGGTTGGTCTCGAGCTTCTTCTCGATGCAGAGCTTTGTCAAGCGGCCGACACGGAGCAGGGAAACAAAATAGTACAGGGTAACTGTCTGGAGGATTTGTCTGCTGACACAGCAATAACTGCAGGGTCTGCAGGGGGATTTTTGAACAGGAATTGTGCCTGATGGGGAACCTTGTAAAATCTATCAGACAGTTTAGACGTGGAGGCTGAGAGTCTGGGTTCTGACAGGCAGCCTGAAAGGCATCCTGGAAGGCTGGGAGCAAAGGGGAAACTGCAGACGGAGAAGGTTGTTCCATCCGCAGGAGTTCAAAATAACTTTTTTTGTCTCAGACAAATCAGAAACCTCCCATTTAAAATGCTGTCTCATTAAAATAACAGCAACTCCAAAGGAAAAATCTTCCCCAGGAGACTCGGTACTAAGGGAGCCTTCTTCTTCAGGGGTAGCAAAGTGCTTGGGGGACTCAAATGGGGAAGAGGTTTCTTCCTCTGAGTCTTCCAGGGACTGCACATGGGGTAGAACAGGCTGAAGTACCTGAGACTGGAGGGCCTGGAAGGCTCAGAACAAGTTCTGAAAAAAGGCTTCCCATCATGGTGCAGATTCTGCAGTTCTGTGATTTTTCTTTTTGTTTCTTTTTCAAAGAAACAGAAGTAGTCAGTTTGGGAGCTGACGGGGTGGAATATAAGGAGGCAGTAGGCACCTCCGATGCCATGAGCTGTGGTTCCCCCTCACCGTCAGGGCCTGATGTGACTAACCTCAGCAGACATACTCTGGATTTCTACTGAACCAGCTTCTATCATGGTTCCCAGTTCCAGCGGTTAAAACCAATGGCCAATGAGACCCTGGGCTATCATAAGCCTCAGGAGTCTCACCGAACTCCTGAGGTGCAGCATGGACGTTGGACCTAACTTTTTTGGCCTTCATCCATGGCTGCTTCTTGGAGGTAGCTACCCTGTCCTCCATACCGGACACCAAACGTCAGTCTCTTTGATTTTCTAGGAATAACTTTAAAGCAGCCCGACAGCTTTTCAAAGTTTTGGGAACAAAGGATTGGCAGATGTCCCAAAAACTGAACTCGTGCCCTGCCCCTAAGCAAAACAAACACTTGTGGGTGTCCTTACGTGGAATCTGTCTTCCGCAAGCACATTTTTCCATCCTAGCTGACATGTATATCTGAAAAGCAAGAAAAGAAAGAATAATCAAAAAACCCAAAAGGGTACTTAGCTTGAATGCGGACAGCCGAAGGCAAATGAACAACCGGATTCCACGAGCTGGCGAACAGACATCTGTAGATCACTGCAGCAGAAAAGTTCCGAGTTGAGTACACGCAGATGCCACATATACAGCTGACGTAAGCTTATGGCTCTGACATGCAACATAGCACATACCCCTTATCCAAAGACTTTAAAGACAATGGCCGTACAATGTTGCAGGTAGCAACCTCTCTACTGTTATGAATACTGCAACACGAGAATAGAAGGACATCAATCATTGTACCGAGAGCCATGGATGGCACCATAGAAAAAATCTGAACCGACCCATGGATCCTGAACATACAGCCAAATCACAGTCCCATGGTTGCAACGATTCCAAAGGAGCCAAAGACCACAAAGTAGATTCCGGCGCTGAATGAGATCCACTATCAGCACCGAAGCAGTTCCCACTGGGAGCATCGAAGTAATGGCTCCAAGACCCGAGAGGAGGTTGAAGGGGGAACATATGAAGGAGTCCTGAGACAGTATGCCTCGGCGCCGAGAGGGTGCAGGGAGGCCTCTGGCTGGCAAGAGCTGATCCACTAATCTGACTAATTCCAATTCCAATACGCTTCTGGAGGAACAGGTTGACATTCCTGAAGGAGATTCAGGCCTTTCCACAAAAGAATTCAGCTGCTGACCCAAAAAGCGGTCTATTGAAAGAGAATATCTAATCCAAGGGGTACCTACATCGACTTTCAGCACTATGGTCTGCTGAATGGAGAGAGAAAAGGGAAAAAGAAATGAGTCGATGTCGGTGCCGAAGAGGTTGTAGGCGCTAAAGTAGCTTTTGTAAGATCCCAAGGTGGACAGCACTGATGCTGATTTTGTTGTTTTCGGTACTAGAGCAGAAGGCAATGACATTTTTGGAACTTTGGAACTTTCACCTTCGATTCTGAAGAAACTGTCGGAACTGGGGATTTTTGAGATTTGGAGTCATGTACCTTAGGGGAAGACGTACTAAATGACTCCGTTTTTTTGGTCTCAGATTTTGAAGTGTCTGCCTCAGAAAGAGCTTCACCATAAGGACATTTCAATAAGCACTTAAGAATCAATTTGTTACGTTTCTCTGCAAGAGTTTGGGCACTAAGGCCCTTAAAGATATCACAAGGAGTTTGAACTTCCAGATCAGGGACACCCAGGCAATAAACACAGGAAAGATGTCCATCGGAATTGGCCATCTTTCTGCCACAGTCCTTACATTGCTTGAACCTTTTTACTTCTCTTTTTTTTTTCTCTTTCTTTCTTTTTTTTTAATCCTTTTTGCTTCTCTCCCATATCTTATCAAAAATGTTCACACAGAGATGCGCGTGCACACATGCATGCACAATGCACACACACATACGCTTGTAGTGGAAAAGCGAAAAGACAGTTTTAGAAAGGTTTTATAAAAAACTTTTTTTTTTTAAATACCAACAATGGTATATATCGAATACACAGACGGGTAAAGGAAAGGAAGAAACAGAAGAAAAAATACCAATGATGGTACTGAAAAGGTTACCAATGGTAAGAGGGAAGGAGAGGGCTAATGCTAGCAATGGTAATAGAGAAATACCCTGAGGTAAAAAAAAAAGGGGAAAAAAGCTTCAAAGTATTCACTCACACAAACAAGGACTTAAACGACAGTAAGAATAAAGGTATAAAGCATTTGAAAGTATAATTAGAGAAATAAGAAATACATTTTTTAAGCACTTAGCTGAGAGCAATGGCTGATGCTTCCAATTTTCTACGTGGCAAACAAGATCTGAGGTAATGGGAAGAGAGGCAACATAGGCACAGCCTTAGCTCGAAAGTTTCTGGCTGGCGTGAGCTTTGTACAATGGCAGAGTCGGTTCCAAGGGATTGGAACTGAACCCATCAGTCAAGGATGAATGAAGATCGACAACAGATTAAAAGGTTTTGCATTAACATGAATCAGTCAAGAATGAATGAAGATCAACAACCGATTAAAAGGTTTTGCATTAACATGCATTTTTTGAAGGATACGAAGCCTGAAACTCAAATGTCGGTCATTTAGTAACTTCAATCCTCTGTAATTTGCCAGAAAACACAAATTTTATGAGAAACAAAAAAAAAAAAACAAAAAAAAAAAAAGAGAGAGAGGCAAAAAAAGCTGGACGTTCTGTGAAAATCTGGACAGTTTAGAGGCAAGATGTATTCTTTTAGTGTGGTATCCTTTGGATGAGATTTTAAACCGAGGCTCCATTTGCCTGAGTAGCTGGCAGTTCAGACAGATGTAAAAGATCCCAGGCACCTATCGAATAGAGTAAGAGCCCTTTAATTTTATACATATACGCACACTCATATATATATATATATATATACATACACACACACACGTAATTTTACTAATTCTGTCATTTCATATCACCCAAATTACATAATATACTTTATCTAAATCTGTCTTTAAATTCTTGAATATATTTTTATAATATCCATACTTCATGTCTATTTTTATTTCATTTTTTTTTGCATTTCCAAAAAACATCTATACATAATTTATTCCACAATTTTTAAATCTCTCATAGTTAAAAAAATAAACATGTTGTTTCTTATTCACCAAAGTACAAACATATTCTTTCATCTTTCCTTTTATAAGGTATCTGCCTTAACAGGAAATTTCTTTATTACCACTCTACAAAAAATCTTGACATTCAACATTATATGTACACAACTTCTTTCTTTAATTGCTATGATCTTTCTCTCTGAAACATTTTCCCATGAATTAATTTACTCTTCATAACATTACTATACCATGTTTCTATATTCTTCTATTTCACAAGTTTTACTTTCCACAGTCTTACGTTTGTTGATAATTCTCCATTTCATTTAAACATTTATTTTCTTATGTTTTCCCAAAATTCTTTATACTTCAATACATGTCTCCAATTCATTTTTTTCAGGTATCCATTTGAATAACTTATATAAATTTAATGAAGCAGCATAAACTATCATAACTAATCCTCCTTCCTTTTTTCATGTATAACACACCCCTCGTTAACAGGATTTAGTCTTGATCCCCATACAATGGAAGAGTTCTGACAAATTCATATCCTGTAGGAATCCCAAAACTAGACAAATATGCTATCTTTCCTAATATAAATGAATTAACCAAATACACTTTTTCTTATATGTTAATGTGTACATCTTCCATAATATAAAATACGTATCAGTTCCTTTATTACTGATTCCCATTCCTTATCTTCTTTATAAAAATGAATCTCTAAAACAGAGGTTTCCTTCACAGAAAACTTTACTTTTATCTTTAAGCATCATACCACTTTCCTTTAAGTGTTCAACTAAATAAAAAATGACATCTGTCATCTACTCTTTATTAGTTACAATAATAGCATCTGCATAAGACATCATAACTGGAATTTCAACCTGTTTGAATTTTATAATTTGCATTCTTCATTTTGTGGTTCACCTCTCTGACTACTGTATTCATAACCAAAGTAAATAAAATACTGTTCACAGGGCAACATTGTCTTATACCATTATTCATAACTATTTCTTTACTTGTCCATCCATTAATTAAAACCCTCACTATATTATTCTTATAATCAGTTCTACACACTTAACTTCATAATTAATACTGTACATATCCGTTTTCCACTATATTTCATGCTGTACTGAATCAAATGCAGTATTAATATCACCTACCACAAGTTTCGTATCTTCTTTGTTTACATTTATGATTGCTTTTACTATAAGTAATAATTACTGACACCATTTTCCTTTTATGCCATACATCTTTTTCCATTAGGTACTGCATTTTATTTTCAAATCTATTTTGTCTAATTTTAATACATATCTTATAGCCTGTGTTAGTTAGAGCTACTGGTCTCCAATTTTTTATACCTTCTCTTTCTTTCCATATAAATTTTAATACTCCACAACTTTTTATACTTTAAGTCTTCGTTTACCCATTCATTAAATACACATTAAATAATTTTTCTATCACTTTTCTAGATTTTTATACATTTCAAACATAGCACCATCTGAGTCTGATGTTAATTCTACATTTAACTGTTTAAACATTTTCCAGTTCATATACTGTAATCATTATCAAGTTTTCTGTTTTCTTTAGAAAACAGTTTCATTCCCCATTTCTTTATATTGTATCTCCCTTTTTTATTAAACATCTCATCCACATAATTTACAATTTCTATAATCTGTTGCTAACTTTACTTTATTATTACCTTTTTATCTTTAATTTCATTATTATCTTTACTAGTGTCACTACTACTATTCTCCCTTGTAGAAAATACTTTTGCTTATACAATAATTCTTAAATTTTCTCATACTTTTTCTAATATCTTTCTCATAAAAGTCTCTATGGTTGTTTTCTAGATTGCTCAAATCATCTTTATATATTTTGTCATAGTCCTGCTTTTCTTTTTTCTTTATTTTTCCAGGATAAATAACCTTCTTTGTATTTTCTTTGGAAAGCAATCGACCATTCTGACAAGTTGACATAAAAACCTTTCAAAGAAAAATGATGCCTCCATAATTGCTTAATATCTTCCCTTGCTTTTTCATTCCATTATTTTTTGTTTTTTTAATACCTTTTCCTATCTTCATATAGTCTTTATTAGGATACATTTCCAACCATATTGCCAAATTATCTGAGAAACCTGTTACAACTGTTTCTTCTATCATTACACATATTCGCTCTGATATCAGAAATAGTATATTTTGCAGTTTTTTTACCACCTCTCCTGTAAGTTCATATTTTTATTCCATATAGTTTTCCATATATTACTTCTATCCTACCTTTCCTCTTTTCATTTTACTTCTCAAGTCACAAATAAACTCTCCTGTAATTATGTCCATGTTCAAAAACAGATAATCAAATATATTCTGAAATAAATTCTCCCTTTCTTTACTAGTTACACATGTATATATATCAATGACTGCACACTTTTTCTTGCCATCTTCTGTCTACAGTAGTAGTTCTTCCCATTTTGACTAAAATAATATCCAGGATTTTTACTGCTATTCTATATTAAATTGCTATTCCTGAACACTGCTCATTATATGTTCCATATTTCCCCATCCCATAATTTTTGTGTTTGTAGCGTTTCTTCCTGTGTCAAAATCCTAACATCTTCTAAAACAAATGTGTCCAACCCGCGGCCCACAGACCGCATGCATCCCTCAAAGCTCTTCCATGCGGCCAACGACCCTCAAGTCCAAATTCAACTTTTGTTCGCACCCGCGACCTTTATGCATGTGTGTGCATGCACCAAAAGCACCCTTCTGTTAGCTTTTTCGCGCTGATAAAGGAATCTGTGTATTCGAGCTGAAGAAGGATTTGTTGATCACACCAAAGAAGAGCTGAAGACAAAGGATTTGTCATTTAAAACATGTACAGCATCTCCTAACTGTATTAACAGGTAAGCAACAGACTAGTGTTTATCTCATCTCAGGCACAACTGGGAAAGATTTTGGAGAAATGATGAAAGACACGATTACTCTGTTGTAAAGACCTGCTTTGTATATGGTAGACTGAAAATATGGTAAGTGTTGCAGATGTCAGAGGTAGGCTTGTGGTCTGTTGTATGGAGTATGGGGAGATGTGCTGGAACTTCTGTTAAAATGATAGGCCTTACTTCAATTTCTAGTTATCTGTATAATGTACATACAACTGTAGCAGATTAAAATCTAGACCACAGTGATAGTTTTTAGCAACTGAACACAAATAGCTAGTTGTATATATGCAGATTTGTTTCTAATTGGGCAGATGAGCTGGCCATCAATTGGGCTTTCAGAATTGTTTGTGTAAAACCAGTGAAAACTGTATTGCTGTGGCCACTCGTATATATTTATTTTATGTGATCAAAAGCAGTCATCTGTGGTATGCATACTAAAGTGGGTATAACTTGTATGTATAGTAGCAGTCTGTGGATGAAAGTGACCGCCAGTTGCTCTTATGATCAAACATTTGAGGTACACAAGGTTAAAGCAGTATAACTGGTGGACAGTATGATTTAGAGAGTCTAACCCTTGCTTTTTGCTTTGCTGACATCCTTTACCCAGAATTCAGTTTGCAGTCAAGTAACCACGACGGCAAACAGATGCCATGCACAGTAAGTAGTGTAAAAATAATTTTTCTGTACAGCCTGCTACCCCATGTGCTACAAATGCATAATTTGGGCTGGCAATGTATACAGGAAAGTGGGCTTTCTGCAAAATTATGTCTGGACAGGAAGCACATAAAGGAAAATGATTATCACACTACTTTTATTAACATTGACTACCTCACTGTAAACTAGTCTTACGATCTTGGTTAAAGGATTTTAATAAGACAAAAGGAATCTGTGCAGTTTAGGATGGAAGGTTAGGTTTTGAGGAGCCAGTAAAAAAAAATGAAATCTTTCCAGAAAAAAATGGGTTCTGGGAGAACATGTATTTAACATGACTTTTTCAGTTACAGAAAAAAAAAAAAATCATTGTCCCTGTAAATCAAGGTTACAGATTGTTTATGGCAGTTATGGTGAAGTCAATGGCAAAAGACATACTTCGGTTATTTGATAAACACTGTGGATATTTCTGAGGAAAAACAAGAAGTTATGTACTCACCAAAACGTTCGATGTATGTAGTCCATCTCGCCTTACATTCTTACCCCTGGGTTCGGAGCCACAACTCGGCTCCGACTCGGCCATATTCTAGCTCAAAGCCTTCAATTGGCTCGTGGCTAAGAAGTATACCATCATGCAACAGGCCCATTCCCCAGATCTTGTTTGCTGCAAGTGCGCGCGCGCACACACACACACACACACACACACACACACACACACACACACACTCTCTGAGAAGAACCCCAACAGAAAGGACTACTGACACCTAGAGACTATACCTCCAGGTCCTCAAGGAGGGGGGGTTAGTAAGAATGTAAGGCGAGATGGACTACATACATCAAACATTATGGTGAGTACATAACTTCTGATGTTATGTAGTCCAATCTCACCTTCATTCTTACCCCTGGGACAGCGTCCCTAGCACCTTGACCTTGGGTGGCTCAGTGAAAAATACTCTTGAACACTGTGGAACCAACAAAAGATCTGCCTCTAGAGACCAGATCTAACTTGCAGTGACTAATAAAAGTATGAGGCGAAGCCCATGTTGCTGCAGCACAAATCATCCATAGACATCCTAGTCTGAAATGCAGTAGAGGTAGCCACAGATCGTGTAGAATGAGCCTTCACTTTAAAGGGTAATTCTTTGCCATTGGAACCATAAATAAATGGGATGCAACTGGAAATCCAGCGAGACAAGGTTACTTTAGAAACAGTAACCCCAAGTCTAGTGTCTGAAAACGAGACAAACAGATGATCTTATTTCCTGAAATATTTTGTCCTATGTAAATAGAAACGCAATTGTCTATGAACATCTAGCTGATGAAACTTAAATTCTGCCTTGTTAGAAAAGTCAGGAAAAAACACAGGCAACTCAATGGATTGGTTGATACTGACAACGGAAGCAACCTTTGGAATAAAGGAAGGATTGGTTCTTAAGGAGAACCTGTCTTTGTGAAACACCAAATAAGGTGGCTTAATCAATGAAGCTTGAAGCTCAGAGACCCGCCTAGCTGAGGTTATGGCTACCAAGAATACCGTCTTCCATGACAAGAATTTTAGGTCACACGTAGCTGTGGGCTCAAAGGGAGCAGAGGTGAACTTCTGTAATACAAAATTGAGGTCTCATGGCATTACTGGATCAAAGGCTGGAGGTCGGAGTAACATTGTCCCTTTCAGAAAGGCCCTACAAAGCCTATGAGCCATAAAGTTGGGCTCATTAGCAAAGTGAAAGGTAGAAATCGCTGCCAGTTGCACTTTAATGGTTGCTGCAGCTGATCCCCGACTGAACAGTTGAGAAAGAAATTCTAATATTGCCGAAATAGAAGCTGTATAAGGATCAATGTCTTTCACGGGCCCAAATGGAGAATCTCTTCCACATACTGGAATAAATCTTCCTGGTAGAAGGCTTGTGGGAAGAAGACCGAATGTGGACCACTTCCAGGGAAAAATCATGAAGCCTGACTAGGGACGGAACTGGAGCAGCCAAGCTGTCAACTTGAGGGTCTGGATGGAGGGATGGAACTGTCCTGACATAGGAGTCAGTAGATCTGGATCCAGAATCCAGGGATCATCAATTAGATAGGGTTGAAGGAAGGGAAACCAAATCTGATGAGGCCAGTGTGGGGCAATAAGGATCATCTTGCTTCCCAAATACTGTGCTTTCTGAATTTCCTTTGATATCAGAGGAAACGGTGGAAAGGCATAGAGAAGACCGGAGGGCCAATCGTGTACCAGAGTGTCCCTGGGTGTCTCCCCCTCCGGGGGAATAAGGATGAAGTAGCTGCTCCATTTGGCATTGAGGGGGCTGGAAAATAGATCGCAGCAAGGCTGAACCCATCTGCGGAATATCTTCTCTGCAACATATTTGTTCAGGGACCACTCGTGAGGCATTAGGATAGCTCTGCTCAGCCTGTCGGCAATCACGTTGGACTTCCCAGGTATATCCGTTGCAACTAGAAAGCGTTGGGAAGACCCCGCCCACTGCCAAACTCGAAGTGCCTCTCTGCAAAGGGGGTATGATTTGGTTCCTCCCTGCTTGTTCGGATACCATACCACTGACATGCTGTCGGAGTGGATTGCAATTGTCCCTAGAGGGAGAAAGCTCTGAAATGCTTGCAACGCTAATACCACTGCTCTCATTTCCAAGACATTGATATGCAAACGGGTCTCGTGATCCTGCCACGTGCCTTGGACTGTCCTGCCGAGACAATGCCCCCCCCCCCCAAACCTGATCTGGGAAGCATCCATAGTCACCATGGCAACTGGAGAAGATGGGACAAAGGGCTTGCCCATATCGAGATTGCTGGCCTGAAGCCACTAGCGTAGACCTTGCCTGCACGTATCTGTAATCAGAACAGAATGGGAGAGTGGAAGATGCTGTAGTGACCAATGGGCAAACAGCAGCCACTGAAGAACCCTCATGTGTAGTCTGGCAAGGGAAACTAGCATGATCATGGCAGCCGTGGTCCCTAATAACTTGAGGACCACTTTTTGCCTTGACCTTCCTCAATGGTAGTAATGCGTAAATCTGATGTTGTAGAGCCTGCATTCTCTCTTCCGGTAAGAAGGCCCTCATAAGCACCATATCTAGTTCGGCACAGATAAAAGTGACATGCTGCGAGGGAAGCAAGGCAGATTTTTTCCAATTTAGAGTAATTCCTAACCTTTGGCACAGTGTAATGGTGGCGTCCCTGGTCTATAACTGTAGATGCCTGGCGGTGGCAGAAAGGAGTCAGTCATCCAAGTACGGAAACACTTGGAATCCCTGATGTCTCAAGTGAGCCCTTACCACTGCCATGCATTTGGTGAACACCCTGGGGCTGTGGTGAGACCAAAGGGCAGGGCTCAAAACTGAAAATGACTGGCTCCCAGCCGGAAGTGCAGATTACTTCTTGATGTCCTGTCCATCTTGATATGGTAGTAAGCATCTTTGAAGTCGATGGAGCACATCCACACATCTTTCCCTAACAGAGGGAGTATTGACTGTAAGGTGACCATGCAGAACATGGACTTCTGTACATGTAGGTTCAATCGGCTGAGATCCAAGATGGGACTCAGGTCCCCTGTTCTTTTCGGCACCAAAAAGAATCTGAGTAAGTCCCTAATCCTACTTGGTCTGCGGGGACAGGCTGGATGGCTCTCTTTGAAAGCAACTTTATTTCTACAGTTGCAGAATCCCTGTGACTGGATGGAACGTCTGGAATTCTCTTGGTTGGCGGGGGAGGAGAAGAAAAGGGAATATGATAACCTTTGGAACTTGTCTTTAATACTAACTCGTCTTGGGTGACATCTTGCCAGACTTCTGGGAATAAAGAAATGCGACCTCCGACCGGCTCCAGAGACACACAGTTGGGCCGCCTTTCAGGAGAACTGGTAGGGAGAACTGTGAAAGGAATCATGGTCCCCCTGGTTACGCGGGCCTCCTCTGCCTCTAGGGCAGCGTCTACCTGAATTTCCACCCCCTCCCCTGCCTCTGGAGGGGGAATCACTCTGTGCGTCCTGAAAAAACCTCTGCGACTTCCTGAAAGTACAGTTGTGTACCTACCATAAATGTAGATGTTTGAGTGTATTCACTGTTGCAGTCATTACACTTGGGTTATCCTGCTGGCAGGCTACCCGCAGTGGCCTGAAATCCAAAGTCCTTGTCGGGTGTCGGTTGCTGTCGCCTCTTCCCTGACGTCAATGCGCCAGGGGAATAAAAGATGCAGCCAACGCCATTTTCTTCAGTTTTTCTTGCATCAGATGTCAGGTGCCCCCAAAAGGGTAGACTGTAAAAATTATGATCATAAAAAAGCATGCACATAACCTTCAGCTACAAGCAAATACACCACATAGGTTGTATAGAATAGATAGGTACAGATAAATTGCAGCAAAGAAAAAGGAGGATGGTGGGAGGGTAAACTGGACTGCAACAGTGAATACACTCGAACATCTACATTTATGGTAGGTACACAACTATACTATGTTCATCGTGCTTCACTGTTGCAGTCATTACACTTGGGCTGAATCCCAAAGCCGAGGTTGGGAGGCTGGGCCTAAAAAGAGTTTGGAGTGGCTATGAGACCCTGCAGAACTGCAGTGGCAAAGCCTGCTCTGGATTTAGAGTAGAGAGGTAAATAGCAGTGCTTTGTAAAAGTATGCACTGAAGTCCATGAAGCAGCCTCCAAAATATCCTTGGTTGGTACTCTGAGGAAGGCTGAAGTGGCTGCTGATCTGGTAGAATGTGGCCTAATGCCCTGGGGCACTGATTTGCCATGTTGTGAATAGCAGAAACGAATGCAGTGGCCTATCCATTTTGAAATAGTCTGCTTTGAAATGGCTTTTCCTTGGGAACCTGCAGCATATGCCACCAAGAGTTGCTCAGTCTTTCTGAAGGCTTTAGTCCTGTCCAAGTAAAAGCGTAGCTGTGTATGTCCAAAGTATGCAGAAGTCTCTCCCCCTTATTCTGTGGGTTTGGATAAAAGGTAGGCAAATGTATGGTTTGGTTAAGAGCCACGCTGGACACTACCTTAGGCATAAATGTCGGATTTGTCCTTAGAGAAACCCTGTCCTGATGGAAAATAATAAAAGTTTCCACAGCCATTAGTGCCTGTAACTCTGAGACTCTTCTTGCTGAAGTTATTGCTAGGAGAAGAGTGGTTTTCTATGACTAGTATTTTATCTCTGCTGTATTGGCTGGCTCAAAAGGAGGCAGTGTGAGTTTTTCCAAGACAAAATTGAGGTCCCACGTAGGTATTGGAGCTTTCCTTGGAGGTCTTATGTTTTTGGCCCCTCTGAGAAACTGTCTTAGCAGTGGATGTGAAAAAATAGGTGGGTCCTTATTGTAATGAGCTGAAATGGCAGAGGCATGGATCTTAATTGATGAGAAGGATAGGCTTTTGTCTAGCATCTCGGTTAGGTATTGCAAAATCTGAGGAATATTTGGTTCAACCGAATCAATTCCCTGTGCTTGGTTCCAAGTACAGAATCTCTTCCATTTTTCTGCATAAGATTTTCTGGTGCTGGGCCTCCTGGCCTCCAAAATAACATCCATAACTGCTTTAGAGAGAGGTGTGTTCTCAATGATTATCCGCCATGCAGCCATATTTAGGGTTCTGAGGTGGCTGTGCAAGATCTGATTGTTCTGTTGGGTCAGCAAATGAGGTATTAGAGGCAATGTCCAGGCTGGGCCTTGAGACAAGCTCTTTAGGATTGGGTACCAGTGCTGGTCAGGCCAGTCTGGGGCAATCCGTATAATTTTTGGCTTCTCTTGTCTGACCTTTAGGAGTACCTTGGAGAGGAGAGGCAGAGGAGGGAAGGCATATACTGTAAGGGCTTTCCAGCTGAATGAAAGGGCGCCCACTTTCCATGCTAAGGGCGCCCACTTTCCATGCTTGCTTGTGATAAGTCCAAAGTGCAGAATCTCTGTAGCTGGCAGTTGCGAGGGGAGGCAAATAGATCTATGTCTGGGCATCCCCATTTCCCTGTTATCATGTTGAAGATTTGTGAATCCAGTTTCCACTCGTGAGGATTCATGAGGTTTCTGCTTAGTTCGTCTGCCAAAGTATTTGTCTTTCCTGGCAGGAATTGTGCTTGCAGATGTACTTGATAAGTCAATGCTGTGTTCCACAAAGTCATGGCTTGCCTGCAGAGGGGGTAGGAATGTGTGCTCCCTTGCTTGTTTATGTACCACATGACTGTAGTATTGTCAGTCTTTATCAGTAGTTGTCCTGGATGAAGTAGATCCTTGAAGGCTTTCAGGGCATTTTGTACAGCTAGCATCTCTTTTTGATTGATATGAAGATGCATTTGGTTTGTGGGCCATGTGCCCTGAATACATTTTCCTGCCATGTGCGCCCCCCCCCCCCCAGGCATAATCTGATGCATCTGTTGTTAAGTGTCTGCCTGACAGTGGGTAAGGCGAATGGCTGTCCCTTGTTGTGGTGACAGGCTTGTGCCCACCATAGAAATTCCTGTTGCAGGCAGGGAATGACAGTAATTACTATTTCCAGGCTGTGGCAATGTTGAGTCCAAACACTTTTTAGATACCATTGTAGTTTCCTCATATGCAGTCTTGCATATGGAATTAGTAGAATGCAGGATGCCATGTAGCCCAGAGCCTGCAGAATTTTTCTTGCAGATAACTGAGTCTTTGTTGCCATGTCTTTGAAGTAAGAAGTCAGATGCCTTTGTTTGTCTGGCGTGAGATAAGCCATCTGGGCAGTTTTATTTAAGCTTGCACCCAGGAATATTATCTCTTGAGAGGGCACTAGTTTTGATTTCTTTTTGTTTACTGTGTACCTAGGCAAATTAGTAATCTTTTTACAAACGCCAGATGCTGTAGTAGAATGTCTTTGTCCTTTGCTTGAATAAGGCAGTTGTCCAAGTAGGGGTATATTTGAATTCCTCTTTGTCTGCAAAATGCAATTACTGGTGCCAGGCATTTTGTGAAGACCCTGGGCACAGGAGATAAGCCAAAGGGCAGTGCAGAGAATTGGTAGTGCATTGAGCCAGCTATGAATCTGAGGTATCTTCTGCAAGATTGTCTGATTGGGACATGCAGGTATGCCTCTGAGGTCCAAAGTTACAATTCAAGCCTTCTTGTCCAGCATGGGCAGAAGCTGCTGCAGAGTCAACATTTTGAATTTTGGGACGTCCAGAAAAGTATTTAGAATAGGTCCAGAATTGGTCTCCAGGCTTTGTCCTTTCTTGGTACTAAGAAATGTCTTGAGTAAAATCCTTGTCCCTGCTCTTGTTGTGGCACTGGCTGAATAGCCCCCATGTCCATGAGAGATAAAACTTGTTTTTGTGCCTCTTGCCATTGATTGTGTGGCAGGTCTGGTATACCTTTTGCCTCTGGAAGGGTGTGAAAGTGGAACCTGTAGTCCTGAGAGACTATATTTAAGACCCATTTGTCCTGGGTGATCTTCTGGCAGTTTTGTGAAAAAAGTGCTAGCTTTCCCCCTAAGGGTGCTGCTAAAAAAGAAGAGCTTGGCATTGGCAGAGGGAAGTCATTGGGACTGTTTTCTATAAGGCTGTGATTTGTCTTCTCCGCTTTTGGAGGTAGAAGCACCCCATTGTTTGGGCCTGTATGAGCCCTGGGGCTGTTGCCTGCCTCTAGGGTATCTGAATCTGCCTCTTTGTGGTCTGTCTGACACTGGAAAGGACCAATTCTTAGAGGGCCAGTTCCTGCTAAATCTGGGTGGCTGTACCTGTAAGAAATCCTTTACTGTCTGCATAGATTTTGCCTTATCCTCCATTTTCTTTAACACCTCCTCTGCCTTAACACCAAAGTATCATGCTGTAAGGGAGCAATCAATAATTTGGCGTTAACATGGTCAGGCAGATTCTGTTCCTTTAACCACAGTGGCCCTGCATGAGGCCTCCAGTGAATCATAGCCACATTGCAAAGTATGTTTTCCCACTTGTTCAGCTGCATTCAATAAATCTTGCAAATCTTTGTTCTCAGTACATTCAGAATTTAACATTTTTTGTTTTAAGAAATGCATTAAGTACTGCTGATATTTGAGCATATGAAACTGACAATTTAAAGCCCTTACAGCCAAGGTAGCAGAAGTGTAAACTTTTTTCCCCCATCTGTCCAAAGCCCTAGAATCTCTGTCTGAGGGGACAGGGTTTAGTTTCTGGGTCAGCAGCAAGGTTTTTGTAAAGAAATTTATGGGTGTATGGAACCCTGTAGTATCTGTGCAGCTTAAAAGGGACAGGAGGTAGAGAGTCTGGAGACAGGCCGGACACTGAGAAAACATCATCTACTATGTCTAGAACAGGGGGAATTGCAAGAGGTCTGTGCTGAGGAAGTAAAAGAAAGTCTCTAAGCCTTTTCTTAGAATTGGAATAATCCTGGCTCTCCCAATGGAAATGCTCCCTCATGGTATGCAGGGTTTCCCCAAAAGAATAGTCCTCAGGAGGAGAAGCTGAAGGAATAGAATATTCAGCATCAGAATCCTCATAGGGAGGAACAGAATATCCCTGATCAGAAGAGGAAATGGAAACCTGATCAGAGGAATCATATTCAGTGTCTTGCCTAGGCCTCTTATCAGGAGGGGGATGGGAACCCCTGATCAAAGTAATTAGGTCTTCGGCCATTTTGAGCATCTGTTTCTTAGGCATAGAAGCCTGTCCTGGAGAATGCTGTACTGGTTTCCTTGTCTTTAAAACTGTTTTAGACTTTGTCGTGGATGCTGAAGTAGGCTTTATATAAAGTTGTGTAGGTCTGAAGACACCTTCAGAAGCCGATACATGCTCAGTGGCTCCGGACCCATCTGAGGGATTCATTTCCGAAGGACCAATACCTTGAGTATCCAGAGGCCTAGCTGTCTCCATGTGGGAGTCGGAGGCGGCCTGTGGCTCTGAGGTAGCGGGAGTCAGGGGCTGCAAAAGCGCCTCACTGAGCACCGGCGAACCGGCGACTGGCCTAGAAGAGGCTTCATTGGCTTTGGACCTCGGATGCTTGTCCTTGTCTTTATCCTTGCATTTTTTAGGAATTCCGATCGTCGGTTGTTCCGACGGCATTATGTAGCTAAACCTTTTGCCAAAATAATGAAAAGCAAAATCGTACCGACGCTTAATAGTGTGTTGGTTAAATCTAGCACAAAACCGATAACTAACAATGTCATGGTCAGGGCCTAGGCAAGGCACAAAGTAAGAGTGGAAATCATTATGAGGTATTTGCTTCCCACAAGAAATACAATTGTTAACTTTTTCTGACATTGGTCTGGAGCAAGAAAAAAGTTTCCCCAACAGGGTACTTAGCTTTATTGAAGACTTCGGATCTGAAATTCGATTTCGAAAATCTCAGGAGTCGGCCAACCGGCACTTGCAAACTGCTTTGCTTCGAGCACCGCATGGAAAGAAAGACTGAAGAAAATGGCGTCAGGACTTTGGAATTCAGGCAGACTGCGGGTAGCCTGCCAGCAGGATAACCCAAGTGTAATGACTGCAACAGCGAAACACGATGAACATCCACATTTTCCCACCCTTCTGGAACTTGGTGTAAGGTCTAGAAGGCATAGAAAAATGGATTCCCACAGCAGACAGGGTTTTTCCTTCCTGCTCGCACCTAGTGAGAGTGTCCTTCACCTTGGTTCCGAATAAAGATGAACTGTCAAATGGGGCGTTGGTGAACACAGACTCGAAGGCCTCCGCGGAATTACACAGGCGCATCCAGGAGTGTCTCCTAAAAGTGACTCCGGAACCCGCTGCCCTGCTTGCTGTGTATGAGATCAGCCTTATGGAGGAGTTGGGTAATGGAATTTAGTGTAGACATCTGTGCACTGAGCTTCTGTGCCACGGCATTAGAAATGTTACCCTGTAGAGAATCTCCTAGCTCTTTTAGGAAATCTCTCTGGAGCCTTGTAAAATGCATCAAGTAGTTCAGCGACCGCAGAGTAAAGGCCGATGAGGTAAACACATGCTTCCCATACCTGTCCATGGCCCGGGACTCCTTGTTAGGCGGGTGGACGGTAGACGAAGTTTCAGCAAGTTCCTTCTTGGTGGCTGCTGCCACCACCATGGCATCTATTGGAATGCCTTTTGTCAGATATTCCTGGTCTGTGGGAGCGGACAAAAATTTATTGGGTCTCCTAGAGACCAGTTCCACAGTGTCAGGAGTTTCCCACACCTTTCGACAGACTAGATTTAGTAGCTCATCAAAAGGGGGAGACACCCAAGAGGTGGAAAATTGAGACCCGAAAGCCTTCTGGAACACAGACTCCTCATCAGAAGGGGGATTTGAAGGGCCAGCCACCTCTCTGCTTCAAGATCTCAAGGATATCTGCAGAAGAGATATCTTCAGAAGACTACTTGGGGGACCCCTCTGACACCTCGAGGTCGGTGTCCGACGTGAGAGACTCATTCAGGGAGTCTACGTGTTTCCTCTTACACAATCTCTTTTTGACTGGCTCCTCAGGCAAAAACTCTAGGGAGACGTCAGAAAGTTGGGGACCACTCATGGAGGTATCCCGAGGCCTTGGGTTTCCGCTGTCCATGGATAGAGGGTGATCTGAAAATGACACCCATGCCAGAGGGGGCAGAGTGTCAGTGCCGTAGGATGCAGCTGATGACCTGGCCAGCATGCTCCTCATAACCTCGAAGGCTGATCCCCCCCCCCCCAGCTCCGAAGGCTGACTAACCGTAGAGGGTACAGTAGTAGCCCTCGGCGCCGAGGAGTTGAGGGCCGAAGTGATGTCGGGTCCAAGCTCACCTGAGCCGAAGCATGGAGAGGAAGGCTCAGAACCGAAGATCAATCCGAGCCCTCCACCTCGGGTCTGACCAGAGAACTGTGGCCCCTCGACCCCATGGACGGAACCGATGGGGCTGGAGTGGAAATCGGAACCGATAGGCCAGGCGAAGCTACTGGAACTGACATAATGCACCAGACAGAACTGACAACTCTGGCTCCGAGGGCTGAGAAAGGCTTGAAGGACCAACAAACGATGAAGGGGCCATGGTCTCCAGAGCCGATTGGGCCGCAGCCGAAATCAATTTGGCCAGCACCGATGACTGAAGCAGTTTCTTCACCACTCTATCAACGTCCTCATCGGAAAGGGACCTCGAGGACCTGGAGGATATAGCTGGAGATCTGGATCTCCCTACAGAGGGAGACTGATGTGAAGGAGAACCTGGTCAAACAACTGGAGACCAGCTCCGAACCAAAATATCCGTGACCGGCTTCGAAAGACTGGGAGCCGATACAGACTTAGTCAATACACTACCTTCTGTCGGCACCGAAGCCAATGGAGCCAAAGGAGTAGCTGTTCTAGCAACTTTCTCTGTTGGCTCCAAAGAAACAGACGGAGCCGGAGAGCGCTTCTTAGCAGTCTTTTTGTCCTTTTTAGCTGGAGAGGATATGGCACTGGAAGACTTAGCCAAGTCTTCCTCGAAGAAGTGCTTAAGCAGTTCTTTCAGAATGAGCTTGTTTTTCCTCTCCTGTAGCACGCGGGGACTGAAGGAATGACAAAACAAGCAGGACTCTTGGAGGTGAATAGCCCCCAAGCAGTACACACACACGGAGTGCCCATCAGTCAAAGACATTTTATTATTGCATTCAACACACTTTTTAAAGCCCAAAGCCCTGTGTTCCTTAGAATCCTTAGACATGCTGTATAAAGGAGTACACACACAGGAACAAGCTGCAAAACCACACGTACACACAAAAGACCTAACTAAACCCCACACGGGAAACTAGAGCCTTTAACTAAAAACGGCCTAGTAACCGACGGGAACAAACTACAGGGAGGACTAGGTCCTCTAATTTAAACGGGCCTAGCCCAGGGGAACCAAAGGCAGGATAACACCACTACCAGACGACAAAACACTAAATAACCCGTGGGAAAAAAGGGAGTGAACGGGATACCGAAAAAAAGGCCAACGAAAAAGGCCACACAACCAGCAAGAGACACAGACAGTAGCTATGAAAATAGCTTTTTATGATCAACAAATAGCCAAAACTTTAGAAAAAAGTATACTTAGCCACGGCCAAAAGCGAGACCACATCTGAGCATAACAAGCAGCAAACGAGATCTGGGGAATAGGCCTGTTGCATGATGGGATACCTCTTAGCCACGAGCCAACTGAAGACTTTGAGCTAGAGTATGGCAGAGTTGGAGCCGAGGTTCGGCTCCAAACCCAGGGGTAAGAATGAAGGCGAGATTGGACTGCATAACATCAAATTTTCAACAACATTTTGATGATTTGAATGTTAAAGCTGTCCACCAGCAGTCATAATCATAGATATTTTTCTCTGCTCCTTCTCCTTTCAGTTGATCATCGGTTACCACCAGCTTCTCTCATCCTGCAGTGGGATTAAAGGACCCATCTTAGCCACCCCCTGCCTCAACCCTTGGGGTGGTAAGGAGAGTGAGGGCACTAGTACAACATCATACTACTGCTGATTAATGTGCTCTATCCACCCCCCCATCCCATGGCCACCTTGCAAGCTCCATAATTGCTTCTGCTGGTAGGTACGTGCTCACTTCTGGTCAAGCGTGAGCTCTGAAAGAGGTAGACCACTGCAGCCCTGAACCTTTCAGCCTGCTAGTGCTGTTATTGCAATGAACCTAGGTTGAGTGAGATGGCATTGGCCTCTTACTCCCAAACTCATTATCTGGTCCCTCTAAGACCCATGCTGCTAGTGGAACAAGGATTTGTCTGGGGTACAGTAAGAGCATTATCCCTCTGTGGTATGGGATCAGACAGGGTCGTTATAGATATTGAGTTTGGATGCATACAAAGCTTTTCATAGGTGGAGTGGTATTATTTAATTCACCTGCTTCTTAGCTTTCTTCACTTAATTTATCATTTTAGTAAATGCTATTTATAAAATAGACATCAGCGGCCAAATGTTAAGATTTGCATAGGTTTAAGAACCAAATATCCACACACTGTACCAGTGTAAAAGAAAAAAAAAATGCTGACCTAAACAGTTGTCACAATTTTTATTAAGCTTAAGCAGTTTCATTTCTGCTAAGTATGGAACTATATCAAGACACAGATAACTATTTTCTCTGGCTGATATAGCTAATATAGCCTATGCATTTAATTTTACAAGCTTACTCAGCATGAGTGTACCTTATTTAAAACCTTTGCATATAAATATAAATCTGAAAACTCTGCATGTAAGTGGTTGGTTTTGATATATTGTTCCTACTGGGCACATCATTACAAGATTTATGTGCTATCGAAAGTAATGTGGACTCTTGCCCTGAGTCTGTACCGATATCCAATGATTTTACAATATGGATGATGCTATTATTAACACAGCTGGCACAAAAAATTGATGCTATACTTAATAGTATTATATGAAGCCGCAGTGGTACAGCGGTAGCGTTGTTGCCTCACAGCAAGAGGTTCTCTTGTTCGATTCATGGCTGGAGTGCCTTCTGAGTGGAGTCTGCATGTCCTCCCCATGGTCGAGTGGCCTCTGAAAGACACGCGTGAATGGCCGTTGGGCTGGCAACTCAGCACCATAAAAAATCTACTGTCAATCATTAGCGGACCGGAGTTCCACTGTGGCGACCCCTAACTGGGAAAAGCCGAAAAGACAAACAACTTAATAGAATTATATGTGGTGGAGGAGAAATGAAATGAACTTCGAGGAGATGACTCAGTTACAGAGTTGCACACAAGTGACAGCGGGTTCTAACCATCTTTTGGCATCATGCATTTCTAATTTAAGCAACTCTGAAGATGCTGGTAGAAAACTTGATTTGTTAGATTGGTTGAAGAACTATTTTGATTTACATGCCACCAAGACTTTTAGTGCAAGGGGCACTCCTCCTCTTCTTTCGGCTTTTCCCAGTTAGGGGTCACCACAGCGGATCACCTGTCCGCTCATGCAAGGGGCACTGATACTTTGAAAATGAAAATTAGGCTGAAGAAGCTTTTGAAAATATATCTCTGTTTCCAACTACCAACTAGACTGTTTGTTTTTTTACAAATTGTGTAAATGCACAATGAGTCCTGAAGGAGCTTAGGTTATGTAAATGGGTTAAAGGCAGGGACTGTGTTATGCAATAATTTGCTGGATTTGTTTGATAGTGTAGAGATGGAGTATGTGGCCATCCTATTGAGGGTAAATGACAGAGAACTGAAAAAGGTACATGTAGAGATTAAAAACTTGCAGTGAGATGTTATCATGGATTTTATATTTCCTTGTTATGAGGAAGAGTGTCTGCAAGTTTTTGTATTAACATTTACTGTGAAACAATAACATTTACTATGAATTGGTGAGGAAGCATAAGAAAAAAATTACAATGTGATGAAAGGGATTATAATAATAAAATTGTTTATTCACGACTCTTGCCTGCTGGATTCACTCTTGATACCACCCCATTAACAACAAACAGGAGAACTGAATTAAGAGGGTGATGACTACAGACAGAATGAAGAGGACTTTTTCTGAGTTTGCCAACCTCCTCACAGAACACCAAGAGGTGACAGGTAGGACAGAATTCAGTACCTAGTCCTGCACAACAATTTCATCTCAATCAGATGTCCACATGCAACAAAAGGCATTGAGGGACTGGGAGAGTCAAACCAAGTAGACTGGAATGTTCATGCAGATACCGTTGTTGATATTAATGGTTACAACAGTTTCAGCTATAGTCACTTTCAGATTTCTCCAGTGTTTGGTAAATTATTTCAAAACGGCTTCACCTTTGTTCCAACCACTAGGTTAAACCAAGTAGATGTTTTAGTAGACTTTAGATTAAAGGAAACTAAATCTGGGGATATATTTTAAAGGGTGAAATTCATTTCATCAGTGTATGGCAGGCTCACTGAATGCATTTAATTTAATCTGCCTTTGGCACCCCCTAGCTTTATATGAAAAGCTTTGTGAAAACAACCTAGGGGGTATGACAGCCCATGGAGTAAGTTCTAAATTCTATAATCTTTTTACTGCGGGGCAAAATTGTTACTGGAAATGAAAAATGGTTGATCTACAATAGTAATGAAACTTGACAAGGGTGGAAGAGTGGTACTTATGAGTAGTTTGACTACTCAAGGAAGATGTTGGATTATTTGCATGAAGTGAACTTTTACTGCCCTGTTTCTAGGGATAAAGTCTGTATTGCTTATTCAAGAATGGATGTTTGGGTACAAAATCTTTGTTTGGATGATGGTTTTCCAGTTTTTTTTTAAGGGTGAAGAAGCCCAGTATTCCAAAGGCACATGAAGATATTACTGATCCCTCTATATTCCATTGAGATATTACTGATCCCCCCCCCCCTCCCACTGAAGCTTCAGGTGTCTATTCACGGTAATTCCACAGGAACTGGGAGTGGACTAGTTTAATGAAGCAGTTTTGTCTAGTCAAAGTTTGTTACAAAAAATTTAATTGTTTTCGACCATTACATGCAAACACAAGCAGTAGCATTTGTAAGCATTGTGCTAAGAAATTGTGCTGGAAAAAGGAAAAGGAACAGGATTTTATTTAGTCCTTTTCTTATTCCAAAGAAAAGAAAGGTCAGAGACCCATCCTAGATCTTTCAAGATTAAACAAGTTTTTGGTGGTCCAAAAATGAGATGCTTTCACTACATAATTTATTGCTCCCAATCCTTCTGCAAGCCCTTATTGTAATGTCACATCTCAAGGATGCCCCTCTACATATACACAGAGAGAGAGAGAGAGAGAGAGAGAGAGAGAGATGGGCCATTCCTAACATTCAAGATAAGGGGCTTACACTACCAGTTTACACCCTTGTCCTTCAGTGTGTCTATCTCTTGGTTGCAATTACTTCTTTTTTAAGGACAAAGGGTGCTCACATGTATCCTTACTTGGACATTTATCTCATCCATGCCCTTCAATACAGCAGAGAGAGGGCTCTAAAAACAACTATGGCCTGCTTCCAAGATACAAACTGTCCATGAACCTCCAAAGGTATCTATTGTAGCTGCAAGGCAAATCACTATCCCGGGAGCTTCTCTTAGAATAGATGCTGTTAGTAACACAATATTTCAACAGGACTGACAACTGCTACAGTATTTCTCAATGGAAATTCCTCAGAGTCTAGGGGGTTCATGGCCTCCTGCATACTGACTGTATATGTGAAACCACAAAGTGGTGCCAGCGTGCAAATTCCCTACATACCAGTATTCCTCTTCTGCCCTGTATCAGAAATTAACTAGTTTGGTAGATTGGGATACCCATTAAAGTGGAGCCTGAGTCTTTTGCACTTAAAACAGACTCCTCAAACTTTGTCTGGTTAGCCTATGTGAGAGAGCAAGGAACTTCGTCAAAACTCTTTTTACATAAAATCTTGCTGTTATTTTTTTTAATCATCATAACCTGTTAGATAGGGGCAGATTCTTGTTTCAGCACGAGGTGTTCCAGAGAGCTAAACTGCAAAAGTTAGTGAAGGATTGGATGGTATTGTAGATATAATTATCTAATGCAATACTGTAAAAGAGCACTGTAAATTTCACAGGGTTGGTGTGAGGTAGCTTGCAGAGAAGCCAAATTATAAAATCCTGTGTTTTGTGATGAATTTGGCAAACTGTAAAACAGCAATGACACACACACACACACACACACACACACACACACACACACACACACACACACACACACACACACACACACACACACACACACACACACACACACACACTTACTTTGAGATTTGATTTACATACAAACACACAGACACTCCTGGGGAAAGCTGGCACAGGTTCACTAGTGATGGCCCCTTCTGCCCAGACTATAAGGTAGTACCAGTAGTGTTACCAACAACTATTCAACTATTACTTATCAGCTACTATAAGGCCCTTCCAAAAGGGTGACCAATCTTACTGTGTAATGCTACTATTATCCAAATTGTAAGTGTGACCAACAACAAGGCTATTGGAATGGGCTATACAGTATCACCAAATACATATGCAAGTACTCTGAGCTTAAATATCTCTAACAAACTAGAACTAGCCACAATTAAAAGGTTAAACATTTAAAAATACATAATAAAAGAACAAGACAATACTCAATAACTCAACACAGTGACAACAGAGTTCAGAATCACAGGAACTATTTTAACAACACTGCAGGACAGTCTCACATAAATACAGAAAGCATCTGTCTGCTGTCAGATACAGAATAATTTGAAATGGTTCAGTCTAGCTCTAGCTGCTAATTGGACAATGGAAACCTTTATTTTCCTGCGGATGTTTTTTTTTGAACGTTGGTAACATGCAATGTTGATTATACTCAATGCAATTCTTCCACAACCTGACTTAAATACAAAAAAAAAATGCACAACTGCACAAGGAGTTAAAACATACCCAAAGGGGATGATGCATTTTTTGGCATTTAGCTTGAGGCCATGTTTCTGGCACCAGTCATTTGTTTGGGTGAGACCCTCTTGTAGCTTATTCAGAATTGTTTGATTAAGTCAGTAATGCGAGTTCTTTACTTTATTGCAAATTTGTTGGCTTATTTTTGTGGATTATAGTATTGCAGGACTGCTAATGTTGACATTTTACATACTTGGGACTGCTGGAGTGGTTTTCCCAGTGAGAACTGATAGTGCAGTAGTGAATAAAATTACAGTGCTAGCATGTACCAGTTTTTTTCTTTGCAAGTGAATGAGTTTCCATGGGTAGCATGCAAAGTAAACAATGTTTAGGGCTGTGATTAGGTTATTGAAAGCTACCATCCTTGTACCAGTAAGAAACTGTTGTTTACATGCTAACCATACACGTTCATAGCTCTATCGCAGTTCATCTGAATTTCATGAATTCCACCTGTCTCTCTTCCCTGCCTGGATATTTTTGTGTTATGTTGTGGATGTAAAATGTTTCCTCCAGCACCATTAAGATAAACTACAACTATGGCTAGTTTTAGTTTTTATTTTTTTTTTTTTTTATGTAAATTGTTAGCCATTGTTTTAAAATAATAAATATAACTAGGGATAAAGTACTAGTAGTTAATACTAGTTATTTCTTTTTTACTTTTCAGCATGGCTTCTGCATCATGCCAAAATAAAAGGAACGAAAAGAAAAATAGCGGATGAAAGGAGAGCGTTTCAGGAGAAACGGACTGATTACTATTTCTTTGCTGAATCTAATAATAAAGCACTTTGCTTACTATGCAGAGAAGTGGTATCAGTTTTCAAGGACTACATTTTGAAAAGGCATCCTATTCAAATGCACCCAAAATGAAGTGAATTGCAAGGAGTGTGCCGTAGACAAAAAATATTAGATTAAAAAAAAAATCTTACATTCCAACAGCTGTTTTGAAAATCAGCTACTCAACCGGATTCCTTAGTGAAGGCAAGTAATGTTGCAGCAAATGTAATTGCTAAAAAATCCAAGCCATTTGCTGATAGTGAATTTATTAAAGAATGCCACCTTGAAAGTGTAGCAGACAGTCTTGAAAAAAAAATCAGATTTTTCTAAAATGTCTATCACACCAGACAATCGCTAGGCATGTGGAAGATATAGCCAAATATATTGAAAATACTTTGGAATCTCGGTGTGCAACTTTCAAGTTTTACTCCATAGCTTTGGATGACAGCACAAATGTTACAGATACGGCACAACTTGCCATATTTATTCGAGGTGCTGACAATGATTTCAGTATTACTGAAGAACTGGCCTCTCTGGTTCCACTGAAAGATGCCACGAAATCTGTTGATCTGTATAAAGCACTAAAAGCAACATTGGCAAGATTTTCCTTGACCATTGAAAACATGTCTGGCATAGTAACGGACGGTGCTCCAGCTATGGTTGGAAAGAAGGAAGGACTAAACACTGATGGAAGAAGATGCAAAACAGATCAGTAATGCGGGTTTCATGAAGTACCAGTGCATTATACATCAAGAAAATGTGTGCACTGACTTTAAAAATGGAAAATGTTATGAATGTTATTAAAACAATAAATTTTATAACATCCAGAGGATTAAATCACCGTCAGTTTAAAGAGTTTCTGAATACCTTGGAAACTAGCTATGGCGACATTGTGTACTTTACTGCAGTAAGGTGGTTAAGTTGTGGTAAAATGCTGAAACGTTTCTATGATTTGAGAAATGAAATAAAGTGCTTTATGCAGTCAAACGAAAGCCTGTACCCGAATTTGAAAATGGAAACTGGATGGCTGATTTTGCATTCTTAGTAGATCTGAACCTGCACCTCCAAGGTGAAAATCTACTAATAAATGACATGTTTCAAACAGTGACAGCATTTGAAGTGAAACTGAAATTATGGCACTGTCAGGTTAAGAATAACAACATCATTCACTTTGAAACACTGTCTGAACAAAGCCACGTAAATACTGAAAAATGTGCGGCATTAATTAATAATTTATTGTAGGATTTTGAGAGCAGATTTCAAGATTTCAGAAAACACCAACAGCATTTCAGTATATTTGCTACTCCATTCTCAGTTGATATCAACATGCTGCCTGCAAACCTGCAACTGGAATGCATAGAATTGCAGTCAGATATACAACTTAAAGAAAATTTTTTGCAAGTTTCTTTACTGGTCTTTTATATGTTGTACCCGCCTAAAGAAAAATATCAGTCACTTCACAAACTTACCCTGTTCATGACATCTCTGTTGGGGAGTACGTACATTTGCGAGCAATATTTTTTCTTGCATGAAGTATACAAAAAATAAAATCAGAACTAAAATTTCAGATTAGCATCTTGAAAATACTCTTCGCATAGCCACTTCCTCTATCAAAACAGATATATACGCACTGGTATCACAAAGACAGGCTCAGTGTTCACATTAAAAAAGTTATGCTCATAATGTTTGTTTATTGCACAAAAGAACAATCTTGATTTGACAGCCTGAACCTCCTGATATGGACACTTTATGAAAGTGCGACAAGGACTAGGACCAATATGTTTGAAGTCTGCGAAGGTCTGTACCTGGCTGCACTCTTGTGAACAGGTTTCACGAATAAACATTGCCACTACTAATAAAGTCAGTTATTTGTTGAAATTTGTGAAAAGTGAACACTGGAAGACCCTTTTCAAATTTTCAGCAAACATTGGGAAACAACACAAGTTGGAGACGTATGGTGATCTAAGGAAGAAGTACAAAAAAGGTGTTATCTGAAGATGCTATGCCTAACTGGGAGGATCTGTACAAGTAGTCAGCTGAAATGTGCACTCATGCATATTGGAGAGGCACCTGCAAAAAAGCAGGTGTGAGATTACCCTGTGAAATTGGAGTGTGTTGTCACATATTTGTTCTTTGTGGCTCTGTAGTAAGTGGGTGAACCAAAGTTGAACGTGTTCTACCATCTGTCAGCGGAACAAATGCAAAAATACAAATTGTTCATTTTTTTTAAGACGTAAAGATGGACAAAAAATTGTAGGTCTCGTCATTACTGTAAGCTGTGCATCACCAATGATAAACCTTCTTTCATCTTCAGACCAGCCTCACCAAACAGCAGTGCAACAGCAACAAATGTGGCAACAGCTTCATCCGCAGAGTATTCGGCACTTTATCAATGTTGCAGAGTGACGAAAAGCAGAGACTTTTGCTGTGGATTACTTGACAGTGCCAGATGTAATCATATCTTGCATAATTTCAGGGATAGATTCCAAAGAAATTATGTAATGTGCATTTCAAAAAGAGTGCTCAGTTTGATAATACCATTTAAAGATGGCAAATAGAAAACTGTGGGAATTATCCACAAAGTGAAATTGCTTGTTTGGAGTACTGAAGGACACAATTGTAGGTCTCAACATTCCTGCAAGCTGTGCATCACCACTGATGAACTTTCTTTGATCTTCAAACCAGCCTCACCAAATAGGAGTGCAACAGCAACAAATGTGGCAACAGCTTCATCCACAGAGTATTCGGCACTTTATCGATGCTACACAGTGACTAAAAGCAGAGGTTCAATACCCCAGTAATGATGACATACCTACTACAATGGAATTAGAAACAGAAGAATACATCAGCACCTTGGACGACATATGGACATTAAGGCCATGACAGTAGACATGTCATGGACATCTTTAAGAAACCAGCAAAATCAAGAGGTATGATCTCATACAAATGGAAGGGTTCCGTACCGGTTAGTTTATTTGTATAAAAAAAAAATTAAGATGTTAGAGTTAACTGTTAGATTAAGAATTAGATTAGAAAGAGAATTTGAATTTTAGGGCAAACATTAGGTATTTATTACATTTATTGATTGTTCAAATGCACCTACAGTATAGCTAGGGGGTCAACTTTGGTAGCCCGTGACAGCGAAACAGGTAACTATAGGATATATTTTAAATGCGGACACAAGACAATTTCTGTTCACTCAATGCTGCCCCGGCAAGTGAAAAGAATGGACACCCCTGTTCTAAAATGATGTCAACATCACATTTATTACACCATTCTAACATAGCTATCCTTCTAGTAATGTTTTTCATAGTATTAACATTCACAGAAAGAATTCTTAAATTATTCCCTTCTCTAATTCTCTGTTTGGGAGATATCATCCTATACTAGTATCTTATGAGAAAGGTTTCATCCATTTCATTTTTTCTTTTCCTTTATATAAATAACTTTAAATTTTCTTTTTCTGTCTTTAACTCTTCTATTAATAGAATTCTTTCTTCCTCCTCTTAACATTTTCCAGCTTATATCTTCTTTATCACTAACTTCTGATTCTATCCAAGTCTTCTTCATCTTTTTCATTATCGTCTATTTCTAGCTCATCTTCAATATTTTCATTCTTTCTTTTCACTCTGATCCGTATTACTTAAGTCATCTCTTTCTTTACAAGTCATCCATAAAAATCCCCTTTCTTATATTACATTCAAATGCACATTTTATTGCTTCGTGTCCTATTTTACCACATATATAGCATTTCCTATCATAACTATTAATTAAATGTCCCCCCTTTTCCACAAAAATTACATGGTTTTGGTTGTCCCCAATATTTCACAACACCCTTGTTGCCACCCACATTTGAAACACTTGGAATGCATGCAATTTTATTCATTTGCATTTTCAAAATAATATTACAATTCCATGACTCAGTCCATAAAACCCTGTGGTCACAGGTTTTTGACACATCTACTACTTCTTTACATATATTTTTAAATATTCTTTTAAAGTCTCTCTTTCCACTTCCATTCAAAACTGTATACGAATTTTCTTTTTAGTTTGTCAGAAAGATGCTTTTATGTTCATTCTAAAGATTATCAGTCTGTTTTTTTTCATATTCACACAAATTTCTCCATAGCTTGTACAGTCTCAAAAAAAGGGTCATAGGATGTTTCTTGTTAATTAAAATAAATGCTCTTACCCCTTGTGCTTTTGTCCCCAAAGGTAAAATTATATTGTCCTACACCTCTGTTTAATTCCTTGTCCATTTTACTCTGTGTTCTTACTACACATCATCTTTTCATGTCCTCTTCATTCTTTGTTTCCCCGCTCCTTCTTGAGAAGCCGCCAATGTCTCTACCCATGACTTCTTTTTCTTACTGCTTCCTTCCAGCATATCTTCTTCAAATCCTTCATTTATTTTCTACATAATATCTCCCTATGAAACCCTCTTGCTCTGTTTCACTTTGATTAAGTCATGTAATATATCATCCTGCAAACCCTCCTGACTGGAGGGTTGCAATTACACAATCTTCCACAACGGTCTCTTGGATTTGTTAAAATAACTTCTTTTGAAATACCTCTTTTGAATGCTCCATCTTCACACTACACACACCCTTCAAGCTGACATTTGCCTCGGCTCCCTTCTTCACTGTCCTCGCAGCCACCTCTGGGCTAGGAACAGGATGTGCACACACATTCTCATTCCAAAATCAAAAGTAAGTACCAATCGTACCAGTAGGGGAATTTTCATGATGCCCTGGCCAATTTTCCCCTAGTAGTATAACACATTGGGTCTCCCTTGAAAAGAGGCTACTAGCCTAGTGGGACTAACCCAGTAAACAAAGGATAAATAAATTATACCTTTGGAAAGAATAACAGCCAATATGACAGCAGTTGGAACCTGGATATTAGTTTTAATATAGACAACACTTAACCCCCCCCCCAAAGAAACTATCAGTGGACTCTCATAAGGTGTACTAAAGAGCAACAAGTTTTTTTGGTAATGCATGGATTTATGATGACTTTACCAAGAATTCAAACTGCTAACTGAACAGTGTCTCCTAACACCATATTCATTCAAAAAATGTCTAGCAATCAGATAAAGTACAACTTCAATTTACTTAAATGGCTATACCACACTTATGGCAGGAGTGGAAATGCCTAGATAGCAAGAAAGGTAAGTAAACAAATAAATGAAAGAAAAGGAAAAAAAACTAGAATATGTCTAGTAGGTGAGAAGAATGAAAAGCAAGTTCAAAATAATATTCAAGTGGAAGGCAAAAATGCATATAATTCATCTGTTTAGAAGAGAACAATCTCTAACTACCACTCAACAAAATGTGCTTATCTGGTATCTCATTCAGAGCATCAGCATTTCTTTCTAAATGCAGAATATAGTAATTTATAATATAAACCCACCCACATCTATCAATGCAGAATGACCACTGCTTATTCTGCACAGTATGTTTCTTTTTTTGCTTCTCCCATCTAGCTGTAGCCATTTTACCTGTAAATGACAAGCATTTACTAGAAGTAAGCAGTTATCTATGGTCGGTGTTAATTTCTTGTTGCTCTCTACCTGACATCCATTCAGATGTCGTTCAAAGACAATCTGCTAGCGGTTCCCCCACACTTATGGTAGGAACATAACCGATCTCCACCATGAACTGTAACAATAGCAAAGAATCTCCTAACTTCCCATCGGAAAGGTAAGCCAGTAAAATGCTACAAATTAACAAGTCCCTCAGCAGATTTTATCTATCCCTCCCTGCAACTTCTCAAACTCCAGCAAACCATGATGCATTTCTCCAACCCACATTCAGCAAAAACAATTCCTATAATCACTCAGCTTGGATACTAACATCTCTGACCTCATTTTCATAATTTCTAATGGCATTTTTTATTTTACAAATGAAACATCCTGATGGCCTCTGCTTGTCAACAGCTAACATACTGGGTCTTGAAACTCCCAGGTTCCCCAAGCCACAATGACATGAGTGACATGACTCTGCCTTCCATCAGAGTAAGTCAACAGAACCCTTCAACCACTGTTCTT
The DNA here is from genome assembly GCF_019279795.1 of Protopterus annectens. NCBI lineage: Eukaryota > Metazoa > Chordata > Ceratodontiformes > Protopteridae > Protopterus > Protopterus annectens. Next base: position 544,077,480 of record NC_056734.1, on the reverse strand, counting down.
GCACCAGCTTTCCAACATCAGGAAATGACCCCCTTTCAAGAAAGAAGAGGGACTGCCCCAGTGTATTGGCTGTGTTTCCCAGCCTGTATATATACCACCTCAATTTTCTTCCTGAATACAGATCATGGGATTAGTACAACTCACTTAAGAGAAAATAAAATGAACAGATTACCAACTGAGCAACATATTTTTTCACTTAAAAATCAGCCTCACAGAAAAACACATATGTTGATTTTTTTTTATAGAAAAGTCGTACCTCATTCAATGTTATACAAAGAAAGGCAACACAACTGTTCCTCACCTGCTGTAAACTGAGAATAAGGGTCTTTGCACACTGGATCTTGTCAATCTGTCTTGTTTTACTCAAAGTCTCTTTGATGATATCACCATAATCATTGTAATACTAGAAAAGAAAAAACAAGTTTGAATTTACAACTTTGAGCATATTGTGCATAATTTCCTAATCCATCAAGGTTCTCCCATCTATACTCTTATCAACTGTACATATATATCTTTATATTGTTCTACAAATTATGTTACCTACGAATGATGTTTACAAAGCTTATGCTGATGCATTACCTTGGAATAATTTTTCTCTTGTGACTGCCATTTGGCCTAGTGTGTGGCTAAAGAGAGTCTTGAACCAGTCTACTCACCTGGTTAACAGAAAATAAACAAAGCATTACAGATACCATTAAACAAATTAAATTATACAACGACCCCCAATTAATATTCCAAAACGTGCACATTGGTCAGCGTGCATGATGTAAATCAGAGTTATAGTAATGGAAAAAGGTCCGGTCGTCCGGACTTTTTCCATTAGTATAACGCTTTTTTTTACAGCATCGGAGAATGCAAGATCTCCATTGCTGTTTAGACACTGTCTCGCTATGTTAAAAGAGTTTAACATAGCGAGACAGCTTTAAAAAAAGTAACTCAGATCTTCCTGTCTCCGTTGCTTTTTTTAAAGGTGTCTCGATATGTTAAATGGGTTTAACATAACGAGACAGCTGTAAAAAAGCAACGGAGATTCTCCGTTGCTTTTTAAAAGCTGTCTCGCTATGTTAAACTCCTTTAACATAGCGAGACACTTTGTAAAAAGCAAAGGACATCTTGCTTTCTCCGTTGCTATTTTCAAATCTGTCTAGCTATGTTAAATGGGTTTAACATAGCGAGACAGCTTTAAAAAAGCAACGGAGATTCTCCGGTACTTTTTTTAAAGCTGTCTCGCTATGTTAAACTCTTTTAACAAAGCAAGACAGTTTGTAAAAAGCAACGTAGATCTTGCTTTCTCCGTTGCTTTTGCCCACAGCTCTAATGTACTGCGTAAGCTTACGCATGTGCAGTACATCAGAAGTGCCGCAGAATACCAGACAGCTGCGAAAGGGCAGCAAGGAGGCATTATACAATGCCATTATTTAAGAAAAATAATAATGTTTTTTCTTAAATAATGTCATTGTATAATAGCAATAACCCACTTCTGGGTGTGGGTAATGCTGGATTTATCCACGGTTGTCTTTGTTTGGCCACTCGGGCTTCGCCCTCGTGACCAAACCACACCAACCATGGGCAAATCCAGCATTACCCACACCCAGGCATGGGTTATTGCTATACTATAAAACACTGTATGAGAAAACATCTTGAAAGGCCTGTAACAAAGCACTGCTCTCATCTCTAGGATAATGATATGCAAACTTCCCTCTACTCGGGACTAAGTGCCTTGGACCGTCCTCCCCAGATAATGCCCCACAACTGGTCACTATGGCCCTGTAAAATTTGATGCAACTGAATCCACCATGTACGATTTCTTTTTCAGACACTGGTGATTACAGTGTGTTGACATTGGCTGGTAAAGGATGGACAACTGTGCTGCAAGCAGAAACTATAAAATTCTCATGTGAAAGCTGGCCAAGGGAACAAGTGTTACAAATGCTGCCATGGATCCCAGTGCCTAAAGAACTAACTGCGCTGGCACCTTGGTGCTGCTGTTTATCTTAATGACTTGAAAATGAACTGCCTCCAATCTTGATGGGGGAAGACAGGCTACTGGGGTCTTTATGTTTAAAGAAGTCCCTATGAAATCTAAAGTTTTTGTTGGTTCTAGATGAGATTTTTCAAAATTTATGGTTATTCTCAGGTAACAGCATGTCGTCCAAATATGGAAACACCCAGAATCCTTGCAGTCTTAAGTGAACTGCTACTACTGCCATGCACTTGGTGAACACTCTATGGGATGTGGTGAGGCCAAAGGGCACTACTCTAAATTGATAATGAACGGCTCTCAGCTGGAAGTATAAAAACCTTCTGGATCGCCTGTTCATCTTTAAGCAATAGTACGCATTCTGAAAGTCTATCGAGCACATACAGTCATCCTGTCACAAAAAGGGAAGAATGGACTGAACCGTGACCATCCAGAATTTGGTTGGCTGAACTGACTTGTTTAGATTGCTGAGCTCTAAAACTGGTCTCCAGTCTCCTGACCTTTTTTGGTACTAAAAAGGACCATGAGTAAATTCCAGATTCTGTCTGCATTGGTGGGATCTCTTGGGTGATTCTTTCTAGCAGCTTTTGTATTTGTAGTGCTGCTTGTTTCCTTTGACTAGGTGGAAGTCTGGGATTTTTTTGCAAGTGGCTAGAGAAAGGGAAAATGATATAAAATAGCCTATGGATATTATCCTCTGCACCCATGCATCTTGTGTTATCTGCTGCCAGGCTCTCTGATGCAGGGTACAATAACCCCTGACTGCCTCCACAGGAAAACAATTGGGGCTCCTTTCAGGAGTGCTACAAAGGTTTACCAAAGGAGGAATCTCTGTACTCTTGGTTTTGTGGGCCACCTCCACCATGGGGGCGGCATCTTCATTTAGAGTTCCCTTCTCTGCCTCTGGGGGAACTACCACCATATGTGTGTCCTGAAAATACCTTTGCGACTTCTTGAACTAAATTTTTCCACTTCTGCATTGATTCCTAGAAAAGCATCTTTGCAGAGTGGAAAACTGCATGCCCACAGCAGAAAGGGTTTTCCCATCCTTATCACACCTGGTCAATGTGTCTCTAACTTTATGGCCAAACAAGGATGTGCTGTCAAAGGGAGCACTGATGAACAAAGACTTGGAGGGCTCGCAAAATCACAGAAGCGCATCCAAGCGTGTCTCCTTATGGCAATGCCAAAACCTGCTTTGGTCATTTCTTTGGCTGTTTGTGAAATGTGCCTCATGAAAGAGTTAGAAATGGAGGTAAGGGTGGCCAACTGAGAGATAAGACTCTCGAACCTCTTAAGAAACTAATCCTGAGAATGTATCTAATAGTCCGAGACTCCTTGTTGGTAGGATGGATAGAGGAACTTTCTTCCGGTAGTTTCTTTTTTGTGGCAGCCACGGTATCCAAAGGCAAACCTTTCATCCAGAATGGCTTATCTTCAGAGGCATTGATAATTTTATCCGGTCTATGGGGAATTGGCTCAATACTGTCAGGGGCCTTCTATGCCCACTGAGAGATCAACTCAGTGAGTTCATCGGTGGGTAGTTACCCACAAAGTAGATGGACAGGTACCAAATGTCTCCAGGTAGATGGACTCCTCACATGAAGGATTAATGGGCTTCCAACTACCTCTCTGATGAAGAATTTCCAGGCTGTCTCCAAAGAAGACATTATGAGGAGGTGACTTTGGGGATTTTCACTTTCCTTGAAATCCGTATCCTCAGTGACAGATTCCTCAGGGGAATCCAAGTGCACTTTTTCTTCCTACAGACCTCCTGAGTGGGGTGGTCTGGGGAGGTATCAGAAGAAGGGCCAAGCCTGCTGGGAAGCCTGAGACATTGGTACTTGCTGTCCCAGAGGAGGAAGTGGCTTAGATTCTGGTTGAAGATGTGATGAGGTAGGTTGATCAGAGAGGGAGGGAACTGACTAACTGAAGGAGACAAGGCCCTCTCCATAGCCTCGAAAGCTGATCAACCCACAGAAGAAAGGGATCCTGGATCCAAGAGAATCGAACTTAGTACCATAGTCCCTCTCCACCCCAGGGAGATCCCCCTGAGGCAGAAGCTGGAGCTGAGCTGATCCATGCCGAAGCTCAGAGGCGCAGAGAAGACTCTGAAACAAAATTAGCTGACTCGAGCCCCTTGGAACAGACAGGACAGATATGGCTCCAAGAAGTCTCTGGTTCTGAGTGAGCCAGAGAACTCGGAGCAACCGCCGGGACTGAAGATTAGGGTAACTTGGGACATGATGCAGTCGGTACTGGACAGCTCAGAACTGATTTCTCTAAAGCTTCCGACGAAGTTAGAGGAGGAAAAAGAAGGGGAGCTGCAGACTGAAGTCCCTGACCTGAAGGGGCAGGGAATGAGGTGGTCCCTTTCACACCTTGTGCCCAGAGGATCTTTCTCACCAATCTCTCCACATTGTCTTCAGTAAGACTTCTGGAAGAACGGGTGGACATGACAGGAGACTTCGGTCTTTCCAAAAAAGGAGAAGTGAGCCTGTCTGGAAAGGGGACTACAGAAGGAGAATATTTAGCTCTTGGAATTGGAAGAAATTCCTGAGCCAGTACCAAAGGACTCTATCATGATCCTTCGAAGTCGAAGATAAGGCCAGATCCTAAGTCTTGGGTGCAGTAGTCCAAGGTTTGAACGAATGTGTCAGATCCGAATGTTTGGGCAATTTTGCTTTTTGTTCTGTGGGAGCAGAAGGAACGGATGCCTTTGCTTTCTTTGTGCTTGGACCCGATGGGGAAGTTGGAGCTGAACAGCTTCTCTTCTCTTTCTGAAACTTTAGAGGAAGAAAAAGCAGGACTAGAAATGCCCGATTTGCATAAGGATTTTCCTTTAGATGAGGAGGTTGTTCCAGATATGACCTCTTCAAAAGAAGAGGGAAGTAGTCCTTTCATAATCAATTTATTTTTGCGCACTCCACAAGCACCTGATGACTAAAGGAGTAAAGTATAGTTGTGTACACTTACCATAAATGTAGATGTTCGAGTGTTCACTGCTGCAGTCATTACATTTGGGTTATCTGCTTGCAGGTAGCCCTCAGTCGGCCTGATTAACAAAGTCTTGGTTCCTGCATCGATTGCTGTCCCTTCTTCCATGACGTCAGATCATCAGGGTTATAAAACATGCAGCCGACGCCATTACATCAGTTTTTCTTGCCCCAGATGTCAGGTGCCCCCCTAATGGGAAGCAATTAAATATAAAAGCACAAAGATATACCTCCAACAAAAAAGCAAGTACACCAAAAAGGCTTTTAAGTACAGTAAAGCAAAATAGAGGTATAGCCAAAAGAAGTTAGGGGGCTGGCGGGAGGGTAACCAGGACTGCAACAGAGAATACACTTGAACATCTACATTTATGGTAAGTGTATACAACTGTACTATGTTCTTCGTGTTTCACTGTTGTAGTCATTACATTTGGGAAGATTCCCAAAGCTATGGCTGGGAGGAGGAATTTAAATAGAATTAGGGCCAGCTATAGGACCGTGCAAGACTGCAGTGGCAAAGCCAGCTCTAGATTTAGAGAAAATTGGCAAATGATAATGCTTGGTGAAAGTATGTACAGAACTCCAGGTAGCGGCTTCTAAGATGTCCCTGGAAGGGATGCCTCTAAGAAAGGCTGTAGAGGTAGATGCAGCCCTGGTGGAGTGAGGTCTGATCCCCTGGGGGATAGGATTTCCATGGTGCTTATAGCAGAAATGAATGGAATGGCTTATCCATTTAGAAATGGTTTGCTTTGAAATTGCCTTCCCCTCTGACCCTGCAGCAAATGCCACCAGCAGCAGTTCAGATTTCCTTTGAGGTTTAGTCCTGTCCAAATAGAATCTAAGTTGTCTGTGCACATCTAAGGAATGCAATATCCATTCCCCTTTATTCCATGGATTGGGAAAGAACGTTGGCAAATGAATGGACTGATTAAGAGCCACACTGGATACCACCTTGGGCATGAAGGACGGATTGGTTCTGAGAGACACCCTGTCCACATGAAAGATGATGAAAGGCTCTACTGCCATAAGGGCCTGTAATTCAGATACCCTTGTAGCTGAAGTGATTGCTAAAAGGAAAGCTGTTTTCCAAGAAAGAAATTTTAAGTCTGCAGTAGCAGCTGGCTCGAAAGGAGGTAGAGTAAGTTTCTCCAAGACAAAGTTAAGGTCCCAGGCTGGGGTTGGAGCTCTCCTGGGTGGTCTCAAATTTTTGGCCCCTCTAAGGGAATGCTTGAGCAGTGGATGAGAGAAGAGGGGAGGTTCTGTGTTATAATGAGCTGAAATGGCTGAGGCGTGGATTTTAATGGAGGAAAAAGACAGGCCCTTGTGAAGCATCTCAGTTAAGTATCGTAAAATCTGAGGTAAATTGGGCTCATCCCTTGAGATTGGTTCCAGGCACAGAATTTTTTCCATTTTGCAGCATAATATTTTCTAGTACTAGGCCTCCTTGCCTCTAAAATGATATCCATCACAGGTTTGCTGAGGGATGGTAAAGGAGAGATTAAGTAATTAGTCAGGCTGCAAGGTTCTGTGTTGGAAGCTGAGGGTGCAGAATCTGGTTCTCCTGCTGAGACAGATGGGAAGGAGTCTGAGGCAGGTGCCATGGAGATAACAGTGACATACTGCGCAGGAAGGGGTACCAGTGGTGGCGTGGTCAGTCTGGAGCAATCAAAATCATCCTTGGTTTGTCCTATTTGAATTTTAGTAGTACTTTGGAGAGCAGAGGCAGAGGGGGGAAGGCACAGACGGATAGGTTTTTCCAGATGAAGGACAGAGCATCCACTTTCCAGGCTTGTTTGTGGGGAGTCCTTTTGCAAAATTTGTCCAACTGGTAGTTCTGGGGAGAGGCAAACAGGTCTATATCTGGGCTCCCTCATTTGCTTATCAACATGTTGAAAATCCTTGGTTCCAGTTTCCACTCGTGTAGGTCCATGAGGTTTCTGCTTAGTCCGTCTGCCAGTGTATTTAATTTTCCTGGCAGGAATTGAGCTTGTAGGTGCATTTGGTAGTTCAAGGCTGTGTTCCACAATGCCATGGCTAGTCAGCAGAGGGGGTAAGAATGTGTACCCCCCCCCCCGCTTGTTTATGTACCACATAACAGTGGTGGTGTCCGTCTTTACCATTAGTTGTCCTGGAAGAATATGGTCCTTGAGAAGGCTGTCAGAGCATTCTGTACAGCTAACATTTCTTTTTGATTGATATGCAGGTGCATTTCACTTGGGTTCCTTTTGCCCTGAATGCACTTCTCTGCAAAGTGAGCCTCCCGTGCATAGTCTGATGCGTCTGTTGTTAGGGTTTGGGCGGCAGGGGGTGGTGTGAAAGGTAGTCACTTGTTTTGGTAGCAGGCCTCTGCCCACCAAAGGAACTCTAGGCGTAGGCAAGGTATGATGGGAATCATTGTTTCCAGGTCTTGAGAATGTTGACACCATAGGCGTTTTAGATACCACTGTAGTTTCCTCATATGCAGTCTTACATATGGAATTAGAAGAATGCAGGAGGCCATGAACCCCAAGGCTTGCAGTATTTGTCTTGCAGATAGCAGGTTTTTTGTAGCCACTTGTTTGAAGTACGTTGTCAAATGAATTTGTTTCTCTGGCGTGAGGTAAGCCATCTGGGAAGTTGTTGACGGGGTACCAGGTGTGATTTATTTTCGTTGATGGTGTACCCCAGACAAGTTAATACCCTTTGTGCAAAAGCCAGATGATTCAAAAGTATGTCCTGGCTTTCTGCCTGAATTAGACAATCGTCCAGGTATGGGTATATTTGAATATTTCTTTGCCTGCAAAATGCAATAACTGGAGCTAAGCACTTTGTGAATACCCTGGGTGCAGTAGATAAGCCAAAGGGTAGTGCAGAGAACTGATAGTGCGTGTAGCCTGCTTTGAAGCGTAGGTATCTTCTGCAAGATTCCCTGATTGGGATGTGCAGGTATGCTTCTTTTAAATCTAGTGTTGCCAACCAGGCATCTTTGCAAAACAAAACGGTCCTGGATGAAGAGCCTTATAAGACCAAAACTTAGAATCAATATAAAACAAACAAGGCTCACCACAGCGAACTATGTACCAAAGTTTTAATAGTAAAAATAAAAACAGACTGCAGTTACAGTAAGCACTTTCACGTACAATATACGTTTCATCAGACTTCAACACTGCCATAGATATTAGTTCCATTTTAAATGCCCCATCAAATCAGCCTCATCCAATCATCAAAAAGACTTAATGATGATATCATAATGAACAATTAAGTAATTACATAAAGTTTTCCTTCAAAAACACATCTAAAAGACTATGCTAAAATATGCTGCCTATATATATATATATATATATATATATATATATATATATATATATATTTATATATATATATATATATATATATATATATATATACATATATATATATATATATATATATATATATATATATATATATACATATATATATACATATATATATATATATATATATATACACACACACACATATATATATATATATATATATATATATATATATATATATATATATATATATATATTAAAATACATGGTAAATAGTGTATAAACATTTAATGGGTGTTAAACAGATGTGCACAATAAATATTATAACCTATTAAAATGAGATAAAAACTATGTTATTGTATATGAATTAATATATGCTTAGACATAAATTAATGAATATAAGGGCATGCTGCTAAGAATGGTTTCAAGGTCACCTTTTCATCTTTGCCTAGCATAGGAAGTAATTGGTGATGAGTCAACATCTTGATTTTTGGAATCTCAAAAAAGGTGCTTAGAGTAGACGGGTCCAGGATAGGACGCCATGAATTGTCTTTATTGGATACCAGGAAAAGTCTTGAGTAGAAACCTTGTCCCTTTTTCCTCTTCTGGTACATGTTGAATAGCCCCCATGCTTAAGAGAGAAAGTACTTGTTTTTGGGCCTCTGCCCACGGATTTGGGGGGTAGGTCCAGCCACCCGCTTAGTGTTGGCAACAAGTGGAAGTGAAATCTGTATCCCTGGGACACTATATTTAAAACGCATTTGTCTTGGGTAATGAGTTCCCAATTCTTTGCATGAAGAGCAATCTTTCCCCCCAAAGGGGTAGTCAGTTGATAAGTGCTTGGTATTTTTAAAAGGAAGTCATTGAGACAGTTTACGATGGGGGGGTGGGTCTTATTATTCCCAGATTTGGAAGTGGAGGCCCCCCACTGTTTAGTTCTGTAAGTCCCCTGGGACAGAAACCCAGCGTTTTTGCTGCGTCTGGGTTTGGCTTGAGAAGATCTGGAAGGGGCTGGATGGACCAATTCTTAGAGGGCCAGTGCCTACTAAATCTAGGAGACTGGACTTGTAAAAAATCTTTATCAGTTTGCACAGATTTAGCTTTATCTTCCATCTTTTCAAGAACTTCCTCAGCCTTGTTGCCAAACAGGCGGTCCTGATTTAAAGAGCATCCAACAATTTAGCTTTAACATGATCAGGCAAAGATTACTCTTTAAGTCAAACATGCCTTCTGAGCACAGACTCAGTAACAGCATCCCTGCAAGAGGCCTCTAATGAATCAAAACCGCATTGCAAAGTATGTTTTCCAAGTTGCTCTGCAGAGTGCATTAAATCCTGTAATTCTTTATTTTCCACACAGTCAGGAATCAACATCATTTTCTGCTTAAGCAGTCCAATAACATGTTGCTGATACTTTAACATATGAAACTGGCATTTTAAAGCCCTAATGGCCAAGTTTGCAGAAGTGTAAACCTTCTTACCCCATCTATCCAGCGCCCTGGAGTCTATCAGAAGGGGTAAGAATTTTAGCAGGAGAAGCCTTAATGCCCTTGGGCCCCTGTGAAATAGTCTCTGGATCTGCAATAGGAATTTTAAAAAGGAACATGTGGGACTCAGGGACCCTGTAGTATCTGTCAGGTTTTCTGGGAGCAGGAGGCAGGGAATCAGGGACCAAACTAGATTCCAAAAAAGCATCATCAACAATGTCTAGTACAGGAGGAATAGCTAAAGGCCTATGCTGAGGGTAAGAGAAGAAAATCCCTAAGCCTCTTTTTTGAATCAGAAAAAATCCTGGCTTTCCCAGCGGAAATGCTAACTTAGAGTATGTAAGGTTTCCCCAAAAGAAAAATCCTCAGGAAGGGAAGCAGAGGGAATGGAGTCCTCTGCATCAGTATCTTCATAAGTAGATAAGGACAAATCCAAAGAATCAGAAAAAACAGAATCCTGATCAGAAGATTCATAATCAACTTCAGTCCTAGGCCTCTTGGGGGGGGGGGGGGTTGGCTACCCCTGATTAGCGTTACTAGATCTTCAGCCATTCTTATCATTTGTTTTTTAGGCATAGACGCCTGAGCATGTGGCCTGGGCATCAGTTTTTTTAAGGCATGGATTGAGATTTAGGCCTAAGTAAAGAAGGAGGCGTCAGTTTAATATGCAAGTCTGTAGGCCTGAATACACCCCTCAGATGTCGGTGCCTGCACAGCGGCTCCGGACCCATCCAAGGTAGAGACATCCGCGGGTTCCATAGATGAAGCATCTTGCGGCAATCCGGACTCCGAATGGGTCTCAGTAGAGGCCTGCGAATCAGAAGGTATCAGGGGCTATGAATGCGCCTCACTGAGTACCGGCGAACTGGCGACTGGCTTAGGAGAAGCGTCGTCGGCAGTTTTGGACCCCGGCGGCCTGTATCTGTCTTTATCTTTGCGTTTTTTCAAAATCCCGGTAGTCGGATGGCTAACCGACATTTCTGGATAATTAAACCAAGAACCGAAATATTTAGAGGCGAAAATATACAGACGGCGGATAGTGTGCTGATTAAATAAAGCACAAAACCGACAGCAAGGTACGTTGTGGTCAGGGCCTAGGCAAGCAATACAGTACGAATGAAAATCTTTATGAGGTATTTGCTTTCCACAAGTAATGAAATTATTAACTTTTACTGACATCAGAAAGGAACAAGAAAAAGTTTCCCCAACAGGGTACTTAGCTTTAGTTGAAGACTTCGGTTCTGAAACTCGAAAACGAAAATTTCAGGAGTCTGCCGACTGGCACTTGCGAACTGCTTCTGCTTCGGGCACTCCACGGCAAGAAAGGTTGATGTAATGGCATCGGCTGCATGTTTTATACCCCTGATGACCTGACATCATGGAAGAAGGGACAGCAACGGACGCTGGACCCAAGACTTTGTTAATCAGGCCAACTGAGGGCTACCTGCAAGCAGATAACCCAAATGTAATGACTGCAACAGTGAAACACGAAGATCATCAAATTGAACAGTCCTCCTGAAGATGGAGGGGACCCAAACAATACACTCACAGAGAATGTGCGTGCCACTTTCCCTTAGGAGCACACACACACACACACACACACACACACACACACACACACACACACACACACACACACACACACACACACACACCATGCTCTCTCAACCAACAGCTTACTAGAGGAAAGGTAAGAGAGATAAGAAATTAAATTTTTTTTTTTTAATAATGTAAAGATAGTTGGAGAAGAAAAAGCAATATCTACAATGATATTCAAGAGCTACACCAGGAGCAGAAGAAAGGGGGAAGTGATATTAACGATAGTATCTAAGACTAATTTGTATTAGAAGAGGAAACAGATCAGGGATATTTTTGAAGAGGACAAGTAAAGAAATTTAGAATTAAGGGAAAAAATGACTGAAAACACTTATCTTCTCAAGAGGATATGGCACCATGTCTAATTTGCAAAGCGGCAAACACGATCTGAAGTAATGGAGATAGGATGCAATGTGGGTAAGGGATGAGCTCAAGAAGTTTTTGGTTCCCACGAGATATTATAGTGGTCAAGTCGGTTCCGAAGATCAGAACCGAACCCACAGGTTGAGGGCAGAATGAAAACTAACATCTGATGCACCTTTTAAGTCTAGTGTTGCCAGGAAATGTGAATGACGAAAAACGGATAATAGGTTGTGAAGTGACATCATTTTGAATTTGGGCACTCACAAACAGGTTTAGGAAAGAAAGCTCCACAACTGGTCTCCAAGAATTTTCCTTGTATGGCACTGAGAACATCCTTGAATAAACACCTATCCCTGTTTGGGAAGAAGGAATTGTTTCTATCACTCCTTTGGACAGCATGTGATGAAGAACCGGTGGAAACAAGAGGGTCTGATCTGGAGGATGATGAATCACCCCCCTGGAAAGGAGGAATTTTCTGCCATTCCCTTTGGTTACCTTGATGAATGATTTTCAGAACCCATTTGTATGAAACTATCTTTTGCCAAACAGAAAAATGGGGTCAGTATGGGAAGGGCTCACAAGACCTCAAACCATCACTCAGACTTGTTGGATATTGCCCTTGGTTTCACAGGAGGTTAGAGGCTTCTTTTTTGGTACCCACTTGCCATTTTTCCTTAAAAGTCTGTTTACCTGTATTTTGTTGATACTGTTTAATTGTTTTGCCAAAATTGGATGAGGAAATAAAAATATCCCTTGGAAAAGGAGGGCCAAAAAATCTAAGAGATTTCCTGGATCAGCCTGCCCCTTTCCCTGCACTTTTTGATCACCTCTGTCACAGGGGGGCCAAACACAACCTCTACCAAAGGGAGAATTTACATTAACTGACAGGTTCTGAGAATGCACCCATGCAAGCCTCCTCAAAACAGTACCAGTGGCCATAGGCCTGGAAGAAGTATCAAGAGTTATATGCACACTGCACACAATGAGTACTAACCTGTGTCACAGAAGAAACTAAGTTATTTAAAGCAGATTTTTTATTCCTCATACTTTTACAACTTTCACAACAGCCTAACATACAAGCCTGGCAAATCAAAATTCTGAAAAGCAAAATCACAGAAATATACATTTGGTTCCCTTATCTATAAATAATTTTCCCATCCTTATCAGACAAAGTAGGACTGGAACTAATCAAGTGATTATAAGGAGTGGGATCACTAAAGCTATAGCTGCTGGATCAGGTTTGGGAATAGTGTATAAACATTTAAAATACTGAGGAACTTTATACATCCTATTTGCCTTTTTAGGGACAGATGGCTGGCTACAGGGAACATTTCAGACACTAAAGCAAGCATCCTCTAAAGCAGACAGAAGAGGAGGAATGGGTGTAGGTTCTGGAAAATCCTTCTCTAACAACTCATAGTATTTTTAAGGGACTGAGAAAACTCAGTGTTCTCCCACTGAAAACACTAGCACATTCTAGCAAGTCTCAGAGAAAGAAATCCTTACAGGGAGGATCAAAAACTGAACTCTTCTCAGATGCTGAATCAGATATCTGAGGGGAAAAAAAAAACTATCCGTCCCTGCATATTCTTGCTCAGAATCTTGAATCTCTTCAGGAAAAGAGAAGCCCCTCTTTCTTTTACCAGAAACTACTTTACAAGAAAGATCAATAACCTGAATTAATCCCTGAGCCAGACTCAGCAAACTACTCCTATCCAAAGGAAATTGAGGAACAGTAGATATGTGCTTTTTCTGTTTCTTTATGACAAGAAAAATGTGCCCAACTGTGTTACTAATGGTGGCAGAAGTTTCTCCAGGGATGGGAAAGCATTCTGACAACAGAGAAACCTTCCCTCTTGCCTCTCCCAAGACCAACAAAAGTGTCTCTCTCCCATGCTCAGTAAGGAGACCCCAAAAGCCACAGAGGATATGGTTACCCCCCCGGTCCATAGTGTCTATAAGTGCTGCACCAGAGGGATCCAAGATAAAAGATGAGTGGTCTGAGGTACAACAAATGGCCATAGCAGAGTCATCCACCTGCAACTGAGGCAAACTGCTAACCCGATGTGGTGGCAAAGGCTGTTTGTTATTTTTTTTCTTTCTGTGGCTGGAAGAAGGACCAGCTGAAGGACTGGTACTCTGCTTGACGGTCAAGTCAAAAATGGGGTCTCTTCCCAAAGAAGGCAAACAGCAACTGCTGGTAAAAACTAGCAGTCTACGAAGGTTACTTTTTGACAGAAAAACACAGCAAAAACCACTATAACCCTATGCCTGCCCAACAAAAGTAAAAATAGAACACAATTTCTCCTTAGGAAAAATGTTTTCAGCTGCTTTACACCAATTTAAACAAACAAAAAAAATGAGTGCTCTGTTTAAAAGCATGTTACAGTCTTGAGACAGTCTACAAAAACACAACATTCCTAGCTTTAAAATAATTTGAGAAAAGTATAGATCACATAATTAAGAAAAGAGAAGATTTCTTCCCCAAGGAACTTATCTGCTCAACAAGGGAAAGCACAAGCCAACCATCAATCCTCAAAAGCCTCAAAGAGGCATACTCTTCAGTAGCAGTAATGCTCTCAAGGGCTTTGTGCCCAGTCTTGTCTTTTAGTCAGCTCAGCTTGAGCTGCCTGACAGTATAGGCACATGGAAGATGCACTTAAGCTTTGTATGCTGGCTGGTGGTTATATCCTTGGCAGTTTATAACCCATATGGCTAAAGCTACTGCAGCACTGATCAATATGATGAACATTTTCATTCTTTATGCACCTACAATTACCCAGAGAAGGATTGGGGAGGGGTGACAATACCATACGTTTAACCTCAGACTGCTCCCATAAGTACAACAGTCCCTGCAACAGCCGTGATTCCTCCTGCAAACAGGACACTCCTGCTAAGTTCCTAGGCAGGAAATCATTAATAGAATGCAACCCCTTACTTAACTCCTTGGAGACAGACAAGACAATGAAACCACAGACTCTCCATTCTTCCACCAGCTAGCAGACACCAGGGTCACATTTAAACTAGGACAGCAGTAGCTCAGACAGATGCCCAACCCCACTGCAAGCAGGCCAGCTTTAAACAAGTTTAAAATTACCTACTTACCAAATGTTATAATCTGCTAGGCAAATTGTTACAGTTAATTTCCTGGAATTGAACCTTGACAGCAGTAAACTAGTAGAGGAGTATACAGATGTAATCATTCATTTTTAAATCCTGGAATCTCAGCAGCAAGTTAATTGTGGGAGAGAGCACAGCCTAGTGAGTAACTCAGCACAACAGTAAATGTGCAGAAATATTACATGCCACAGTATAAAGTACAGTTTTGTACCTACCATAAATGTAGATGTTCGAAGATCCACATTGCTGCAGTCCTTACACTTGGGTAGTCCGCTGTCCTCGGTCGGCCCGAATATCAAAGTATAAGGCTGATGTCGGTCAAGGCGCATTTGACTGACATCAGGACGTCAGGGTACAAATGCGCATGACCGACGTCATATCCTCAGTCTTTTCTTGCCCCAGATGTCAGAAGACCCTAAAAAGAAAGGTCACAAC
The DNA here is from genome assembly GCF_019279795.1 of Protopterus annectens. NCBI lineage: Eukaryota > Metazoa > Chordata > Ceratodontiformes > Protopteridae > Protopterus > Protopterus annectens. Next base: position 544,062,228 of record NC_056734.1, on the reverse strand, counting down.
CAAAAGACAGCAAACAACCAACCAACCACCCTTGCACTAAAAATATATGTACAATATATACAATATACACCATATTGACAACCCAACCCACACAACCGCCTCTAACTACAGAGGGGAAGGAGGGAGGGTAAATTGGACTGCAGCAATGTGGATCTTCGAACATCTACATTTATGGTAGGTACAAAACTGTACTATGTTCTTCATCTCACATTGCTGCAGTCCTTACACTTGGGTAGAATCCCAAAGCAGAGGTAAGGGAGGATGGCCAAACTATAAGGAAGCAGGAGCTGCCAAAATGCCCTGCAAAATAGCAGTGGCAAAACCAGCCCTAGATTTAGAATAAAGTGGAAGGTGATAATGCCTAGAGAAAGTATGCACTGAACTCCAAGTAGCTGCCTCCAAAATATCTTTAGTTGCCACCCCCCTCAAAAGCTGTCAAGTGGCAGTAGCCCTAGTGGAATGAGGCCTAATCCCAGCTGGAATCTCCTTGCCATGATGGGAATAACAGAAAGCAATGCAAAACCCAATCCACTTAGAAATAGTTTGTTTTGACACAGGCTTGCCCTGAGAACTCAAAGCAAAAGAAACAAATAACTGCTGAGACTGCCTGAACCCTTTAGTTCTGTCCAAATAATATCGCAACTGCCTGTGTACATCTAAAGTGTGCAAAATCTTTTCCCCTTTATTTTGGGGATTTGCATAAAAAGTAGGCAAATGAATAGTTTGGTTTAAAGCCACACTAGAAACCACTTTGGGCATAAAGGAAGGATTAGTACGTAAAGATACCCTGTCCTTATGGAAAATTAAGAAAGGCTCAACTGCCATAAGGGCCTGCAACTCAGAAACCCTTCTTGCAGAGGTAATGGCCAACAAAAAAGCAGTCTTCCATGATAAATATTTCAACTCGGTAGTAGCTGCAGGCTCAAAAGGTTGTAGAGTGAGTTTCTCCAACACAAAATTGAGATCCCAAGCAGGAGTAGGAGGTCTACGTGGGGGTCTTATATTCTTTGCCCCTCTAAGAAATTGCTTGAACAAAGGATGAGAAAACAATGGTGGGTCACAATCATCGTGAGCCGAAATTGCTGCAGCATGAACCTTAATAGAAGAGAAGGACAAACCTTTGTCCAGTAACTCAGTAAGATATTGAAAAGCCACACTTAAATTAGGCTCAGAAACATCAAAATCCTTTGCTGCACTCCAAAATAAAAATCTCTTCCATTTATCTGCGTACACTTTCCTTGTACTAGGCCTTCTAGCTTCCAAAATAACATTCAAAACTTGCTGTGGAAGTTGAGACCCACTATGGTTCAAAACAGAATATGCCAGGCTGTTAGGTGAAGAGAGTGAAGCTTGACATTGAGCAAATGACTGTCCTCCTGAGACAACAGGTGTGGAATCGAAGGCAAAGGCAAGGAGGCTCCTGTACCAGGCTTCTCAGTAATGGGTACCAATGCTGTCGAGGCCAATCTGGAGCTATCAAAATCATCCTTGGCTTGTCCTGTCTGGCCTTTAGTAGTACCTTTGGGAGGAGAGGCAGAGGTGGGAAGGCATACACATGAAGATTGCTCCAATTGAAAGAAAGAGCATCCACTTTCCAAGCTGTGGGATGAAATCTTTTCGTGCAAAACCTTGGCAGCTGGTGGTTTAGTGGAGAAGCGAACAGATCTATGTCTGGAGTTCCCCATGACACTGTCAATTTCTGAAATACATGAGGATCCAATTTCCACTCGTGGGGATCCATAATTCATCTACTCAACACATCTGCTAAGGAGTTCTGTGCTCCCGGCAGAAACCTTGCCTGAAGATTTAGCTGTAAACTGAGAGCAGTCTCCCACAAAATCATTGCTTGCCTGCATAGAGGATAAGAATGTGTTCCCCCTTGCTTGTTGATGTACCACATGACAGTTGTGTTGTCTGTTAGAATCAACACCTGCCCTGGAAGAAGTAAATCCTTGAAAGCTATTAATGCAAACTGGACTGCTAACATCTCCTTCAAGTTGATATGTAGATGTTGTAGTCTGGCAGGCCACTTGTCTTGTATCCACTTTCCATTCAGATGAGCTCCCCAAGCTTTGTCTGAGGCATCTGTCGTTAGAATCTGACTCGCCTCTGGCCGGGTCACAGAGAGTCCCTTGTTTAGGTGACATTCCTGAGCCCACCACAACAATTCCTTTTGAATGCAAGGTATTATTTGAATGACAGTGTCCAGATCCTGGCAGTGCTGTGTCCATACATTTTTGAGATACCATTGTAACTTCCTCATATGCAGTTTGGCATTGGGAAGCACCAGAATACAAGATGCCATGAACCCCAAGGCTTGAAGGACTGTCCTTGCAGTCAGCCTGGACTGATGAGACAATTGATGAAAGTAAAGGGAAAGATTCTTTTGTTTGTCCGGGGTCAAAAGGCCATCTGGGATGCTGTATTCAGTCTTACACCCAGAAAGCACATGTCCTGAGAGGGTACTAGACTGGACTTTATTTCGTTCACAGAATACCCCAGGCATCTTAGCACTGCTATCACATATTCCAAATGATGAAGTAGCTCGTCCCTTCCTTGAGCCAGAATCAGGCAATCGTCCAAATAAGGATAGATCTGTATTCCTTTTAGCCTGAGGAAAGCTATCACTGGAGCCAGAACTTTCGTGAACACTCTGGGCGCAGTAGATAAGCCAAAGGGCAATGCAGAGAACTGATAAGGAGAAGTCCCAGCCCGAAAACGCAGATACTTCCTGCAACTCAGTCTGATAGGAACATGAAGGTAAGCCTCCTTGAGATCCAAAGTTACCATCCAATGATCTTTGCCCAGCAGAGGTAAAAGCTGTTGTAACGTCAACATTTTGAACTTGGGAATGTCCAGATAAGTGTTGAGGGTAGATAAATCCAGAATTGGTCTCCACGTGTTCCCTTTCTTTGGTACTAGGAACAGGCGAGAATAAAATCCTAAACCCACTTCTGGCATAGGGACCGGCTGTATGGCCCCTATTTGAAGTAACAGAGAAATTTGTTTGTGAGCCTCTATTCTTTGTTGAGGAGGAACGTCTGGCATGCCTTTGAAAGGAGGCAAGGTATGGAAATAAAACCTGTAACCGTGGTGTATGATATCCAATACCCATCTGTCTTGGGTAATCAAACTCCAATTTTCATTGAAAAGTGCCAACCTTCCTCCCAAAGGTGCTGCCAGACGAGAAGGCTCTGGCAGCTGAAAAGGTAGGTCATTGGGTCTGTTTACGAAAGGACTGACCCCTGCCCTCACCGAAGACTGTGCAGGTGAACTCCTGTTCTAGGCCTGAAAGAGCCCTGAGCTCTGCCCTACCACGTCTAGACCTACCCCTAGACTGGGAATCATAAGAAGGATCGTCCACCCCTTGGTAGGCCAATTTCTACTAAACTTGGAGGCTGAACCTGCAAAAATCTTTAACAGTCTGCATAGACTTAGCCTTGTCTTCCATTTTCTTTAAGACTGCCTCAACAGGAGAACCAAACAACACATCAGATTGTAAAGGAGCATCTAAAATCCTTGTCTTAACATGTTCAGATAAATTCTGATCCCTCAGCCAGGCGTGCCTGCGAAGAACTGACCCAGTGGCAGCCACCCTAGACGAGGCCTGTACAGCATCAAAACCACATTGCAAAGAATGCTTACCCACCTGTTCAGAAACATGTACTAAATCTTGTAACTCTTTACACTCAATACCTTCCGCCAGAGCATCTACCTTAGACTTCAATTGTGAAAGGAGATAGTTTTGGTATTTCAACATGTGAAACTGGCAATTCAAAGCCCTGATAGCTAGGGTGGAAGAAGTATAAACTTTCTTTCCCCATCTATCCAAAGCCCTGGCCTCTTTATCTGGAGGAACCGGATTTTTGACAACAGAAGCCTTAACACCTTTAGGCCCCTGACTAACAGTTTCTGGGTCTGCCCTAGGACTCTTAAAAAGATACTTATGAGCTTCAGGCACCGTGTAATACCTATCCGGTTTAAAAGGAGCAGGAGGCAAAGAATCAGGATTAAGAGAAGCCTCTGCAAAAACATGTTCCAGCACATCCAGAACAGGAGGTATAGCCAAAGGCCTATGCTGGGGTAAAACAAAAATTCCCTAAGCCTTTTCCTGGAATCAGAGAACTCCTGACCTTCCCACTTAAAATGCTCCCTCATGGAATGAAGACTCTCTGAAAAGAAAAATCCTCAGGAGGAGAAGCAGAAGGAGTAGAATCATCCACATCAGAATCAGAATAAGGAGAATACTCCTGCAAGTCTTCAGCCGAAGACTCTGAAACATCGAAGCCTGCTCAAAACTCCCTAGCTCAGGTTCCACCCTAGGTCTCTTATCAGGAGGGGCAAAGAACCTCTAATCAAAGTAATCAAATCTTCTGCCATTTTAAGCATATGCTTCTTGGGCACAGTTCCTGAAGAACTAGGGGTGACACCAACTGAAGCTAAACCTGGCCTGCCTCTGGGAGAAGCCTTGGAAACAGAAGGAGAGGGCCTAACCACCCTAGGAAGGGAGGGAGTACAGTAACCTGAGAAGCCCCTTCAGCCTGACCTGCCTCCTGAGAGGCCACATCCTGCAATAACAAGGTCTCTCCTGGGACTCCAAAGAAACTCCCGGCGGAAGCAGCCGCTCCACCGACACCTGTAAAGAACCGGCGTCCGGTGCGGACGCCTCTTCTAGCCTAGGCTTAGCTGCTTTGTCCTTGCGCTTCTTGAAGAAGCGGGCGCCGGAGCATCCGGCGGCATTTTATAATTGCACCGCTTCGAAGACTAACCTGGCACAATCTAACCTTCTCTTTATAGTGCGCTTATTGAATCTAGCACAAGAACGACACCCAACAACGTCGTGCTCAGGCCCTAAACAAGGAATACACAAAGTATGATAATCTCTATGCGGTATCTGTTTCCCACAAGAAATACAGTTATTCACTTTTTCTGACATCCGGTAAACCACTGAGGCAAGAAAAACTAAAATATTCCCCAACGGGTACTTAGCCAACTTTGACTCGGTCTGAAACTCGAATTCGAAAAATTTCAGAACGCCGAACGGCACTTGCAACGCTGCTTCCGCATCGGACCATGCGGCAAAAAAGACTGAGGATATGACGTCGGTCATGCGCATTTGTACCCTGACGTCCTGATGTCAGTCAAATGCGCCTTGACCGACGTCAGCCTTATACTTTGATATTCGGGCCGACCGAGGACAGCGGACTACCCAAGTGTAAGGACTGCAGCAATGTGAGATGAAGAACATCTCCTTAGCCATGAAAAATAGCCAAGGGCAGATGTGAACCTTTCTGATCTAACCTTTATAGCTTCTGTAGATATACACCATGAGCTGAGCTGCTCCTCTTCCTCTGCCCCAAGCACTTGTCCAACATACAAGTTAATATGATGAGTTGATTCTGCCAATACTCTGTTTATTTATTTTTTGGCAACAGTGCCCTTGGACGTGGGCACATTTGACCTTTGGCCCTTAGTCTGAAAAGTCACAAAGACATTTACCTATTGTCTATGCACCAGGACCCCTGATCCACAGCTTCAAGTGCACCAGCAGTTCCCTAACTTTGAGTAGGGGAGAACAATGCTGCAAGAGAATGGGCTACTTATTTGCTATCTGCACAACCTGAGAAAACCACAACTGCCTGAATCAGAGAACAGGACACCAAATGGATTCAAGCCCTGTTCATTCTGATCTTCTGAAAGACGCCTGGTAAGGTAAATAATTGTGGGAAAGCATAAAGCTGTCTTCCACACCACAAAATGCAGAAGACACTGATTGCTCATGCTTTCTTGCATAGGAACCAGGAATTATATCTTTGTACCAAGTAGTTTTATCTGATCCAGAAAGATTCATTGCTAACAGACCTGACTTCTCCATAAAGGGTAGAAAAACGCTGGTGTCTAGCATTCACTCAGTTGCTGACATAGGTTCTGCTCATTTTTTCTTACGTGTTCTGGACTGAAGGAATTAAGATAACCATCTGAATAGCCAATTTCCATATCAGCACAGCAAGAATCAGCCTCCCTCTCAATTTATTCACTACTTCACTACATCACTGTTGTCTGTGACAGCAGCTGAAATAACACTAGTCTGCTACAGTTACAGATCCTGCAGGTCTCCTTGGTGAGGGTGGCAAGTCTCTGAATTCTCTTATGTTTCCTGATGCAATCATCTCTCTCTCTCTCACCCATGCATCACTGACCATGGCAAACCATTAATTCTTATAAAAAGCCAATGTTCCTCCTCTTAGATGTGGAGCAGAGGTTGGGGATGGGAGACTGCCAGCAAAAATTCATGTTGACTCACCAAAGGCCATTTCAATAAATTCAGTTTAGGCACAGTTGGATTGCTGAAAACTGCCTCCAGGTAATCTAAATACTGCCGTACCCTCATGGCCTCCAGACATAAGGGATAAGATTGGGTTCCTCCTTGTTTGCTGATGTACCAAACTGCCAACATGTTGTCTGAATAGGTGTCACATCCAAGGGGAGAGGAGTGTCCTGAAAAGCCTGCACACTAGCTCTCATCTCTAAAATGTTGTGAAGATTGGCCTCAGACAAACAGCCTTGGACTGTCTTCCCAAGAAATGTCTGCCTCACCCCAGGTTGAGGAGCGTCTGTGGTCGCCATGGCTCTGGGTGAAGGAATGATGAAGGGACGCCCCTGTGATACAAGTAGGGAATCAAACACCACTTGATGTACATCCTGCACATTTTCATTAAAGATATCTGAAATGACACAGGATGCTGACTGATTTACCAGTGAATGGATAAAATCTACTGTAGAACTCGTATGTGGTATCTGGCCAAAGGAACTAGAGTAACCGAAGCTGCAATGGAGTCTAAGAAGCAGAGAATCAATTTTGCTGGTGGCTTCTGGCAGGACAGCACAGCCAAAGTTTGCTGACGAAGAGAAAAAATATAGTGGTCTGAGGAAGCTTTGCATTCTGAACCTGTGTGCCCAAAAGAGCTCTGATAAATTGTAAGGATTGTACTGTCTGCAGTGCAGACTTTGCTATGTTCATTGTGCTCATCAGGTTTGAGCAGAGATGGAGCAAGGAATCTTTGGTCTGAAAGAGTAAATCCCTGGTGTGGTCAGTTATGAGCCAGTCGTCTAAATACGGGAACACACATGGAACCCCAGCAGTTGAATGCAAGCTGCTACCACTGTCATGCACTGGGTGAACATCCGGAGGGCTGTGGTGAGACCAAAGTGCAGGTTTCTCAATTGAAAATGAATGGCTCCCAGCTTGAAGCAAAGGAGCCCACTGAAACATCTTGTACATCTTTATGTGGTAGTATGCATTCTGGAGGTCGATAGAGTACATCCAGTTGTTTTCTCTCAGCAAAGGGAGAACAGACTGCATGATCAACATCCATAACGTTGCTTGTTTCACAAACTTGTTTGGATGGCTCGGGTAAAGAATTGGTCTTCGGTCCATGTTTTTCTTTGGGACTAAAAAGAATCCTGAGTAAATTCTGGATCCTCACTTGTCTGGTGGGACCTCTTGGATTACTCCTTATTTCTGTAGTGGCTGCTTTTCTTTGAGAGGGTGGCACATTGGGAAATCTTTTTGTGGGTACTGAGAGAAAAAGAAAGGGAATGAAAGCATCTGGTTACGATCCTCTGCACCAATAAGTCTTGAGTGATGTGCGTCCTCATTGCTGGGTGCAAGGATTAAGTGCCTCCGACTGCCCCCCAAGACTGGCAGTTGGTCAAATGTTCAGGAGTGCTGAAAGGACCTCTGGGAGATCACCTCTTCACATACGGTGACATCCACTATTACAGTTCCTCCCTCTGCCACAGGCTCTACCTCCAGAAGTGTCAGGCGCAAACCCTTGTGACTTACGAGACTAAAGTCTCTTGCCTCCTTTCCGATTCCTTCAAAAGGTTCTTTGAAGGATACAGAATTTCATTCTCATGGCAGAAACAGTCTTGTCATATTGTTAACTTCTAGGGATTGTTTCTTTGACTTTCAGACTGAAGAGTGTCAAATCCATTATAAGGGGCATTAACAAAAGAAGTCTTGAAATGTTCCTCAAAATCACAGACATGCACGCAGGCACATTTCCTAATAGTGCTGGCAGCTCTAAATTCATAGATTCATAAGCACCTTCTATGGCACTGGAATTTAGGCGTATACAGATATTAGGTAAAGACTAGAGGGCAGCCAAATGAGAATCAATAGACTTTCTTTGTTCCATGGACAAGGTCCCAGAGAGAGATTTGGACAACTCCTTGGTCAAATCTTTCTGAAAATGGGTAATGTGTACCAGATAATTCAAACCTCTCACAGAAAAATTCAGTGAGGTGTAAACTATTTTTCAGAACATGACCAACACACGAGACTCTCTGTTTGGTGGCTGGACAGTGCAACTTTCTGCTGCAAATTGTTTTTTGGTGGCCGCTGCTGCCACCACCACCATAGACCCTTGCTCCAATGGGGATGATCCTTAGGGGCAACATGGAATTTGTCAAGTTTTTGAGGAATTGGTTTGGAGGCATCCAGCTCCTTCCATAACCACTTAGAAATAAGATCCACCATCTCGCCAGTGGGAGGGACCAAATAGATGTAGACTGGCCAGAAATAAAAGCCTTGATAAATACAGACTCCTCTGGAAAAGGTGCTTGAGTGGACCACACCCCCCCCTTTCTGTTTAAGCAGTTCTAGGATTTCTCCAAAAGTAATGTACTCAAGGGGGGATTTGGGGGAGCCACTGCCTTCATCCTATGCTTACATAACTCCTTGGTGGAATGCCGGGGGGGGGCACTCAAAAGCTGAAGTGAGCTCTTTGACAAGAGTTGATTCAAGGTTTCTGGTAGCAGTCTGTCTTGACTGGGCAAGAAGAGCAGGATATGAACCCTGGGAAGTCCTGTGGGGGTAGGGATGGATCTAAACTTGAAAAGAAAGTCTTCTCACTGGAATGGGAGAATAAGAAGTTATGTACCTACCATAACATTCTATGTTAGTTGTCTTCTTCTCGCCTTCTTTCTTGCTGGATGGGTTCGGAGCCCACTCGGCCTTCTACTAAAGCTCGAGAGCTATTTACCGGCTCGAGGCTTCCCCATATCCCACAATGCTAGGCGACAGATACCCAGATCTCATTTGGTAGAGCGAACACCATGGAGACACCTGTCCCCACTACAAGGTTTACCTACAGTGCTAAAAACAGAGGACGACGTAACCTAGAAGAGTCAACCAGAGGAAGAAGGCCTCAAAGGGGATTCTTCTCGGTCTGTCCAGACTAGGGGGATGGAGGGTGGGACGCAAGAAAGAAGGCGAGAAGAAGACAACCAACATGGAACGTTATGGTAGGTACATAACTTCTTAATGTTAAGTTGTCTATCTCGCCTTCATTCTTGCTGGATGGGACAGCGTCCCTAGCACCTTAGCCCTGGGCGGCTCATCGGAACAGACTCTTGAGCACAGTGGAACCAAAATCAGCTCGACTCCTGGAGGCCATATCCAACTTGTAATGCGAAATGAAAGTATGAGGAGTGGCCCATGTGGCTGCAGCACAAATAGATTCCATTGGAAGCCTTGCCTGAAAAGCTACCGACGTAGCTAATGCTCCGGTGGAATGAGCTTTTGGTTTTGTAGGGAGTTCTTTATGTCTCAGTTGGTAAATCAAAGTAATAATAGAGGCCAACCACCTGGATAAGGTTACTTTAGAAACTGGCAGGCCCTGCTTGCCCTCAGCATAGGACAGGAAGAGTTGGTCCGATATTCTTGTTTGTTTAGTCCTATCCAAATAAAAACGCAATTGCCTGTGAATGTCCAAATAGTGCAACTTTTGTTCAGCTCTGTTCGAATAGTTAGGAAAAAAGACAGGAAGATCAATAACCTGATTCAGATTTGTCTCGGAAGGTATTTTGGGCAAAAAGGAAGGATTAGTCCTGAGTGAAACTCTATATTTGTGAAAAACAAGATAAGGAGGACGAACACAGAGGGCTTGAAGTTCCGACACTCTTCTAGCTGAGGTGATGGCTACTAAGAAGAGAGTCTTCCAGGAGAGTAATTTTAAGGAACAGGAAGCTGCATGTTCAAAAGGAGGGAGAATCAATGAAGTTAACATCAGGTTCAAATCCCACGGAGGCGGGGGATCTTTAACCGGGGGCCTAAGTAAAATCGTCACTTTAAGAAAAGCTTTACAAAGTTTGTGGGACATGATGCTGGTCTCTGACAGGCCAGCGTGGAAATTAGCGATAGCAGCCAACTGGACTCTAATGGTGGCAGATGAGGAACCTGCTCGAAAAAGTTCTGCCAAAAAATCTAGAAAGTTATGGACAGGGGCTGTGGTCTATATTTCTAGCCTCTGCCCAGAAAGAGAAACATTTCCATTTACTAGCATAAGTCTTTCTGGTAGTAGATTTGTGCGAAGAAAGGATGATTTCACGCACTGGCTGAGAAATATGAGGAAGCCTGGCTAAGGTTGGAAGTGGAGCAACCAAGCTGTGAGGTTGAGAGACTGAAGGGACTGGTGCAGCCCGCCCGACTGATGGATCAAGAGGTCTGGCACTGGGTCCAGATTCCAGGACTGCTCCAGCAGGTAACGATGCAGGAATGGGAACCAAATTTGTCGAGGCCAGTAAGGGGCAATGAGGATCATCCTGGATCCCAATGCGGTCGCTTTCTGAATCAGTTTTGGAATTAATGGAAAGGGAGGGAATGCATACAGAAGACCCCTGGGCCAATCGTGAACTAGAGCATCTCTGGAGGAGTGGCCGGGGAGGGGGAAGAGAGTGAAGAAGTCATCGCACTTGCTGTTGAGAGGGGTTGCGAAAAGGTCGCAGCAAGGTTGACCCCATCTGCGGAAAATTTTGTCCGCTACTAATCGATTGAGAGACCACTCGTGAGGCATGAGAATGGCTCTGCTTAACCTGTCCGCTATGACGTTGGAATTCCCGGGGATGTGCGTTGCTATCAGAAACCGTTGAGGAGATCACCCATTGCCAGAGTCTGAGTGCTTCTCGACATAAGGTATAGGACCTGGTTCCGCCCTGCTTGCTGATGTACCACACTACAGACATATTGTCCGTCTGAACTGCAATAGTCCCGGTAGGTAGAGAGTCCTGAAGAGCTTGCAACGCTAAAAGTACTGCTCTCATCTCCAAGACGTTTATGTGCAGGTGGTACTCTAGGGGTTGTCAAGTGCCCTGGACAGTCCTGCCCTGAAAATGCCCCCCCCCCCCCCCCGATCAGGGAGGCATCCGTTGTCACCGTGGCAACAGGAGGAGGAAGAACAAACGGTCTGCCTTGAAGTACTTGAGAGGAGACCATCCACCAAGAAGGGTGGTCTTTGCATGATTGGGTGATTATTATGTTGTGAGACATCGGAAGCTGTTGAAAAGACCATTGGGTAAAAAGCATCCATTGAAGAATCCGCATGTGAAAACGAGCCAGGGGAAGTAACGTGCTGCTGCCATGAGACCGAAGGTTTTCAGTACAAATCTGGCCTGAATTCTCTTGCAATGCAGTAAGGTTTGAATATGTCGGCGAATGTTTGATACTCTTTCTAAGGGAAGTTTTGCCGACAGTTCTTTTGTATTTAATATTGCGCCTATAAAAGTTATAGATTGACAAGGCGACAATGCAGACTTTTCGAAGTTTATAGAGATACCTAGCTCGGAGCAAGTTTGGATGGTATAATCCCTGGCTCGGAGCAGCTGATGCCTGGTGGAAGCAGTTAGGAGCCAGTCGTCTAGATATGGAAACATCTGGAATCCTTGCCGTCTCAGGTGAGCCGTAACCACTGCCATGCATTTGAAAACCCTGGGGGCTGTGGTGAGACCAAAGGGCAGAGCTCTGAATTGATAGTGACTGGCTCCCAGCCGGAAGCGGAGAAACCTCCTGGAGCGTCTGTGCATTTTGATATGGTAGCACGCATCCTGAAGGTCTATGGAGCACATCCAACTGTCCTGACCCAATAAGGGTAGAATGGACTGAAGCGTGACCATCTGGAACTTCGTTCTTTGAACAGATTCGTTTAACCTGCTGAGATCCAAAATGGGTCTCCAGTCCCCTGTCTGTTTTGGTACCAAAAAGAACTTTGAGTAAATCCTGGATCCTTGCTGGTCTGCTGGGACTGGCTGGATGGCCCTTTTTTCTAGCAGTTTTGAAATTTCTAGTACTGCTTGTTCCCTTAGACCGGGTGGAACATCTGGAAGGGACCCGTTTGTTTGTACAGGGGTGTGGGCAAAGGGGATTTTGTAACCCTTGGATATGATAAACTGTACCCATTTGTCTTGTGTGAGGAGTTGCCAGGCGTCTGGGTACAGAGACAATCTTCCCCCGACTGCCTCCGAAGGTGGACAGTCGGGCAGCCCCTCAGGGGTGCTGAAAGGGTTTGTCAGAGAAAGATTCTCTGCTACCCTGATTTTGTGGACCCCCTCTGCCCCTCGGGCGGCGTCTATTATTGTTCCCCTCCTCTGCCCCTGGAGGGAAACTCGCCACATGTGTCAGGCACGACTCCCTGGGGTTTCCGAAACCACATTTTTCCACTCTTCTGACCTTTAGGGTATGGTCCAGAGGGAGTAGAAAAACGGACTCCCATGGCAGAGAGAGTCTTGCCTTCCTGCTCACACCTGGTAAGGGTATCCTTCACCTGTGGTCCAAACAAAGCCGAACCATCGAAGGGGGTACTGGTGAAGGACACCTTAAAGGGGTCAGCAAAGTTACATAACCACATACAGGCATGTCTTCTCAAAGCCACGCCTGTACCTGCAGCCCTACTCTCCCCATCGGCTGCATAAGAAATGAACCGCATGGAGGAGTTGACTACAGAGTTAAGGGTCGCCAGCTGGGAGTTAATCTTTTCCTGAGACCCCGCAGCTGATGAATCCTGAAGGGCATCACCCAGTTCCTTGACAAGATCCCTTTGAAGGCGGGTGAAATGGCACAGATAATTCAGCGACCGCATGGAAAAGGTCGCCGAAGAAAACATCCGCTTCCCGTACCTGTCCATTGTCCTAGATTCTTTATTAGGTGGATGGACAGGCACCGAAGGGTCAGCCAACTCCTTCTTAGTGGCTGCTGCCACCACCATGGCATAACAGGGACACCCTTTGTCAGAAACTGTTTGTCAGATGGGGCTGTAATGAATTTAGTGGGCCTGAGGGGAGTTGGTTCCACTGTGTCCGGGGCTGTCCATGCCTTCAGAGCCACCACTTCCATGAGCGGGTCGAAAGGCGGAGACACCCAGGAGGTGGAAGGGCGAGAACCAAACGCGTCCAGGTACACCGACTCGTCCTCAGAAGGGTTAAGGGCAGTCCAGTTCCCCCTCTGCCTAAGGATTTCAAGAATGCCTGAAAAGGAGACATCCTCAGAGGGGGACCTTGGGGACCCTTCCGAATCCTCCAAGTCGGTGTCAGATGTGACTGACTCGGGGGAGTCAACATGCTTCCTATTGCATTTTCTCTTCCGAGGGGGCTCCTCTGAATGATCAGGGGTGGCCTCGGAAGAGGAAGATACACCCAATAGGGCGACCTGGAGCATCTGTTCTTCACGCGTGGGGTCAGGAGGGTGGACAGAGACTGATGCAGGCACCATGGGGGGAGGAGCCGAAGGGGCCGATCGTGGAGTCGACACAGGAGTCAGCACGCTCCTCATGACCTCGAAGGCGCCCCTATCAGGCAGAGAAGAGGGTCCCCGCTTTGAAGAGATGTGAACCCCTCCCAGCACAGAGAGGGACGGCTCCGAGGCCGATGGGGCCAAGCTCACCTGTGCTGAGGCCCCGAGAGGGAGAACGGGGTCGGACATGGGTCCGATGCCACTCGCCCCTTCGGAGCCGACGAGGGAGTCTCGGCACCCGGATCCCTCCAAGGACAGAACCAATGAAGAGATCTGAGCCGACGAGGGAGCGGAAAGGTGTGGTATCGGCTCAGACGTTCCGACGATTCGAGCCCCAATGAGCTCCGGCTCCGAACACAGTGGAAGAGTTGGAGGAGGAACTGTTGAAGACACAGGGATAGCCACAGTCTGTTGAGAAGGGCTGGTCAACATCCTGGCCAGTGCCTGCGACTTTAGGAGCCTACTGACCACCCTCTTTAAGTCATGATCGGATAGCCTGGAGGACCGAGAGGAGTGGGACCTATGGCTCCACTCCGACTGAAGCAATGGAGACCTCGGAGCCGAACGAACGGACTCTAAAGAGGGGGACCTCGAAAGTTTACGGCCCAGAGAAGGCTCAGACACCAAGGTCGGAGCCGACTGAGGTCTCGAAGTGTCGGTTCCAGCCAGAACCGACGAGGAGGCAAGAGCTCCGCTCAGCGATGGCTCTGAACAGGGAGCTGACGGCTTGGTGGGCTTTAAGGATTTTCCCAACGGAGGCTTAGCCGGGGATCCTTTTGGCTTAAGTAAGCCCCTCAAAATGAACTTATTCCTATGCTCCTGCAGGACTCTCGGACTGAAGCCGTGGCAGACCGAACAAGAGTCCTGCAGGTGTAGGGGGCCCAAGCAACGAACACAAGAAGTGTGACCGTCTGTCAGAGACATCTTCTGACAGCACGAGTCACACTTCTTGAAACCTGAGACTTTGGTATCTTTAGACATATTAAAAAGGGATACCAAAGGGAACAGGAACTAGTGCGTAAAATAAGGCACACACACACACACACACACACACACACACACACACACACACACACACACACACACACACACACACACACACACACACACACACACACACACACACACACACACACACACACACACACAACACACACACACTAGGTAAAACTAACAGTAATAATAATAACTATAACCACACAACTATTACTAACAAATATAAATATATATATAAATATAAATATATATGTATATATATAGATATATATATATATATATATATATATATATATATATATATAAATAAAATACAAGAACAAACTATAAGACTAAGTAAAAATAGTTAATAAGGCCTAACACTACCCTAAAGGGTGGGGTGGGGGGACTCAGAAACAACAAAATAAAAAATGAGTTTTTAAGTGGGATCTCAAGGGGTACACAATCTAATTAAACTAACAGGGAAGATTATCAAAAATTAAGAGAATATTGACAGTAAAAATACAAGAAAAGATTTATACGACCTGGAGCCAGTAAAATCGCAACCTCGTAGCTGAAGCGGCAAACGAGATCTGATTATCTGTCGCCTAGCATTGTGGGATATGGGGAAGCCTCGAGCCGCTAAATAGCTTTCGAGCTGTGGTAGAATGCAGAGTCGGAGTCGAGGATCGGCTCCGAACCCATCCAGCAAGAATGAAGGAGAGATAGACAACTTAACATTACTCTTTCGAAAGCCTCAAAAGTTGAATCTGAAACATATCCAGGTAACCTATCCATAGGAGACGAAACCCCCACTGCAGGGTCAATCCAAGTAACCACTTGGCTTGGATCTGAAGCAAATGTCAGAGTCGAACTAACTCCCTAGCTCCAAGAGGAAGGAGTAGATCCAAAGATCTCAGTTCTGAACCCATTCTGTAAAACTCACTGCAGACTACTTGGCTCTGAAATTCCAAAGGTTCCAAAACAGTCAGGGTCAAGTGAATCAACCAAGTCTGTGGCTCTGAAGCAGACATGCCTCAGGGGAAGGAGGGCAGACATGACGAGGGGAAGAAAACAGTCCTAGGATATGGCACTGATGGGATATGGAAAGACCCCCACAGTAAGATTTGGGTCCATAGAAACTTCCACGGCATCTTGTCTACATCTGTTTTGTTTGAGACTCCTTAAGGATGTGGTTGAATGCAGGGATGAGGCAGAAGATGGAGGCCTGGAGTGGTGAAAAAACCTTAGCTATAGAATTGGTGACCTTAGTGTAGGTGAAACCGGCTCTGAGGAGAAACTTGGCTCCAAGTGATGTGGAGTGGTGAATTGAATTAGAATCCGATCCTAATGCTTCAAAATATTTGGAGCCAAAGCAGAGGAGGATGAAGGCTCTGGGGATCACTTTTTGGCAAAGTTAGTTCCCTCTTTTTCTCTATTTTTCTTTAGGCTTCTTAGTCATACTACACGCTGCTATTTTCTCAGGATTAGGAGAAGAAACAGAAGAACTCAAAAGGATCAGGAGGGGTACATTCTCCTGCAGAGGAAGGGAGAAGCCCTTTTTAATAACCTCAGCAACTGAGCAAAAATAGACAGTTTGGGTATACTTCAGAATCACAGGGTCTTCTTAAACCTAGCTAATGCCATAAACTTTAAGGTGCCTGCAGAATATCCCAGTTAACATCCAAACCAAAGAGTAAAATTTCACAATGACATACCGTTCAATAAAAATTTCAAGAAAAACCCAGCAAAGCTCGAGTTTCCACTGTGTGATACCTTAAACCTGCCGTAATGCATGTTTTGGCCTTTTCAATGACCTCATTAGCACACTAACATTTATGTCCACAGATAGTGAGGTTTGGCTTTATTGTCCTGAATGTAAGTATAAACACCTAGAAAGGGGCATGCTGTCCCCTTCATTACCCCTATTCTCTGTTTATAATGCACTATGGGGAGACGCACAGGAATTTAGAGAACATAAATTTGTCTTTTGTGTAATTGATGCTTTAGAGATAGAAGATAAAAGGACAAAATGTAAGTTAGAGATAAAAGAACTGCAGTGGCAGTTAAAAAAAAAAAAAAAAAACATGCCACTGGTCCCTATGGTTTAAATGATTCGGTGTCTTTGGCATGTGTTTTAAAAATGAAATCCTGGAAGATTAAGTTTGTAAGTCTTTTCAATGACAATACACTGTTGTAAGTGTGATAACATATCTATTAATTACTTTAACATAAATTTTAAATAAAAATGTTTTCAATGGAATGGGGTTATTAGAGCTTTAAATTAATTAGACATATAAAAATGGGGAGGAGTTTTATGATATAAAAAGTAAAGTGGTTTAAGTTTTTATTAACTCTGATGAAGTCCCACAATGTTCAAGGAGAGAAATACACTTAGTATTGTTCTTTAATAAAAACTGGTGTGATCGCACACTGGTACATGGCTCATATGTTTTACTAAAAGTGGGTTTTATTCAACTTGTCTTGGATGTAGATGCGTTTCACCATTTGTTAGTTTTAGAGTGGTTATAATATGTGGAAAGTACATCAAATTGGAATTGTTCAGTGTTATATGGACGGTGCCATTAAAACATAATTGGCATTTGGTTAACTGAATTCTACCAGAGTCAACATTTCACCGAGGGACTTGTTTGCAAGATCCAAAGTGAAGTGTTATTTGGAATGTACTCCTTCTGTACCAGAGGTGTGCAGTACTTTAAGTAGAGCATTTGTGCTTTTGGGTCCTGGCTACCAGTGGCTGTTTTTTTCACCCCTTTTCTTTTCTGCAAACAGGGCACAGGAAAAAAATAATGTTGAAAATATTGTATTTCATTTGCACAAGGGAAGCATCCACCCTTGGAATAAAATAAACTATAGAAAGACCTCAGCCTAATGTCAGGCAAGGATACAAAAACCATAATCAGATGATCAAGTAGTGAGTGTGAATTTACTGTGGAGCAGACAATCCAGCCTGCAGTACAAAATAACCCAGTTCCTTAAATCCAAATGTCTTTGGCAACATTCAGTAAAAACTGTGGTTCAGCCTACTATACCCTCCATTGTTATGTTACAACGCACATTTCAGGGCAAAATACGGCTGAAATATTTACAGCCATTGTAGAAATACCTAATGTCTTTTCTCATCACTGTTGCATTAATGCCTGTCCAGCTGACAAAAGCCTCATCTCCTACCAGGCACCATGCGCTATATGTATGTCCTACTTCTAAGTTGTAAGGTAAATAAGTAACTTATGACAGCCTAATCCTCAGAACTTCTTTGGTGCCTGTCTGAATGTTTTTCTTTGAACTCAGTCTGCAGGTTGTTCATCAAGTTGCTTCAGCTACACAGCCTTCAGAAGATAAGTGCTCCACTGAGATTCCTTCTTTATTTTTCCATGGGCAGTTCTATCTTTTTACATGTAATCCAAAAGAAAAATGTGAATGTGGGAGGCAGATTCCCCATAAAGATATACACAACTGTCTTTTTGTTTCGGGTACTACTCACGACCATACTCAGTGTGAGATTTGTCGGGCGTTTGTTCCAAAGACTCTTCACAGCCATCTGTCAATTCCTTATGTACTTGGAGAATCTGTGTTTGAAGCTTTTGGCCCAGTGTAACATGGCTTCTCAGCCAGCCCATTCACATGTTCAGCCACATCTTAAAAGGAAGCCTAAGAAGGCATAGATTGAATTTGCTGCTGTCCAACCTCCCCTGGATGCCTCTGCCAGGTTGGATTAAAAACTTGAGGACTGCTAGGTGGCAGCATTAGCTCCTTCCTCCATAAACCAGTTTGAAGCCGACACAGGGCTGCCTACATCTGCTGCAAACGCGCAGGGGAATTAATTGCCGATAATACTGGAGGAGCCTATGGGGATTGCCCAGGTGCTAGTTAAGGCAGAAGTCCTTGGTATTCTTACTGAATCTAGGCAGAGGTCTGAGCCTCCTAGGTTTGCCAGGGCTGATGTTACCCTAAAACGAAACCGAAAACGACCAGGCATGTGGCAAAAAATCCTCCCAAGGAATGGCAGGATTTCACAAAGGACCTTTTTAATGTCCTTATGGCTTTAAAGCCTCCTTGAGACTCATCTGTCCCTTTGTCTGCTCCTTGCTCCTCTAAACTGCATAGGGAGTCTGAGTCCTTGGCTTACTCTTCTCATTTCCATTCTCCTCTTGCCTTAGGACCTGAGGAGGAGGATTCTCTTTTTCCAGATTCTCCTAGGGAAGAATTATCCTTTGTGGAAACTGTGGTACGCAAGATGGAACATTTTAAGTGGGATAGTTCCCAAGATTCTGATGTCCAAAAGAAGTACTATGAGCTTTTCTAGATTTTTTTTCACTCCATCCTTCTCAGTCCCCCCCCTGTGCTGGATGCCTTTTTGGACACCTTCTTCAGCTTCTCAAGCACCCATTTCCTAGCTTCCTGCTCCAAAGAAGCCTGACAGGTTCTACAAAGTCCTCGAAGCTTAGAAGTTTTTGTATAAAAGCCCTTCTTCTGACCCTGCTGTGATTTTCTTAGCTACTGACAAACCATCTAAATTGCTGTCCTCTATGTTTTTACCTTCAGACAAGGACAGTCATACTATAGACTTGTATGAGAAAAAGTGGATACTTCTGCCACTTTAGCTTTCAGGGCCATCAACTACCAGACTCGTGACTAGGTATGTCTCTTCTCTCTCAGCTTGGTGGTATTCTGACTGATTTGTCGGATTCTGAGGAACAGTCCTCTGTCATTTATCTGTTAAGCACTGCTTCCTAGGTGGGTCTTCATTCTATAAAGTGCAGTTATGATGCTGCTGATGACTCTTCTAAGGCAGATGCATCAAGGTCTGTGATCAGAAGGTATTTTTGGTTACGCTTACAGGCTCTCCTTGATGTTATCAAGTCAAAGCTCCTGGATTTTCCCTCAGATAACCAGAATCTCTGTGGTTCTGCTGAGGCTGAGCTGTTTAAGACCTTGCAAGACAAGGGGAAAGCCATGCAGGATAAGAAACAGATCGTTAAGTCTCCTGCTCTTAGGTCACAGAGAAATAATCCCTCCAAATCTTCCTTTGCATGAATGGGGCCAAGACAGCCTTCTAGACATAACAGGTCTTCCAATAGGGTTTTTTCCTGATAAATCTTCTTAGGATTCTAAGAGTCAAAACCCTTCTGCTTTCATCTGACACTTCTGCTCCTTGGCCAGGTTACTTTTTAACTCAGGTTAACCCTGTCCTTTCCTGTTTGGCAGTAGACAATCACATGCTCTTAGGTGTTTTCCATTACCCAAAATGGTTATTTTATGGTTTGGAAGTAACCTTCAACCTTTTCCTTGCCAGCTAACTCATTTTTCCTGTGATTCTTCAGGATCTTTTATTGCAGAGAACAATTCAGCCCCCCCCCCCCACACAACAGGGTACAAGGGTTTTATTCCAGGATGTCTTTGGTTCCCAGGAAGGAGGGGTCTTGGAGGCTTATTTTGGATCTCTCTTTCCTCAACACTATTCTGAAGGTTCCTTCCTTCAGGGTGTTTTCTTCTCTTTGGTTCCTTCCTTCAGGGTGTTTTCTTCTCTTTGCTGCTTCACCAAGCTTTCCTGATGTTTCTGGATTTGATGGATGCTTCTCTTCATATTCCTATTCACCGTCTCTTCAGGAAATGCTTAAATTTCTCTGCATCTTCCTCACACTATTAATTCTCTGCTTTGCCCTTTAGTATTTATATAGCTCAGAGGGTCTCTATCAAATGACTAGCCCCAGTGGTGGCCTTCTGCAGACCTCAGGGAATTCAGATTTTTCCCTTACTGATTTCATCTCTTGATTTAAGCTCATTCCCAGCATATTCTTCTTCTTCTTTGGGATCTCAGATTTATAATACTTTTGCAAAATGTAGGGTTCACCTTGAACTTCAAGGAGTCTATGATGATGCCTTCTCAGGATCAGGTTTTTCTAGGCTGCAATATTCATACTGTGCCAATGATAGCTCTGCTGTCTCCTCCAAAAGTCCTGTCTTTGACATCTTATTTTAAGAACCCTTCTTCCTCTTTCAGTGCTTCTGGTAAGGGAATTCCTTCAGGCTCTGGGATTCATGGCATCTACCATTCCTATGGTTTCTTCTGCCAGACTCCATATGAAGTTTCAGTGCTACCTCAAAACTGATTGGCTTTTTCCATTCCTCTATTACCTTGCCTCAAGCTCGAGTTCCACTTGAGGGACTCATTAGATCTCTCTGAATTTTGGCCTGCCTTTTCAGGTTCCTATTCCATCTCTGAAACTGTTCACTGGTGCTTCGGATCGGGGATAGGGAGTCTTCTTCAACAATGTCAGGGTCCAGAGGGTTTTCTCTCCTCCATAACTGGCAGATCACATCAACATTAGAGAAACGAGAGCTCCGATTCTTGCCCTCCACACCCTTTGCATCCCCAGCCCTCTAAGGATTTTTTTAGCGACAATACCAAAGTCATGTGGTATAACACCAAAGGGGCATAAAATACTACCTTCTTTACAGACCGTCTCTTCAGGCTTGGGATTTTGCAAACCATCATTTGTCTCCTCAGGTGGTTTATATACTTTCACAGTAAACCCAGTGGCACACACTCCGAACAGGTCCAGAACAGAATGTTACGAATAACTACTTCACAGAGTTGCTCATGGACATTGTTCATTGGTGGGATACTTCTTAAGTAGATCTCTGTGCCTGCCCTCTGAAAAGACAACTTTCCAGATTCTGTCCCAGATTGGCAAGTCTCTGGCTTGGAAACTGGATTAAATGACATTTTCTTAGGCAATGTTAATGTATGATTATCCCCTCTTACCAAAATTCCTGCATAAGATCTTGTGGAATACACCGAAAATCTTGCTGGTGACTCGCTGACCTCATTGAATTGATCCACTCACAGGACAAAGGATCTTTAATTCATCCTTACTTGTCCATCCATTCACTTAACTCCTTGGGTGATAGGGTTTTGATTCCTTTTAGACACCAATTCTCTAAAGACGTGCTTTTTTTTTTTTTTTTTTTTTTTTTTTGGAGGAGGCCATGAAATCCACTACTAGAAAATACTATATGGCTAAATGAAATTTTCGATTTGGTGTCTCAAGCATGACCTAAATACTTTTTTTTTCCTGTGGTTATTCCTACGGTCCCTTTTTTATTTGTGTGAGTTGTTTATATCCATCGGTTGAAGAACATTTGTCAGCCACTTTTGTTTGTCTGCCTCTGAATCTTCCCCTGGCTTCTAGTTTTGAAGTCAAGCAATTTTTGAAAGGTGTCCATATTACCCCCCCCCCCCCCAAAAAAAATCTAGTCCTCCTTCCTAGGACCTTAATTTTGTTTTTGAGAAACTGACTCAGTCTACTTTTGAAACTGCAGCTTCCTTTTACTTGCAACACTATACTCGGAAAACTGTACTGTTAGTAGCTCTTACTTCTGCCAAGAGGGCCTCTGAACTCCTGTACTCATGTCAGTTTCACCTTTTTTGTTTTTTCACAAGGACAGGGTATCTCTTCGTATTAATCCTTCCTTTATGCCAAAGGTGCTTAATGATCTGACCTTAAAATCAAACCACTCATCTCCCTTCTTTCCCCTTTCCGCAGAAAGATATAGTGAGGAGTCTTCACATCTTGGATTTATATAGACAGCTCAGATATTAACTAGACAAAACCAACGATATCAAGAAACCTGAACAGCTTTTTGTTTCCTTTCATGCTAGGAAATTGGGTCTAGATATGTCTAAGCAAACCATCTCCTGGATTTCTAACGCCATTTATTTTTGCTATTACTCTCATGGAAAGCAGCTTTATTCTTCTGTTTGAGCTCATTCTAGTTAGGACTGTGGCTTCTTCTGGTGCATTTTTCAAGGGTCTGGATACTAGATCCATCTTAGAAGCTGGTACCTGGTCCTTTGTAAATACATTTGCTAAATATTATAAGTTGGATGGCATTTCTAAAGTCATCCTACATAATTTGTTGGAAGGATCTTCTGTGTCTTCTTCCTCCCATCCCCCCTCCAGGTGCTTTTGTACTCTCCCAGCTGTTAAGAATACCGCAAGAGTGATAAGGAATGACATAGTAGACTTGTGTAACATCTTACCATAACAGCAGATGTCCTTCTTTTCACTGTTGCACTATTCTGTCCCTCCCTCTTTCCCCTATTTTCTTTTCTGTTGCCTTTCAGCACGTCGAGAGGTCAATTTTTCTTTTTCTTTTCCCTTCCTAAATGTAAATGATCAACCTTTTTCCACTTGATTTGCTCTGGTTCTTCCAGGGCATTTCAGTTTTGAGAATTAGGAGCTCGTACAATACCAATATGTTTTACACCTTGGACATGGGGCATAGTCTGATGTATGGCATCTAGAAGGAGATAAGGCTTTGGTATGCTGGACGGATGTCTGTCTGCCCTCAACAGGATATCCCATCTGTTAACACTGCAACACTGAAAAACAGGACACTTACTGCTATGGCAAGATCTTATACAACTGCACTTTCATCAAGTATTACATGAAACAGACTCACAGACACTGACATCTAGGGAGGTGTTCCCCTGCCTAGCTTATTCTACCTAGATTCTTTTACCCTAAGAGGTGATGGTAGGCCATACATTACACTCTGGAGAGAGGGGCAAAGGTGGGATGAGGTACTAAAAAACACAGGAGCCGCCATTTCA
This sequence comes from Protopterus annectens, assembly GCF_019279795.1. Lineage (NCBI taxonomy): Eukaryota > Metazoa > Chordata > Ceratodontiformes > Protopteridae > Protopterus > Protopterus annectens. Next base: position 544,039,045 of record NC_056734.1, on the reverse strand, counting down.
GATACAAACAAATCTTTACCACTAGAGGCACACAAAACCATGATATTCTCAGGATTTGAAGGCTCTCGCATTACTACAGTAGCCGGTAAACCCAAAAGATTATGCTTTTTAAATAAAAATGATGATATAAAAAAACAAAACAAAAAAAAAGAATGTGTGTGGTCACCAAGTACAGTAGAGTGAAACTTCTGTAAGGAACTTTGAAGGAAAGCAAATGAAATTATAAATGAAGGGGTGTGACTGTCGGACTGTGGTAGCTAGAAAGATTTAAGCAAGCAATAATGCCTGAGAGGGTGTGTGTTGATGTGTAATTAACTTCTACTCAGGAGTGTTATGAGGCCTGATGGTGGAGGGCCTCTACACCCCTAGAACAGCATTAATCACACATTAACACAGCCTGGAGGGCATTATTGCACTTAGAGAATGGGCTTTCTGTAAAATTGCTGTTTTACTTACTTAATTATATACATATTTTTTCTTTTTTTAATGTAAAACACTTCCTCTGAACGTTTCAAACTTGCTGTAGTGCATGTTAAAGGTGTTGGAGGAAGCATTTTACATCAAAAATATGACCCTGTAAAAAAACATCCTGGTTTATACTTTATTTTTTTAGTTCCTGACTCCTAAAATGTTTGGTTTATTGTTGAGTTATTAGAGAATGATGTCACTAAATAATGACACAGACTTGAGTTTTAGACTTTTATTTTCTTCAGAAAATTCATGTTAAAAGAAATCATTTACTTAAGCAAGTTTGTAATTTTATAAAAGCAATAATCAAAATCGGTTTCTACTCGAGTATTTGTTCCCCCTTTACTTTAGGCTTTCGCCAGATTTCATTACCTGAAAGGTCCAGAGGTATGCAAATCTCTCTACTGCTGCTGCAGTTGCCAGTAGTCACCTCACTCACTCTCTCGCATGCACATCACTGCTTCAGAAAATGCACAGGTTCATAGGTGTGTACTAGGGTAATGGCCATGGAGCCTTTACAAGCCTAGCCCATAGGATTACCCTGGCATTGTGCCACCCGACCTTAGTTCCCAGTGCCTCTGTCAAGTAGCGTCACTGGAGTGATCCCCACAGTGAATTTTCTATTTCCCATCCACTCCTCAATATTTCTCTTGAAGAAGGCCAGTGAGGTGCTCTGTTTGACATGTCTGGGAAGTCTATTCCATAGCATGGGCAGTCTCTGGGTTATGAAGCTGTCCCTCCAGCATGTTCTGTTGACTGTGGTAATGAGGTTGAGGTCTTTGCAGAGTGTGGTGCAGAGAGATTAGGATTTATTTAGATGTAGCATTTCTAGCAGAGGTGGGTCAGACATGGCTTTGTAAGTCGAGCAGAGATCGCCTCTAAGAAGGCGACATGAGACGGAGAATAGTTGGAGTTTTTTGAGTCTGTCCATATAGGACAAGTGTCTAAGGCCTAGCATCCTCTTTGTGAGGTACTTTTGCGGCCTCTCCAGTTGCTGCAGGTGTCTTTTGAGGTACATGCCAAATTGGGCATTGTACTCGATGATTGGCCTAATGAAAGAAGAGTAGAGGGAGACAATGACCTCTTTCTTCCTGGATTCAAATTCCTTAGTAATGAGATGTGCCACACAGAAGGACTTTCTGACCACAGTGGCAATATGGTGGTCGAAAGACCGGTTGCTGTCAACCTGTGTTCCCAGATATCTTATAACGCCTTCTGTGTTCAGTGGAATACCACTGATGTGGTAATTCATGGGAAACGGGGTTTTCCCCAAAGGGAATGATGAAATTTTTTTTTTTGCATTGAGCTTAAGACCACGGATCTGACACCAGTCGTTGGTCTCAGTGAGGCCTTTCTGTAGATGTCAACATCACTTGGGGAGTTAATAGCTCCCAACTTGCAATCGTCTGCAAAGTTTGTCAGCTAAATTCCCTTTGTGTTGGCCTGGACTTCAGAGAAGTAGATTCCAAACAGGAGAGGACCCAGGACTGAACCCTGAAGGGCTCCACTTGTGATTGGTCGGCAGTCTGACTTGGAGTCAGCCACTTTTACACTGTGGGTTCTCTGTCTGTGAGCCAGTTTGCAACCCGTCTAGTCATATAGGGGTTGATGCCTAGCTTAGTGAGTTTTTCTACGATTCCTGAGTGGGAAATAGTATCAAAGGCCTTGGCCAGATCAAGGTAGGCTGTGTGAACCACCTTGCCTTCATCCACAGCTCTGGTGACTGACTCAAAGTCGTCAACCAAGTTGAGCAGCATGATCTACCCTTCACAAAACCAAACTGTGTGGGATCCAGAGTATGGAGATTCCCTATACCCTAGTTTATTAGGTCTAAGATGATGTCTTCCATAGCTTTGCATATCAGACTCGTTAGGCTAATGGGGCGATAGTTCCCAGGGTCAGTAGTCGCTCCACCTTTGTGGAGAGGGATGACTGTAGCAGTGTGCCATTTGGTAGGGACAAGGCCTGAGTTGAGGCTCTGATTGAACAGGGCACACAGGTGAGGTGCCAGTTCACTCTGTAGTTCATGTAGCACAAAGCCAGGGATACTGTCAACTCTCGCAGAAGCTGTATTCTTGGCCTTGGACAGTGCTGTTTTAACCTGTGCAGCAATAATGCACAGTAGTGCAGCATGCTAATGGAAAAGTACAGTTTTGTACCTACCATAAATGTAGATGTTCGAAGATCCACATTGCTGCAGTCCTGACACTTGGGTAGTCCGCTGTCCCAGTCGGCCCGAATACCAAAGTATTAGGCTGACGTCGGTCAAGGCGCATTAGTCTGACGTCAGGACGTCAGGGTACAAATGCGCATGACCGACGTCATTTCCTCAGTCTTTTCTTGCCCCAGATGTCAGAAGACCCTAAAAAGATAAGGCCAAACCAAAAACAAGAACACACCAAACACCCCTGTACCAAATATATGTACAATATATACAAAGTCAGAAAGGTACAATCCCACCCACACAACCACCCCTAAACACAGAGGGGAAGGAGGGAGGGTAAATTGGACTGCAGCAATGTGGATCTTCGAACATCTACATTTATGGTAGGTACAAAACTGTACTATGTTCTTCATCTCACATTGCTGCAGTCCTGACACTTGGGTAGAATCCCAAAGCAGAGGTAAGGGAGGATGGCAAATCACAAAGAAGCAGGAGCTGACAACATGCCCTGTAAAATAGCAGTGGCAAAACCAGCCCTAGATTTAGAGTAGAGAGGAAGGTGGTAATGCTTAGAGAAAGTATGCACTGAACTCCAAGTAGCAGCCTCCAAAATATCCTTAGTTGCCACCCCCCTTAGAAATGCTGTTGAAGTGGCAGTAGCCCTAGTGGAATGAGGCCTAATCCCAGCTGGAATCTCCTTGCCATGATGGGAGTAACAGAAAGTAATGCAAAACCCAATCCACTTAGAAATAGTTTGTTTTGACACAGGCTTACCCTGAGAACTCAAAGCAAATGAAACAAACAACTGCTGAGACTGCCTAAAATCCTTAGTCCTGCTTAAATAATAACGTAATTGTCTGTGTATATCTAAAGTGTGCAAAATCTTTTCCCCCTTATTTTGGGGATTTGCATAAAAGGTAGGCAAATGAATAGTTTGGTTTAAAGCCACACTAGAAACCACTTTAGGCATAAAGGAAGGATTAGTACGTAAAGATACCCTATCCTTATGAAAAATCAGGAAAGGCTCAACCGCCATAAGGGCCTGCAATTCAGACACCCTTCTTGCAGAGGTAATGGCTAACAAAAAAGCAGTCTTCCATGACAAATATTTCAATTCAGCAGTAGCTGCAGGCTCAAAAGGTTATAGAGTGAGTTTCTCCAACACAAAATTGAGGTCCCAAGCAGGAGTAGGAGCTCTACGTGGGGGTCTTATATTCTTTGCCCCTCTAAGAAATTGCTTGAACAAAGGATGAGAAAACAATGGTGGGTCACAATCATAGTGAGCTGAAATTGCTGCAGCATGAATCTTAATGGAAGAGAAAGACAAACCTTTGTCCAATAACTCAGTAAGATATTGAAGAGCCACACTCAAATTTGGCTCAGAAACATCCAAATCCTTTGCTGCACTCCAAAATGAAAATCTCTTCCATTTTCCTGCGTACACTTTCCTTGTACTAGGTCTTCTGGCTTCCATAATCACATTCAAAACTTGTTGAGGAAGCTGAGACCTGCTATGGTTCAAAACAGAATATGCCAGGCTGTTAGATGAAGAGAGTGAAGCTTGACATTGAGTAGATGCCCGTCCTTCTGAGACAATAGGTGTGGAATCAAAGGTAAGGGCCATGGAGGCTTCCTTACCAGACTCCTCAGCAATGGGCACCAGTGCTGCCGAGGCCAATCTGGAGCTATTAAAATCATCCTTGGCTTGTCTTGTCTGACCTTTAGAAGTACCTTTGGGAGGAGAGGCAGAGGTGGAAAGGCATACACATGAAGATTTTTCCAACTGAAAGAAAGAGCATCCACTTTCCAGGCTGTGGGATGAAACCTTGTCGTGCAAAACTTTGGCAGCTGGTGGTTTAGTGGAGAAGCGAACAGATCTATGTCTGGAGTTCCCCATGACACTGTCAATGTCTGAAATACATGAAGATCCAGTTTCCACTCGTGAGGATCCATGATTTGCCTGCTTAACACATCTGCTAAGGAGTTCTGTGCTCCTGGCAGAAACCTTGCTTGAAGATTCAGTTGCAAGCTTAACGCAGTCTCCCACAAAATCATTGCTTGCCTGCATAGAGGATAAGAATGTGTTCCCCCTTGTTTGTTGATGTACCACATGACAGTTGTGTTGCCTGTTAGAATCAACACCTGCCCTGGAAGAAGTAAATCCTTGAAAGCCAGTAATGCAAACTGGACTGCTAACATCTCCTTCATGTTGATATGTAGATGCTGCAGTCTGGCAGGCCACTTGTCTTGTATCCACTTTCCATTCAGATGAGCTCCCCAAGCTGTGTCTGAGGCATCTGTCGTTAGAATCTGACTCGCCTCTGGCCGGGTTACAGAGAGTCCCTTGTTTAGGTGACATTCCTGAGCCCACCACAAAAATTCCTTCTGAATGCAAGGAATTATTTGAATGACAGTGTCCAAATCCTGGCAGTGCTGTGTCCATACATTTTGAGATACCATTGCAGCTTCCTCATATGCAGTTTGGCATTGGGAAGCACCAGAATACAAGATGCCATGAACCCTAAGGCTTGAAGGACTGTCCTTGCAGTCAGCCCGGACTGATGAGATAGCTGATGGAAGTAAAGAGAAAGATTCTTTTGTTTGTCCGGGGTTAAAAGGCCATCTGGGTTGCTGTATTCAGTCTCACACCCAGAAAGCACATGTCTTGAGAGGGTACTAGACTGGACTTTATTTCGTTCACAGAATACCCTAGGCATCTTAGCACTGCTATCACATATTCCAAATGTCGAAGAAGAACGTCCCTTCCTTGAGCCAGAATCAGGCAGTCGTCCAAATAAGGATAGATTTGTATTCCTTTTAGCCTGAAGAAAGCTATCACTGGAGCCAGAACCTTTGTGAATACTCTGGGCAGTAGATAAGCCAAAGGGCAATGCAGAGAACTGATAATGAGAATTCCCAGCTCGAAAACGCAGATACTTTCTGCAAATTAGTCTGATAGGAACATGAAGGTAAGCTTCCTTGAGATCCAAAGTTACCATCCAGTGATCTTTGCCCAGCAGAGGTAAAAGCTGTTGTAACGTCAACATTTTGAACTTGGGAATGTCCAGATAAGTGTTGAGGATAGATAGATCCAAAATTGGTCTCCACGTGTTCCCCTTTTTTGGTACAAGGAACAGGCGAGAATAAAATCCTAGGCCCCTTTCTGGCACAGGAACCGGCTGAATGGTCCCTATGTGGAGTAACAGAGAAATTTGCTTGTGAGCCTCTTTCCTTTGTTGAGGAGGAATGTCTGGCATGCCTTTGAAAGGAGGCAAGGTATGGAAATAAAACCTGTAACCGTGGTGAATGATATCCAATACCCATCTGTCTTGGGTAATTAAACTCCAGTTTTCTTTGAAAAGTGCTAACCTTCCTCCCAAAGGTGCTGCCAGACGAGAAGATTCCGGCAGCTGAAAAGGCAGGTCATTGGGTCTGTTTACGAAAGGACTGACCCCTGCCCTCACTAGAAGACTGAGCAGGTGAACTCCCTGTTCTAGGCCTAAAAGAACCTTGAGCTCTGCCCCTACCACGTCTAGACCTACCCCTAGACTGGGAATCATAAGCAGGATATTGTCCACCCCTTGGTAGGCCAATTTCTACTAAACTTCGGAGGCTGAACCTGCAAAAAATCTTTAACAGTCTGCATAGACTTAGCCTTGTCTTCCATTTTCTTTAGAACTGCTTCCACAGGCGAACCAAACAACACATCAGATTGTAAAGGAGAATCTAAAATCCTTGTCTTCACATGCTCAGCTAAATTTTGATCCCTCAGCCAGGCGTGCCTGCGAAGAACCGAACCAGTGGCAGCCACCCTCGAAGAGGCCTGCACAGCATCAAAACCACATTGCAAAGAATGCTTACCCACCTGTTCAGAAACATGAACTAAATCCTGCAACTCTTTACACTCAATACCTTCCGCCAAAGCATCTACCTTAGACTTTAATTGTGAAAGGAGATAATTTTGGTATTTCAACATATGAAACTGGCAATTTAAAGCTCTCATGGCCAAAGTGGAAGAAGTATACACTTTCTTTCCCCATCTATCCAAAGCCCTTGCCTCTTTATCTGGAGGAACAGGATTTTTAACAACAGAAGCCTTAACACCTTTAGGCCCCTGTGAAACAGTTTCTGGGTCTGCCCTAGGACTCTTAAAAAGATACTTATGAGCTTCAGGCACCCTATAATATCTATCCGGTTTAACTGGAGCAGGAGGCAAAGAATCAGGGTTCAGAGAAGCCTCTGCAAAAACATCCTCCACCACATCCAGAACAGGAGGTATAGCTAAAGGCCTATGCTGGGGTAGAAACAAAAATTCCCTCAGCCTTTTCCTGGAATCAGAGAAATCCTGACCTTCCCATTTAAAATGCTCCCTCATGGAATGAAGAGTCTCTGAAAATGAAAAATCCTCAGGGGGAGAAGCAGAAGGAGTAGAATCATCTACATCAGAATCAGAGTAAGGGGAATACTCCTGCAAGTCTTCAGAAGAAGACTCAGAAGCATCCGAACACTGCTCAAAACTCCCAAGCTCAGGTTCCACCCTAGGCCTCTTATCAGGAGGGGGCATAGAACCTCTAATCACTGTAATCAAATCTTCTGCCATCTTAAGCATATGCTTCTTAGGTACAGACCCTGACGAACTAGGGGTAACACCTGAAACAAAACCTGGCCTGCCCCTGGGAGAAGCCTTGGAAACAGCAGGGGAGGGCCTAACCACCTTAGGAAGGGAGGGAAGAACAGCTACCTGAGAAGCCCCTTCCGCCTGGCCTACCTCCTGAGAGGTCACATCTTGCAGTAATAAAGTCTCTCCCTGGGATTCCAAAGAAATTTCTGGCTGAACCTCTGGCTCCACCGAGCCCTCTAAAGAACCAACGTCCGGTACGGACGGTTCTTCCAGCCTAGGCTTTGCTGTTTTGTCCTTGCGCTTTTTTGATGAAGCGGGCGTCGGAGCATCCGACGGCATGTTATAATTACACCGCTTCCCAAAAACTAACCTGGCACAATCTAATCTTCTCTTTATAGTGCGTTTGTTAAATCTAGCACAAGAGCGACAGCCAACCACGTCGTGCTCAGGCCCTAAGCAAGGTATACACAAGGTATGGTAATCCCTATGAGGTATCTGTTTCCCACAAGAAATACAGTTATTCACTTTTTCTGACATCCGGTAAAATACTGAGGCAAGAAAAAAACAAAATATTCCCCAACGGGGTACTTAGCCAACTTGGATTCGGTCTGAAACTCCGACTTCGGAAAATCTCAGAACGCCAACCTGCACTTGCAAAACTGCTTCTGCATCGGACCATGCGGCAAAAAAGACTGAGGAAATGACGTCGGTCATGCGCATTTGTACCCTGACGTCCTGACGTCAGACTAATGCGCCTTGACCGACGTCAGCCTAATACTTTGGTATTCGGGCCGACTGGGACAGCGGACTACCCAAGTGTCAGGACTGCAGCAATGTGAGATGAAGAACATCCCTGCTATTCTATGAACTAAGTTTATAAGAGCAATATTTAAAATCTGTCCCTATTTTTGGTCCTTGGTTCCCTCCATTATTTGTGGCTCTATCCAGATTTCTTGTGCTAATAGGTTGAGAGGTAGGGAAAGCTCTTACTGATGCTGCTGCTGTCATAGGTTCATAGGTTTATACTAGGCTATCTGCCCTAAGGCATTTATAAGCCTAGCCCAAATTTTTGTGGCTTACGCCACCCCTTATATGAAAAAATACTGTGCCCATTAGTTTGTTGTGCCTCTGTCCAGCAGTGACACAGAGATGATTCCTGGGATAAACCTACGATCTCCCATCCACAGGTCTAGATTTCTCTTGAACAGAGTCAGCGAGGTGCTCTGCCTCACATGGACCGGGATTTTATTCCACAGCATAGGGAGTCTCTGAGTGATAAATCTATCCCTCCAGCACATCCTATTTATATCCGTGCTAAGGTTTAAGTCGCTTGCTCTAGTGGTTTTGGTGGATTTGGATTTTTGAGGTGGAGCATGTCCATTAATTCCGGGTTGGACATGGCCTTGTATGTCAGGCACATGTCACCTCTGAGCAGACGGTATGCGACTGAATAGAGCTGGAGTTTCTTCAATCTGGCAGCATATGACAGATTTTGGAGTCCCTTTATCCTTTTGGTGAGGAACTTTTGGGGTCTCTCCAATTGCTGCAGATGTCGGGTGAGATACATCCCGAATGGGGCATTGTACTCGATCATTGGTCTGATAAGTGAAGAGTACAGGGGAACAATAACCTCACTAGATCTGGATGTGAATCCCTTCATGATCAGGTGGGCAATGTAGAAGGTCTTTCTAACCACTTTAGCAATGTGAGTGTCAAAAGAAAGGCCACTGTCAACCTGGGTCCCCAGGTCCCTGATAACCTCTCCTGTGCTGAGTGGATTGCCACCTATATGGTAGCTTGGGGTTACCTTGTTTTTCCCGAAGGGTATGACTATACATTTTTTGGCGTTTAACTTCAGGCCATGGCTCTGGCACCAGCTATCTGTTTCCGTGAGTCCCTTCTGAAGGATATCCGTGTCTGATGCACTTTCCACTATGGCCCAGTTTGCAGTCGTCTGCAAACTTTGTCAGCCAAAGTCCTCCTATGTTGGCCTGTACTTCTGAGAAGTAGATGCCAAACAATAGGGGGCCAAGGACCGAGCCCTGTGGGACACCACTTGTGACCGGCTTGGAGTCTGACACAGCGCCAGCAACTCTAACCCTGTGGGTTCTGTCCTTAAGCCAGTTTGCAACCCATCTTGTGACATATGGGTTTACATTTAAGCTGGTAAGTTTTTCTACAATACCCGAGTGGGGTATTGTGTCGAAAGCCTTTGCAAGGTCAAGGTAGGCTGTATGGACTGCCTTTCCTCATCAATGGCCTTGGTGACGGTTTCAAGAAGTCGACCAAGTTCAAAAGGCATGATCTTCCCTTGACAAAGCCAAACTGGGTCGGGTCCAATGTCTGCAAGTCCCGTATATCTTTGTTTATGAGCTCCATTATGATCCTCTCCATAGCTTTGCAGACTAGACTTGTTAAGCTTATGGGGTAATTACCAGGGTCCGAGAGGCGCCGCCTTTGTGGAGTGGGACAACAGTTGCCGTACGCCACTCCTTGGTCACGTATCCTGTGGTAAGGCTGAGATTAAACAGCTGCCTTATGTGCGGGTTTAATTCCTCATTTAGCTCGTGTAGCACACAGCCGGGGACACCATCCGTCCCATTGATGCTGTGTTTTAGCTTTAGAGAGAGCAGCTTTCACCTGCGCATTTGAGATGTCCGGGAGGCTACACTCGGCTGGGATAGTTATCTCTCCTTTAGGGGAGAGGGGTGAAGTTTGCACTGAACCTGTCTGCCAGTATGTTGGCAATGTCTGTGGGTTCAGTGATTTTTGTATCATTTTGGACTAATTCTGAGCATATCTGGGAGTTTCCACCCAGGTTCCTAACATAGCTGAAAAGGCCTTATGATTGTCCTTTGAATCCATGGCAATTTTTCTCTCAAAATTGGCCTTAGTTGATTTTATGAGTGCTCGATTTTTTACTAATAATGATCAGGGTGACTTCCTTTATGGATTTTGTTCTATCATGTAATAGCTTTCTCCTCTTATTGTAAAGTTTGTTAATGGCTGGGTTCCACCAGACTGGACGCTTGCCCTTTGTGGAAAGAGTCTTGGTTTTATTTGGGATTGCCTGATCCATGCAGTCCTGGAGGTGTTCATAGAAGGCATTTGTAAGGGCTTCCGAGCTTGGGTTGTGGTTTCCACTGGCTCAGGGGCCTTGAAGGATACCACACCAGTCTTGAGTAGTGTGAAGTTTGCTTTAGAGAAGTTCTTCACTATGGTCTTTTTGTTTGGGGTGGGGCGGATGTGGATTTCCAGTGAGATTAGTTTATGATCAGATCTCACCAATGAGGGATATACTTCCGGTGTGGAGTATTTTGTCCCCATGTTTGTGACAATGAGATCTAGTATATTTTCTCCTCTCGTGGGAACAGTGACTAGCTGTTCCATGGCATTTGAATTTATGAACTCCAGGAACCGTTGGGCTAGAAAGTTAGGGCTTGAGTAATGTTCCCAGTCTATATTCAGGTAGTTGAAGTCACCCAATATGATAGTGTTTGGAGATACATTTATACCCTCCAGTGTCTTCAGGAAGGCTGTGTGGGGTTCCTGAGTTTGAGAGGGTGGCCTGTAGCATGCTACAAATTGTAGAGCAGTTTTGCCTATGGTTAGTTGCACCTGGATGGTTTCCGAAGCTTCGTGCGTTCCCACCAACCTGGAGGTGTGGGTATCCTTTATGAATATGGATACACCCCCTCCTTTTGTGGTGTGGTCCGGGTTTTGGGGCCCGAACGCATGATATGAGGTAAAACCTAATAGTGCCGGGTGCTCTCAGGAGCCTTGAACCAGGTTTCAGTTACAGCACAGACATCGATGTTCTCCATACTGAGAAGGCCCTCGAGTGCGTGCATTTTGAGATTTAGACTTCTGGCATTGAGCAGCATTACCCTCAGTTTCTTCCCATTTTTGTGTTCTAGGGTGGTAGGTTTAGAATTTGAGCCTTGCGTAAAAAAGGCACTATGGGGGTGGGAAGAGCCTTAGCCAATATCCGAATCCCAGGGTGACAGGTGCAAGCCGTCCCTTGCGAAGCAGCGTGGCTTGTCAAGCATGTCATCCCAGGCAGACAGACACTGGATCCCCTTTGAATGACACCAGACATTAAGCCAATTGTTACAGCTGATCATCTTGTCTCTATATTGTGGCATCATTCTTGGTGAAGGAAGGATACTGCTCAGGGTTAGGGTCATACCTGCCTGGGCTACATAATCAGAGAGCTCCTCTATGTCTCTTTTCATGTAGTCCAGGGAGGTGCGTCTCAGGTCGTTCACACCAGCATGGACAATGACTGTGTCATATTTGTACTTGCCGTGGAGTGACCCGAGTGCTTGTGTTATGTGGCGGATTCTAGCGCCCGATAGGCAGCTTACTGTGACCCTCTCCTTTTTCAGCCTGGTGAGTGGGACGTGAGTGTGTCTGACTATGGAGTCACCTATGACAAGTATGTTTGGTATTGTATTTGGCCTTAAGGGCTGTGACTGCTTTGCACACTGCTTTTGTGGTTTATGTGTTGCTTGTGGGGTGTCTTGAGGTAGCAGTTGTTTGGGTGTCTGCTTTGGAGGCCTCTGCTGTTTAGGTAAATTTTACTCAGAGCCTCGAGTATGTCTTTGTGTTTATGTGTTTGATTCAGTGGAGTGGTAGCATTATGTGAGGCTGGTTTTGTGGTGTGTGTAGTTGCCTTCTCCTCCTGTCTGGTCTTGCCAGTCCTGAGTTGAGAGAGCTCAGCCTCCAGTTTGGCTAAATAGCTGCATCTCTCGCAAGTATTTGTGTTATGTGGGAGGAGGAGAGGGTTGTCTGTGTACATGAGGCAGTTATAACATTGCCTCAAGATTCCCAGATTCACCAGCTGGACCAGAGAGAAGACTGACAACTGACCTTTGGACATGCTAGAATAATATTGGGAATTCCTTAATTGAAAACAAGGGCCAGTGGGGAGTGAGGGTGTAGTGCTTTTAATTTTTAGTGCTGACTTATATAATTGCTTTAGTGAGCAAGTGCCAGGTAACTTGAGTGCAATGTGTTACAAGTAACTAAATGCAAAAACGACAAACACTAACTTTCTTTCAAGTGAAACAAGGAAATAAGTACAGTAAGCAATGCAGATATCACTAGTGATCCACAGAAGCGCTGAGAAGTTGAGTATTAGATGGAATTAGCTTCCAGGGAAATAACAAGCAAACAAACAACAAGCATATAAACAAAGCTAGATTCAGCAGGCCTGGATCTAGTCTATGCTAGAGCAAACAAGGTGAACCAATTTCAGTAAGATACAGTTCAAATATTCAGGCACTATAAACCTTTAACCAGAAATTTCCAGCTCAGAAGGGCAGAGTCCAGCCTCTTCTCCCACAAGAGTGCAGACCACGAACCTTCTTAATGTAAAATAACTGGCCTGAAGCCCAAGTGCCTAAACCAGAACTAATACACTTGGACACTGGGCTCTCAATCAGCAGTTCCCAACTTAGAAGGATGAAAGCTACCTGTCCTGCCACCACAGTGCTTGCCACAAACCTTCCTAATGTAAAACAACTGGTCTGAAGCCCAAGTGCTTAATCCAAAAGACTTGAATGATAGCTACACTTTAATCAAGTTACAACCAAGCAGTAATAAATACCATTGAATACTTTAGAGAATGTCTGGATTAGTGCTCAAGTTACACAAACAAAGCTAGATCCAGCAGACCCGAATCCAGTCTATGCCACAGCAAACAAGGCGCACCAACTTCAGTAAGAAACAGTTCAGATATGCATGCACTATAAGCCTTTAACCAGAAATTCCCAGCTCAGAAGGGCAGAGTCCAGCCTCTCCTCCCACAAGAGTGCAGACCACGAACCCTCTTAATGTAAAATAACTGGCTTGAAAGCCCAAGTGCTTAAACCAGACAAGGGATTGCTCTATCTCTCTCACTGTTCACTCTCTCAATCTCTCAGTCACTCAGTCTCTTCTGCTTTCACAGTTATGTTCTCCCTGTACTTTAGGCTTTATCCAGATTTCTTCAGCTGAAAGGTCCAGAGGTATGCAAACCTCTTTACTGTTGCTAGTAGTCATCTCACTCATTCTCTTGCATGCACATCTCTGCTTCAGCAAATGTATGCCAATGGAAATCCTGCTATTCTAGAAACTTTCTAAGTTTATAAGAGCAGTATTTAAAATCTGTCCCTTTTTTTCCTTCGTTCCCCTGTTATTTGTGGCTCTATCCAGATTTATTGTGCTAACAGGTTAACTGGTGTGTGTGTGGTTGAAAAGCTAAAGTAGAATATGGAATTCAAACTCCGCCCTTAGTGGGAAGAGTTTGACTTGTGTTGCACTTTTCAGTTTCACACCAAACTCACACTACCCTGCCTGCACTTCAAAAATACAAACTGGAAATTATGTTATGGCATTACTCTCTTCAAATCCCCAATAAGATACCACTATTATTGGAAAGGATATTTTGCCCTATTTACGAGTAGTGCTGTGTAACACAGACAGAGACCACTATAGCGAAATGAGTTAGTGTAGTTCAAAAAGAAATGGAAGAAATCAAAGAATTAAAACAGAAATTACTGCATCTGTATCCACATTTGAGGGCCAATAACAAAATGGACCATGTTTTTTTTAGCTCAGCATAAACTACACTTATGCTGACCACAAGATAAAATGTCACTTTTCCAGAAGCTTTACCCTCTTCCCAAGTAAGCAGTGCAAAACATTGCTAGAAATACTCAGCAGTGGGAGAAAAACGGGCATTGTAAGAAAAGGAGGGAGTACTTCAATTTCACCTATATGGCATGTGAAGAAAAAGGATGGCACATATCATCTTATGGTAGACCTATTTTTGGTGAATAAACATACCACTCCAGTAACTCATACGATACCTAGTGCTCCAGAAATGACAGCTAAGTTAGATCTTAAAAGGACAATCCCAGTGTTTAAAATTAGGTTCAGAGTTAAGCTGACAGAAGTCATGCCCACTTTGACACGTCACTTTCATTCCCACCCACAGTATCATTTTAAATATCCTGTAAATCCACAGTTACAGTCTTGTTTCATCTCCCAGAATAAATTAATCTTTGGATTTATGTTCCTCTCCGATTCACATTGGGTTGGGGAACTATGTCCCCCGGCTCCTGGCTCATATTTAAAAATAAAGAAAGCTGTTCCAGGGAAAAGGGACATTTAATGCATGCTAATTTTTAAATTTTGCATCACTCATGCTTCTACAGATGTACAAGCAGCCCGGTCGTAACAAATAGTGCATTTGTCTAGTAATATTCAGAAATCCGCACATATCAAACTAGAAGCTGAAAAAGGAAGAGAAGAGTGTGTGTACTAATGCTTCAACCTTCTACCACACACTTGCTTTCTACGGAATTACTAGCAGGTCAGAAAGTCACTATACCAGGTTAGTATTCAAAAATCAGAATACAGTAAAATACAAAAGAAAGAGAAATATTGTTTCCACTACTGTTTGCCTGACTGAGATGCTTTCTATAGTTAAGAAGCCAAGTCATAAAATTGTTGTAGATGGCCAGGATTCACAATCACCACAGAATAAAATATGAAATGAAAGAAACAAAAAACTATTGTTTACTAATGTTTTAAAAGCCTTGCATTACTGATGCGTTTCTAGAGTAGCAGCAACAGTCAGGTCATAAAATGCCTGAAAGGCTACTTTTCTCAATTGTAAAATGCACAGATTAAACTAATGAATGGCTTCACAGGGAGAGCTGTTAGTACAACTGGAATTAGAGATGGAATTTGGCTAACACCTTTGAAACTTCCTTCAGTCACTATTTCCCCACCCCCTCAGCCAAAGGTGAGCATCCTCATAAAGGCAAACCTGAAATGTAAAAGTCTGAATCAAAACAAAAAATCCCTGGGACTGTCCCTTTAAAGGTAAATTCTTCGCAATTACAAATTCAGCTAATGATGACATACATCAGATGATTTGCATTTACCTTTATCAATCAGCAACATTTAATGACAATGAGGGGTTTCATAACATTCCTTTTTCCATCAAGTTTAAGCTGTTAAGGTCTTACAGCATCTTAATTCAAACCAAAACCTAGTTTTAGCACTTATACACAATGCTGGTTTCAAAATAAATTTAAAGTACAACTTATGCAAAGATCAGTACAATTCTTAGGCATTACTATCCAACCAATGTTGGAATGCCTTCTAAAGAAAGACTGCAAACCCATTTCACAGATGCCATTATCGTACACTGTATATACAAACATTTCTGGGAGTGATGAAGTATAATAGAGAATTTATAAAAGATTACACTCATTTCACTTTCTGTATAAATTGCAGAAGACAAATGTATCCGGTTCTAATCCAGTCCAATCAAAAGATCATACACACAGAGCAGTAAATTTGCTCAAAGATTAGCTACCAGTACAGACCTTTTACAGGCAACAACTAGCAAAGACAGTATTTCTGTAGTGTTACTGCAACACTGACCACAGGGCACAGTCTAAGGTATACAAAGTACACTACAGCCTGTGACATTTTTTAGTTGTATGCTTACAACAGTGGAAAAAGTTTTCCATCCTTGCATACAGGCATTAACACTCTACTGGATTCTCTAACAATAACAGTCATCATCTTCTTTTGGCTGTTCCCATTAGGGGTCGTCACAGCAGATCACCTGTTTCCATTTCTTACTGTCCTCTGCATCTTGCTCTGTCACACCAACCACCTGCATGTCCTCTTTCACCACATCCATAAACCTTATCTTAGGCCTTCCTCTTTTCCTGTTACCTGGTAGCTTCATCCTTAGCATCTTTTTCCCAATATACTCAGGATCCCTCCTCAGCACATGTCCAAACCAAAGCAATCTTGCCTCTCTGGCTTTGTCTCCAAACCTTCCAACCTGGGCTGACCCTCTAATATACTTATTCCTAATCCTGTCCACCCTCGTCACACCCAGTGCAAATCTTAAGATCTTTAACTCTGCCACATCCAGCTCAAACTCCTGCCTTTTTATCAATGCCACTGTCTCCAACCCATATAACATAGCTGGTCTCACTACCCTCTTGTAGACCTTCCCTTTCACTCTTACAGGTACTAGCCTGTCACAAATCACTCCTGACACACTTCTCCACCCACTCCATCCTGCCTGTACTCTCTTCACCTCTCTTCCACACTCAAGGTTACTCTGAACTACTGACCCCAAGTATTTAAACTCATCCACCTTCGCCACCTCTACTCTTTGCATCCTCACCATTCCTCTATCCTCCCTCTCAATCACACACATATATTCTGTCTTAGTCCTGCTGACCTTCATTCCTCTTCTCTCTAGAGCATATCTCCATCTCTCCAGGGTCTCCTCCACCTGTTCTATAACACCAAACTGTATGTGCTTCAACACAAACGATACCACCAAAGCCAAAAAAGTATTTTATTTCTCTAGCGCCTAGGCTACAAACAGCCTTCAAGGAGTAAAATACACAAAATGAACCACACTTTAAATAATACCAGCAGCTTCAATCAATGAACAATTAAACAATAAATTAAAACAATTACATTAAAACGTTTTTTAAAGCATCAGTGTCGCATTTCATAAAACACTTTTCCAACAAAATTCAGTATTTAATCCTGAATGTTGTTGGAAAAGTGTTTTATGAAATGGGACATTGATGCTTTTAATGTAATTGTTGTTTTAATTTATTGTTTAATTGTTCATTGATTGAAGCTGCTGGTATTATTTAAAGTGTGGTTCCTTTTGTGTATTTTACTCCTTGAAGGCTGTTTGTATCCGTGGCGCTAGAGAAATAAAATACTTTTTTGGCTTTGGTGGCATCTCCTCCACCTGTTCCCTACTCTCACTACAGATCACAATGTCATCTGCAAACATCATAGTCAACGGGGACTCCTGTCTGATCTCGTCTGTCAACCTGTCCATCACCATTGCAAGTAAGAAAGGGCTTAGAGCTGATCCTTGATGTAACCCCACCTCCACCCTTAAATGCATCCGTCACTCCCACAGCAGACCTCACCGCTGTCACACTACCTTCGTACATATCCTGTAACACTCTTACATACTTCTCTGACACTCCTGACTTCCTCATACAATACCACAACTCCTCTCTAGGCACCCTGTCATATACTTTCTCTAAATCTACAAAAACACAATGCAACTCCTTCTGACATTCTCTGTACTTCTCCATCAACACACTCAGAGCAAACATTGCATCTGTAGTGCTCTTACAGTATATCATGTAATTTGTACCTATAATTATACAGACACCTCATCATTCAATCAAAAAAAAAAATAATTATACACTCACCCTAATGTTACATCTGTGTTGTCAATTTTCATTCCTTCTCGATTGATAGGTTAGAATCCAAGACATGGGATCCAACTCGGCTGCTTGTAAAAGGTTGTGGCAATCCAAACTCTCGAGCTTCTCTCGTACCCATAATGCATCCTCCCCATTACCTCAGATCTTCTTTACAAGCACTAAGACATACTCTTACCATTCATACATGTGTGTGTTCAATTTGGCTGAAGATAGAGAGGGAGTGTCTCATACAGGATGGGGCAATACCACTTATGAAGCTGGTAAAGGCAAAAAGATGCAACCCAACTGTTGTATCCTCTCGTTCTTCTAGAAGAAACCTAAAAATGTTGGGGGTTGGTGGGAGGGGAGTTGAAGAGGAATGAAAATCAGGAACACAGATGGAACATTATGGTGAGTACGTAACTTTTTTATCTGATGTTGTCAATTTTCATTCTGTTCTCAATTGATGGGAGAGTCCCCAACTACTTAGAACAATGGACGTATTCAAGAAAGGATATTACTGAGCACCACTGAGCCAAAGGATGCTCCACCTCTGGATACCAGATCCAGCTTATAATGCAAGATAAAAGTGTGAGTGAAAGCCCAAGTTGCTGCTGAACAAATATTCATGGAAATCCTTGAGTGGAAAACTGAAGAGGTAGCTACAGATCTGGTAGAATGATCCCACACCTTGTGTGGCAAGGTCATTCCTGTCTTGTTATAAAATAAAGGAGATATAGTTAAGTAAAACATTTAGCTAAGGTGACCTTAGAAACAGGTATGCCCAACTTCACTCCAGCAAAGGATACAAACAACTGATCAGTCTTTCTAATATCTTCTGTCCTATGAAGATATAAACATAATTGTCTATGAACATCTAGCAGGTGTAGCAAATATTCTCCTTTGCTGGAATAATTTGGAAAAAATACTGGAAGATTAATACACTGATTCATGCGGAATTGTGATACCACCTTGGGCAAAAAGGATGCATTAGCTCATACGGATACTCAATCCTTATAGAAAATGAGATATGGAGGTTTCGCTGACAATGCCTGAATTTCTGAGATTCATCTGGCGGAAGTGATGGCAACTAAAAATAAGGTCTTCCACAACAAATATTTCAGGTCACAATCATGGGCAGACTTAAAAGGTGGTAGAATCAAGGACTGCAGTACTAGACTGAAATCCCATGGTGGCATGGGATCTTTAAAGGGAGGTTTGAGAAGAACTGTGCTGCACAAAAAAGCTTTACATAGTTTGTGACAGACTAGTGAGCGGCCATCAAATCCATTATAGAAATTAGAAATTGCTGCTAATTGGACTCTCCCCGATGAAGACCTAGCCCCTGGTTAAAAAGTTGTGTCAAGAAGTCTAACACATGACTAACTGCTGCCGAAAAAGATCTATATGTTTCAAAGTAGTCCAATGAACAAATATTCTCCACTTACTAGTGTACAGTTTCCTAAATGATTCGCAGGGGAAGGAAGAACTGACTGACTGGCTATTATTGAAATTGGAGAAACCAAGCTGTCAAACTGAGGCTTAAAAGGACAGAATATATCATGCTCATCGGATGAGACAGGAAGTTCGGAACTGGGTCCAGAATTTAAGTTTGCTGAAGTGAGTGAGGCCACAGGAAGGGAAACCAAATCTGCCGAGGGCAAAAGGGGGCAATGAGGAGAACTCTTCAACCTGCCAGCTCTGGACGGGATTACAGGAATTGGGGGATATGCAGAAAGCAATCTGGGGGGCCAATCGTGGAGTAGAGCATCCTTGGTGACTCCCCCTGCGGTGGGATCAGGGCAAAATAGCTGCTGCACTTGTTATTTAGGGGGGGATGGAAAGAGGTTGCAGCATGGCTGGCCCCATTTGTGGAAAATGTGTTTTGCCACTTTCTGATTGAGGGGCCATTCGTAAGGCAGTAGTACATACCTGCTCAGTTAGTCTGCTAGCATGTTGGACTTCACCAGAATATGCATTGCTAAGAGAATGATTGGAAGATATTGCCCACTACCACACCCTTAGCATGGGGGATACGATCTGGTTCGCCCTTGTTTGTTGATGTACCAAACCACTGGCATATTGTTTGCTTGAACTGCAACTGTTCCTGATGTGGGAGCCTTCTGAAATGCCCACAATGATAAAAGCATTGCTCTCAACTCTTAGAATGTTGATATGCAAATTGGCCTCTTCGGGGAAGCACATGCCTTAGACGGTCTTTCCCAGGTAATGCCCCCCCCCCCGCCTCCCCCCAACTGAGAAGCATCTGTGGTCACTATGGCGTTGGGCTGGGAGAGAACAAATGGGCGATCCTGTAGCACCTAAATTGACTAGATCCACCACATCAGGACATGTCTTGCAACAGTTCGTAATTCGTATTTGGGCTGACAAGGGAAGTCAAAGAATTGACCACTGAGATGCCATAATCCACTGGAGAATCCTCATGTGAAACCTGGCTAGCGGAACAAGGGTTCTCTCTGCTGCCTTTGACCCCAGAGCTTGTAGTACTAAGCGAGCAGAGAGTGTGGTGCTGCAAAGTATTTTGCTGACTCGTGACCTTAATATTTGAACTCTGGAAAGGGGAAGACAGGCTACTGTTGACCTTGTGTCTAGTACAGCACCTATGAATTCTAGAATACGAGTTGGCTTTAGATTTGACTTCTCAAAATTTATGGTTATTCTTAATCTTGTGCAAGGGTGGATAATGACTTCTTCTTGCCATGATGATTTGATGCCTGGTTGGAGCGGTAATGAGCCAGTCATCTAAGTATAGAAACACAAGGAATTCTTGCAGTCTCAAGTGCGTTGCTACCA